>NC_073745.1:201364251-202099251 GCF_029784135.1 Toxorhynchites rutilus septentrionalis
GTGGCCAAGGTTACCACGACATCGAACACGTTGTTTGGTCGTGCGAGGAGTATCATGTTGCCAGATCAAATTTAGAGAACTCTCCAGAGGAAGGCAGCCCAATGTGCCGGTGAGAGATGTGTTTGCTCGGTTAGACCTTGATTACATGTCCCAAATATATGTCTTCCTAAAAGTTATCGAACTTCGTGTGTGATTGTCCTTATATCCTTATATTCTCTTTTTCCTTTTCCTTCGCGAGAAATCAAATCCCTTCTTATTAACAATAGAATAAGGTGAAATGTAAAAACATATTAGATATAAGATAGGCCTAAGAATTGAGTGTAATGAATGTGAGTGTGAATGTGAGAGTGAACATTGTCAACATATCCTCTTATCCCTTCCTTTTCCTGAAGAAAATATGTCACCCTTCTAAACTCGAGTAGACCGCGAGTAATCGGTTTTCTACACCATTAACATTAGAATTAAGGAAAAATGTTTATAAATACTTGTAACAATACAGTCAGGAGTTTGGCTCATTTAAACTTATGTAACTGAGCCTGTATATTATTAAATTTATTAAATAAACGATTTAATAAAAAAAAATCTGTTTTAAGTCAAATATGCGCCGTTTTGTTCGATGACTTGTTCCCAACGAGATGCCAACTTCATAATACCCCTGTTATAGAAGCTCGCTTCCTTATTGGCAAAAAACTCGGATAGCCAATTTTCACAGGCCACTTTTGTGGCTAACTTCTGACTACCTAGCTCGTTCGCCATGGACAAAAACAGGTGGTAGTCACTTGGTGCAAGGTCCGGACTATACGGCGGATGCAAAAGAACCTCCCATCCGAGCTCCCGGAGCTTCTGGCGCGTCACCAAAGAAGTGTGTGGCCTGGCGTTGTCCTGATGGAAGACAATGCGGCCTCTGTTTATCAAAGATGGCCTCTTCTTCATGAGTGCTACCTTCAAGCGGGCCAGTTGTTGGCAGTACAGGTCCGAATTGAGCGTTTGGCCATAGGGAAGCAGCTCATAATAGATTATTCCTTGACAATCCCACCAAACACACAGCAGAACCTTCCTGGCCGTTAATGAGGGCTTGGCCACCGTCTGAGCCGTTTCAGTGGGCTTCGACCACGACCGTTTGCGCTTCACGTTGTCGTAAGTGACCCACTTTTCATCGCCAATCACCATCCGCTTCAGAAACGGGTCGATTTTGTTACGATTCAGCAGCGATTCACATGCGTCGATACGGTCAAAGATGTTTTTTTGCGTCAACGTGTGTGGCACCCATACATCGAGCTTCTTTGTGAATCCAAGCTTCTTCAAATGGTTAATAACGGTTTGATGACTTATCCCCAGCTCTTGGCCGATGCTACGGCTGCTACTATGCCGGTTTTTCTCGGCTAATTCAGCGATTTTGTCGCAAATTTCGACGACAGGCCTTCCGGAGCGTGGCGCATCTTCGACGACCTCTACACCAGAACGAAAACGTTGAAACCATCGTTGTGCGGTGGAAATGGAAACTGTATCGGGTCCATAAACTGCACAAATTTTATTGGCAGCTTGAGATGCATTTTTGCCTTTGTCATAGTAGTACTGTAAAATATGTCGGATTTTCTCTTTATTTTGCTCCATATTTGCGACACTATAACTCACGAACGACTTAACCAAACAAAACACTGTCAAGGACTATATTATAGCGCGCAAAAATACATTTCCAACAAGCTATAGTATGACTCGATACAATGAATACAACTAGAACTACGCGCTTACAACGACACCTCGCGGAAATACTGCAGGACTTTTTTGACAGCCTAATATATACAGGGTTTTCCAACTTTAAATTCCGAAAGTAAATTGAAATAAAACACACTTAGAATTCGAATTTCGATGAAACTTTTATTTCAAATTAAAGTTTGGTTTATGCCATGGATTAGCATTAATTTTTGAGTTTTTTTTAAAGATTTTTCCATATCAAAATAATACGTTGAATATTAATATTAAAAACAAGTTTCTGGCAATCATTTACTCATTCACTTTCTTTGCCACTCCCTTCATCGGTCAAGCGATCCATTTCTTCCGCCAATTCTTAGATGATTTATGTGTACATTACACTTGCCGAAACGGTGAATACTACTACTTTTCAAATATCGAAACCGAACCAAATATCGAATATTATCACAGCTTTCAATAGTGTTAAAATGATCGATCGTCAAAAGAACATGAATCTGTAAGAAACCGATCAAATAAATCTTGAAACTATAGGCTACAGAGAATAACCATAGATCACATCGAATTGTCCATGCGGAATTAGGCTATACAAAAAGGGAACAACAGAAACGATAATAATTTACATTGTATGAATACTAAATAGTCTTTACGCAATCTTTAGTATAAAAGCCACTGATCCTTATGTTAGAATTATCAGTAGTCGGTGGAAACTTATCTAAGCATTACAGAAGTTTAGCTCCTGATTATTGAACAAGGGTTTCAACTGGAGTTGAAATTGAAATCAGTGGAAAACATTAAAATTTTGAAGAATTCTATATTTGGAGAAAATTTTAAAAAGTGAAGATGTATAAGTTCGTGGCTCTATTTGTTGTCCTCTGCGGGATTAGCGTTGGATTTTCAACCCCAGTTCGAAAAGGTGTGTGATCTTATGAAAAGAACTTCAACTAAATACATTTTTCTTGTGATAATCACGAGAGATCACTTATTTATTATATCCATGTGTTTTATTCGCTAGCTGCCTATTACCGTCAGGCGTTACCACATAATGCCCGTCAGCAGACTGTGTATGGATTCCATTCTCAAAATAAACAGAGGCTCATCGATCAGCGTTCCACTGGAGTTTCTGCTTTCGCTGCAATTGCTCCTGGAACAAATCTGAAGGGTAAGTTATTACATCTCCCAAGCAAGACTTAGTCAACGAACGTTCGAATTAATTGACAGATTGCGAAAATACAGATTCTGAAAGTGCCGAACTGCCAGCCCAAGATGAGCAGGATGTGAATTCTGTTGTTGAAGCTCTCCCGGAGGCTGATTTTGTCCCAGTGGAAGACGAAACTCTGAACGATGCACCAATCGATAGCGATCAGGAAGCTGATGGAACGATTGCAAATGAACCCGCCGCAGTTCCAGCGTTGGCAGTACCGGATATGAAGAAGAAAGTTTCCGTTCAGATTGAATCCGATGAAGACGAAGAAGAGGTCCAGGTCAGTCGTGCCGGCGGAAAAGTTCCAGCTCTTCCAAATAGTTATTTCCCAATCAATTTTGGAAGCACCAATGGAGGAGCCATTGCTGTTGCAAACGCATACAGCACTGGAAAGGGAGGATCTGCCATCAGTACTGCTAATGCATACGGAAGACCAGCAGCAGCTGCGCTGAGGAGAATTTCGCCAGTCCAGCTGAGACGAAAACCCGCAAAGCTTCGCGCCAGAAAATATTAGAAAACATGTAAAAGATGAAGAACATTCCATGCTATCAAGTGATACTCAAGTTTTCCGCAGGTTTATAAAGTAAAAAAAAAACTCAAACCGATCAGCGTTTTAATTTTGCAATTTAAAAATCGTTCACTTTTTATCATAGTCCAAAGTGACTTACCGCAAAATCATTTCAAATAAAGGGTGGAACGATCAAGATTTGATCGAAGAAATATGAGTGTAGTTTGGTGCAGTTTTTTTATTTGAAAAAAATATTTTAGTAGGTCTATCAATATCATACAGAGAAAAATATTGATTCGAGCTTCCGCCTTGCCAAATCCGAACAGCCGTGCCTGCCGCTTAACACTTGCCTTAATGTTTTGTTCTGCATTAAAAAAAGTTATATGATTGATAAGGTAATCGAAGCATTTTTTTTAGAAGGCTAGGTATGATTGAAGGAAAATTTGGTCCATTGAATTGACTTTTGTAGTTTTTTATCGCCATTTGAAATTAGCTATTTTTTCAATGCATGCGTCATCTCTCTATAGGGCCCCAGAAGTGTTGGGAAAGTTGTGATCATTGGACACCATTACACGTTAATATATGCATACCATGCCATCTCCTTCTTTCAATTACAACAGGATGCACACCTCGTTTGATGAGGAGGCGATCTGGCGTAGTGGTAACATCCATGCCTCCTAAAGGTCACGAGTTCAATTCTCACTCCCGACATACTTCCAAAAATGGAAGTAAAAGTGACGAACCAGCCAAATGAGTTGAAAATCACTATAATACAGATAAAAAAAAACTCGTTCGATGGGGAAATTTTCACTCACCGGAATCGGTACCAGTGCTGGTCAAGAACCACCCTCCGATGAAGGATACCCCGGGTGCCAACATTTTTTCTTCTGTATTTTTCCCGTATCCAGGGGTGTCTTGGGAGGGTGATTGTTCAAAAGACAAATCGTTGACCGTATTTGGTGGAACGCAAGACGGAACACAGTCTCGTCAGCCTGCGTAAGAGGTGTACGTGGCGGAACCACTACACACGGCACGCCTTTTATGTATTCTGGAGTGGCAAGCTCTACAATACGCGAGACCTCTGTACGTGTCGGAAGAAATTTCCTTGACGAAAATCCCCCGACATGATGACCTGATAATGTTTGACGCTAACCGCTTCCATGTCCTTCCATGACTTCCATGTGAACACCGATATCTCCTTGCCAAAGACCTCATTGACTGTCTTGAATTATCCTTAACGTCATCAAGGCCCTGCTCAACATTTTCGATAACATTGGCTTGACCGCGATAAGTCCATGTAACTCCTCTTTCTTCGGTACCTAGTATACCACTTTTCGCATGTTTTCATGTTAACAACTGGTCCATAACAATTGTAAACCATAGAGACGGCTTCGCTCGTCGTATCTCCCAAATAAAAGTAATAACGTTTGCATTAAAAATGGACTGTTTTCGGATGGTGATAAAAAAAACTAAGACAGATAAATAAATTGTTGGAGTAGATCTTACGCTTCAGGTTTGCCCAGGAATACTCGATGGGACGCAGCTGGGGGACGTTGGGCGGGGTCGCCGACTTGGGTACCACATCGATATTCAGCCGCTCCATCTCCTCTAACGATCGTTTCGAGTAGTGGGCCGCCACCAGATCTGACCAGAACACCGCGTCTTGGCCCTTATGGTATTATTATGGTCGAAATGTAGTACAAGAACCTATCGAGTTTTGTTTGTAGTTAGACAAAAACCTATTTTAATACAAAATGGCAAATGCGTACGATACGATATGTTCTGATGAATAATTGCAAATATAAATCTATATAGAAGGTGCATTCGCATATGAAGTAAAATTCTATACGCTCGCGTATAGTGTAACATGAGCAAAGCTGAGCTCTTTTGTTATTAACAAGTTCTTCCGCATAGTAACTCGATGTTGATAATTCTTTAATATTTTCCTTCGTTGATCGTATTGTTTTCACATATTCATGTTGGAGAGCCTTAACCCTTCTTTTCGTTGACCGAGGCATTTTGATTGAATGTAATACTTTTTTTTTGTTTTTGAAAGCATAGGCAGCCGTGGCAGTGTTCCGAGCTCTGCAATACAGTTTTCTTAACCAATATTAAAATTGCTAAAACTTACATTATATACTCATTAAACTTAAAAATAATAATTGTATTGATATCAACACAATTTTATTCTATTGATTTTCATGACATGAAATGCTATGACTCAGTAATAACATTTTATTGGTTGGTTTTTATCGTTGTTTCGATGATGTTGTCTGGCATCAGTGTCGAAAAAATAACGATGCTTTCACCAATACAAACAAAACCATTGCCGAAAATTGAAAAATGAAAATTTAACTTTCAGTGCACTAGCCCGAGTCTTCCGACGTTTTTCACTATACAGTGCGACAGCAGATGTACCTCAAAGCGCTCAAAGTTTTGATTTTTTGATCCTCGAAAGGAAATTTAGAACATCGAAACATTTTTTTCGATACCAAATGATTTAAAAATGTATGAAACGTGGAGATATGGTGTCATCTCGAAAAAAAAGTTTTGGTCGAAAATCAACCTTTTGGGACTTGGGCCTGAGGGACAATGAAGGTATGGAAAAAAAAATATCGAATTTAAGGAAACGTGTACATTTTGTTTATTGGCCCAAAAAATGACCTGTGCAAAAATTCAGCTCAACCGGACATTATTTAAGGGTGCCTTAAAGCACTCAAAATTTTCCTCAGAGCTGATACAACAATACCGAGGTCTACCGAAATTCGACGCTTCGAGACTCCCTGCGCACCTTTGTCCCATAAGCAATTTTTGAGCTAATCGAATTTTCGAAAAAAGCTCTCGAACTTTTTCACAAAAACGAATACGATGTTGTAGATGCCGGAGCGGGCGCATCCTGCGTCCACAAAGTGCCGCACTATGTCCGTTTTCGACGCGGCAGGGTACTATTCTTTAAACGCGCACCCTTCTGAACGGTGTAGCTTCTCTGTTTGTGCCATCACGGTTAGAGTTCAACTGATGGAGCTGTCAATTTTTTTCTGCTGACTCTTGGGTTACTATGATTGATTCTGCATGAATAGTTTCGTCAGTGCGTGTGAAGGTAAACCCATGAAAAATCGGCAACTTTTATCCATTTTTTTAATTTCAAACGTTATCGAATAATAATTTGTTAGTTATTTTCTTGTCAAACTAGACCGCATACGTGTGTTCGGCCGGCTTGCGGTTCGACAGCTTCCCTATCTAGTCACTCTAAGGCTACTAAGGCTAACCCGTGATTCAGACAATACGATACGCCTCCATTGTATCATGTCAGGTGGACTTAGTGCTACCTGAGGGGTTGCTTGCCCTCAGAGGTTCAAATAAAATCCGTAGTTCAGTAATTGAGATGATATTCCTCCACTGAGTTAGAGCCGTTTGAGACATACTCGCGGTATGAGTATTACTTGTATTGATTCCAGCACATGGGCTTAGAGTTCGGCCTTTTTTCCGTGCGCAAAAGGATGAGGTGGTGAAGTTCCTTTTCAGTACGAGGTCAGACACTCAGGAGATGAGCTGAGATGAGACACTCAGGAGATGAGATAATAGAAGTTACGACCACTCTGATGGTTGATCTTGTAAAAGTTGAAACATTGACACGTTGAGCCCCTCGACAGGAAAGATGATCACTGAGATACTTACTGTTGCAAAGTAAGAACGTTAAAAAATATGGTTTGTTTTTGGATATGTTTCAAAATGTGACTACTTTTTAGTCGAATTTCTGATTTTTCTTTTATACAATAAATATCTTATGAAGCTGGGACCGACACCGATAGTGTACAAGCGCTCTTAATGCGGGTTGAATGGAAAGCACATCAAAAGAATTCGGGGCTCAACGTGTTAATTGGTGGCCGCCTCCGGACTTTCAGGAAGGTGTGTTCTGTAATGGTTTTACTTTTTGGAAGCACAGCAGTTGCAGAGTATTAATATTCTAGCATATTGTAATATTGCTATCAAACAACGTACTGCCATATTCATAATTCGCGTATGTTCTCTGATTTCGAACTACAATGGAAAAAATGGTTACACGTTGTAAGGACAATGAAAAGTATGATATTATAAAATCATAAAAGAATGAATGGTTTTACGGCCAGGATCAAATTTCATACACCAACGTCTATTCCTTACGCCGATTCCAAGATAATAATTGAAAAGATCACACTTGCCGAGACAGTAAATATCACCACTTTCTGAATATCGTTAGTGTAGAACATTATTACAGCTTTCATTAGTGTTGAATAAACGAAGCAAACCGGCAAAACAAATGCTGGTACTAGAGGCTATAGAACATAACCATCGATCTCACCAAATTGGTTATACGAAATTAGGCTGAACACAACAGGAATGACAGAAGCAATAATATGTAACTTACATTGCATGAATACTAAATAGTCTATTCGCTATCTTTAGTATAAAAGCCACTGATCCTGGTACTAGGATTATCAGTAGTCGGTGGAAACTTATCTAAGCATTACATAAGTTTAGCTCCTGATTATTGAACAAGGGTTTCAACTGGAGTTGGAGGAAATTGAAATCAGTAGAAAACATTAAAATTTTGAAGAATTCTATATTTGGAGAAAATTTTAAAAAGTGAAGATGTATAAGTTCGTGGCTCTATTTGTTATCCTCTGCGGGATTAGCGTTGGATTCTCAACCCCAGTTCGAAAAGGTGTGTGATCTTATGAAAAGAAATTCAACTAAATACATTTTTCTTGTGATAATCACGAGAGATCACTTATTTATTATATCCATGTGTTTTATTCGCTAGCTGCCTATTACCGTCAGGCGTTACCACATAATGCCCGTCAGCAGACTGTGTATGGATTCCATTCTCAAAATAAACAGAGGCTCATCGATCAGCGTTCCACTGGAGTTTCTGCTTTCGCTGCAATTGCTCCTGGAACAAATCTGAAGGGTAAGTTATTACATCTCCCAAGCAAGACTTAGTCAACGAACGTTCGAATTAATTGACAGATTGCGAAAATACAGATTCTGAAAGTGCCGAACTGCCAGTCCAAGATGAGCAGGATGTGAATTCTGTCGTTGAAGCTCTGCCAGAGGCTGATTTTGCCCCAGTGGAAGACGAAACTCTGAGCGATGCACCAATCGATAGCGATCAGGAAGCTGATGAAACGATTGCAGATGAACCCGCCGCAGTTCCAGCGTTGGCAGTACCGGATATGAAGAAGAAAGTTTCCGTTCAGATTGAATCCGATGAAGACGAAGAAGAGGTCCAGGTCAGTCGTGCCGGCGGAAAAGTTCCAGCTCTTCCAAGTAGTTATTTCCCAATCAATTTTGGAAGCACTAATGGAGGAGCCATTGCTGTTGCAAACGCATACAGCACTGGAAAGGGAGGATCTGCCATCAGTACTGCTAATGCTTACGGAAGACCAGCAGCTGCCGAGCTGAGGAGAATTTCGCCAGCCCAGCTGAGACGAAAACCCGCCAAACTTCGCGCCAGGAAACATTAGAAAACTTATACACCAAGAAGCTAGAACACTGGACTGCTCTCTGTTTTGATGAACATGCTATGCAATGAAGTGATACTCAATTTTGCCATAGGTTTATGAAGTAAAAATCTCAACTCGAAACGATTTAATGACACAACTTTCTGCAATTACAACTCGTCAAGCATTCACTATTCATGTCAATTAAAAGTGGATTTTCACGAATTCATCTCAAATATTATTACTTAAGAATTCGAAAGAAGTCAATTTTATTTCTTGGTTTCAAAAACCTTTCTTGGTTATTTTGACGTAGGATTACGTCTTTCGAAAACACATTGGGGGTACAAATTGAAAAACGAAAATAGATCGCACCTTGAAAAAAGTCCAATTTCAAATGCTGATTGCTCATTAATTCCATGATAGATTGATGAGATTTTTGCGACAATCGATTTCAGCATTCCATAACAATTGTTTACATTGCATAAAATAATGTATGTCATGTAACTAACTATCGACCAATTGAAAAATCTCAACCCCCATCCTAGCGGAAACACCCAGTTCTGATTGGTCGAAATTGACGACACAAGCAGCGACTCATGTACTTACAATTATTGCTCAGTCATTTTCTGATAGTTTTACGAGAGTTTTGCATCAATCATTTTGGGCACTCCATAACAATTCATTGCAGTGAAAATGAATAAAATTATATATTTTATGACTACAAGACTGCAAAAACAAGGTGCCTGGAGAAATCGGCATTGCAAATACATCAATGTAGGGGAAGCTTTTGCTTCCACCGAAATATGTTCCCTAACAGAGATTTCAAAACCAAGGTGCCTGGAGGAAATCGGCATTACAAATAAATACATGAAATATGGGGATCTTTGTTCCCACCGAAATGTGTTCCCTAACAGTGATTTCAAAACCTGGGGGAAATCGGCATTGCAAATATATGCAAGTCGGAGGCATTTTTATATTGCAAGTATGGTGGGTGATACAATTAATTCTAATAAATAAAATTTGGAACATTAATATTGGTTGTTTCGTGAAATTTCATATCATTGACCGATCATGCATTGTGAAACATTTAGCACAAGTGTAAGTGTAAAATTGTATATTGTAGCAGTTGTGTTAAAATGACTTGAAACGATGAAACGATTTATTTCAATTTTCATAAATAAAAACCAATGTGTGTCTCACACTTGAACGGATCGTCCTGCTTAAGCTGTCTGTTTTGTTGTGTTCATTTTCACTCAAGGAAGGGAAGGAAAAATTGTCAAAGTGAAGGAACTTTTTTTTATCCCATTTGTTTATTTTAGGCTCATTAGCATTTAGATGTAACAGAGCCGAATTTTAATCGTGTACATGTCACATGTTTATCATATCTAAAAATAGAACATTACACAGTTGCCATTTTCCGGCGTAAGAGTATTCCTTTCATACCATTGCATATGGTACATTTACACAGTCGTTGTGGTTTAATGAGTGTAAAAGTTAGTGCCTTGAACCGAGCACCTCTTTTTCGCAACGAATCTCCTCCCAATTGGATGGGAGTGACGTACACCCTTAATTCTATCAAAAATGGATGAAAATAACCGACGAAATGTGGTCGAATATAGTCCTGTTTTGACTTCCGGCTTGATGTTAATAGCCTTAAATAACCAGAAATGATGGAAGCCTCCCACGATATAGGTATTGGGTGAAAACGCTCTACTATCGGCTATAGTAGCATGTGGGCTTAGCAGGTTGCTCCATAGGTACATGAGGTCTCCTGACAGTGCGAAAATATAATAAAGTTTGCGAGAGATGAAAGTATTTACCAGTAGTCGGCTGAACGAATAAGTGATCCTGAGAGCCCTAGTCCCTAATCCTTAGAGTTACAGAGTGAAGAAAAGTTGTGGCTAACAAGTTGCATGTGAGCAAGACTTTCGTGCAGAATACCTGCTGGACTACTGTACGTTTGAGATTCAGAGATCCGCAAACCATGACGAGAAACAGAATACGTCTGCAAAAAAATCGTACCCGGAAGTTGTGCGACCAGAAGTTTACGAAACCTCACTGCTGCGTAATGGATGACAAGACATATGTTGAGGCGGACTTCAACCAGATTCCAAGAAACCTAGATGTGACTGCCAAGGATAATCTGGATGTTCCCGAGAACCTCGGGACCCTGAAAATGTCGAATTTCTGCGAGAAGTTCTTAATTTGGCAAGCAATTTGTACTTATTTATTTATTTATTTAAATCTGATTCATCTGACATCTGTGGTCTTAATGAATAAATATATAATAACATAATACAGTTATTTATATATTCGACGAACTAGTTAGTCTTTTTTTAAAGCGGCTGGATGTCTCGCCGAAATCAAATAGATCCTCCACCAATGTGAAAATTCGAATCATCGACGACAGTACGGTGAAATCTGTTCTATAGCAAAGATCGCTGTCGGAGAGGTCGTTGAGCAGCACGGAAGTCCAGTAATGAAAGTAGCCGATGAGAATCAACTTCCCCATTAAACAGCTTTGATACGAAAAATGCCTGTTGTATTTTGCGTCTTCTCTCAAGAGTGTCCAGGTTTAAAAGTCTGCATCGATCCGGGTAAGCAGGAAGGTTCAATGGATCGCGCCAAAGTAGATGACGCAATGCCAACCGGATGAATCTTCGCTGTAAACGCTCAATCCTCAAATTCCAGAAAATCACATTTGGAGTCCAAACAACGGCTGCAGTTTCGAGAATTGGTCGTACTAAAGCGCAATATAAGGACTTCAAGCAGTATGGATCAGTGAAATCCTTCGCAATCTTCGAAATAAATCCGAGCTGTCCGTTTGCCTTAGCAATGATTGAGGTTTAATGAGCGTTGAACTTCAATTTCTGATCCAGCACTACTCCAAGGTTAGTAACTTTTCCAACCCTTTCAAGCAAAGCACCGTCGATGCAGTAATCAAACTATAGCGGACTTTTGGAACGATGGAACGTCATGACGGAGCACTTTGGTACGCTGATAATCAGTTTGTTTAGATGGCAGCAGTCAACAAACACATTCAGCAAATGTTGCAAGCGTTGGCAGTCTTCAGCTGAACGGTTCATGCAAAATATTTTCAAATCATAAGCATAAATCAATTTGCAGCTCAACCATAATTTCGCAGCAATTTCATTAAAAAATAATATGAACAACAAAGGGCCTAAGTTGCTTCCTTGAGGGACTCCAGAAGAATTGCAGAAACACGAGGAAACGCAGCCATGAATTTTAACGCGCAGTTTTCTTTCCGTCAGGTATGATCTCATCCACGACACGAGTTTTGCAGATGATCCGAGACGTGACAGTTTAGCCATAAGTATGTTGTGGTCGATCCTATCGAAAGCCGCCTTTAGATAGGTAAAGCGGAAATATATAGTATAATATATAGTATATATAGAAATATAGGAGTATACCTTTCGTTACCGCAAGCACCATAAATGGACAGATGCATTCGGAAGAGTGTCTCCAAAAGCGGCTTCTCACTCTCCTGAATGCTCACGACGGTCCAAAGATCTGCCGAATTTGGCATCATGTCACTACACGAAGTACGTGCTAGAGTGGTATAAGGTGAATGATGGTACTTGGAACTGCGCTCAATATAAAAATACTGGGCCATTATGAAGGGGCACCTTCTAAAACGACCTATAGTGGTGAAGAAAGTATAAGAAAGGAAGGCAGCAACACGTTGACTGACACCGAGTTTTCGCTCAGGCTGCGTCAGTCACCGGTGACCGACAGTATAACATATGATAATAAAGGTAACTAATATAAGTATATAAGCTTATAAGCATTCCCTTTCGAACAAAAATACCTTCCACCACGATAAGGAACGATGGCCCTGATACGTTTAAAACTAACTTTAATTGTTTCATTTTACTCCTTGAAAATTTAGTGATAATCGGATAAAAACTCGAATGTTGAGAATGAATTTTGTGGGTGTGAATTTTACACAGTACACCCTTTATATTACTTATGCTACTGCCGAATCCAGAGAGAACACCAGGAGACGCGTCATCATACAGGCCTATCTAAATAAACGTGGATAGCTACTAATGCTCAAGAGTCTAACGAAGTGTACAGAGAACGAGCATTGACTTCCGAAGTTGCAGTTTGGGTTCCGGAAGAGAAAATCTACAGAGGATGCTATCCTGTGCATGATCGAAAAAGCAGAGAAAGCGCTGAAACAAAAAGGCGCGCCAATCGCGACGGCGCATTCTCGTCCATGAGAAAATTTAGGCGGCCAAACCCCAAAAAATTAAGTTGCATAAAAACACAAAAATCCTACAGTCCCTTATTCTAGGATGTTCAAGGCATCTTGGATCACGTGTTTCACCCCATTCCGCGCTCGCATCATTGCTCTGGCAACGCGATAAGATACCATTTTCGCATGCTCGCCGGTGCCACTATTTCGCGTGTGTTTTTCTAACATGTGTTTTGGTGAAGTTTTTAAACGAATTTTCTTTGGCTCATTATGTTTCTTGAACGGGGAATTTGAATTTGTTGTCAGTTTCAAAACTCGATTGGTTGTAGTATGTGTCAACTCCACACAAAGTAAGTACTATTTTGGAAGTTATTATAGATTGTGTTCGTTTTTTTATTGTTTTCATAGTCTTGGGACCAAGAGCGCAATTTTTTTTCATATTTTTTCTGAGATGCTGAGGATTTTTCACATAATATATGTCGAAACCAGAGAGGTGTTTTTTGATTTTCGATGAAACCAAGTTGAAAAATGAACTCTGTGTATCCGAAAACATGCATTTTGTTGCCAAGCGCGATAAAAACTGAAAATTTTGAACCATGCTCTTACTTTTCATCGCTAGAAAGATGGAAAATATATTTAATATTTATTTGTTCACTAGCTGACCCGGCAAACTTCGTCTCGCCCAAAATTTATTTTCCGTTATCACATTCACGTTTTCTTACTAAGCGCACGCTCATGAGTCCCATCGCAGAACTGTTCATTGATTGGTCTTCTAATCTACCTATTAAAATTACTTTTCACTATAAAATTCCTAGTACTTCTACCAAAACTTATTATTATAATATCAGATTATTTTCAGACACAATTCTCGTTCAAGATTTTTCAACACCTTGCAAATAACATGTTTCTCCGTTAAATAGAATAAATGTTTGATACAGAACACAGTATATGATAGAATAAAGACAGCCCCAAATCGGACAATTCCTTTCTCGAATTTTGCTCTTATCAACATATTCGGCGATCCATTTTTATTTATATAGATAGAAGATGCTATAGGAGTGAGTCTTATCACATTAAAATTCATGCGATGCGATGCGATGCGATGCGATGCGATGCGATGCGATGCGATGCGATGCGATGCGATGCGATGCGATGCGATGCTCTGTTCAGTCCGGTGGCAGAAAATAAATGGGATTGCCACTGTTCAGTCCGGTGACAGAGAAGAAATGGGATTGAGAGAGAAGAACATAGTATTTAGGGGAGCGAGTGAGAGAAACTATCACATTGCAAATGCAACTAAATTAATTTCCGAGCAGGCACCGGCTAATAAATCACTGTTCAGTCCGATGGCAGAAAAGAAATGGGATTGCCTCTGTTCAGTCCGATGGCAGAAAATAAATGGGATTGCCACGGTTCAGTCCGGTGGTAGAGAAAAAATGGGATTTCCACTGTTCAGTCCGGTGGCAGAAAATGAATGGGATTGCCACTGTTCAGTCCGGTGGCAGAGAAGAAATGGGATTGAAAGAGAAGAACATAGTATTTAGGGGAGCGAGTGAGAGAAACTATCACATTGCAAATGCAACTAAATTAATTTCCGAGCAGGCACCGGCTAATAAATCACTGTTCAGTCCGATGGCAGAAAAGAAATGGGATTGCCTCTGTTCAGTCCGATGGCAGAAAGTAAATGGGATTGAGAGAGAAGAACATAGTATTTAGGCGAGCGAGCGAGAGAAACTATTTTCCTATCACATTGCAAATGCAACTAAATTAATTTCCGAGCGGGCACCGGCTAATAAACCACTGTTCAGTCCGATGGCAGAAAAGAAATGGGATTGCCTCTGTTCAGTCCGACGGCAGAAAATAAATGGGATTGCCACGGTTCAGTCCGGTGGTAGAGAAAAAATGGGATTTCCACTGTTCAGTCCGGTGGCAGAAAATGAATGGGATTGCCACTGTTCAGTCCGGTGGCAGAGAAGAAATGGGATTGAAAGAGAAGAACATAGTATTTAGGGGAGCGAGTGAGAGAAACTATCACATTGCAAATGCAACTAAATTAATTTCCGAGCAGGCACCGGCTAATAAATCACTGTTCAGTCCGATGGCAGAAAAGAAATGGGATTGCCTCTGTTCAGTCCGATGGCAGAAAGTAAATGGGATTGAGAGAGAAGAACATAGTATTTAGGCGAGCGAGCGAGAGAAACTATTTTCCTATCACATTGCAAATGCAACTAAATTAATTTCCGAGCGGGCACCGGCTAATAAACCACTGTTCAGTCCGATGGCAGAAAAGAAATGGGATTGCCTCTGTTCTGTCCGATGGCAGAAAATAAATGGGATTGCCACGGTTCAGTCCGGTGGTAGAGAAGAAATGGGATTTCCACTGTTCAGTCCGGTGGCAGAAAATGAATGGGATTGCCACTGTTCAGTCCGGCGGCAGAGCAGAAATGGGATTGAAAGAGAAGAACATAGTATTTAGGGGAGCGAGTGAGAGAAACTGTGCACCTATCACATTGCAAATGCAACTAAATTAATTTCCGAGCGGGCACCGGCTAATAAACCACTGTTCAGTCCGATGGCAGAAAAGAAATGGGATTGCCTCTGTTCTGTCCGACGGCAGAAAATAAATGGGATTGCCACGGTTCAGTCCGGTGGTAGAGAAGAAATGGGATTGAAAGAGAAAATATAGTTATCTAAACGCCCTATCAACCCCGTTTTGAATGGCACGGTTTCCCCAACATAGCCATCAAAACCAAGTTGCCTGGGGAATGCGATGCGATGCGATGCTCTGTTCAGTCCGGTGGCAGAAAATAAATGAAATTGCCACTGTTCAGTCCGGTGGCAGAGAAGAAATGGGATTGACAGAGAAAATATAGTTATCTAAACGTCCTATCAACCCCGTTTTGATTGGCACGGTTTCCCCAACATAGCCATCAAAACCAAGCTGCCTGGGGAATGCGATGCGATGCGATGCGATACGATGCGATGCGATGCGATGCGATGCGATGCGATGTGATGCGATGCGATGCGATGCGATGCGATGCTCTGTTCAGTCCGGTGGCAGAAAATAAATGGGATTGCCACTGTTCAGTCTGGTGGCAGAGAAGAAATGGGATTGAGAGAGAAGAACATAGTATTTAGGCGAGCGATGCGATGCGATGCGATGCGATGCGATACGATGCGATGCGATGCGATGCGATGCGATGCGATGCGATGCGATGCGATGCTCTGTTCAGTCCGGTGGCAGAAAATAAATGGGATTGCCACTGTTCAGTCCGGTGGCAGAGAAGAAATGGGATTGAAAGAGAAAATATAGTTATCTAAACGCCCTATCAACCCCGTTTTGATTGGCACGGTTTCCCCAACATAGCCATCAAAACCAAGCTGCCTGGGGAATGCGATGCGATGCGATGCGATGCGATGCTCTGTTCAGTCCGGTGGCAGAAAATAAATGGGATTGCCACTGTTCAGTCCGGTGGCAGAGAAGAACATCAAAACCAAGCTGCCTGGAGAATGCGATGCGATGCTCTGTTCAGTCCGGTGGCAGAAAATAAATGGGATTGCCACTGTTCAGTCCGGTGGCAGAGAAGAAATGGGATTGAGAGAGAAGAACATAGTATTTAGGCGAGCGAGCGAGAGAAACTATTTCCTATCCAAATGCAACTAAATTAATTTCCGAGCGGGCATCGGCTAATAAACCACTGTTCAGTTCGATGGCAGAAAAGAAATGGGATTGCCTCTGTTCAGTCCGACGGCAGAAAATAAATGGGATTGCCACGGTTCAGTCCGGTGGCAGAGAAGAAATGGGATTGAGAGAGAAGAACATAGTATTTAGGCGAGCGATGCGATGCGATGCGATGCGATGCTCTGTTCAGTCCGGTGGCAGAAAATAAATGGGATTGCCACTGTTCAGTCCGGTGGCAGAGAAGAAATGGGATTGAAAGAGAAGAACATAGTATTTAGGGGAGCGAGTGAGAGAAACTGTGCACCTATCTCATTGCAAATGAAACTAAATTAATTTCCGAGCGGGCACCGGCTAATAAACCACTGTTCAATCCGATGGCAGAAAAGAAATGGGATTGCCTCTGTTTAGTCCGGTGGCAAAAAATAAATGGGATTGAGAGAGAAGAACATAGTATTATGGGCGAGCGATGCGATGCGATGCGATGCGATGCTCTGTTCAGTCCGGTGGCAGAAAATAAATGGGATTGCCACTGTTCAGTCCGGTGGCAGAGAAGAAATGGGATTGAAAGAGAAAATATAGTTATCTAAACGCCCTATCAACCCCGTTTTGATTGGCATGGTTTCCCCAACATAGCCATCAAAACCAAGCTGCCTGGGGAATGCGATGCGATGCGATGCGATGCGATGCGATGCGATGCGATGCGATGCGATGCGATGCGATGCGATGCGATGCTCTGTTCAGTCCGGTGGCAGAAAATAAATGGGATTGCCACTGTTCAGTTCGGTGGCAGAGAAGAAATGGGATTGAGAGAGAAGAACATAGTATTTAGGCGAGCGATGCGATGCGATGCGATGCGATGCGATGCGATGCGATGCGATGCGATGCTCTGTTCAGTCCGGTGGCAGAAAATAAATGGGATTGCCACTGTTCAGTCCGGTGGCAGAGAAGAAATGGGATTGAAAGAGAAAATATAGTTATCTAAACGCCCTATCAACCCCGTTTTGATTGGCATGGTTTCCCCAACATAGCCATCAAAACCAAGATGCCTGGGGAATGCGATGCGATGCGATGCGATGCGATGCGATGCGATACGATGCGATGCGATGCGATGCGATGCGATGCGATGCGATGCGATGCGATGCGATGCGATGCGATGCGATGCGATGCGATGCGATGCGATGCGATGCGATGCGATGCTCTGTTCAGTCCGGTGGCAGAAAATAAATGGGATTGCCACTGTTCAGTCCGGTGGCAGAGAAGAAATGGGATTGAAAGAGAAAATATAGTTATCTAAACGCCCTATCAACCCCGTTTTGATTGGCATGGTTTCCCCAACATAGCCATCAAAACCAAGCTGCCTGGGGAATGCGATGCGATGCGATGCGATGCGATGCGATGCGATGCGATGCGATGCGATGCGATGCGATGCGATGCGATGCGATGCGATGCGATGCGATGCGATGCGATGCGATGCGATGCGATGCGATGCGATGCGATGCGATGCGATGCGATGCGATGCGATGCGATGCGATGCGATGCGATGCGATGCGATGCGATGCGATGCGATGCGATGCGATGCGATGCGATGCGATGCGATGCGATGCGATGCGATGCGATGTGATGTGATGCGATGCGATGCGATGCGATGCGATGCGATGCGATGCGATGCGATGCGATGCGATGCGATGCGATGCGATGCGATGCGATGCGATGCGATGCGATGCGATGCGATGCGATGCGATGCGATGCGATGCGATGCGATGCGATGTGATGCTCTGTTCAGTCCGGTGGCAGAAAATAAATGCCACTGTTCAGTCCGGTGGCAGAGAAGAAATGGGATTGCCACGGTTCAGTCCGGTGGCAGAGAAGAAATGGGATTGAGAGAGAAGAACATAGTATTTAGGCGAGCGATGCGATGCGATGCGATGCGATGCTCTGTTCAGTCCGGTGGCAGAAAATAAATGGGATTGCCACTGTTCAGTCCGGTGGCAGAGAAGAAATGGGATTGAAAGAGAAGAACATAGTATTTAGGGGAGCGAGTGAGAGAAACTGTGCACCTATCTCATTGCAAATGAAACTAAATTAATTTCCGAGCGGGCACCGGCTAATAAACCACTGTTCAGTCCGATGGCAGAAAAGAAATGGGATTGCCTCTGTTTAGTCCGGTGGCAAAAAATAAATGGGATTGAGAGAGAAGAACATAGTATTTTGGGCGAGCGATGCGATGCGATGCGATGCGATGCTCTGTTCAGTCCGGTGGCAGAAAATAAATGGGATTGCCACTGTTCAGTCCGGTGGCAGAGAAGAAATGGGATTGAAAGAGAAAATATAGTTATCTAAACGCCCTATCAACCCCGTTTTGATTGGCATGGTTTCCCCAACATAGCCATCAAAACCAAGCTGCCTGGGGAATGCGATGCGATGCGATGCGATGCGATGCGATGCGATGCGATGCGATGCTCTGTTCAGTCCGGTGGCAGAAAATAAATGGGATTGCCACTGTTCAGTTCGGTGGCAGAGAAGAAATGGGATTGAGAGAGAAGAACATAGTATTTAGGCGAGCGATGCGATGCGATGCGATGCGATGCGATGCGATGCGATGCGATGCGATGCGATGCGATGCTCTGTTCAGTCCGGTGGCAGAAAATAAATGGGATTGCCACTGTTCAGTCCGGTGGCAGAGAAGAAATGGGATTGAAAGAGAAAATATAGTTATCTAAACGCCCTATCAACCCCGTTTTGATTGGCATGGTTTCCCCAACATAGCCATCAAAACCAAGATGCCTGAGGAATGCGATGCGATGCGATGCGATGCGATGCGATGCGATACGATGCGATGCGATGCGATGCGATGCGATGCGATGCGATGCGATGCGATGCGATGCGATGCGATGCGATGCGATGCGATGCGATGCGATGCGATGCGATGCGATGCGATGCGATGCGATGCGATGCGATGCTCTGTTCAGTCCGGTGGCAGAAAATAAATGGGATTGCCACTGTTCAGTCCGGTGGCAGAGAAGAAATGGGATTGAAAGAGAAAATATAGTTATCTAAACGCCCTATCAACCCCGTTTTGATTGGCATTGTTTCCCCAACATAGCCATCAAAACCAAGCTGCCTGGGGAATGCGATGCGATGCGATGCGATGCGATGCGATGCGATGCGATGCGATGCGATGCGATGCGATGCGATGCGATGCGATGCGATGCGATGCGATGCGATGCGATGCGATGCGATGCGATGTGATGCGATGCGATGCGATGCGATGCGATGCGATGCGATGCGATGCGATGCGATGCGATGCGATGCGATGCGATGCGATGCGATGCGATGCGATGCGATGCGATGCGATGCGATGCGATGCGATGCGATGCGATGCGATGCGATGCGATGCGATGCGATGCGATGCGATGCGATGCGATGCGATGCGATGCGATGCGATGCGATGCGATGCGATGCGATGCGATGCGATGCGATGCGATGCGATGCGATGCGATGCGATGCGATGCGATGCGATGCGATGCGATGCGATGCGATGCGATGCGATGCGATGCGATGCGATGCGATGCGATGCGATGCGATGCGATGCGATGCGATGCGATGCGATGCGATGCGATGCGATGCGATGCGATGCGATGCGATGCGATGCGATGCGATGCGATGCGATGCGATGCGATGCGATGCGATGCGATGCGATGCGATGCGATGCGATGCGATGCGATGCGATGCGATGCGATGCGATGCGATGCGATGCGATGCGATGCGATGCGATGCGATGCGATGCGATGCGATGCGATGCGATGCGATGCGATGCGATGCGATGCGATGCGATGCGATGCGATGCGATGCGATGCTTTGTTCAGTCCGGTGGCAGAAAATAAATGGGATTGCCACTGTTCAGTCCGGTGGCAGAGAAGAAATGGGATTGAAAGAGAAAATATAGTTATCTAAACGCCCTATCAACCCCGTTTTGATTGGCATGGTTTCCCCAACATAGCCATCAAAACCAAGCTGCCTGGGGAATGCGATGCGATGCGATGCGATGCGATGCGATGCGATGCGATGCGATGCGATGCGATGCGATGCGATGCGATGCGATGCGATGCTCTGTTCAGTCCGGTGGCAGAAAATAAATGCCACTGTTCAGTCCGGTGGCAGAGAAGAAATGGGATTGAAAGAGAAAATATAGTTATCTAAACGCCCTATCAACCCCGTTTTGATTGGCATGGTTTCCCCAACATAGCCATCAAAACCAAGCTGCCTGGGGAATGCGATGCGATGCGATGCGATGCGATGCGATGCGATGCGATGCGATGCGATGCGATGCGATGCGATGCGATGCGATGCGATGCGATGCGATGCGATGCGATGCGATGCGATGCGATGCGATGCGATGCGATGCGATGCGATGCGATGCGATGCGATGCGATGCGATGCGATGCGATGCGATGCGATGCGATGCGATGCGATGCGATGCGATGCGATGCGATGCGATGCGATGCGATGCGATGCGATGCGATGTGATGCGATGCGATGCGATGCGATGCGATGCGATGCGATGCGATGCGATGCGATGCGATGCGATGCGATGCGATGCGATGCGATGCGATGCGATGCGATGCGATGCGATGCGATGCGATGCGATGCGATGCGATGCGATGCGATGCGATGCGATGCGATGCGATGCGATGCTCTGTTCAGTCCGGTGGCAGAAAATAAATGCCACGATGCGATGCGATGCGATGCGATGCGATGCGATGCGATGCGATGCGATGCGATGCGATGCGATGCGATGCGATGCGATGCGATGCGATGCGATGCGATGCGATGCGATGCGATGCGATGCGATGCGATGCGATGCGATGCGATGCGATGCGATGCGATGCGATGCGATGCGATGCGATGCGATGCGATGCGATGCGATGCGATGCGATGCGATGCGATGCGATGCGATGCGATGCGATGCGATGCGATGCGATGCGATGCGATGCGATGCGATGCGATGCGATGCGATGCGATGCGATGCGATGCGATGCGATGCGATGCGATGCGATGCGATGCGATGCGATGCGATGCGATGCGATGCGATGCGATGCGATGCGATGCGATGCGATGCGATGCGATGCGATGCGATGCGATGCGATGCGATGCGATGCGATGCGATGCGATGCGATGCGATGCGATGCGATGCGATGCGATGCGATGCGATGCGATGCGATGCGATGCGATGCGATGCGATGCGATGCGATGCGATGCGATGCGATGCGATGCGATGCGATGCGATGCGATGCGATGCTCTGTTCAGTCCGGTGGCAGAAAATAAATGCCACGATGCGATGCGATGCGATGCGATGCGATGCGATGCGATGCGATGCGATGCGATGCGATGCGATGCGATGCGATGCGATGCGATGCGATGCGATGCGATGCGATGCGATGCGATGCGATGCGATGTGATGCGATGCGATGCGATGCGATGCGATGCGATGCGATGCGATGCGATGCGATGCGATGCGATGCGATGCGATGCGATGCGATGCGATGCGATGCGATGCTCTGTTCAGTCCGGTGGCAGAAAATAAATGCCACGATGCGATGCGATGCGATGCGATGCGATGCGATGCGATGCGATGCGATGCGATGCGATGCGATGCGATGCGATGCGATGCGATGCGATGCGATGCGATGCGATGCGATGCGATGCGATGCGATGCGATGCGATGCGATGCGATGCGATGCGATGCGATGCGATGCGATGCGATGCGATGCGATGCGATGCGATGCGATGCGATGCGATGCGATGCGATGCGATGCGATGCGATGCGATGCGATGCGATGCGATGCGATGCGATGCGATGCGATGCGATGCGATGCGATGCGATGCGATGCGATGCGATGCGATGCGATGCGATGCGATGCGATGCGATGCGATGCGATGCGATGCGATGCGATGCGATGCGATGCGATGCGATGCGATGCGATGCGATGCGATGCGATGCGATGCGATGCGATGCGATGCGATGCGATGCGATGCGATGCGATGCGATGCGATGCGATGCGATGCGATGCGATGCGATGCGATGCGATGCGATGCGATGCGATGCGATGCGATGCGATGCGATGCGATGCGATGCGATGCGATGCGATGCGATGCGATGCGATGCGATGCGATGCGATGCGATGCGATGCGATGCGATGCGATGCGATGCGATGCGATGCGATGCGATGCGATGCGATGCGATGCGATGCGATGCGATGCGATGCGATGCGATGCGATGCGATGCGATGCGATGCGATGCGATGCGATGCGATGCGATGCGATGCGATGCGATGCGATGCGATGCGATGCGATGCGATGCGATGCGATGCGATGCGATGCGATGCGATGCGATGCGATGCGATGCGATGCGATGCGATGCGATGCGATGCGATGCGATGCGATGCGATGCGATGCGATGCGATGCGATGCGATGCGATGCGATGCGATGCGATGCGATGCGATGCGATGCGATGCGATGCGATGCGATGCGATGCGATGCGATGCGATGCGATGCGATGCGATGCGATGCGATGCGATGCGATGCGATGCGATGCGATGCGCTGTTCAGTCCGGTGGCAGAAAATAAATGGGATTGCCACTGTTCAGTCCGGTGGCAGAGAAGAAATGGGATTGAGAGAGAAGAACATAGTATTTAGGCGAGCGAGCGAGAGAAACTATTTTCCTATCACATTGCAAATGCAACTAAATTAATATGTCGATCTCTAAAACCTCTAAATATTGGGTTATGCAGAAATTTATGCTTCATTTGTATGGCTACATTTTTACTATATTGCCTCGATTGTAAATGTTCACGGCCGTTACCATAAATTAGTCTTAGTTAAATAACATAGATAGCGTTATTGCATTGTTCAACAACGTTTTGGGTAAGTTAATTTTCTTTGTAACATCCTTCGCCAGCCGGTGAAACTACCATCTAATTTCCGGCCAATCCGCGATAATCCTTGAACACATCACACCTGCCCAGTCGGAAAGTATAACTGCTTCCCGAATAACGTCAGCACCGAACATTATCACAGCTCCATCGATCGTCATGAAACATGAATATATAACAAACCGGCGAAATCAATACTAAAACTGTACGGTGCAGAAAATAATCATCGATCTCACCAAATTGGTCATACGGAATTAGGCTTGTACACACCGGGAACAACAGAAGCAATAATAATTTACCTTGTTTGAATACTAACTAATCTCCTCGCCGTGTTCGGTATAAAAGCTACTGATCCCGATGTCAGAATTATCAGTAGTCGGTGGAAACTTATCCAAGCGTTACATAAGTTTAGCTCCTGATCACTGTACCGAGGTTTCAATTAGAATACTTTAATTAGTCTTATTTTTTTCGAGTATTATAGAGGCAGAAAGAAACAGTGAAGATGTATAAATTCGTAGCTTTGTTCGTCGCCCTGTGCGGGATAAGTGTTGGCTTCGCAAGTCCTGTTCGGAAATGTGAGTGATCTAGTGAATTGAAGTTTTATTAAACAATTTTGTGTCAAATGCGAATAAATAAATCTACTCAATCGATGTATTTCAATCGACAGCTATCGTGTATTACCGTCAGGCTTACATGACACCTCAGACTATGTATGGATTCCATTACCAAAATCAACAGTTGCAAGACGAAAATCCTTCAACAGGAATTGCTGCCTTTGCTGTCGGAAATACAATTGCTCCTGGAACATATCTGAAGGGTGAGTTATCACATGTCGGAAGTTAAACTTGGTCAATGAACGTATTTACAATGATTCAACAGACTGTGAAACTAAAGATGTTGAAAGTGCCGAACAGCCAGCTGAAGATGAGCAGAATGTACTATCTGTTGCTGAAGCTTTGCCGGAGTCCGATATTGTTCCACTCGAAGATGAAACTCAGAGCGATGTTCCAACCGATAGCGATCAGGTAGCCGACGAAACTAATGATGATGAACCCGCCGCTGCTCCTGCTATTTCCCCTGTAATTCCTGCCGTGATACCAGTGGCAGTACCGGCTAAGAAGAAAAAAGTTATCGTGCAGTCCGATTCCGCCGAGGATGATGTTCCAGCACTCCCAGTTGGTTTCTTCCCAATCAACTTCGGAAGCACCAAAGGAGCAGTCATTGCTGTCGCCAACTCGTACAGCACTGGAAAGGAAGGAACTGCCATTAGTACCGCGAATGCTCACGGAAGTCCCGCTGCGGCCGAGCTGAGGAGAATTGCACCAGTCCAGCTGAAACAAAAACCCGCCAAGCTTCGCGCCAGGAAACATTAGAACACTGGCCAGCTTCCTCTATCTTGATGAACATCCTGAATTATCGAGTGATAAACGATTTTGCCTTAGGTTTATGAAGTAAAAGTTCAAACTCGAATCGACTAGCAACTTGATTCAGCAATTTAGCAAACATTTAATATTTATTGTAATTAAAAAAGCTCTTCCCGAAGTCGTCTCAAATATACCTGATTTTAATAATTATGTGTAATGTGTTATCCAATTTGTATTTACCGCACAATGTTTTGTGTTACATTGGTACCTAATCAGATCGGTCAATGGCTTCACTCAATCATTCACATGCGCACCATGCTCCAATATTCTATTCTGTTTTCAAATTGCTTAAAATGATATCATATTGTTAAACGAATCTTTCATAAAAAATTATGATGCTAATTGTCCGTCTGTCAAGTGGTTTGAATAATGATAAATATCCGATGTGATTATCAGAGGAAATAATAGATAAAATACGTGATTTCATGATTTATGAAGAGCTATAAAATCCTGCGCATGACCAAAGATTTTAACAAATCGGTCCGTTTTTTAACTCATTCATCAACACTACCTCAACCGCCCAATCTGGCTTCCTGTGGCTATTTACTGTTTCAGAATTTATTTTGGCTATGAAAGAAAACCGTTTTGACTAAATCGAAGACATTCAACGGACGGCGATCGCCATACTAAAAAACTTCACAACCAATGACGCACAAAAGTAATTTTATTCAATTGTCGAACGAGTAAAATTAATGTTTTGACGTAGGACTACGTATATATTTACGGGTGTCAAATCAGGAAACATGTCACGCTTTTATAGAGTAGTTTTAAAACTAATAACACTTTTCACTGCAAACGGATTTTGATGTTTTGAATGCTAATGAAATCGGAACATCTTCAAGATTTGTTGTATATGTTGTATATTATGAAGATATTCTCATACAGCTTTTCAGTTCCCTTCTGTGCTTCCTAAACTGATCCGTCTATAACGAGCATCAAAAAATATTCCAATACCATTGCGAAATCAATCGTAGCAAAACGTAGGGTGAGCGACAACACGAATGTATTTTGGAACGGAGGATGTTTCAGAAGTCTTGGATCGGTCAATCGTTGATATCGCTGGAACCTTTCGGTCAATTCTTCAGTAGGTCAAACGCTTTCTTCCACAAATATCAGCCCGGCTCTCGATTTTTTGTTATTTCGGTCTTGAACTTATTTAAGCGTCCGCACGTTCTATGTTGTATCATTACCAGCTGACTTTTTAGCTGGGAAGGAAAAAAACCCAGAAACCAACGTTGATCTGTGTACGACATCTCAAGAGTATTCATTAACCAGAATGCCTTCTTCGTTGCTCGGGGTACACATTGTCAGATGAAACAAAGGTCTTGTACGTGTTCAGCTCCTTGTAAAATATCCTAGATCATCGAAACCTTTCCATTCCCGCACACTTCCGAATAGTTGAACCGATTCCGAACGAATGGAATGAAGAAACCTTCTTTTGCGTGTAATTTTCCAACCGTTTCGTTGCTGTCTAGACCGACTGGGATGCTAATTTGCACTGTGTGAATTCGACATTCAAGAGATTAAGTTCTCAGGTTCTCATCCGCTTCCAAATGTACAATGGTCCAGAAAGCGCACTCAAGTGGAAATTTGCGTCTAGAGTCCGACAGTTACTCTCTACACAGAAACTGTCTTCGACCAAGTTGTTAACTATAATTCGCGTTGAAGGCATTGAGCTCCGTTCACGAGTTCAGGGGAGCCTCAAACATAATATTTGATTTTCAGGCGGAATGAACACCTTCTTAAAATAAAATTATGAATAAAAATTAACTTTAAATGAAAAACCCTTTTCTTTTGCAGGTGGTGAAAAAATTTCATACGAAAATTGTTTTCGAAGAGAAATTCATGTTATACTGAAAAGTTTCAGTAAAAATGTCAGAAATGTATAGACAAATGATTAAATGAGTCACCTGATGTGAAAATTTTCGTTCAAATTTTAACATTTTCAAAATGGCTTCGTGTCCTCTAATCTGATTGAGATCACATTTTCGAGTTTGGGACCCAAATTATGACCCCTGATTGAAAGTCGCCACTAGACGTCAACACCGTACCACTGTCATCGCGAATTGATCGCTTATTTTTATGTTGTCAAAAATAAGATGGCCAAAATTTTCGATGTGAAAATAAATCTAACTTTCTTATCTTCATAGATAGAGGTAAACATAGTTCGACAATGTTGTAGCACCAGTTAATGTAAGCAACTTTGTAGAACAAAGTTTTTATCTGTCTCCTAAAATAATGATATAGCGCTTTTTTCTAAGTTGCATTATGGTCACCATAAAAAAACGAATTTTCTGGTCTAACTTTTATATTCCAAATTCTATATGTCAACTATCTTCAGAAGACATTCAGAGCTAACTATGACAAATATTTTGCGATGCAAAATTTGTCAATATCTCAACTCTACTCAAAGTTATTGATATTTCTCCCCCAAAAATACGCCTTTTTCATTTATTTGTGGTTTTTTCTGGGGAAAACATGAAAAATATTTATTGGCAGTATTTGAAAGAGAATATTTGACTCTACATGATGTGAGATTCTGAATACTATTTTTTTTTTGTATTTGAATAAACTGAAATTTAAATCATGAGTTTTTGTGTGAAAAACCATCAATAACAATCTTTTTTTTCGATCGCATTATTCATCGTAATTTTTCGGTTTTTTTTCGTCCTTCAACCTCGTTTCCGTGTTCATATTGTCCAGAAGTACTTCGTGACGAAAAAGGTACAGTCAATCCCAAAATTGAGTATACACATGCTACTCGACGATACTCGCCATTTATTTGGTACAAAATATTTTGAAATCATTTCTTCTTTTGATGCATATTAATAACACACACATTTAACTAACTATGCGCGCAGGAAAATTTTTCGGAAAGATTTTTACTAATTATTTATTCCAAAAAATTGAAAACAATCTCTATTCTAAGCATCGCAAAATTGAGTGTACACCTTAAATTTCACCAAACAAATGAACTTTTTTAGTAAGATCTTTGCGAATTGGCGTACTTTTTTCCTCATTTTGTGACGTCAACCCCTAACCACTGCTTTGGCAGTGTTGGTTTTTGTTTTTTGTAGATGTTTGAAAAAGTTTTTATCAAAATGGCAAGTAAGAGGAAAGAAATAGATATTGTTTCACGTACAATAATAATAAGTAAGACATGTCCAGAAAAGACATTGCAGGAAATAGCAGCTGCTGTTAGGAGAACCCACTCCATAGTGAAGAAAATCATGAACAAGTGGAATTACGAAGGAACAATCGAAAATCTCCCCGGTAGAGGACGCAACGGATCCTCTCTTCTGATGATGAACGAGTAATTGTGCGAGCATTGCGAAAGAACTCTTTAAACAAACATTCCTAAATTGACTACCGAAGAAACCTGTCAGCGCAGACACTGTCCGGAGAGCAGCATACATGAACAATCTGAGAGATCGTGTTGGCCTTTAAAATATTTGATCCCAAAGGTGAATATGAAAAAAATGACTACAGTTTGCTAAGGCATATGTAAACAGGCCTAAGGAGTTTTGGAATAAGGTATTTTATACGGTTGAGCCGGAAACCAATCTCCTTGAATCGGATGGAAGACAGATGGCGTGGAAGAAACCAGGAACGGTGCTCCAGGTTCAGCCATCCACAATTTCAGCGGCCCGGCTTCATTTTCGCATTTATAAAGAAAAGTGTAAAATGTGCCAAATTTTCTCTTTTTTGACCTCCATTGTTAACACCCTGTAACTCACAACTGAATGCAACAAACAAAAAACAGCAAAAGATTTTTTTCTAGTATGAAATGTTACCTTTACAACGAGTCTAAACTCGAAACTGTATGATCGATATTACGCGAGACATTGATCACTATCGAGAAAATAATGGAAAACTTTTCCCCCAACCTAATATACGAGGTCTGTTCAAAAAAGAATCGCGACTTTCGAATTTACGCGGGTTACGTATATTCGATTCTAGATTTTTTAATATCATTATGTTGGTACTCGTGCTGTCACTTATGCTGACAAGTATGGCTATTTTTAATGTTCAATTAATTTTTGACAACTGCTTTTCTTACACGTGCTTTGGTTTATCTTCGATTTCGCCTATCTCTAGAGAAATCTCTTCGTAGTGCTGAAGCAAAATCGGCTATGGCTATGGAAATGCCTAATGGAATGGGATAGAGTGGACCACTCCGATAAACGTTGTTTCGCTCCAAGGTAGGTTCACCAGATGTCACAATCAACATTCGGAATGTGTTCGCGCACTTAATTTTGTTTTTCACGCAAAATTTGATACAGATTTTTTGATCCATTTTTGCAATAGACAAAAATCGAAGATGAACCAAAGCACGTGTAAGAAAAGCAGTTGTCAAAAATTAACTGGACATTCAAAATAGGCGTACTTGTCAGCATAAGTGAGACCATGAGTACCAACATAATGCCAAAAAAACTAGAATCAAATATACGTAACCCGCGGAAGTTCGAAAGTCGTGATACTTTTTGAGCAGACCTCGTATACACCATAGCAATATAAGAGCAATAAGAGCGAACGAAACAAGAGACACATTGCAAATAAGCACGCATTAAACCGTTCCGTTTACTTTGCCAAATACACGGTCCAGGCCGAAAAAAGGTTTAAGTTTATACTCTCCTTTTTACCCTTAGAAATCACTTTCCAACTTCATTTTATAATGTGTTCTAATATTATCACGCATTTATGAAACAGCACCAGTGGCTATGTGAATAGCGTGGTCGTGCAAAAACAGCCTTGCATTACAGCCTTTTTTTTATATATATTTTTTTTATCCGTATAATAGTGACTTTCAACTCATTTGGCTGGTTCGTCACTTTTACTTCCATTTTTGGAAGAATGTCGGGAGTGAGAATTGAACTCGTGACCTTCAGCGTGAGAGGTATGGATGTTACCACTACGCCAGATCACCTCCACAGCCGGTCTTAGCTCAATCCCTGCTTAACATCGTTGGGACTTTTTTTTGGGTACAATCCCAAGCAGACGTTCAGTCTGAGAGAAAGAGACATACAAACATTTCAAAACTTTTGGAATGCTTTTATTTGTTCATTTCGCCACAGGAAAGAGTTCATTTCGCACACGAAAAAGCATTTTTTCTAGCGGGATAGATTCATGTCCCATTTTCCGCCATAGAGAGACAAACGCTAGAAGGAGACAAACAGCTGTGTGTGATTTTGTTCTCCTCTTCGTGGGCGTTGTTCGTGCTAAGTGTGTTTTCGTTTGTTTACGATGAAGGTCACGGAACAGAGCTTTCTCCGAGCGTCCGAAATCGTAGATGGCTACACGAAGAACTGTTTGCCAAAAATGATTGCTTTTGTAAAAAGCACCATAAGGATGAAGATATTGTGTTCTGACCGGATACTCTATGCAATACGTCAATTTACGTTGCAAACGCATTGACTTTCCTAAACGCAAAACGTTTATTTCCGAATAAAGCTTTCGTCAGTAAAAATTTCATATACTGCTTCCCTGACCCAACGGTCGCACCATAAACCATAGATTTGTCTTGACTGCACCTAGTTTGGAAATGACAACAAAATTGACGGCACAATGTTGACTCGTGGATCAAGTTATCTAGCCCGGGAGGTGGGTTGGCCGCCCATAACACAATCCCCCTAAACTGAACCGACCCTCTCTTGGATCTCGGGAATGGCGCAACCTATCGAACTTTTAGAAGTGTTAAATGAAAAATGTTCAAACACTGACAATTTGGTTGATTGATGACCATTGTCTTGCTCCCTTACTACATGGGCTGAAAAGTCCCGGGATTATTCAACAGCCACTAAAAACTGAACAAGATTCATTTCGAGAGGTTTATCTGTTACTAGCTTATGTGTGAAGTTTCATGACATTTCGTTTATTTGTTCACAAACTACGGTTTTTTTAGTGACCCTACATGAGCGTTCTTAAAGAAAATGTAAAAAGAGGAATATCATATTTTGATAAAACATTGATTTTTGATGAGAAAAACACCTGGAGAATTAATACAGTTGTAGACGAAATGTTATTCCACTTCTGCTCCTTCAAGAATAACAGTTTATCAGTAGTTTAGTACGCTGTACCGCACAAGCACCGCTACGAATCCAGAAATCGTAAAACAAGTGCATCGATTCGTTTTGTACGATCGTAAAGTGAAGTTACGCGAGTTAGCTGAGGCCCTATGCATTTCAGAAGAACGAGTGGGATACATTTTGCACTACATTTTGGACATGAAAAAGCTATCCGCGCGATGGGTGCCGCGTTTGCTGATCATCGACAAAAGAACAAAGAAACAGTTAAAACGTTATATCAAGTGTATTGTCCTCGAAGGAAACAATGTTAATGAATAAATACAGCTTTGCCCAAAAAACGATTGTTTTCATTGAAAATCCTGGGATTTTTCAGCCCATGCAGTATTTTTTTGCGTTTTGGCGATATTTTGCGTTCTCAATGCTCAAAAAAAAGGAGAAAAAAATAGAAACAGATTGTTTTACCTGTTCGGAAACGGAGTCAAATGTTATGCTTATTTGCTACCGCCATTTCGTTCTAACCCGATTTTCGTCTCTAGCACTTTCTTTGTCTAACTCCATGTCCGGTCTTCTCAATGAACCGCAAGCCAACATCTTCGTTTTTAAAATAGCATCGGAGTACAATATTCGATTTCGGCTGTGAAAGGCCTTTCGTCCAATACCCAAATAAAAAAAATAAACGAATTATTTCACTGTAACAGAATTTTTGTGTCCGGAATTTCTCGTGTTCAACCCATAGAAAGTTCTCCATAATTATGTCTTTCAATATATTATTCATAAGCATATGTTTTTGATTTTCATGGCAACAGTTTATTACGAAAATAAATTATTTTTGTTCATGATTATTTGCTTAGAACATATCAACTGTCGTATTCATCCAAAGAATCTGGAAACATTAGAAAATGATATATCCATGAAAATTATTCACTAGGTAAAAAACAAATTTTTCTTACGGTAACAAACTGCCTCCGCCCCCGAATGAATTTGCTGACGCTTGTGCATTCGAGGCAGCCCCACCGCCGAATCCACCACCAAATGAACCGGACTCAGCTGACGCACTAGCCGATGAACCCGCTCCTCCGAAGCCCGGACCACCTACAGAATTCGAACTGGCTCCCGCTGTGCTGAACGAACCACTGATGCCTCCGGGTCCAATGTTGAAGGAAGCTGTCTGAGCTTGGGCGTTGCTAGCTCCTCCCGCTACGAAGATGTTAGTTAACTTTGGGTATATATGACAATTTATAATCATCGAATAGTTCAATTTTACCTGGTCCACCATATCCGAATCCTGGACCACCATAACCCAATCCAGGTCCACCGTATCCATATCCTGGTCCGCCATAACCAAATCCTGGTCCAATTGGGCCTACAGGTACTGGGACTGGTACTGCTACCGGTAGGAAGCCTAAGAACACGTACACCATTACGTTTTGATCAGCTTTATCGCTTGTGAATTAAATTAGATTACTGGACATTTCCTAGTACTATTCAAATTCCAATGTTTCGAGTTTGTTCTCCAATGTTTCTATTTGTTTTATTTTTTATGTCTCGAATTCTGCTTCTGCGAATTGTGAAAAACTTTGCATAAAATGGTTTTGATTCGTTCATATCAAGAAACTTTGTTTCATTGCCGTCAGTGGTATTTTCGGATACGCTGTATCCTTGTAGAAATTTCGAGTTCGCTGATCGTAAACGTATAACCTCGAATATAAATCTGGTTCAGTCCCCTGCGATCAATGTTCACATTTTACGGTAGTATTTTGAATGTTGAGTATGTCATAAAATTGATAATAAAAATAATAGAATACGACAAGCGGAAGCGAAACTAATTTTTTATACCTTTGGCGATGAAAGAAGGATAGAACTTTAACTTCACCGACTGGCTGAAAATAGATTCATTTCGATTTTAAGTTTTCAAATTCCGGATCTCTTTTCAAAATTATGGCACTACTGAATTTAAACGAACTTTTTTATCCTGTAGAGTAATGCGGGGCATGGGGTAAAAGTGCGCATTGGTCTTTTTAAAACAAACAAGCATAAAAATTCGGTAACAGTGTATTTGTTTGACACATTATTACACCAGCAGCTCACACATATAAACAAGATACATTTCATGAAAGTGGCAAAAAGTTATGAAGTAAGGAAAGTTTTGCGTTGTTTTGATCTATTTTTTTCAATTTTGGGGATGACGATTTAGTTACCTCAAATAACCAGAAAGTTCGAAACCACATTGTCAAGGAAACCTTCATTCTATAGTAGATAGTAGTGCGTATTCGTTTTTGTGAAAACGTTCAAGAGCTTTTTTTTAGAAATTCGATTAGTTGAAAAATTGCTTATGGGGCAAAAGTACGCAGTGGCTGTTCGCACCAGCGTTTTGGTTTAAAAAAAAATATATAATGTTTCCAACCAAATTTTTAACGGAACTCACAAGAAGAAAACCAGTTTGATGAAACGTACTCCAGAAAGGACCGACAGAGGCTTCGGGAGAGAGTCTCGAAGTGTCGGATTGCGACAGAACTCGGTATTTCTGAATCAGCTCTTAGGAAGAGACTCATATCAAAAAGTGATTTGAATCTTCTTTTATTGACATTTCTACTTCTGCTGGGATGTACCAGCGAGTACCTAGGGCGGTTCAGACTAGTATTCACGAGTGAGCAGTCTGAGGATCTGCCGAACCGTTGCAGAGCACTGGACAAAGCTTTTTATGGTACGACTCTCAAAGATTTTCGGCGCCTGGAGTTTGGTTTTGCGGAGGCCAACAACCTCCAGCACGAATTCAACCAAGTTGCAAGTTGGGCTTCTAGCCTCATGAGGAAACATCGCCTGTATCTTCGAACCCCACAATAACGCAACAAAGCAACAGCGCTCCAGGGCAAAGCGTCGGAATCCTCAGAACCGGATTCCAAGATGAGGAAGAAAAAAAAACAATTGCATGATAATAATTGAAAATGAATTTCAAATGAAAAATATTTTTATTTTCACCATGCATTCAATTCTATAACGGTTATGTTTCGTTTATGTTTATGTTTTCACAATGAACTTCAAATAAATAATTTTTTTTACGTGGAACTACGTCTAACCGGAGTATATGGGGGTGAAATGAAAACCTAAACATAGAACATGCAGGAGAAAATGAAAGATTCCGAAAGCTTATAACTCGAACACATCTTAATAAATCGGAAAGATGATTACATCAATTGATACGAAATATTTCCACGCGTCTATCAGAATTAATAAAATGTTACTTTTCATGAGATAAACAGTTGAATAACTGTAAAATGTCAAGCGTTATCTCAACGCCCTAACTGCCAAGTTTTGATAGGCCCGATTTACGGTTTCCCCAACGCAGACTTCGAAATCATTGTACCTGTGGGAATCCGCTTTGCAAATATACATGCAAGTAGGGGGGTTTTTGTTTCCACCGAGCTGTGTTTCCCTAACACGGACTTCAAAATCAAATCCACTTTGGAAATATATGCAAGCTTCGAGTACTTTTATACGCGCTTGTCCTAGTGCAGACCGAAATATGCTTCCCTAACACGTACTTCCAAGCTGAGAAGCCTGGGAAAATCGTCATTTCAGATACTAGAGGTGAATGAACTTTCGCGGTTCGAGAACGTAAACATGTAGGATGCAATAATTTCAGAGGGGAATGTAAAGAACAATGATCTTTTGATAATTCTTCGGTTCATATATTTTGGTAGTCCTAGACATCATATCAAACGTAAAAGGACGGTCATCAAATTTACATGCAACGAAGAACATAATCTATTACACTGCATCAATCGATCTTACATGGCAACTGTTCAAACTTTTTACTTACAAAGCAAATATGTTGAATTCAATTGAATTCGAAAATTCGTTTCAATCCCCTGGTTTATAAATGGTTAAAATTTCATGAAAACCTTAAGCGTTTCCGTTTCATTTCTCCATACATTTCTTCTGTCCATTTGTGTGCTTTCCCGAACAGAGCTGTCAATAACGAGCAATGAAGGGGAAATCGTAGGATTTTAAGTCTCCGTGAATAAAGGAAAAGAAGAAGAATGAAGGGGAATACTTGCTTAGAGTATAAACTGTGGATCTCGCTGAGGCAAACTTTTAAAATCATTCTTTGTGTGGACACCGACTGGACAACATCGTTGCTGGACGAGCTGGACGACGAGGGATCGAGTGCATTTCTCAAGGTAATGAGGGTGGAGGTGTAGTGCAGGAGGAGAGTAAAGTTTTGCATGGGCCTTCCTCAAGGCTAGAGACGAATGAACCGAAATAGTTTAAAGTCTCTATAATACAAAACCTGACATGACCTGGCAAACTTTCAGTCTCGTTCTGTATTCAAACCATTGCTGATTAATGGTCAGCTGCATCCCAATAGGAAGTATCCCGTGTCGGGCACACGTAGAGAGCATTGGAGACAGCAACATCACAATTACGAAAACCCTTTTAATACTAACCTCGAGCCAACCGCGAGTAATCGGTTACATATTACTAACATAGTTATAAGGCAAACATTGGCGAAATATTGAACTCCCGGCCCCGTCAGGTTGACGCCATATGAGCCTTAATAAAAATGTATATTTTGAATAAAAAAAATAAAAAAAAAATCAATGTCTTCGTTTCGGATTGAACTGTGGACGCGACCAAATTATTTACTCGCTGATTGCAATTTCTGGTATTGCAATCATTGCATCAAACTGACGCCATTGCATTAAGGTTCTGAGCTACATAATTGTGTGAGGAATCATCAAGCTAGGCTATCGTCGGCTCACCAAGAAAATAAATGTTCTGGAATTTTGTCTGTGAGTTGGTTTCACGTGCCTACTGGCACTGCATTGCAAAACCGTAAAACATTCTCAACCAATGATGACAGCTACGCTGATCGAAACCACCAATATTAACAGAAAGGGCTTCTGTTGAGAAGGGTGCAAAACGGAGATAAGTTGCTTCAAGCCATCGATATATAGATATTTGTGTGCATTCGTGCGTGCTTCATAACCCGTATGTAAAAATAGTGCATATTTTCTACGCTGAAATCCCATTTGTATCTGCTCCCGTGAGCATTGGCCTTGTCGCGATGCAACAATCGCGTTATTTTTGATTGACGATTTTTGGTGGTGCAAATTATGCAGCCGTAATGATAAATATAAACAAGGAGGGGAAATAGCGGTCCTAGAGGCGAATGAACTGCAAAGTTTAAAGCCTCTCTAAAACAAAGAATTGAATTGAATTGAGATAGCGGATATGAAATATTTGCGCCTAGGGTATTAGTAATTAAACCCTGCTGAGGCAAATATTCAGTCTTTTTCCAAGCAGTTAACATGGTTTGTTTCCTTCATCACAAGGGCTTCGTTGGAGCCTTTGACATTGCATCAATGCATCAAACTGGCGTTATGGAGAAGCAGATGTTAAGGCTGTGCGTCGAAAAATTATTTGGGGAACACTAAGTATCTTGAATGTCGCACTAGAATGTTGTAAGTAATTTGGGTTCGCGTGCCAGTCGCAAAATTGTCTTCAACTAGGATGCAATTGCGCAATAATCATTATGATGCAATGCTACTGTTTTCGAGGTTGTTGATATTAACAAAAAGAGTTTATTTCACTTGTTTAGTCACCAAGAAAGTAAATGTCGTTCTGGAATTTTGTATGTGATTAGCTTTCGCTTGCCAGTCGCAAAACTTCCTCCACTAAGGGTGACAGCTGCGCTTATCTCGAGCACGACAAAGTAATGCAACTTTATCCGAGGTCAGTAATATTAACAGAAGCGTTTCTTTTGAGAATAGCGCGAAATTATGAGAAGTGTTTATATTCCTAGTAGTTTCAAGCCACCAATGTATGGCTCTGTATGCATGCTGTGGCGAACGTTTATTCGGCTCTTGGTTTACGTAGTACGAACGATGCCTAGAAGTGCGATTCCACTGAGACAATACTAAATAACATGTAGCACGATATTTGATACTTGCAAGTATTGTCATTGTTGTTGTTTCCATGCGGTACCAAAGATATATTGATCTAGTTATGAGATGTGGAATAATGGTACTGGTGCAACATGTATATGATCGACTGTAGCCGAATCTATATTAATTGCGAAAAAGGCCACCGGAATAGCGTTCGTGGTAAATTTTCAATGCATTGACATGAAATAAATTGCGACATACGACCAGTTAATGTATTGTTCTGCGATGGCAAGGATGAATCATCAATCAACTATCGTCAACTGACTCTACAATGGAAAAACCATTTCGGGTTTATTCTACTAAGCAGTGTTCCTAAAATTTCACAGCATTATAGAATAATATTCGAAGTTATAAATAAATGACTTATATAAAATAAATAACGTGGTCGTATCTTGGACACAACCTCCTATAGTTTTTTAAAATACAGAAATAATTCAACCTTCAGCAGCATATTTTTAATTTGTCTTATACTGCTTGTTGAATTCATAACAGACTGGTTCACAATTTTATTTTTCTCCTTCAGCATTTGTGTGATTGTCATAAGATGTACACCGTATTGTTAAGTCTTATGTGCTTTGGATAACTCACTGTATTTTAATTTCTTTAAAATGTCGTAATTTTTCGTAGAGCTAACAAATTATAAATTTTTATGCTGACTTGGGGAGCTTGGGAAACGACACGGGTTGTGCATTTCACTTTTTACACAATTTAAGAAAAAGACGCCCAGAATAATCCATATTTTTTGATTCTGAACTCTTGGAAGCGATACGAGGAGCTTTCAAGAAATAGATGGTATACACTACAAATTACGCAGTAAGAAAATTTTCCGTAAGCACCGTGAATACGGCTAAACATTACAATTGGCATGAATGCTTTAAAATATTTTTTTCTTTTTATGAGAATTAAAATTTCACGAAAAAATGAACTTTCCACATTATTTGTTATGTTTTGAAAAACGTCATATAAGCAAAACATTTTCAGTGAAAAATTCGATAGTGATATAAACGAAACGTGATATAATCGAGACGTCACTCTATATGTTTTAATATCAATACAGTGGAAATTTTCTAATAATCAAGACGCCTCCATTTAATCCTAATAACCAAGACGCCTCCATTTTTACAAGAGAAATGAAAAACATCAGATAAGCGTACGGTCATCAAATACTTGTATTTGAAAGGTCTTGAGGAACTGGATTTCACAATGGAAGACTCTTTTCAATTCGTTTTAAATGGTTAAACAGTGGATTTCTGAATTCAAAAAAAAGGTGCACGAACACTTCTGAACTCCGCTCAAGACACTCAAGATCCAAATTTTAGGAATAAAAATAATCAAATAGTAAGAGAGGACCGTAGATTAATTATGATGAATGGACCATTATGGTTAAGAAATTAATTTGATGGAGATTATGTCAGACACTTATTTTGGAAAATTGTCAACATTTCCTATAAATCTGCTTACGCTCGCAAGGGTAGGACTTATTTCAACGAAAACATTCGAACATTTGCTTTTAACTGGATTGGCAGGTTCTGTTGCTTAGAAACGACATTCTGATTTTTCCAACACATATATGTTGGTGTCACGATTCGAATTTATTTCCAAAATGATATTCTTGATAAAAATGGGTAGAATGTTCAACTGTAGCTGGTATGATAATTATATTTCCAATATTTGTGAAACTGTTGAATTTTAAAATTTGTAAAACACTCACCTTTTCGCAGTGCTGTATTACATCCATATCAAACAGTACGAAATCGCAATATATCGAAATATCGAAAACAAGACAGAATGTTATTTTCACTGAATGTAACTAAATTCTTCAACATTTCATACCTCTTCGATAAGCTGTCACACCAAATTAAACATTTTAAATAAGACGTAGCATGAAAATAAAATGTTCATAGATTAATACCGTGAAATAATGATCACACTTCGCTACTTTGTATACCTCCTGGCCGCACACCTATTGGAGGGTAAAAAAATTGAGGAAGGGCCGACGCAATCGCCACTAGCCCAAACAAAACCGTCACAACCCTCATGTTACCGAATAAACGCTGAACGCTACAACTCGCACGTGTTTCTAGGGAACGCCAACCGACCACTGCTGAGATACACCCTTCAAAACGACTTCACGGCGAACTGTTCACTATTTCAAAATGCTAATGAAAATATGGCTTTTATTCTCCCCACCATCCGAAAAAATTCAAATGCATGTTTTTCACTCTCAAAAATGCTCCAAAGATATGCTTACGTTTCTCCAAGACAGATGATTCTGTGGCCGTGATTGAGAGGAAATGATTCAACAGTTGGTTATGTTGTATGGGTTCAACGTTCCATCGCATTTTTTCGATGGATGCATACGATATATTTCACACGTTGATCAAACAAGTTCCATTCTCGGCACAACACGGTATGGGACCTTGAATACTACTAATCACTTCGGTAGTGGCATATGGATATGTAGATGAACGAGTTGTTTCCGCATGTTCAAAAAAGATAAAATAGAACTGGGGAAAACCCTTTCATTCTAAGAGATAGATCGGAATGCACGTTTCCATCTTAAAAATGAAAACGATCTACAACTCATATAAAAATATCTATTAGCAAATAACAAACAAAGCTCATACATTGTTGAAATCACTGCATTCGAAATTTCCTCAAATTGATTTAAAAAGCTTTCACGAATTGTTATTGTGGTTCTACTCGAATAACGATTCCACCCCGCGGCTCCTCAAGTATATCGTGAAAAATTTACTGTTTCTGTAGGGTTTTTTTTCTCTATTATAGTGACTTTCAACACTTTTCGGCTGGTTCGTCACTTTTTACTTCCATTTTTGGAAGAATGTCGGGAGTGAGAATTGAACTCGTGATCTCTGCGTGAGAGGTATAGATGTTAACACTACGCCAGATCGCCTCCAATTTCTGTAGGGTTAAAAACCTAGAAAATTTAACGATAACGAATACAATACAAATTAAAAAAATAGATGAATTTTTTTCAGGATAAATTGCGAGTCATATCTGTGACTGATATGAAAGAAGGAAATGCAAGATTTATAATATAAGCGGGGCCTTTGGATTCGATTTCCGGAGGATTTTTCGTCAAAAGAAATTACTTCAGACTTGCACTGTGGCCACGCATATCCTAGAGCTTGCCACTCAGAACTCAGAATACATTCAAAGCGTGTTATTCGGCATTGAAATTACTTAGAACTTAGCTAAGTTCTAATGAAGACAGACGCAAGTAGTTCCGGCGAAGTTCCTCTAAAACGTTAGTGGCAATGAAGAAGTACAGTCTATCGCAAAATTGAGTGGACAAATGCTACTTGACGATACTTTCCATTTATTTGGTATAACATATTTTGAATACATTCGTTTGATGCATATTAATTACTCTCACATTCATCCAGTTGTACGTGCAATAAAATTCCGCGAAATATTTTCTGCTAATTGTTTATTCCTAAAAATTTAAAACAATCTCTATTCTATGAATCGCAGAATTGAGTGTACACCTTGAATTTCTCCGAACAAATTAACCTTGTAAGTAAGATCTTTGCAAATTACCGTACATTTTTTCGTCAGTGATTGGTGTCAACACTTAACCACTGCTTAGGCAGTGTTGGTTTTTGTTTTTTTTTTATTGATGTTTGAAAAAGTTTTTATCAAAATGGCAAGTTAGAGGAAAGAAAGACGTACAATGTACACGTACAATGATAATAAATATGAATTGTCGTGGAAAGACATTGCAGGAAGTAGTAGATATAGTCGGAAGAACCCACTATACAGCAAAGAGAATCATAAACAAATAATATTCGAAGGAACCATGGAAAATCTCCCGAGTAGAATACACAAGCGTATCCCGTTTTCTGATGATGAACGAGTAATTGTGCAAACATTTCAAAAGAACTCTAAAACAAACATTCCTAAATTGACTACCGAAGTAGGCATCGGCATCATTGGAAGACTTGTCAGCACAGATATTGTCCGGAGAGCAGCATACAGGAACAATCTGAGAGGTCTTGTTGGCCGTGAAAAGTCTTTCATTTCAAAGGCGAATATGAAAAAATGACTACAGTTTGCTAAGGCATATGTAAACTGACTTAAGGAGTTCTGAAACAAGGTCCTTCTTTATACGGATGAGATAAAAACCAATCTCTTTGAACCGGATGAAGGACAGATGGTGTGAAGGAAACCTGGATTGGCGCTTCATATTCAGCATTTGGTTCCCACAGTAAAACACGGCGGCGGCAGTCAGATGATGTATGGTACGATGGCGACTTCTGGAACTGAAACCATGGAGTTTATCGATTCTGCGATGGACTAGATGGCTTCATTGAATATCCTGAAACGTAACCTCCAGTGTCCCGTGCAGAAATTGGCTCTCCCTCGTGATTGCTACTTTCAACAGAATGATGACCCGAAGCAAACTGACCTCATCATGCGGGAATACCTGCTCTATAATGTCCCAATCAACTCAGTACACCTCCGATATCACCGGACTTCAATACTATTGAGTATCTTTGGTGGGAAATCAAGAACCATCTAAAGAATAAAAATTCAGGGAACAAAGCTGAACTCGAAACGACGATTACGGAGATCTGGGAGGCACTTCCGTCTACAGTGACCAGAAATGCTGGACGCCAAAGGGGGACCATACCAAAAACAAGGGGATTGATTTTTGTTATCTGTTTTTTGTTTGTTCTTTGAACATCAAGTCGAAATGTGACAATTTTAATTTTTTTCTTATCACTACATGAGAGTGAAAAGGATCAATTTTACAATGAATATGAGTCGCTTTTAATAATTTACTTTTTTAACCCGAAAAACTCAAAAATAACAAACCAACACGGGGTATATACTAAATATTGCAATTGACTGTAGGGGAACGTGGTTATTAAAATTTAATTTAATAGTAAAACTCTAGAAAGTCAAGGGTGTGACACTTTTCTCTTGACACTACTGAATATTCGGTAGACGCCATTCTTCAAATTCATGACGGTCGAAACATTTACTTCTGGTTAGACACTCTTCTTCTGACAAAAACACTCGTGATGATTGTTTATTACATGAGGATCATGACATGGTACTATCAATAGGGGTTTCAAATTCTGAACTGGCCAACTTATTCGCCCGATCCTACCCTAATCCAGAACATGTAGGGATTGATCGTACAGAAACTATATAAATATATATACACTAGCTGACCCGGCAAACATCGTCCCACCCAAAATTTATTCTTCGTTATCATATCCACGTTTTCTTACTAAACTCTGTTCATGGGTCCAATCGCAGAATTATTCATTGATTGATCTTCTAATCTACCCTTTAAAATTACCTTTTACTATAAAATTCCTAGTACTTCTACTTGGAGTGTCTAACCACCATAGAATCATTTACTGCACCCTTAAACCTCCATACGCCTAATTTGGTTTCATTTGCTTGATTACTTCTCGGGTAATGCAGAAATTTGTGCTTCATTTGTATGGCAGCCCCCACTAACAGAGGGGGAGGGGTATCTACTATCTACCACTGGAGCACCTCTTGACTGTAGTGGCAGCTGACAAAATCCGGCCAAAACTTCACCGCACCTTTGTGAGCCTTAACACGTTGAGCCCCATGTCGGTCCCTAGGGACTGACATTGCGCTTTTCGTTAGAAAAACGTTAATCACTGAACGCCAACCGACCACTGCTGAGATACACCCTTCAAAACGACTTCACGGCGAACTGTTCACTATTTCAAAATGCTAATGAAAATATGGCTTTTATTCTCCCCACCATCCGAAAAAATTCAAATGCATGTTTTTCACTCTCAAAAATGCTCCAAAGATATGCTTACGTTTCTCCAAGACAGATGATTCTGTGGCCGTGATTGAGAGGAAATGATTCAACAGTTGGTTATGTTGTATGGGTTCAACGTTCCATCGCATTTTTTCGATGGATGCATACGATATATTTCACACGTTGATCAAACAAGTTCCATTCTCGGCACAACACGGTATGGGACCTTGAATACTACTAATCACTTCGGTAGTGGCATATGGATATGTAGATGAACGAGTTGTTTCCGCATGTTCAAAAAAGATAAAATAGAACTGGGGAAAACCCTTTCATTCTAAGAGATAGATCGGAATGCACGTTTCCATCTTAAAAATGAAAACGATCTACAACTCATATAAAAATATCTATTAGCAAATAACAAACAAAGCTCATACATTGTTGAAATCACTGCATTCGAAATTTCCTCAAATTGATTTAAAAAGCTTTCACGAATTGTTATTGTGGTTCTACTCGAATAACGATTCCACCCCGCGGCTCCTCAAGTATATCGTGAAAAATTTACTGTTTCTGTAGGGTTTTTTTTTCTCTATTATAGTGACTTTCAACACTTTTCGGCAGGTTCGTCACTTTTTACTTCCATTTTTGGAAGAATGTCGGGAGTGAGAATTGAACTCGTGATCTCTGCGTGAGAGGTATAGATGTTAACACTACGCCAGATCGCCTCCAATTTCTGTAGGGTTAAAAACCTAGAAAATTTAACGATAACGAATACAATACAAATTAAAAAAATAGATGAATTTTTTTCAGGATAAATTGCGAGTCATATCTGTGACTGATATGAAAGAAGGAAATGCAAGATTTATAATATAAGCGGGGCCTTTGGATTCGATTTCCGGAGGATTTTTCGTCAAAAGAAATTACTTCAGACTTGCACTGTGGCCACGCATATCCTAGAGCTTGCCACTCAGAACTCAGAATACATTCAAAGCGTGTTATTCGGCATTGAAATTACTTAGAACTTAGCTAAGTTCTAATGAAGACAGACGCAAGTAGTTCCGGCGAAGTTCCTCTAAAACGTTAGTGGCAATGAAGAAGTACAGTCTATCGCAAAATTGAGTGGACAAATGCTACTTGACGATACTTTCCATTTATTTGGTATAACATATTTTGAATACATTCGTTTGATGCATATTAATTACTCTCACATTCATCCAGTTGTACGTGCAATAAAATTCCGCGAAATATTTTCTGCTAATTGTTTATTCCTAAAAATTTAAAACAATCTCTATTCTATGAATCGCAGAATTGAGTGTACACCTTGAATTTCTCCGAACAAATTAACCTTGTAAGTAAGATCTTTGCAAATTACCGTACATTTTTTCGTCAGTGATTGGTGTCAACACTTAACCACTGCTTAGGCAGTGTTGGTTTTTGTTTTTTTTTTATTGATGTTTGAAAAAGTTTTTATCAAAATGGCAAGTTAGAGGAAAGAAAGACGTACAATGTACACGTACAATGATAATAAATATGAATTGTCGTGGAAAGACATTGCAGGAAGTAGTAGATATAGTCGGAAGAACCCACTATACAGCAAAGAGAATCATAAACAAATAATATTCGAAGGAACCATGGAAAATCTCCCGAGTAGAATACACAAGCGTATCCCGTTTTCTGATGATGAACGAGTAATTGTGCAAACATTTCAAAAGAACTCTAAAACAAACATTCCTAAATTGACTACCGAAGTAGGCATCGGCATCATTGGAAGACTTGTCAGCACAGATATTGTCCGGAGAGCAGCATACAGGAACAATCTGAGAGGTCTTGTTGGCCGTGAAAAGTCTTTCATTTCAAAGGCGAATATGAAAAAATGACTACAGTTTGCTAAGGCATATGTAAACTGACTTAAGGAGTTCTGAAACAAGGTCCTTCTTTATACGGATGAGATAAAAACCAATCTCTTTGAACCGGATGAAGGACAGATGGTGTGAAGGAAACCTGGATTGGCGCTTCATATTCAGCATTTGGTTCCCACAGTAAAACACGGCGGCGGCAGTCAGATGATGTATGGTACGATGGCGACTTCTGGAACTGAAACCATGGAGTTTATCGATTCTGCGATGGACTAGATGGCTTCATTGAATATCCTGAAACGTAACCTCCAGTGTCCCGTGCAGAAATTGGCTCTCCCTCGTGATTGCTACTTTCAACAGAATGATGACCCGAAGCAAACTGACCTCATCATGCGGGAATACCTGCTCTATAATGTCCCAATCAACTCAGTACACCTCCGATATCACCGGACTTCAATACTATTGAGTATCTTTGGTGGGAAATCAAGAACCATCTAAAGAATAAAAATTCAGGGAACAAAGCTGAACTCGAAACGACGATTACGGAGATCTGGGAGGCACTTCCGTCTACAGTGACCAGAAATGCTGGACGCCAAAGGGGGGCCATACCAAAAACAAGGGGATTGATTTTTGTTATCTGTTTTTTGTTTGTTCTTTGAACATCAAGTCGAAATGTGACAATTTTAATTTTTTTCTTATCACTACATGAGAGTGAAAAGGATCAATTTTACAATGAATATGAGTCGCTTTTAATAATTTACTTTTTTAACCCGAAAAACTCAAAAATAACAAACCAACACGGGGTATATACTAAATATTGCAATTGACTGTAGGGGAACGTGGTTATTAAAATTTAATTTAATAGTAAAACTCTAGAAAGTCAAGGGTGTGACACTTTTCTCTTGACACTACTGAATATTCGGTAGACGCCATTCTTCAAATTCATGACGGTCGAAACATTTACTTCTGGTTAGACACTCTTCTTCTGACAAAAACACTCGTGATGATTGTTTATTACATGAGGATCATGACATGGTACTATCAATAGGGGTTTCAAATTCTGAACTGGCCAACTTATTCGCCCGATCCTACCCTAATCCAGAACATGTAGGGATTGATCGTACAGAAACTATATAAATATATATACACTAGCTGACCCGGCAAACATCGTCCCACCCAAAATTTATTCTTCGTTATCATATCCACGTTTTCTTACTAAACTCTGTTCATGGGTCCAATCGCAGAATTATTCATTGATTGATCTTCTAATCTACCCTTTAAAATTACCTTTTACTATAAAATTCCTAGTACTTCTACTTGGAGTGTCTAACCACCATAGAATCATTTACTGCACCCTTAAACCTCCATACGCCTAATTTGGTTTCATTTGCTTGATTACTTCTCGGGTAATGCAGAAATTTGTGCTTCATTTGTATGGCAGCCCCCACTAACAGAGGGGGAGGGGTATCTACTATCTACCACTGGAGCACCTCTTGACTGTAGTGGCAGCTGACAAAATCCGGCCAAAACTTCACCGCACCTTTGTGAGCCTTAACACGTTGAGCCCCATGTCGGTCCCTAGGGACTGACATTGCGCTTTTCGTTAGAAAAACGTTAATCACTGGGATTGACAATTGCAAAATAAGGAAACACAAAAAGAATATGGTTTGTTTTCAGATGTTTTACGATATATGACTACTTTCTGGTCGAATTTCTGACTATTTTCTTTTTCTTCAATGAATATCTTTGGGAGCGGGACCGACGGGGGGTGTTGCAGAGTGAATTCCAATGAATATGGGGGCTGTCCAAAATCCATCTTCACGTACGTTTCATCATCCATTAGCATGCATTCTTCATACTTCGTATAAATGCTGTTGTACATCTTTCGAGCGCGTCTCCAGAGTTTTCTTAATTAAACACTTAATTAAACATTGGTTGATTGCAGACAGGGAAATTGCGATAGCTTTCTCGCATACAGATTCTCCGGATGGTACTTTGGTTAGAATTGTGTTTTTTGGACTCTCGGACTACGACGTCCCGGGTTTGCCTTAATTGTTATCAATACCTTCAACCTCAGTTTCCGATCGTAAGTTCCACTGCGACGCGTACTCTGATCCATCCGAACAACAGTTTTATGTTCACGGAAACATTTCAGCACATCATACACGGTCGATTCAGCCGATTTAGCGATCAGCGATTTTCCGATTTCAGTACCTGACCACGCCGAGTTTTTATGTGAGTGTACAAAATCAAATTTCTTCTCTCTGCGTATACCCTGTACAACTTTTTCAAAACAAAAATTTTCAAATTTTTACCGTCGAAAGATACAGGTTTTTTCGCCTACTTCCTAGCAGCGGTCGTTGCTAGGAAATGAACTGTAATTTTGGATTCTAATTGATCCAAATCGTAGGTACTCTTTTTTTGTCTAGTACAGCGCTCCCGGTGGTCGGTTCTGGAATCTTTGACAGTAGTTTATTTACAAGGTCTTTCTTTTTGAATCCTGTGCAAAAGATGCGAAAATTTGTGTTTTCCTAAATTGCCCCGCGATGAGAAAAGAAGAGAAAAAATTCGGTACCACAGTTATGAAAACTTGAAATGATTGGAAACAAAGATCGAAAAGGAATCGAAAATTGTCAAAACCACCGCAGTGGTTACACGTTACAACGTTTGTCTGTTTCCTGGAAGGTTCAATCAAGGCGTTGAATCGGTACAGTTAATCGGAAATTGCGTCAGAACGTCACAAAGGCCTTCAAAGCAAATCCAGTACACCGTGAATCTTAATAATGATATATCATTTTCATCCATAAAACTGTTACAATAAATCTGTGTGCGCCCATTAATAATGGACATGATTTTTTTTGGTTTTCTGTCGAGTTCCAATAAATTCGATGGCATTTTGCTAGAAAAAAAACAAACAAAAACAAATGCTTAGTAAAGGCTGCCATCACAAGTGACGTTTTCAGTTAGGCCTAAATAAGCTTTAGTAATGCTTATTTAAGGGTGTAACTGAAGCATTAAATCAGCGCTTTATTTCTCCTTTTAAGCATTATATTCACCCTACATTGGTTTATGTAATAAGCATTTAGTGTAATAAGCATTTATTCAGTATTCTATATGTGAATACAGTGCTGATTTAGGACCACTTCTTACTGGTTGCCTGGGTGAAGCTCTCTTCATTTCTGTTCCCTATTTTCCTTCACTAAGGGTGTTCTTCTCAGATAATCATTCAAATCACAATGTCAGTATAACTTGATCAAAATAGCTGATAAATACCCTACAGGATTTACCGAAATAAGGCTTGCCTTAAAAATCGCAAAAGAGCTAATGGACCAAATTGACATCGGTGACTCGCTGCTGAATCGAGACAGAATCGATCCATTTTTGACATAGAACTACGTCTTCCATGTCTATACATCCATATGTGGTATAATAATCATTTCATTGGAAAAGGTAAAATGTCTACGAGTGATATTGATTACTCATTGACCCGAAAAACTGGTATGTGATAAAAGCTCAAAAATTGCTTTGAAAATAGACTATTGAAACCACCAAAATATGTGCATCACTTAAGGCAACATCCTGCAAAAACGTTTGTGATCGAAGCGCAGTTAACCGCCTCAAAAGGATTCCAGGATTGACGGATAGAAAGTTTTTGGTGTGTGTTTGGTGGGATGTAGAGGAGCAATCGCGCCAGTGAGTCGCCAGATGCTTCAGAAGATTGGTTGACAGATTTTTTTGCATATACCTTATAATTTGGACCTGACTCCAAGCGATTGAGACCTGTTCCCATCATGGAGATTTTTTTTCTGTTTATTTTTTTATTGGTCTCATTTAGCAATTCAGCTGTAACAGACCCGAATTATCGTGTACATTTCTCATGTTGTATATTATATTACACAGTAGCCATTTTAGGCGTAAGACAATGTCCTAGAAAAAAGGTAATGAAGATGGTAGAGTTTCGAGCGACATAGTATGCGCATTCTTCGTATTTCTTTTTTTTTTAAGTTAAGGTGGAAACAGAATGCCGCGTTGTGCGTTGCTTCTCATCAGCTGTCATTGCTTGCGTTTTGTACTAAAACATTCGCCCGACGCAGTCTGTTGATTTGCAGTCACAATCTAGCATTCGCGTCACCACTTGTCATGTAAACAAAACAAAATAAAAGTCGTATGAGAATCTTGTTGTGTCCACGGATCAGTTGAATATTTTTAAAAACAACAAATTGACATATCCGACATATTGAGCTTCGTTTACTAGTTTAAGGGAGCGTGAAAGAATAGCTGATTTGCAGTCGGAATGAACATGTTTTCAAAATTAAATTATGAATGAAATTAGCTTTTCCATATAAAACTGGTATTCTATTTAAATGAAAAACATTTTTGTTTGCAGGTGCTGAAAAAGTCTCATACGAAAATTCTTTATGAAGACAACTCAATATTATGATGAAAAAAATCAGCAACAATGTTGGAATTGTTTAGCCATATGGTTGAATGAAAGTCAGAAACACGTGTTTCATGTAATCAAATAACATGATGTGAAAATTTTCATTCAAATTTTAGAATTTAAAAACCGGCTTCGTGTCTTCTAATCTGATAGAGATTAAACTAACGAGTTCGGGACCCAAATTATGGCCCTAATTTGAAGTTGCCTCCAGACGTCGACACCATGCCACTGTCATCGCGAATTCGGCGCAAGCAGTTTAGAACAAATGTTAGCGTTTAGTACAACGATGCTAATGACGCAACCAGCCGTATGGCACCCGCCATGTTTTTGGTGCCAACATCTAAAACGTCAGAAGTATTTGTTTTCTTCAAAACGGCGATCCGCGTTGACGGCAGTGAGCTTCGTTTGCTAGTTTAGGGGAGCGTCAAAGAATAGCTGATTTTTAGTCGGAGTGAACGTTTTCAAAATTAAAATTATGAATGTAAATTAGATTTTCCATATCAAATTAGTATTCTGTTTAAATTGAAAACATTTTTGTTTGCAGGTGGGCAAAAAGTCTCATACGAAAATTGTTTATGAAGAAAACTTTATATTATAAAGAAAAAACAGGAAGTGGGTTATATCTATGGTATAACCGCAAGGGTGACGTAGGACTATCGTTGATTTAGAGATCATTTGTATGAAGTTGAATCTGAATTCATTCTGAATGAATGAATATTTGGAGAACTTCGAAAACGAGAGCGTTACGTTGGAGGCACAAGGTTTTATGCATCCAATATTGGATACGGAAATATCCTACTGATGGGGAAGAATAATCTTCAGAAGCTATCCTGTTGATTGCGATTGATTGAAAAATCACAAAACCTAATGTATTTGGTCACAGTGTTACATGGATAGAAAACATTAAAATAAACTCTTTCACATGAATATATTTTGAAAATTCCCAAAGGAACTGGCAGATTATTTTCCAGCAATGATTAGATCTTTCCGGAACTTTCTCGATGCTGAATGGCATCCTAACGGAAAGAGTTCTGCGCGTGTATGTGTCGATCCTTCGCCATCCACCTCCTCCAGCACGTTAGGCAACGATGTTGTCTTGTCGATGTCCTCACGAAAAATGAATGTGTCTCACCACCAGAATATCGCTTAAGTATGCTTTTTGTGTGTGATTGAATCGAGAGAAGGTGTGGTTTACGATGGCAATTTGGAAGGCAAACTAGAGGGGAATAAACTCTCTGAGCTCGGAACTGTCGGCGACTGAGCAATAATCGATTGCGGGCGCATACAATATTGGATACGGAAATATCCTACTGATGGGGAAGAATAATCTTCTGAAGCTATCCTGTTAATTGCGATTGATTGAAAAACCACAAAACCAAATGTATTTGGTCACAGTGTTACATGGATAGAAAACATTCAATTAAACTCTTTCACATGAATATATTTTGAAAATTCCCAAAGGAACTGGCAGATTATTTTCAGTAACGATTAGATATTTCCACATTTTCCTCGATGCTGGAAGCCCACCAGTGGTTAATGCCAACTCGATAACCACCTGTTAATAGCAATTGATTGAAACATATTTGGCCACAGTGTAACATGGATAGAAAACATTCAATTAAACTCTTTCACATGAATATATTTTGAAAATTCCCAAAGGAACTGGCAGATTATTTTCAGTAACGATTAGATATTTCCACATTTTCCTCGATAGTGGAAGCCCACCAGTGGTTAATGCCAACTCGATAACCACCTGTTAATAGCACTTGATTGAAACATATTTGGTCACAGTGTAACATGGATAGAAAACATTCAATTAAACTCTTTCACATGAATATATTTTGAAAATTCCCAGAGGAACTGGCAGATTATTTTCAGTAACGATTAGATATTTCCACATTTTCCTCGATACTGGAAGCCCACCAGTGGTTAATGCCAACTCGATAACCACCTGTTAATAGCCGCGCGTGTATGTGTGTGTAGCGATGTCTTCCCAGGGAACCGTTTGTGGCATCACTCTCCTCCTGATAGATTCCCTTCTGGCCTAGGGTGCACAAACAGGCTCTTGGTGACACCGTTCATCCGCGCTTTCATGATAAATAAAGAGCTTCACCGCAACAGCGACAACATGCTCCAATCGCTGTTCAATTAGAACTGAGTGGATTCCCGAGCGCCGCTCGCTTATATACCGATTGGTGATTTCAATAGCCTGTTTTGAAAGCAATTTTAAGACTATTGAAACAAGTTTTTGGATCAAAAAGTAACAAGTATATAACGCGTAGACATTTTATCTTTCGAATGAAGTGTTTATCATACCATTTCGTTCAGTTGTTTAGGAGCTATTAACGCTCAAAATCTCGGTCTCCGGCGTAACGCTTTCGTTTTCGAAACTTTGATTTTACACCCCGGTATAGAAATGAAAGACGTAGTCCTACGTCAAAAATCAGCAACAATGTTGGAATTGTATGACCATGTCAGAACACCATGAAAGTCAGAAATACGTGTTTCTAATAATCAAATAACATAATGTGAAAATTTTCATTCAAATTTTAAAATTTGAAAACCGGCTCCGTGTCTTCTAATCTGGTAGAGATTACACTAACGATTTTGGGACCCAAATTATGGCTCTAGCTTGAAGTCGCCACCAGACGTCGACGTCCTCGCGAATTACCAATTTACCACCATCTGACATATCGTGATGTCGATGATGAACTTTTACAGCAGAGGGATACGCATAGCGCGGCATTCTGTTTCCACCTTTACCGCTGAATATGAGGCTAATGTGATAGCGTGCAGTGTATATTTGCGAGATCACGTCGAAAAATACGGATAAAAGTGATATTTCCATGTGCCATTTTCACTCCCCCACGTTCATACAAACAATTTTATTATTTTAACGTTATGAAGTTGATGTTTCGCAGGCGCTGAGTGTCGGTGTGTATGTTGTGAGAGAATAATCGCCAATTATTCTCTTTTTTACCGAAAATGTTACTGCTTACGAGATCTAAGCATACGACTGCTCTCTAGACCTTTTTACCACATAAATAATCGGAATAAGCCACGATACAATTGTCATCTGTTAAAAAACAGTCCCAGGAAGGTTGTGTCCAATACACGACCGCATAGTTGACGTAGGATTCCGTTAGGCTATCTATTGATTTTGGATATGTTTGAAGAATTACATCGGTAAACTCTTTTATAATGATTTGGTTTTAATGTCTTTGTTAGGGAACACATTTCGGTGGGAACAAAAGCTCCTCCTAATTTCAGGTATTGGCAATGCCGATTTTTCCCAGGCAGCTTGGTTTAGATGTCTCTGTTAGGGAATACATTTTGGTAAGAACGAAAACTCCCCCTAATTTAATGGCATTGGCAATGCCGATTTTCCCCAGGCAGCTTGATTTTGATGTCTCTGTTAGGGAATACATTTCGGTAGAAACGAAAACTCACCCTACCTTCATGTATTGGCAATGCCGATATTTCCCATGCAGCTTGGTTTTGATGTCTCTGTTAGGGAATATATTTCGGTAAGAACGAAAACTCAGCCTACTTACTTTCATGTATTTGCAATGCCGATTTCCCCCAGGCAGCTTGGTTTTGATGTCTTTGTTAGGGAATACATTTCGCTAGGAACGAAAACTCACCCTACATTCATGTATTTGGAATGCCGATTTCCCACAGGCAGCTTGGTTTTGAAAACTCTGTTAGGGAATACATTTCGGTAGGAACAAAACTTCCCGCTACTTTCATGTATTTACAATGTCGATTTCCCCCAGGCAGCTTAGTTTTGATGTCTCTGTTGGGGAACCGCCGTATGTGTCGTCAATTTCGACCATTCAGAAGTGGGTATTTCCGTTAGGATAGGGGTTGAAATTTTTCAATTGTTCAATAATTAGTTTCATGAAATATATTATTTGCTTCAATATGAAAAATTGTTATGGAGTGCCAAAATCGATTGACGCAAAAATTTCATCAATCCATCATGAAATGATTGAGTAATAAGCGTTTGAAATTGGACAATTTCCACGATGTGCTCGATTTTCGATTTACGATTTGTACCCCAATATGTTCCCGAAAGACGTAATCCTACGTCAAAACAAACAGTTGAATGATTCCATGAGAATTTTGGCTCAAATTATCATGCAACCGTGAGTACTTTCATCATTGTTTTGTTTCTTCCATATATGTACATTCCATATTGAATGCAAATAATTACGACACGATATTTGGCTTGCCAATACATATATACTTCGCCTACTACTCCACCTCGATATGTACCTCATTGGGCGTAGGAGTATTCCTATCAAATCGATAACCCTTTTTACCTATTACACAGTAACCATTTAAGAATATTCATATTGTTCGAGTGTTCACAGTTGGACTACATACACAGTAGCTAGAATAACATACAAAGATGGTCAGATGAGGGCCCTGAGCTACGAGCTAATGACTGTTCGCTTAGTAGCGGACACGCAACCAATTAGGCTACGAAGACCTCTCCAATATTGGAGATGATTTCTGCTGTTGAAAAAATCGCCTCAGGGTAAACTTGTTAAAATTGATCGTTGAGTGTTTATTTATTGAGGTATGTTGACTCGTCGCGCTAATAAAACAATTTCATAGGTCGGTAAATTAAGTGTTATGGTGGAAACAGAATGCCGCGTTGTGCGTTGCTTCTCATCAGCTGTCATTGCTTACGTTTTGTACTAAAACATCCGCCCGACGCAGTCTGTTGATTTGTAATCACAATCTAGCATTCGCGTCACCACTTTTCATGTAAACAAAAACAAAGTAAAACGATTCAAGATTCAGATTCAACCAACTAGTGAATCTGTAATTTCATTTCTTTAATTACACATCAATCTCCGTCTATTCGCCATTACCTTAAATATAATAAACTCAGTCGAAGTTCAGTTTGCATCGGTTGCTTAATTTTGCATAAGTATGATTACATAATAACTTAACTGAAAAAGACATGAACCGACTTCGGAGAGCAGCCCCCGCAAAAGCAGCTATTTATGCTTCCCGGAAAAATATGCGAGGCGCCGGCTACTGTAGATGATAGGTTCTACATATGAACCACATTACACATTACATTATTGGTGACGCAGTGTTTTCTCTAAAGCACAAGCTCATGCGACCATATCCAGGTGCACATCTTTCGGCTGTTTATGGAAACTTCAATTATCGACGTCTCGTGCTAGAACAACTATCGAAAACTTATTCGACATCTTGGTTGGAGAATTTTGGGAAAGACAATAGCATAACATCCTCAAAATGCTGAAAAAGTGTGAAAGTGGCAACGGTGCTTCACAACTTTTTGAATGCAGCGGGTTGTGAAGGTTCTATGAGATTGAGGGATTACCGTTCTCAAGTTACACCTCTTATGGATTTGTCAGCATCAAAAATTCAAATAGGAACAATTCTCGGCTTCGCTTTGTATCAGTTACATGACACATTTGCGGATAATGTTAAAGATTGTTTATTCCATTTCTGTGGAGTTTCGTGGTCACCCCTGGCAACCAAGAAAGGTATTCAATTCACAAGTTGTTTCGTCGAAATTATCTACACGAGAGCCGGTCGTTCGGGGCCATAGTTACTGGTAGTCCTACAATATAACAATTTTGTTATTTAAGACGTTGAGTATCATTGTAGCTATAATTTGTATAATTGTAGAGTTATAATTTACCTCCATTTGTGGATGTGCTTTCAAAATGATGGAACTGCAGTCGGCGCTGATCCTGGAATTGAAGCTTGTGATAAAGTATTTGTTCCGTGAATATCAGAGCTTCTTCCACCATCCTTTCATCATTTCCACTACAAAGTAAAAGCATAAAACAAATAAAAACTCCATTTTCAACGAATTCAGTTCGTATGAAAATCTTGTTCTTGTTGTGTCCAAGGATCAGTTGAATGTTCTTAAAAACAACACATTGACATTGGCGCAAGCAGTTTAGAACAAATGTTAGCGTTTAGTACAATGATGCTAATGACGAAATGAAAACACACATATTTAAAATGAAGTGTCAAAGCACAATTGTCGCGATGCGACGCATAGCGCGGCATTCTGATTCCACCTTTAGTGAATAAACGATTATCCTCTTCTTTTTAATGGCGCTAACGTTGCTAGGGGAACCTCGCCGTCTCAACGAGGTATTGATTGCGTTATTTTTAACAGTACTTAGTCGAGTATTCTGAGTGGAAGGATCTAGAAATCTGCGTGACCACAATGTAAGTCGAATGAAATTTCTTTGATAAAAAATTCCCCGGTCAGAACGGGAAACGGTCCCGTAAACGTTTTATACGATTTTTAAATTATACATTACTTTTTCTATACAAACACTAATTGGAAGTATGAAGGATGAGATAAAATATATTACAAAGCCTTTCCTCTTATATTTATCCTATTAATTGTTTGTCAACACGGCTGAACTGAAGAAAAAGATAAGTGATTTTCAGTAGCGGGAATAACAACAAACCGTCAGTGGTTGACTGAAAATGGTTTGTTTATTGAAGAAAATAATTTGTGAATAGCTGCAGCAATCAAAAGTGTATTTTGCATAAAAATCGAAAATTTATAGTCGAAGTATTTATTAAAATAATCGTGTATATGATCAATATTTGAATCACGCGGTTGACATAGATCCTTCGTAAGTAAACATCCAGAAGCCTGAAATACCTAAAAAGAAAAAAAAAAAAGGGAAAAATGTTATGAGTGAATTTGTTGTTATATAGATTGGTGGAAAGAAGGACAGAAAAGCATCGGAAAATTACAGGATAGAAGCAAAGGAGGAAAAGTATAGTTCGAAAGGCGAAGGATAGAGGCCAAAAGACGGCAGAAAGTTGTGAGCACGAGGTTGAAGAAGAAACTACTTTGTGAGTAATATTGCACCTTTATTGTATGAAATTTGTATTTATAAAATGAATATATTTCAGTTTGAGCTGATCCTAAAAAGACTGCTTCAAATTCGTTTCGTATCCGTAACAAACTCAAAAAAGTAATGAGTCAGTCGGATCTAACCTCAAATCACTCCGATCCTGAGATGGATTTTACACTTACTCCGTGTGCAGCCTGCAACAAGACGTCATCGGAGAATGAAGGGATGGTCGGTTGCGATTCCTGTAGTAGATGGTTCCACTACCGATGCGTAGGAGTGACGGCAGTCGTGAAGAAAGAGAAGAAATGGTTCTGCTCGGATGCGGCTTGTCAAGAGATGGCGATAAAATACCAGACCAAGAAGCCTCCGAAGAAAAGCTCTACTCGTTCCACTACAAAGTCAGACGCGGTTCCTACCCAGGAGGAGAAACTCAAAGCAATGGAAGAGGAATTCAAGCGGAAGATGCAAGAGTTGGAATTTGAGCGGATCATTAAGGAGAAGGAAATGGAGTTCAAACTGGCGCTGCAAGAGAGGAAGCTGCAGATGGAGAAGGAGATACGTGACAAAGAGATTTTTTTTTTTTATCTGTATTATAGTGACTTTCAACTCATTTGGCTGGTTCGTCACTTCTACTTCCATTTTTGGAAGAATGTCGGGAGTGAGAATTGAACTCGTGACCTTGAGCGTGAGAGGCATGGATGTTACCACTACGCCAGATCGCCTCCACGTGACAAAGAGATGGCTCAGGAGAAGCTGTTGTTGGAACGAGCCCGGGAGGAAAAAACTCGACACCTGAAAGAGATGAAGGCAATGCGGGAGTCCTACCAGGAGGAAATGGCCGGTATGGAGGAAAAGTTTGCCCTAATGCCGAAGCGAGACCCGAAAGTTCCAGCTGAAGATCCGAAGGAGGGTGTTTCTGATCCGGATAGAAAAGCCAGAATTCTGTCCGGTGAAAAATTGAAGTTGGATAAAGCAAGTCCGAAAAAGAAACCGATTCCGGAGGAATATGAAGAAAGCAGCGATGAAGATGAAAGCGACGAGAGTGAAAGTGACAATGAAGAAGAAGCCGACGATGGGAAAGCAGGTCGTCAGGAGGGTAGCAAAACTGTCCCTCGCGGGCTGGGGCAGCATCGCACAGGCCCGTCTAAAGCGCAGCTATCGGCGCGGAGTGGTGTGACGAAAAGGTTACCGGTGTTTACTGGGAGACCGGAGGACTGGTCGCTCTTTTACGGAACGTTCCAAGCATCGAACGAAGCGTGTGGTTTCACTGACGTGGAAAACCTTGTGAGACTTCAAGAGAGTTTGAGAGGACCAGCTCTCGAATGCGTGCGAGGACAACTACTTCTTCCGAAATCCGTCCTAAAGATGATCCAAAAACTCCGCCAGTTGTATGGCAGACCTGAGCTTCTGCTTCAAAGCCAGCTGGAACGCGTTAGGAAATTGGATCCTCCGAAGTCCGACAGACTTGCGTCGTTTATTCCTTTCGGAAATGCCGTAGAACAACTCTGCGATCATTTGGAAGCGGCAGACTTGCAACAACATCTGATCAACCCGTTACTGATTTAGGAGTTGGTTGACAAGCTCCCGGCTGGAGACAAACGCGAGTGGGTCCGATACAAGAGGAAGAAGAAGGAAGTAACATTGCGAACGTTTACCGACTTCGTGTCCAGAATTGTCGATGAAGCTTGCGAGGCAAGTGTCAAGCTGGACCTAAAATACGAGCCAGCGGGAGTCCACCGTGGAAGCAACGAGGTGAGCAAGAGCAGATCGAAGGAGAAAGGTGTCCTACTCAACCACAGTACCACTGGTGGTGCTGCAAGGAGTACTAGTGAAAAGGCGAAGCCTAAACCGTGCAGAGCATGTCAGCGCACCGATCATCGTTTGCGGTACTGTGAGGACTTTCGTCGAATGGCCTACGGTGACCGAATGGATCTCGTGACAAAGTGGAAGCTATGCCTCATTTGCTTGAACGACCACGGGAATGCTTCCTGCAAGTTCAAGATTCGTTGTAATGTCGAAAACTGCCAGGAGAGACATAATCCTCTACTCCACCCGCAAGGAGGTTTCATCGGTACGAGTGCACACATTCGATCAGCGAGCGCAATCCTCTTCCGGATGATTCCGGTACGGCTCCATTGTGGAGGGAAAACGTTGACGACGCTAGCGTTTCTGGACGAAGGTGCGTCGGTTACGCTGATTGAGAAGGAGTTAGTGGATCGTTTAGGTATCGTGGGTGTTCCAGAACGGCTGACTATTACGTGGACGGCTGATATAACTCGCGAAGAGAAAGGTTCCAGGCGAGCTAGTGTGTGGGCGTCAGCCATCGGCAGTGGGGAAAAAGTGTTGCTGTCCGCTGTCCGCTCGGTCGAAAGTCTGCTTCTCCCTAAACAATCGTTAGATTCTTCCAAAATTTCAAGTGAATTCTCACACTTGCGCAATATTCCGCTCATGTCGTATAAAGATACCAGACCAGGGATACTGATAGGGCTCAACAATCTAGATGCGTTCGCTCCGCTCGAGGTACGGATGGGGAATCCTGGTGAGCCAGTGGCAGTACGCTGCAAACTTGGGTGGACTGTCTATGGGCCGAAAAATGAAATCGCGTCGAATCCAAGGGAGCTTATGGGTTTTCATGACATCGTCAGCAACGAAGTTCTCCATGATTTGCTGAAGACCCACTACGCTCTGGAGGAGTCGGTTGTGGCTGTCAAGAAGGAGACAAAAGAGGACGGAAGGGCCTTGGGTATCCTGCAGTGCACAACGAAACGACTTGGGAACCGCTTTGAAACCGGTCTGTTGTGGAAGAACGACGAATTCAGCTTTCCAGACAGCTACCCAAATGCCGTCAAAAGATTGAAGCAGCTGGAGCAGAAGCTGGAAAGAAACCCGGCTATCTCCGAAAACGTCCACAAGCAGATAGTGGAGTACCAGCAAAAGGGATACGCTCATCTAGCTACTCCGGGGGAGCTTTCCGGAACCGATCCCTGCAAGGCTTGGTACCTGCCACTTAATGTGGCCCTAAATCCCCGCAAGCCCGGAAAAATCCGTCTGGTGTGGGATGCAGCTGCGAAGGTTGAAGGAGTGTCTCTGAATTCGCAGCTGTTAAAAGGGCCGGACATGCTCACTCCTCTAGTGTCCGTTATCATCGGGTTCAGAGAGCGTAAAATCGCTTTCGGTGCAGACATCCGCGAAATGTATCACCAGCTGCGGATCATCGAGGCTGACAAACAAGCACAACGTTTTCTCTTCCGGGCGAATAAAACAGATCCTCCGAGTGTCTACGTTATGGACGTGGCTACGTTCGGGTCGACTTGCTCCCCGTGCTCGGCCCAATATGTGAAAAACCTGAACGCAACGGAACATGCCGACAAATATCCAGAAGCTGCGGCGGCAATTATCAATCAGCATTACGTTGACGACTATTTCGACAGTGCTGAGACCGTTGAAGAAGCGATTCGTCGAGCGAAAGAAGTGCGGTTCGTCCACTCACAGGGAGGGTTCGAGCTCAGAAACTGGGTCTCGAATTCGCCTGAAGTTCTTCGGTTAATGGGAGAGGAGAAAGCTGCTCAAGCGATCCACTTCGGCCGGGACAAGGAAACCGGCAACGAGCGAGTTCTGGGTATAATCTGGAGCCCAGACCAGGATACGTTCTCATTCTCGACGGAACATCGAGATCACCTGCGTGACTATCTGAGTGGAACTGAAAGGCCAACCAAAAGAATAGTCCTGAGTTGTGTCATGGGATTCTTCGATCCGCTAGGCCTGCTAGCGCCCTTCACAGTCCACGGAAAAATTCTGGTGCAGGATCTGTGGCGCACTGGTTGTGCTTGGGACGAGAAAGTTGATGAACGATGTTGGACGAAGTGGAAGAGGTGGATCGAGTTGCTTCCGGACGTAGAAAACATACAAATTCCTCGCTGCTATTTCGGTGATTCGCTGTCGTCAGCAGTAGAGTCGCTGGAGTTACACATATTTGTCGACGCCAGTGAATACGCATACGGCTGCGTCGGCTATCTGCGTGCGGTCGTTGAGGGCACCGTGCGCTGTTCTTTAATAATGTCGCGTTCCAAGGTAGCACCACTAAAGCGGCAGTCAGTTCCACGTTTGAAATTAATGGCGGCCGTGCTGGGTGCCCGAATGCTGCACACGGTCATCAATAATCACACCGTGAAATTCCAGAGGAAAGTTCTGTGGACCGACTCGCAAACTGTGCGCAGTTGGATCCGCTCCGATCAACACAATTTCAAGCAATTCGTTGCATTTCGGATAGGAGAGATATTGGAGTTGACCAGACGTGGCACCAATGGAAGGTGTTATCAACAGCAAAAGGTTCTCGCGGTGGACGACGATGCTTCGAAGCACGGCAACAGTATTGCGTTTCGTGGACAATTGTAGGAGGAAGGTGGACGGCCGGCCGTTGTTAACGTTCAAGGCCACGTCGAAGCAGGAGAAAGTGATCAGGGCGAAAATGTCAGCAATGCATCGACCGCTGTTACAAGAAGAGCTGGCGAGAGCAGAAATTGTGCTGTGGAAGCTGGCACAGAGCGAGAGTTTTCCTGATGAAACGACGGTGCTGGTGAAAAACAGAAACAGAAGAGCTGACCAGGTTCCGATCAGGATTGAGAAAAATAGCATTCTGTATAAGCTGACACCAATGTTGGATGAAAATGGCGTCGTTAGGCTAGGTGGTAGGATGGAAGCGTCGGAGAAACTTCCGTTCGACAAGAAGTACCCTATCATTCTTAGCCGAAATCACGACATCATTCAAAAACTGATCCAACATTACCACGAGAAGTATGCCCACGGAAACCGTGAGACAGTTTTTAACGAAATGCGGCAGAAGTTTCACATTCCAAATTTCCGCGCCGCGATTGGCCAGGTGGTGCGAGGATGTATGAGGTGTATGGTGTCGCGCAGTCGTCCACAAGTTCCGTTGATGGCTCCGCTACCAGTTCAACGAATTTCTCCACAACTACGTCCGTTCAATGCCGTAGGAGTAGACTACCTGGGACCGGTCGAGGTTACGGTTGGTCACAGGAGAATTGAGAAACGGTGGATAGCATTATTCACGTGCTTGACTATACGAGCTGTGCATTTGGAGGTGGTACACTCGCTGTCGTCGCAATCCTGCTTGATGGCAATCAGGCGATTCATGAACAAGTTCGGTTGTCCAGACGAGTTCGTTTCCGGTAACGGAACCAATTTCAAAGGAGCGAGTAAGGTGCTGTTGGAAGAGCTGAAGCAGTTGGAGATTGAGTGTGCTGAAGGAGTAACCAGTGCCACTACAAAGTGGCATTTCAATCCGCCCGGAGCGCCGCACATGGGCGGCATCTGGGAACGTATGGTTCGATCCGTCAAGGAGACGATGGCGGCTCTGTGTGATGGGAGGAAACTTTCCGATGAGATCCTGCTGACAACGTTGAGCGAAGTGGAGGATATCATCAACATGCGGCCGTTGACCTACATGCCGCAGGAGTCGGCGGAGCCGGAAGCCCTAATGCCCAATCATTTCTTGCGTGGAACGGTTCGAAGCGCAGACGTCCGGCTAGCTGGTCGGGTGAACGAAGCGGAAGCACTTAGGGATGCGTACAAGCGGTCCCTACACTTAGCAGATAACATGTGGGAGCGGTGGTCGAAGGAATACCTGCCCACGATAAATCAACGCTCGAGGTGGTTTGAAGATCAAAAGGATCTGAAAGTTGGTGATTTGGTGTTCATCACGGATGGGAAGAACCGAAAGAATTGGACACGAGGAAAAGTAGAGGAAGTGTTTGCAGGGAAAGATGGAAGAATCCGACAGGCGAACGTACGGACGGCTGGTGGCGTGTATAGAAGAGCCACAGCGAACTTGGCGGTGTTGGAATGCTAAGGACGGTAAATCCGGCAAACCGGTGGACCGGTGGTGGAGTTACGGGCTGGGGAATTGTCAACACGGCTGAACTGAAGAAAAAGATAAGTGATTTTCAGTAGCGGGAATAACAACAAACCGTCAGTGGTTGACTGAAAAGGGTTTGTTTATTGAAGAAAATAATTTGTGAATAGCTGCAGCAATCAAAAGTGTATTTTGCATAAAAATCGAAAATTTATAGTCGAAGTATTTATTAAAATAATCGTGTATATGATCAATATTTGAATCACGCGGTTGACATAGATCCTTTGTCCGTAAGTAAACATCCAGAAGCCTGAAATACCTGAAAAGAAAAAAAAGGGAAAAATGTTATGAGTGAATTTGTTGTTATATAGATTGGTGGAAAACAGAGGTGGAAAATCGAAGGAAATAAAGCTTAATCCTTCTTTCCACCAAGGACAGAAAAGCATCGGAAAAGTACAGGATAGAAGCAAAGGAGGAAAAGTATAGTTCGAAAGGCGAAGGATAGAGGCCAAAAGACGGCAGAAAGTTGTGAGCACGAGGTTGAAGAAGAAACTACTTTGTGAGTAATATTGCACCTTTATTGTATGAAATTTGTATTTATAAAATGAATATATTTCAGTTTGAGCTGATCCTAAAAAGACTGCTTCAAATTCGTTTCGTATCCGTAACAAATTGTTTATTTTGGCAATTGCAGGCAGCATTTTTTGTTATTGCATATTACTCTCGAACACAAAATAAAATATAATTTGCGCGCTAATATATAAAAATATCAAATGTAACTAACAAAAATTAACTTTGGATGCGTAACCCTAAACAATACCGGCTCACATCTCATTATAGAAATGCCAGAGCAGTTCTACCTTATAACGTAAATATTTGAACACATTGGTCTTAGGTTGTGTTATTACCGTGTTGTGCAATTTCAGTGTTTTTGATAGTGTTTCTCACGGCCACATTTTCATGAAAAATGAACAGTTTAAACTGTTTAAAATCATTCTCTAGCAATGTGCTATTGTTTTCCCGTAATTACGCGTTCAAGTCCGACCTAAAAATAAAATGGGTTCGCCCAGAGAAAATTCCCTGCTACAAGCCGGAGAAAAGCGGAGATCTGCAGTCAATGCGAGCCATTCCTGAAACGGAGCTTCTGAAAGATTTTCAAAACTCGAAAGAGCTAGAGAAGTATGCTGCGTTATATAGTGTTATTATGTTGACTTTCTTTACAAATCGTACAGAGCGGATGATACGGTGAAGAATTTATTCACTGTTGGGCATAATCGCCGGAGGGAATTGCTGGAAATCTTCAAAGAGGAAATGGTTAAACGGGTTCAGAGACATGAACTTGATTACGGTTCAATGGAAGCAAAGTGTAAAAGAATGTTTCCTATGATTCTGAAAAGGAATAACTCGATTCGATTTTTTTTCTAGTGGGTTTGATGACCGCACAGATTAGAAGTCTACAAGATGTGATGGAGAGATTTCCCCGCCAATCGGCAGCTAAAGTGCATCTGAAAGAGCTCATCGACAAGAGAAAACGCTTCCTTAGATACCTGAGACGGTGGGATTATCGACGATTCGAGTATATATTGGAAAAACTCGACCTTGTGTATAAACCCTACCCGACGTATGATAATTCTTGAAATGAATTCATCGGCGTTGGCTCTAATAATAATATTCGTTTTTTCGCAGACATTTCCATTGGATTACGCGGAAAGACTCACTTCGAAAGTTAACCAATATCCACTGCGATGAAATCAAGGATACTCGTTTACAGGAATACCGACAATTTCTAGAGTCACAGCAGCTCGATTTTCTGGTTAAGAAAATAGAAAACTTGGAGTTCATCAGAAAGGAACAAATCGAGTGTAAAGTGCCGATTACAGTCAGCGCGGAACAAATTCAAGCCGCGAAAAAACAATACGAGGAACTGAAAGAACGAAGAAAATCGCTAGAGGCAACGAATGCCGAAGAACAAGAATAGAACATGATTTTCTGTAAACATTGTTTCCTTTATTTGATTTGTAGACATAAAATAATAAAATTACTTACGAACTAGTGGAGTATTTAACTTCTATAATATTTTGTTTAAGTACTGTTACATTTTACAACCTTCAGTTTACAGTCTAAAGATTTTTTTTATCAAAATGGAAGAACTTTTCACTTTTCCAGCAGTTTCACTATTGAGCGATAAAAATTACGAGGAAAACGATTTGCATTTTCATGAACTAACACTAGATAAAAAGAAGATTACGCGTTCAAAACAAATTTACTTAAACTTACAAACTGGTCATGGCCGGGGGTCTAGCGTATGCTTTGGGAATGAAGCCATATTTACGGGTTTTCGGTGCATACGCCCAAAGCCATCCGTCTACGGTTTGGTTGTTCAAATCGGCATATATCCAATCCCCACGTCGTACGGACAAATCGTCTGGTGCTTGTGCCTACAAAAAGATACATGAAAGATTAGATTGACACACGGATATTTGTCCTGATGTATCCTGACCTTATAGTCATAAAGCATAACGAGTTCCGTTCCGTGATATCGCAAATCATCGGAACCAATTCCTGGTTGTTGTGCTTGCTGTTGTTGCTGCTGCTGCTGCTGCTGCTGCTGTGTGGGGTTTAAATTAGACCCAACGTTACCCCCGAGACTGGTAACGCCATTGTTCATGTGAGTCAAATTTGTGTGGGAACCATTGGTGCCTGGATTGACATTATTGTTGACCACATTCCCGCCGCTAAGATTTGGTTTTGTTTGGCCCTGCAGAATGTTCTCTGCTGGATAAACGAATCCAGACGGTATGAAACCTTCCTGACCATCACTCCTCACTATCCAAAACCATTCTGGATCCTCGCGATTCAGCACTGTAACGAATTCTCCTCGTTCCACAGAGACATCGTTTTCATCACGTGCAATGAAGGTGTAAAGCACAATGTAGCGACCGCTTGGGTCTTTGGAAAATGGCAAGAAGTCTGGCTCGGAACTAAGACTCGCCTGCGAGTGTTTCAAAGAATTAGTTAATCCAACCAATCCGGGTGAATTGTCATCCAGCACATCGATGTTAATATCCGGGATGCCTTCCGTCAGGTCATTATTTGTCAGACCCACAGAAACAACTCGTGGCAGCTTTTTCTTAATAGCCAGATCTGCTAGCTGAGTATTGAAGGGTGCACAGTACGAATGAGGAATAAATCCTTCCTGGCGAGTGTCCTGACCTATGATGTATACCCAGTCATTCTCGCGGTACAGAATATTCACGATTTGACCCCTCTTCACTTCCAGTTCATCGTCAACACAAGGCGTGAAATCATGCAGAACTACCATTTTGCTGTCCGGACTGAGACCATGCTCCTTTTCGATTCCCACACGGACCAGTGTTTCGATACTGGCCGATCCGGTGATGCGACCCATTCCATGATTCAATCCCAAGCTGCTAGACAGATCCTTATCGATATCGCTTCCGATGGCTAAAACGAAAAAAAAGCAATTCCCGTAAGATAAACTTTTGTTCGACTCAGTGAACTATATTTCAATTCAGTAAAAAAAAACATACATTTACGATAAAATAACAAAAATTGTTATTTTATTACCTTCAATATGATAAATTGTAAGATGAAATAATTAGAACATATCTAACCACATTACGTTTGCGAACAACTGCTAAGCGCATCGAAAAAAATTAAATCAAACTTTTTAAAACTGAAACTGAAACCTTTTCGCTGGAAAAACAGAACATTCCATATCAACAGGTAATTATGTCAGTGACCTGCTAGAGTAGTGAATGGAATTCCTTGCTGAGGTTGCCCCTGACAAGTTTCTTTTTCTTCTTGTTCGCTTCTTGTTAGGTTCCGACTGTTTTTTTTTTTGATGGCACCGAATTCCTACTTACGTTTTTTCTTCTTTCCCCGTCTTATCCGTACGGGACACAGAAACGCCATGGTGAATGGTGTCCACTACACGTTCCAGGACATTTTGGTGGCTATTCAATAACTAAAAATTCCGCCGAGACTACTGAAATCATTAGAAACTTGGATGGAATGTAGGAACCGAGTAGGCGAAATGAATTTTGATTTTACAACATTACCACAAAACATACGTCATTTCAGTTGCGAGCGATTGTTACACAGCAAATATTATTTCGAACGATCAGTGACAGGAATCTCAAAATTGGGGGATAGGATGGTTTTTCACACTTTAAGGTGAAGGTGGAAGCTAGCCACAAATGGCTGCCACAATGGCGCTCATTTCTTTAATCTCCCTCCCTTACCCCTCGCCCGAAAATGAATAATTTTGCGAAACACTGTGAAGAAAATGATCGTTTGCAAACACGTCCCACCAAGTAATAGTAATAGTATACCGATTACTCACCAAATATTAAATTTTCATCTGCCATCGCAATGTATAGTAGGAAACGTCGTAAAACTCGAGCTACCCCGCAAACATTAAATCGCATAACAAGCGTATATATAACATCATATGCCCTAAAATTTGGTTGGCATATAATGCGCCTAATTGGCATATGCATGCAAAAGTGGAGGCCATATACATACATGGCAAATGCTTACCGAATTTGTTTGGATGAATATGCAACTTTGATCGGCTATAATAGCGATTACCCAGCAAACATTAAGTCGTATGAATAGCTATAATTGGAAGCGATATACATACAACCAAGACACATTTGTATGATATATGATGCAGATAACTAGCATATACACACAAAAGTGGAGGCGATATACGTATATGCCATATTTTGTACGCATATAAAGCCGTATATAACGATATGCGATGCTTTTTGGACTGATATGCGATTTGATACGACAACGTTACCACTCAATCCATCGATGACATGGAAAATCGTGTTTTTGCATTTTATGCGATTTTAGATATATATGATCGATATTTTGATTGATATTTTATGCGATTTTGATTTGATACGAAATTATATGTGACTTATCATGTGCAAAGTTATACGATTTAATGTTTGCTGGGTATGTTGGAATTGAATTGCGATCTAATATGAATATATTCATGAATTGTCAAAGCACCAAATACGACTTTTGCATACTTATATACGATTTATTACAGACATAGAAAAAAACAAATGGCGCAAAATATTTTCGTGAAATGTTTAATACAACCTCACGAATCGCCATTTTTATATATGAGTTTTTATGTTCGTAGAAATAATAATTGTGTGATTGACTTGTGTTGGGAGTGGAATATGAATGTTTGAAATGCCACAGATTGATGTTTGGTGAAAACTGTTCCGATGTGGGTTCGAACTCCGGTCGTCTGGATTTTCATCCGCCAGCTATCTCGCGCGGCTATCTGAAATATAATTCAACAGCGGTTAAAACTGTTGAGTGCATCATTAACTTTTCAATATGATGTAATATGTTCTTTATTAGGATCTAATATTTACTGTTTCATGATTTTCTTCAGCATGCAACACGATTTACTACAGTACTGAATCGATTTAAATTATACGCTTATACGACACACAAACTGCATCAGCGTAATATACGCATATGATGCGGATTAAATATATTTTACGACAATGTACAACATAAAACTGATGTTTATTATACCGAATTGCTACTTAATTTGATAATGGTATATAAAATCGAGTTTTTACATTTTATGCGATTTCAAATATACACGATACATACTTTGATTGATATTATATGCGATTATGATTTATTCGGATTTCTTGTAAGACTTGGCACGTGCAAAATTATACGATTTCATGTTTGCTGGGTACCCAGCAAACATTAAATCGCATAACAAGCGTATATATAACATCATATGCCCTAAAATTTGGTTGGCATATAATGCGCCTAACTGGCATATGCATGCAAAAGTGGAGGCCATATACATACATGGCAAATGCTTACCGAATTTGTTTGGATGAATATGCAACTTTGACCGGCTATAATAGCGACTTGTGCCATACTCATATACGATTTATTACAGACATAGAAAAAAAAACAAATGGCGCAAAATATTTTCGTGAAATGTTTATTATAGCCTCACGAATCGCCATTTTTATATATGAGTATTTATGTTTGTAGAAATAATAATTGTTTGATTGACTTGTGTTGGGAGTGGAATTGAATGTTTAAAATGGCACAGATTGATGTTTGGTGAAAACTGCTCCGATATGGGTTCGAACTCCGGTCGTCTGGATTATCATCCACCAGCTATCTCGCGCGGCTATCTGCAATTTAATTCAACAGCGGTTAAAACCTTCGAGTGCATCAGCATTTCATTGACATTTCAATATGATGTAATATGTCCTTTATTAGGATCTAATATGATTTACTGTTTCATGATTTTCTTCAGCATGCAACACGATTTACTACAGTACTGAATCGATTTAAATTATACGCTTATACGACACACAAACTGCATCAGCATAATATACGCATATGATGCGGATTAAATATATTTTACGACAATGTACATCATAAAATTGATGTTTATTATACCGATATGCGACTTAATTTGATAATGGTATATAAAATCGAGTTTTTACATTTTATGCGATTTCAAATATACACGATACACACTTTGATTGATATTATATGCGATTATGATTTATTCGGATTTCTTGTAAGACTTGGCACGTGCAAAATTATACGATTTAATGTTTGCTGGGTAGTGCTCTGAAAGTTAATTTTTCATTTTTAAATTTTCCGCAATGGTTTTGTTTGAATTGGTGAAAACATCTTTATTTTTTCGACACTAATGCCAGACAACGTCATTGAAACAAATATAAAATATATATAGATATAAAATCACTCAATAAAATGTTATTCCTGAGTCATAGCGTTTCATGTCATGAAAATCAATTAAATAAAATTGTGTTGATATCAATACAATTATTATTTTTACGTTAAATTGGTCTATAATGTAAGTTTTAGCAACTTGAACATTGGTTAAGAATATTGTATTGCAGAGCTCGGAACACTGCTACGGCTTATATGCTTTCAAAAAAAAAACTGAACGGAAAAGTATTACATTCAATCAAAATGCCTCGGCCAACGAAGAGAAGGCTTAAGGCTCTCCAACGTGAGTATGTGAAAACAATAGATATTGAGGAATTATCAATATCGAGTTACTATGCGGAAGAACTTGTTGATAACAAAAGAGCCCCAATTCGCTTGTGTTATAAATTTGCTCATGTTACGCTCAGAATTTTACTTCATATGCAAATACACCTTCTCTTATATATCATCCTCATTCCGGTTCACGATCGGCGATTGGGTTGATTGGATTTCACAATCCGAACGAGTTCGAATATTTTACATTCTACCCGTACGCCTAAAATCCTAAAGGGGGGGGTAATTTTCGAACTTTCATCGCAGCTGTCATACAACTGTGAAATCAAAACAAAAACAAAAGTTTTTTCCGCAGGCCAGCTTCGGAACGATTATTCCATTTACTGATTCACGTGTAATTCGAACTCATTGGCATCCGAAGTTGAACCAGATTTTCGTTGGGTGTGGAAATGGAATTATCTGCGGATTGTGCGATGAGAAGCGAAGTATGAGAGGAGCCTATCGCCGGAAAAGATGCGGAAGTGATCGGAGCCGCCCAAGTCATTACTCCCCACGCGTTTTTGATGTTCCGTCAGGAGAAGTCTCGCTCTCATCGGAAGAAGATGGAGAAGGATCGTTTGGTTCTTGGTCAATCCAAACGACTAAATTTGCCCACTACTAGTAAACAAAGGGGGCGTGTCGCCAGTTCCGGAGGCACCTTGACGTCGTATGTAATTAGGAATCTTGGTCAGAACAAGAGAGTGGAAGATGATCAAGATCCTCGTGAGGCACTTCTCAAATATGCTAAGGATGTAGAAGAAAGTGCCATTGAAGAAGAAAAAGAAGATGTAGAAGAAAATATTTATTGGATTGTTCCAGTCTACTCTAAAATGCAACCTAAGGCAATATCTGTCCATGAAGATGATCCGAAAAGTAAAAAAGCGAAGGAACAATAATGAAAATAAAAAATATTAACTCTTACATATTTGGTAGATGTAAGCGTTAATATTTTTTCAGTCAGTTTTATTATAATAATCTTTAAAGATAGCATCCTGTAAATGGAAATAGTTGCTAGCAATCTTCCATATGTTGGCTCCGGCTCGCAAAGCTTGCATTAACGTTTTCGTTCCGGTCTTGGCGATCGTACCAAGGTTATTGACCAGATCGGTTTTGGTCATTTCGATACAAGTATCGATGTTAGTCAGAGTTACAGCTTCCTTGTTAAAAATGAGCTTGATAAACAGCTCCTTTTTTTTTTTTTTTTTTATCCAAAATATATATTTTATTAAGGCTCATATGGCGTCAGCCTAACGGGGCCGGGAGTTCAATATTTTGACAATGTTTGCTTAGACTATGTTAGTAATATGTAACCGATTACTCGCGGTTGACTCGAGGTTAGTATTACAAGTGTTCTCATAATTGGTATGTCGCAGTCTTCGATGCTCTGTACGTGTGCCCGACACGGGATACTTCCTATTGGGATGCAGCTGACCATTAATCAGCAACGCCCCCCTAGTCTGTACCCCATATCTAGCGTGGTGCGTCTTTCTCGACTCGAGGAATCCAGGATAGAATGGCGGCGCAATCATCAGCTCGTGTAGAGTTGTCATGAGCGGTACAACCTTTGGCTCTTGTTGAATGATCAGTGGACTGCACAACCTTTGGCCCGTGTGTCTGTAAAGAGTGTGTGTATGTATTGCCGCGACTAAGTAAAAGTTTATCGATCGGATAGGAGGGATAGGAAACGGGGACAGAACGAAGGAAACATCATTAAACGTTGACATCGGCGTTTCTGAGGAACAGGTATAGATGAAGCAGAAGATCAGGATCCCGGCTACCTAAGATATCCCGGACGGGGATATCCGATTGTCTGCCTTGTGCTCTCAGTGCTCTAGAGAGCTGAGAGCGAGCAGCATGGAACCGGATACACGACCAGACAACATGCTCGATGTCGTGGTAGCCATCGCCACAATCACAAAGATTGTTTGCTGCGAGCCCAATGCGATAGAGATGCGCGTTTAGGTTGTAGTGATTGGACATAAGCCGAGATATCACGCGAATGAAATCACGACCTACATTCAATCCCTTGAACCATGCCCTCGTCGAGACCTTAGGGATAATCGTGTGTAACCAACGACCGAACTTGGTGTTTTTGTAACCAACGACCGAACTCAAACAGCTCCTTGTCGCTGTCCAGTTTTGAGGGTTCGATGAGCGATTTATTACGAGTTTTGTCAAGAGCAGAGTTGGTGATCAATCCACGCAAGAATATTTCTTTTTTCGGGTGGAACGTGTTGATGATAAGCGACATTAGCTGAGAGATCTCAGCCTTAACGCAAAGGTTTCCATATCTCCGGTTGGTTTGGCATTTGATAAATGATAGTAAAACTGTATAATAAAATCAACCGAAATTACGCAATACTTTACATTTTCAAATGTAATAAAATATCGTTTTTCACATTGCAAATAATCGATATTGAGAATAAGTAATATACATACCTTCGAGTCCTTTTGATCTTTTTGTAAAATATTCAAAAGTTTTACTGTAAAAGTTGAGCTTTTCAAAAACACGATCTGGAAAAGTCTGCGCTGCAAACATCTTCTTCTTCTTCTTCTTCTTCTTCAATGGCACTAACGTTCCTAGAGGAACTTCGCCGTCTCAACGTAGTATTACTTGCGTCATTTTTTATTAGTACTTAGTTGAGATTTCTATGCCAAATAACACGCCTTGAATGCATTCTGAGTGGCAAGCTCTAGAATACGCGTGATCACAGTGCAAGTCGGAGGAAATTTCTTTGACGAAAAATTCCCCCGACCAGAACGGGAATCGAACCCGAACACCCGGCATGTTAGTTATGACGCTAACCACTCGGCCAAGGGAGCACCCTGCAAACATCTAGAACTATCGGCTAATGAAGATTATTGAGAAATATGTTTTCGTTTGGCTTTTGCCAGAGTAAACGTCATCGCCTCCAGAGATGCCAAATGATTTTTTTAAGTCTGCTACGCAAATGCTGGCGATATTTATACACATCAATATAAATATCGCCAGCTACCTTTTTAACCGTTAGAATCGCAAAGTTACCTCTAAAAAAGAGGTTGTTAGCGCAGGAAACTGAACCAAACCATAAAGAAGAGAAACACCTTATTCCTGCAGTCTGCAACTGAAAATATAAGTCTGCAACAGAATAGAGTTTGCAACAAAAATTAAATATCAGTAAAATTGCGAACAAGTCCGCGAATTTGGCATTCTTGCATTGGGGGTAAACCGATATATGTTTCCCTAAAACGTTCTTTTAAACTGAGAAGCCTGGGAAAATCATCATTTCAGATGCTAGAGACGAATGAATTTTCAAGTTTAAAGCCTCTGTAGTATAAAAAGTAGAAATTGAATTTTTTGATTCATGTAAACCATACTTCTGTACCCGCACTCTTTGTCGTAGGACGTCAATCGATTTCGGCACTTCGTAACAATTTTTCTAATTTAATAAAATAGTATATGTCATGAAAGTAACTATCGAACAATTGAAAAATCTCAACCTTTATTCAAACGTAAATACCTCGTTCTGATTGGTCGAAATTGAAGATACCAGTTTCCTCTTGTACTCACAATTATGGCTCAGTTATTTTCTCATAGAGAGTTCTGCATAAATCATTTTGAACACTCCATAAGAATTCATTACAGTGAAAATGAATAAAATTATATATTTTATGAGACTACAGACTTCAAAACCAAGGCGCCTAGATAAATCGGCATTGCAAATACATGAAACTAGGGGAAGTTTTTGTTCCCACTGAAATATGTTCCCTAACAGAGATTTCAAAACCAAGGTGCCTGGGGGAAATTCGCATTGCAAAAAAAATACATGAAAGTAGAGGAAGCTTTTCCTCTCACCGAAATGGGAACCATGCTTTGTGAAACACTTAGCACATGTTTAAGTATAAAATTGTATTTGGTAGCAGTTGTGTGAAAATGACTTGAAATGTTAACGATTTATTTCAATTTTCCTAAAAAAGAACGAATGTATGTTCCCGCTTGAGAACGGATCATCCAGTTTAAGCTGTCTGTTTTGTTATGTTCATTTCCATTCAAGGAAAGTTCATGCGGCGAGAAAAATTGGAAAAGTGAAGGAATATTCGGAAAGGTGATTTCTCATATGATCTACATATTATATTAGGTGCTGTTAGTTCAATTGAAATTCGCATTGAGGCATACAGCATCGTGTTCCGTTTGGTTTGAAGCGAAAATTTGTTGAAAAGCACTCAGAAAGTGAGGAGGCGATCTGGCGTAGTGGTAACGTGACGTGGTAAAGTGACGAACCACCAAAAATTTATTGAAATTCACTTTAACAGAGAGAAAAATAAATACTCATAAAGTGAAAATTATAAAAGAAAATTTCCTTTTCCATTTCAAATATGTTTTCTCTGTAAAAAAGTAATTTGTTTTTTTCTAGTGAGAAAAAATGATAGAAATAATAATATTTCTATGATAATTATCTTATATTGTCCACTGATGATTCAACAAAAGCCAAAGGTTGTACCGCTCATGACAACTCTACACGAACTGATGATTGCGCCGGCTAGTGACCATTCTATCCTGGATTCCTCGAGTCGAGAAAGACGCACCACGCTAGATATGGAGTACAGACTAGGGAGCGTTGCTGATTAATGGTCAGCTGCATCCCAATAGGAAGTAGCCCGTGTCGGGCACACGTATAGAGCATCGAAGACTGCAACATACCAATTATGAGAACACTTGTAATACTAACCTCGAGCCAACCGCGAGTAATCGGTTACATATTACTAACATAGTTGTAAGACAAAAATTGTCAAAATATTGGACTCCCGGCCCCGTCAGGCTAACGCCACATGTGCCTTAATAAAAAATATATTTTGGGAAAAAAAAAATTATCTTATATTACATTGGTGAGTTTTTTTCCTAACTTCATCCATACATAACACAGGAGCCATCCGTCCAGGGCCACATAGTTTTTATCATATCTCATTCTATTTCGGCATCTTCTATCGTGATAAGCACCATCCAAAGACTAATCACCATCCTTCTGTCATCATCACTCGATTGTAATGCGGAAATGCGTACGTATGCGTGTGAGTATCATCACTCCTTGCAATTCTCGTACCTACAAACGCATGAAAACGAAAGTTACCAATAGTTCGTTCTGAAGGTCGCGTGGGATTTTGTACTTCTGGTCGATCTGCGATGAAGAGCTCCTCTAATTTACTCCAAACTTTGAAAATTGGCTAGAAAAAAACGGGTAAACGTATCAATATGAAACGTTCACAGATGTTTAGAGAATATACTAGGATAAAAATTTGCATGCAAACATTAGAACTTACTGCAATTTTTGCAGAATTACAGTGAATTCTGTAAATCACTATAAAAATCCTGTTTTTGGCACTTTTTAGAAATCGGTGCAAAAAAATTATTTTTTTTTTCGTCAAAGTAACAAATCATCCTTGTGCATAAATCAATGTAGTTTTCAAAATTGCATTGCCTTTCGATTTGTAGTGCGATGGTTGTTATTGAATAATTCATCATCAAAGACGAAGGGGTGATTTTTCATTCATACTGAAATATCTTTGTATGGGAAGGTCCTACAAGAACATTCTAAGAACCAAATGAAAGATGGTTGGTTAATTGTATTTGCTGTTGAGTTGGTAAGCAAAAAATTGTGTTAGTCCAAAAAATCTTTGAATAAACAGAGAAAAATAGATTTTTCATTTCTTCCCGATATTGTTGCCCATTACACCTACACACACCAAGATAAAAATATATACGTCAAATATTCTAATATTTGAGAGTTGTAGCTTCAAAATAATTTACATCCCATCGATATGCGTTGCTTTTTCACGAAGTTAAGGCATGTCAAAAATCACTTAAAATTTCCGACTTCGCATTCTGTTCCTTTAATTTTTTGTCTAGTGTAATAAAATGTTGTTTTCAAAAACAATTTTCGTATGAGATTTTTTCACCCCCTGCGAAAAAAAAAGTGTTTTTCATTTTAATAGAATACTAATTTGATACGGAAAAGTTCATTTTCATTCATTATTAATTTTGAAAACGTGTCCATTCCACCTGAAAATCAGTTATTCTCTGGCGCTCCCCTAAACTAGTAAACGAAGCTCAATGCCATCAACACGGATTGTTGAAAAAATCCTAAACGAAAATTGTGTCTGATGACGATTTTATATTACAATAACACACTTTAGTTTAGTTTAGTTTAGAAATATCAGGATATTTATATTAAAATGGATAGGTAAGGCTGAGTACTACAAGTTTCAAGTAATCAAATAACATGGAGTGAAAATTTTCATTCAAATTTCAACAATTTCAAACAATCTTTGGGCCTACAAATCTGAAAGGAATTCATTTGCATTCCTAAATGGATATATTGTCAAACTGTCGAGGTCGAAATCATAACCTGAAAATGAAAATGAATGATTCTGCAGCGGTGATTTTAATCGCAAATCGCCAAGAAAGATTCCAGAAGGAAACTATCCAACGTAATCAAATATGAACATGTATGACTCCAAACAGTAAACAATACGTGAGCCCCCAGAGCGCGAGCCCTGTTTTATGCTGCCTACGCTCAATTTGTATTGGTTGGGATAGGGCTGCCAGAGCCACGATCATACGTCTTCAATATAAGCAATGTTCAGTAGCGGGTGTTTTTTTATTCATTCTCTCTCGCATTGATATCGAATGGAAAAGCATAGAAATGCGTGCTCTCTGGCATGCACGCTGAATGTAAATACGGGACCGCAACTCTTTCCCACACGCGCACATGAGCCGTCGATAAAACGACGTGGTAGTTGTGACAGAAGAAATCTCACGGGTCAGCAGGAAGAACAAGCAGACGAAGACATTTTTCGCGATAATAAAAGTGGATCTACTGTGTGTTGTTTTGATTGATGATATGATTGCCGGAAGCTGTGCAATTTAATGCTTATCTAACGTGTCTAGTGGGTGTGTTAGGAATATCTTTGAAGCGTAACCGAAGGTGACGATATAAAACAATGACGAGGTAAGTGTATCTAGCGCTAGAACTTGTTAGTGGAAAAACACTCGGCTCGTACAAGTGTATGTCTGCTTTGGCTTGAAGGCCTTTCCATTCATATCGGAAGATGGATTTCAATCAGCAAACATGGCAAAATTATATTCATTACATTCCGCAACATTATAAAATATCTTTTTATGATGTCAACTACTATAGTGAGTGCAACGTTTTGTTTGTCACTTAGGGTTATTTTTTTTCCATTTCGTTGTGTAATAGGCTCTGTTTGCGAAATTGCAAATTTGCAATGAGAAATTTGCGGTCTCGCCGAAATGCCTGGCTATTTTTAGCAACGTGAAATATCGTACATGCTACATTGTGCAAATTGATGCCAGCTTTCCTTTTTGATGTGCAATGCAATGGAAATCAGTAATTTGAATTAACAAAATTTAGTCAAAACTATGCAATTTACGGAGAATGGGCGTTGTTCCTGAGTTGCGTGCACTATATGTGTGTGTTTACACATCGATGGATATTTTTGCGAACATGGAGATTTCGCTTCTCAAGGTCGTTGTGAAGCTAGCAAGTTTTAAGTGTCTTCGCGATGTCGGCGCACAAGCCGCGGTGCGTACGTGAGGCATGCATCCAACTGTATTGGATTCTAGAAAGTTCCTTTTTTCAACTCGATTGACTATATAGCCTGTAACATATCATTGATCTCCAAAGAAGACGTTGCGGGTTTCAGAAGGGGACTGCAAACAAAGTGTGGCGACTGTTCTCGAATGTTCTGCTACTTCTTGGTTAATACAAAATTGTTCATGTTATGTTTGGACAGAGTGTTCGTTTCGACTACGTTTATCTTAAAGCCTCCTTTACCCGCGAATAAGGTCTCACAGGCTTAAAAATCGATTATGTTTTGAGGAGGCTGAATTAAATTACAATTACAGGTAAACTTCGATATAACGTACATTTCACTTTAAAAATTGTACGTTGTATCGAATTGTACGTTATATCGAAGCATAATAAAGTACTCACAAACGTAGTCTATAATACATTATTAAGTTGCTGTTTTAGTAAAGTTAATGAATAACTTCAATCACAAGACGAAACCAGCCTTTCTCATGATGTTTCCCTTCGTAATGTTGATTAAAGCTTGATTCGTTTAAAATCCGGAATTACAAAACCAGCTGTATTTCGGGATTGATTGAAGGTACAAAACTAGTTTTAGCATCACAATACAGATAATTCATTGTTCTATCAGAAAAAAAATATTGAAAATTTTCTTCCTTTACACTTTGGAAATGTGTACGTTATATCGAGGTAAAATGTACGTTATAACGAGGGTACGTTATATCGAAGTTTCCCTGTAATACTGAATGAAGTCGAAGAAAAATTTTTTTTTGGGTTTTTTCATTCAATTATATCCATTTCTTTAAAACAAAACAATAACGTGCGTGCGCGAGTACAGGTGGGTTTAAAATGCCAAATGAGAAACATATCACATTTTTAAGAAATAGTTTTAACATTGATACCTATAAAATAATTTCTTAACCTATGGCAGTAATACGATCATGTGGCCTTTGAATTTATTTTTCTCTTCACCGGCTCCAAAACTTAAACTTAGTGAAACGTTCAAGTTCTCTTGTTTGTTGTATCGAAATTTATCGTGTTTTGGGTAATATTTTTTAGGCTCTGTCAACTAGAAGTAGGTACGCTAATTTTTCATGCTTTCATGCTACTGTTTTTGAAAGCATTTATTTATTTATTAATATTATATTTCATCCGAAGTATGTCTTAATGAACAAATGTGTAGTGAAACTAGCTGAACACGAAACGCTTAATTCTACTCTTAAATTCGTTAATCGTGATATTAAAATCAAACAAATGGGCAACATCGTTGAAGCATTCCATCATTGAACATATTGGTTCGTGGAGGGAGTAGTCTCGACGTCTGAACGGCAGGCGAAGGAAGTCAGAGCGACGGAGAGTATAACCAGGAACATTGATGGCGATTTGCGCAAGTACGTTTGGAGCATCAATTTCGGCGACAAGAAGTCGAGCGATGAATATTGCCTTAGCCCGTTTCCGCCTTTGCTCCAGCGTTTCCAACCCTATCAACTGACATCGATGTTCGTACGGTGGCAAATTCAGCGGATCATTCCATGGCAGGAGACGTAGAGCGAATCTGACGAACCTTCCCTGAATTGATTCGATGCGAGCAGCCATAGTGCTACGATAAGGGTCCCATATTAATGAAGCGGTTTCTAGAAACGGCCGAACCAAGCACGAATACAAGGATCTCAGCGTGTAAGGATCTCGGAATTCTCTGCTCAATTTGCTCACAAATCCCAATTGACGACGAGCCTTGTCTATGATGTTTTCGTAGTGGTTCCGAAATGACAGAGCTGGATCAAGGAAGACACCGAGATCTCGAATCGTTTGAACTCGACTTAACACTTCGTCCCCGACAGTGTATTTGAACGACAAGAGGTTCATCTTGCGATGGAAGCTTATGACAGAGCATTTTGGTATGCTTAGTTGCATCCTGTTTACGCGACACCATGCAGCGAATTTATCAAGAAGTTTTTGGAGTTTACGACAATCTTCAATGCTGTTGACGTCAATGTACAGCTTTAGATCATCAGCATATACCAGGCAACAGTCGGCTCCAAGATACACGATGGCATCGTTGATGAACAGTGAGAATAGCAGCGGTCCCAAATTGCTACCTTGAGGAACTCCGGAGCTGCTTTCAAACCAGGTTGAGGTGCAAGAGCCAATTTTGACTGCTAGTTTTCTAGCGAGGAAATATGAGCGAAGCCATTTAACGAGCCTTACAGAGAAACCAAGTTTTGCTAATTTGGCCAGAATTTGGACTATGGTCAACCTTGTCGAATGCTGCTTTGAGGTCGGTGTAAATGGCGTCAATCTGTCGGCGCTCTTCAATTTTGCTAAGACAGAAGGATGTGAATTCACACAAATTTGTAGTGACACTTCTGCCAGGAAAAAATCCATGTTGGTTCGGGGAAATGTAGTGTCTCACCTGACGAAACATGTGTTCCGACATAATTATTTCAAATAGCTTTGAGCAAGCACTCAGCGATGTGATGCCCCGATAACACCGGACATCGTTTTTGCTTCCTTATTTATGCACCGGAAACATGAACGATGATTTCCATCGAGTCGGGAAGGTTGCAGTTCTCAGAGGCAAGTTGTACAAATGTGTGAGTGGCTGCTCCAGATGTTCGAAGCATTTTTTCAGAACACACGCTGCAATTCCATCAGGTCCAGGCTGATAGGAAATTTTTAATTTCTCGACCGCTTTTCGTATCCCTTCTGATGATACTTCAGGTGTATCAGCGTCAGCGCTCCCAGCAGGAGTTAGTTCCAGAGCAGCTTCAACACTGTCAGAGGTGGGGTTGAACATCGAACTGAAGTAGGAAGCAAAAAGCTCACATTTATCCGAAGAGCTGCAAGCCAGTCGTTCATCCAAATACATTGCCGAAGGTAGTGTAGACTCTTTGCGCTTAGATTTCACAAAATTCCAGAAGCTTTTTGGACTGCGTTTCAAATTTCGTTCCATAAAGACCACATGTTTACGATAGAGTTGACGGTTCAGGCTTCTATATTGACGGCTGGCGAATTGGAACGACGCTTTGTTCGTTGATGTACGATTTCTTCGGTAAATCTTATGCGCAGCGTTGCAGCGTTTATTCCTACGTCGTATATTGGATACATGAAATGAATTATGAAAGCTAAATAAAATCTGTTCTTTTCTTGTGAATTTTAAAAATCCATTTATTAAACAATGTGCTTTTTATATAACAACTAGCTGACCCGGCAAACTTCGTCCCGCTCAAATTTTATTTTTCGTTATCACATTCACGTTTTTTTTACTAAGCGCACGTTCATAGGTCCAATCGCAGAACTGTCCATTGATTGATTTTCTAATCTACCCTTTAAAATTACCTTTTACTATAAAATTCCTAGCACTTCTACCAAAACTCGCCATTATAATTCAGATTATTTTCAGACACTATCCTCGTTCAAGATTTTTCAGCCACTTGCAAATAACATGTTTCTCCGTTACATGGAATAAATGTTTGATACAGAAAATATGACAGAATAAAGATAGTTCTAAATTGGACAATTCCTTTCTCGAGTTTTGCTCTAATCAACACATTCGGTGGTCCATTTTTATTGATATAGATAGAAGTAGACATAGAAGTGCGTTTTATCACATTAAAACAAATTTTTCAATTGTCATGTTTGGTTGGGATATATTTGGTAGAAATATGTGTATTATTTTTAAGGGACCCCCTCTCCATTTCAGAGGGAGGAAGGGTGTCATACCATCATAGAAACATTTCTCATACCCAAGAACCATCACATTCCAAATTGTGCTTGATTAGTTTTCGAGTTATGCAGAAATTTATGTTTCATTTCTATAGCTATTTCTATAGTTTCATTTCTCACAGCAAAAATAGTTATTAACACTCCTATACTCGCGCATTGGTCTGTCAGACCGAGAATTCAATAATTCGTTCATTTCTCAGAAAATATCAACACTACGACTTTGTGATTCTCTCTAGCTTCGTTATTCGTCGTTCGTTATCGTTTAGCGTATCGCATATGCTGGTACAAAGGGGACGTGTGCCACGCGAGTATAGGAGTAACTTTTTTGGACAAGTGCCTTTTTCCATATTCTAGAATATTGTTGAATGAAATGTATAAATTAATGTTAGTGGCGTGGAATATTTATTGAATATAATGCATAAGATCATTACCGGACTATTTTTATTTGATTTCAGTCCCTTTTGTAACCGGATTGAATGGATCCATATATTAACTATTCGTTAATATCGTTAGATTCATAAGTTCAATAGCAAAATATAAATGTTTGACTTTCGTATAGTTATTCGCTAAATATAAAGGTCATACATATACACACTTGTGAAAGAATTTCGCTTGTGGAAGAATTATAAACAGTAAACTATAAACTAATCGGTAGCTTATGGTAATTTTTAACAGTTACAGTTTCGGGGAAATTTTTTGACGTAGAACTACGTTATCATTAAGGGTGTCAAATCAGAAAACAGGTCACGTTTTTATGAAATAAAGTTAACGTTAATAACTAATTTTGCCGCGAACGGATTTTGGCGATTTACATACTAATCGAATCGGAAATTCCGTAAGATTTGTTTAATATGCTATACATTAGAATCCCCTGGTTTTTAAATAGTTAAAATTCATGAAAACTTTAAGCGTTTCCATTTTTCCATACATTTGTTCTGTCCATTTGTGTGCTTTCCCGGACGGAGCTGTCAATAACGAGCAACTTATCGCCGACCAACGGAGGGGAAATCGTAGGACTTAAAGTGTCCGTGAACAAAGGAAAAGTAGAAGAATGAAGGGGAATACTTGCCTACAGTATAAACAGTGGATCTCGCTGAGGAAAACTTTCATTCGGCATCGTACTGTTGAGCAATCCAGTTCACTTTGCTTTCGCTGCGCTTCGATCTAAAATTGGACCCCACCAGTGGTAATCCAACTCGGATATCGTCGTTTGGTTTTTCTGTTCGTTTTTCGCGTTATTCGTATCGTGTGTTTTTCTTTCCGCGTCATAAATTGGACGCTTCACGTAGTGTGTGATGAGCAAGAAGAAGAGGAAGGCAGGCTGGAGCCCTGCAAAAAACGAACGCATTGTCAGGGGCAATAAAATTTCGAAACAAGCGTCATCTAATGATGCACGCGATGTTGGTGCAAAGAAAAGCGCTCGCACTGAACCGAGCCTTCGCGAGTGTGACACCGCATCCAACAACAGCGAAGTAGGCGATTTCGACGCGTCGGTCGAAAATGTAAACGCCGTTACCCAGGCAGCAACCAAAATCAAGCTCCCCCCGCTGGTGGTGAAGGCGGTCGCTCTTGACAAACTCATCAGCGAATTCCACTGATGGAATACTAAATAACATGTAGCATGATATTTGATACTTGCATCTGTTGTCATTGTTGTTGTTTCCTCGCGGTGCCAAAAGTATATTGATGTAGTTATGAGATGTGGAATAGTGGTGATGGTGCAACATGTACATAATCGACTGTAGCCCAGTCTATGTCAATTGCGAAAAAGGCCACCGGAATAGCGTCCGAGGTAAATTTTCAATGCATTCACATGAAATAAAATGCGACATACGATCAGCTAGTGTATTGTTTTGCGAGAGCAAGAATGAATCATCAATCAATTATCGTCAACTAATTCTACAATGGAAAACCATTTCAGAGATTATTCTACTAAGCAGTTGTTTCTAAAATTTTACAGCATTAATAATATCCGAAGGTAAAAATAAGCGACTTATATAAAATAACAGCGTAGTTCTACGTCAACAATGCGGTCGTATCTTATCGACAAGAAAACAAGAAAAAGAAAAGGAAGATCCTAGAAATCCTTTTATATCATCTTTTTATGCCCCATCTAAAAAAGGCATTAATTCTTAGTTTACTAAGAAAACAGAGACAAGTAATTAGAAATATGCAAACTTTATATTCCAGAACCTTTTTTTTCCAATTCATTTATTTGTAAGGCTCAATCGCATGAGCTTTGCGGAGCCACTAATTCATGATTTGTTTATACAGAATTTCAACTTAAATCTATGTTTAGTAGGTTTCGACACATTACTCGCGGTATACTCGAGGTTAGAGGGACAACAATTCCAGAACCTTTATCATCTGGTAATTATCTAGAAGGTCGTTATACATTCTTCTCTTCGATAAAAGACCAGAAAAACACGCAACAACTGCATGAAATGTAAAAAAATATGTTTGTTTCCAGCATGCAGTTATGCTATGTTCTGATTCTTACTCCAATGAAACCACAATCTATTAATTCGTTTTTATGTTATTTTATAGCTCTTTATACTTCAATGAATTATATTCAGTTGCTTACTTTTAATTAATAACAGTGAAAAATTCGAATTTCGTTATTTGTGTTGGAGTATCAAAAAATACTCTATTTTGAGGAGGCTGAATTAGATGACTATTAAAACATATTGAAGACGAAGAAAACATATTTTTTTGAGTTTTTTTCATTCAATCATACCCTCTTCTTCAAATAAATACCAATAAAGTCTGAAAAATACACAATGGCAACATTACAGAGAAGTTCAATTTTCGGTCTGTGACACCGTGCGCGAGTATACGTGTTATGTGTTTGCACGCGAGTACAGGAGGGTTAACATTAACTTTGTTTCATAAAAACGTGACGTGTCTCTGATTTGGCACCTTTCGTGTGAGACGCAGAACTCTATGTTAAAAAAAACATTAATTTGCAATATCTAAAATACATATTCTTTATTTTTTCTAAAATTTGTTCATATAAAATAGATGTTATGTAGAAAATTTAAGGAATGAGTCCAAGATGGTAAAACTATTTTGGACTAAATGCAAACGCTTCGAAGGGCCACGCATCGAGTAACTTCACTACTCTGCTGAGCGTCTTAGTGCCTTGTGATATGCAAGCGCGCCACGAGAGAGACTCGATATTGTACGTCGTGGCACAATCGTTCCATATCGAGTGAGACTCGATGTTGTACGTGAAAGGGTTAAAAACCATTATGCATTATGCTTCGTCCCTCCCAAATTTTATTTTTCGTTATCACATTCACGTTTTTCTTACTAAGCGCACGTTCATAGGTCCAATCGCAGAACTGTTCATTGATTGATTTTCTAATCTACCCTTTAAAATTACCTTTTACTATAAAATTCCTAGCACTTCTACCAATCTCATATTTCTATCAGATTACTCATATTTCCTCTAACCCAAACGGAATACAAACTTTGATTCGAATCAAAAATACTCATGTTTTGTCATTTGTCGATTTGATTTGGAATTGCTTTCATCCATTATTCATAGAAGCACCATATTAACTCGTGAACAGGTTCACCATACATTAAAAGTCGTTAAAAAAAGTCTAAATTGATACATGGCTGTATAAGATTAGTATGAATGCTTGCTGTGGTGGCTGAGAGCAGACAAACTACTGGTACGGTAAAAAAGGTATGGTAGCTGAGAGCAGACAAGTGGCCGCAAAGAGTTAAAAAACTAAAGGTGGGTTATATTTGTGATATAACCTCAAGGTAGACGTAGGATTATCGCCGGCTTAGTAAACAGTTTTTGAAGTATTTGAAGTTGCATCTGAATCAATTCTCAATGAATGAATGAATGGATATTTTGGAAGCTGCTGAACGTTCTGCTTGTAAATGTGTGAGTGCATGAGTGTAAAAACGAGGGATAGGGACCGCACAAAAAAAAATCGCACTGAGCTTCACCAGTAGACGGATTTCGCGCCAACTCGGCCAGATGTTGGCATGACCCTCTCAAGATTGAAACTTTCTGGGCATGAAGACCTTACCTAATTAAGCAACTTGTCAGGGGCCTTTCGGATGCACATCTTCACTCTTTGGTTTATCGTTACCAACTAACTCATGATATTTATTTTGCTTCCTCATTTGCTCATACATTCTTAACATTTACTTATTATTATTCACCTCTCATGAGGCTAAATCCTAGATAAACAATGTCGAGACGATAATGATCGCTCGTACCACAACATCACTATCCCCTACGGAAAAGAGAGTGTGTGCAAGAATAAAACTAGAATATGCGGTGATTGTAACATGATTCCATTTTCAATTAATTTTTTTATCAACTAAACAAATTATATTTCACTAATCAATTTTCTCTTCTTCTCTGTGTTGTCATTATCATGATTCATTTTTTATACCTGTATGTTTTTATCGTAATGTCACGATCATCTAACGTTATATGTTGCCGTTTTTTATTTAAGTGATACTACTGCTTCATTTTTCTCTCTAGAATCATCTATTAATTCAACAAACTCCTTCATAGCGAGCTTGAATGATCAAATTCTAATATTCGACAAATAAAATCTTGCATGTTATTCGAATTCCAAATAAATTTCAATATGTTATATTTTCCTTGCTCATTCCAATTTACGTCTTCCCCTGCAGGAATGAAGAATTGGTTGTTTCAAGTATTTTTTTTGTTTTCATTGGCTCCAAGACAATAGAAGTTCTCCGGATGAGTTTCTATTGGATGGACCGTTTTGAATGTAATTTGCAAGATAAAACATTTTCACATTTGAATTTTCTGATACGCATTCATCTAATGTATCACTTCTTACTTGTTTACCGATTTCATATACAGGTAAACTTCGATATAACGTACATTTCACTTTCAAAATTGTACGTTATATCGAAGCATAATAAAGTACTCACAAACGTAGTCTATAATACATTATTGTGTTTTGGTAAAGTTAATGAATAACTTCAACCAGAAGATGAAGCCAGTCTTTCTCATGATGCTTCTTTTCGTACTGTTGATTAAAGCTTGATTCATTTAGAATCCGGAATCACAAAACCAGCTGTATTTCGGGATTGATTGAAGGTACAAAACTTGTACAATACAGATAATTCATTGTTCTATCAGGGAAAAAATATTGATTTTTTTTCCTTTACACTTTACACTATATCGAGGGTACGTTATATCGAAGTTTCCCTGTATCACTTTTATCATCATTTTTTATCATATTACTCATTCAACATTTTATATTTTCTTCCTTAAAATTATTATTACATAAGTTGTGAATGCGTCTCGAAAAACCCACCAATCAAAACAAACATTTCATCGAACCATAATCAATTCAAATATAAAATAGTCATATTCCAATGTCTCCTAAGCAAGCACCACTTGTTCAATTAGTATCAACTATGCCTATTGTTAACAATTTATAATCTGTTTGTATAAATTGTACTTATGTTGAAATATTTAATTCGAAACATTTTGCATTCAACATGTCAATATTGTTTTTTTCTACTTATTTCATTTTTGCCAATCAGTAACACTAGTCAAATTAAAATTTATTTAGAACTGCATTACATCAACTTTCTGCTAAAACTCACCATCTCCAACGGAATGGATAACCTTCAGATTGTTCCGAGCCTTAATGAAATCCTATCCTCTCTTCACATTGGATCATTTGACTACATCAGTAACTTTGGTGGCTATAACTTCTTCCTGTTGCTGTTGGACTATAGAATTGTTGCTATCTGGAATTCGCTGTTCTGGTTGCTGCTGCTTCTGTTGCTGGTTTTCTTGAAGCATCTGTTGTGGCGCACTTACTGCCTGTTGGTTAGCCATATCTGTATAACTCTTCCTGTCGGATTGACTGCAGACGGCTCGACTTTTTATTTTGCAAAAATACAAATGTTGTTGGTGCAGGGATCGTATTTTTTGTGGAGTAACGGATTTTATGTTCTTATTAATAAGCATAGTCACATTTTTACTTTTTCACCAAGGCAACTGCTTTTTTATCTCTATTATGCTTTTCGCTGTCATCTCAACAGCACTTTCCACAACCCCACTTCTGATAAACTTGAACTGCTTAGTACAAGTTTATCAGAACATATGGAATCAGACATATGGAAAGGGTTAAATATTTTTGACCATTTTTTATAACATTTTTTTACTCAAAAATGGCAAGTCCTACAAAAATGTGATGTGTCTGGTCATCTCAGATTTTGATGAAATGGTAGATAAATTGTAGATAAATATGTGCCATACAACTCTTCCATACATCGCAACTTGTGCATATTTAAGGCAAAACAGTTTTTCTAACAAAAACTTTTTCAATATTTTATTGAAATTAAGTTCATTCCTTTTTTAAGTACAAGAAAACCAACCCAAAACAAAAAAATAAATAATAATAATCATCTACTGAATTTGAAAACCTCTTTTAGCTGTGATTTTATTCTCATCTACAGGAATAAAGCAATGACATTTTTGTGTTCCCGAATTGATTTCGCGTGATTGAATAGTTTCTCAAGCTCACTCGCCTTCCTTAGATAAGTAACAGAAATTCAATTTCGTGATTAATTTGCCATGCTTTTCTGCAGACCGGATTGAGTTTCCCCAACACAGACTTCTAAACCAAGAAGTCTGGGGAAATCGGCATTGTACATATTTGCAAGGTGCGGGTACTTTTATACCAGCATGCATTTTTGCACTCCGAAATGTGTGCGGATTTCGAAAGCGGTATGATCACAGCGTTTTAGCTAGGTTATATAAGAATGCATTGAAAGGTATCCCTTTATGTTTTCAGTTCACTGAACTTCTACATATACCGTTTGGCAAAATGTTGATAACAATCTCGCGAAACTACATGTTAAAATCAAACTTAGTACCTGAAGTTCATCAAATCAAGCAAATTTGCGTTTCGAGAAGTACGTACACTTGGGAGATGCAATAACTTCGAAGGGAAATGTAAAATACATTGATCGTTGAGATCGTTAATCGTAGATGTCCACGATGAATGAAAGAAATGAACAAAACATCATGCCATACGTCAGACTTGCAACGAAGAACGTAATACGTCACAATGCATGAATTGACCTAAATTGAGATTTGTTCGCAATTGAATTCGGAAATTGTTACATTCGATCACTGGTTTAACTCTCCTATACTCGCGCAAAATCGTAACTCGTATACTCACAGACTGTGTGTGTTTTGTTTGTGTCTCTGTGATATTGCTATTGTGTATTTTTAGGCGTTATTGGTATTTATTTGAAGAAAAAGATATAATTGAATGAAAAAACTTCAGAAAATATTTTTTCTTTAACTTCATTCAGCATTCACATTTTCAGTCACCTCATTTACTCTGTCAGACCTATGTGCGAGTATAGGAAGGTTAATAATTTAATCAATACACTCAAATGATGTCTAAGCCAACGGTAGTCATACGTCAACTATGCGGTTATATCTTAGGTATAACACACCCATAGTTTTCTCTCCCCTATGTCGATCTATGGGCAGAGACGTATACAACAAAATAAGGACGACTCAAATCGGGCCACTTCTTCTTCGGGTATGGGAGGAGTACGACATTTTGTATGAAAATTTGTGGAACGACTTGTAGGTGATTCCCGTGTATATCGAAGAAGAATTATGAAATATTATTTTCACATAAAAATGCATTAAAACATATTTTATTTTATTTATATCTGAAGTTCACAAGTAATAAACAAATCTTATTAAGCTTTCATAATCATACATGACACATTCAATGATACATGCTCTTTCAAGGGAAATTAATTCCGACGACTCCCATATAAAAATTTAATACGACCGCAAAGGGATAATGTTGACAACATAATTCTCTGTCGTCACATACTACATTTTTAATGAAAACAATCGTGTTTTGGGCAAAGCTGTATTTATTCCTCAACATAGTTTCCTGCGAGAGGCTTCCATTTTCTATACGAATGCTTAGGTAGTGGCATGTAAACAATTGTAGATCGTGAACAAATAAACGAAATGTTATGAAAATTCACACATAAACTAGTGACAGATGAACCTCTCGAAATGAATCGAAATGAAAGTGGCGCCATCTGCCCATGTAGTATGAAACATAAAGGCAGTTTGGGAATTTGGATGTGCAAAAGAATTTTGCATTGTATAGACGACATGAAGTGGCTGCAGATTGCAATGACAAGAATAGTTGACGTTAAAATTATCTATCAAATAGAAATATTGTAAGCTCTTAAGTCCATAGTAGTGTAATAAATAAGTTTTTTTATTATGTCTCACGGAACGATTACGAATAATGAGTAGTAATACTACTTTGAACCTGTAAACTTACATACAAGTGCAACTATATCGATTCACACTCTTAAAATTGCAAATGAATGAAATCAATATTTGAACTTATTTCTGTTCTGGGTAGTTTATTCTAGATTCTTATTTCGTCTGGCGATATCTACCAACAACAAACTTTGACGCGGAAGTCGGTAAACTATTTTTTGGCACGAACACGTGTTCCACTGGTATCATCAGTCACAAACGTTAAACTTTGCCTGGGTGAATAATTGCCAGAATCCGTGTAAAATGCAGAATCGTTGCCAATCGTTGCTCTCTCGGGGCGATATGGTTAAATATTTTATGTCTGAGTAATCCATAGGTTATGAGGAAGTTATTCTTCCAAATCTGTCGGTACATTAATGTGCAAGTTTGTCAAACAGCTGTGTAAGACCTCATTACATCCGTGTATCCAAACGATAACTGTCAAATCAAGCCATCCATCATGTGTTCACGATGCCCAGGGTGTTTGTTTCTAGCCAAGTTAGCGGAGCGACTGTATTAACGTATGATAAAACACATTACCGCGGACGTGACACGGTTCCGCTGATTTGTTTTTGTCATCAACGTTAATTAGCGCTCAGCCTGTCAGGTTCGCTAGACATTTACAAGATGCCGAGGGCACCCGAACTTGTTTTCAGTCCGTACTGTGCTGTAGTCATATTTTTTCAAAATATAATGTCGATGTCATGGATTATTGATACTCGTCTTGCCATGCGAGTTGGAATCAATAACTATCCCCATCATCCTATTAATTATTAGCGTAGTTTGATGTTTTGTCCCAGTATAAATTGGTTGGTACTATGCGGAACGATGACATAAAGGCATTCGTTATCTAATCACACTCCACAACGGCGTATGCATCAGAGTCCCCCAGCGGACACCGGCCGGTTGTCATATAACAGGGATTTAATTTTGTCACCCTCAAGGCGACACAAGGTTTGATAGACTGTTTATTGTGCACTATATGCTTTTCTCGCGCAATGTAATTATTTGCGGTAATAGTTATTGCCAAGTAGAATATCGAAACGGATTGTTCATTCCGATGGAATATACAGCGATTTTCGATACCTGTTTTGTCACGATTTAGGCTTCTTAGTAGAAAGCACTTTTCGAAATGAATGTTTTTCTTACATCGCACACGAAACGTCACGAAAAATGTCCAATTTTAGGCGCTTTCTGCTTAGTCATTTTGCGAAGGATTTACGAGATTTATGCACCAATCGATTGAGACACGCTGTGATCACGAATGTTCTCGGAGATGGTCAACACGAGGAGCCCATTAGACATTTGCGAAGCAATCCGTTCAGTTTGATTGCCGACGAATCGACGGATTTGTCGTAAAAATAGTCACTAGCCTTAAGGTAACCATACACTGTTTGTCCGGAGGTCAAATATATATCGAAACTTTTTGTCAGATAAAGATTGGTTTGAAATTTGTACAAACACTATTTTGTTTGCCACTCTTCAATTATCAATAGTGGCGAACAATGTCAAACATCGAACATGGAAAAAATTCGACTGAAATATTGGAGGTAACCTGACTATGTACCGACAGGTTCGAAGAACAGACCAAAAAAGTATTTTAGGCACCCAATAAGTATATTTGCTTGTCTTGTTTTGTTTCAAATATATTTCGTCAGTACACGTTGATCAAATTTTATCTGTCAAAAAGAGTCGAATATTTGGCTTCGGTCAAACAGTGTATGATAACCCTTAGTAGCCAGAACTAGCTATTGGAAGGATGGTATGGTGTAAAAATGTACACGATAAATTCGGCTCTGTTACAGCTTAATTACTAAATGAGTCTAATCATCAAACAATTATCGTCAAATGATTCTACAGGTCGACCAAACTGGTACAATGGTTATTTCAAAAATTTCGTAGCATTAGAAAATAATATCCGCAGTTATAAACAAGCGACTTGAATTAAACTACAGCGTATTTCTACGTCAACAATGCGGTAGTGTCTTGGACACATCCTCCTATAATTTTTTTTTAAAACTTAGAGCACACACAACACTACACAAGAATGATTTGATTTTGAATTTGAGAAGTGGATAATTTAGACGCAAATATGCTTTTTTCGCACTGAAATGCTAATTGGATGATAACTTTGTCAAACATGCTTCTTTTCATACACCGCACAAAAAAAATCACGCAAGAAAAAACCGTACAAAAAAAAAAACGCACAAAAACCGCACACAAAAAAAATCGCGTTTCTCGTTTTATGTAATTATTTGCGATAACAATTATTGTGATTTTATTGCCTCTAAAACCTTGAATATAGTACAGAGCAATGTAAGGCCGCGGTGGCACTACTTGCAGCTTCTTACGAAAATGTGGCTGCACGAAACGCATGCAATCGTGAGAAGTTAACAATTACATAGAATTGTATTGGTTTGGTTATATTGCTTCCCTCTTGCTTCGTTCGAATTCGCCAGCTTCTAGTGAACAGAATTGTTTGTTTCTCTTCGTAAGTTATCGTACAATCAAATTTTCGTGCGTACTCCGATCCAATGTCACCTCGGCCTAAGAGGGATTAATGTTTTTGGAAAATTTGATGAAATTGGTTATTTTGTGGACGAATGCAGAATTGTTATCGACGTCCAGCAAGCAATACTATTCTAGATCATTTCATCTGTCCGATTAACTTTGCCGCGAATCTACAGAATCACTTCATTTTCAGTGAAATCAGGGATCATCTCCCTATTATCTCATCTCTCGTTTTGAACAATGGAAGGAGTAAACAAGAATTGAAAACAACCATTGTACATCGTATAAGGCTCTAAAATCTGTTTTCAATATTTCTGCATGATTTTGAAGTCACTGACGATGTAGATGGAACACTGAATATTCTTATCACAACCTATAATAATTATGTTATCTTAGTGTACCAAAACGTTTACTAAAATCGTCTGAATTAAAGGTAGTATTGTCCATGGATGACTTATAGTCTTTGGAAGCTGATACAGCTAAAGAAACAATTGTGTTAAAAAAGTGAAAAGCTGTCCCAACGATATACACGTTAGAGAAATGCTAATTCATATATCTAAAAATATCCAAATTATAAAGAAGCGGTTCAAAAAAGAATATTATGAACATATCCTTAAGAGTTCGAATCATTTCAGTGTGTGGAAAAAAATTGATGAAATTTTTGCTAGATCTGAACCAGATGTAAGAATTAAATTGAAAATTGATGGCAAAATCTTAGATTCAGATCTTGCCGAAGTTTTCAATCACTATTTCTCCAGTATTGGTAATAATTTGGCCAGCCAATTACCTGTCAATAATTTGGATGATTTAAAACCTGTGAAGAATGTTGGTAACTTTATTTTTCTGAGACCTACTACTGTGAACGAAGTCAGCATCTTGATAAGCCAACTTCACGTTAAGAAAAGCAAGAGTTATGACAACTTCCTAGCAGGCCTGATAAAAACAAACATGGTCCGGTTCTAAGAGACTATTTCTAAAATTTTCAATAGATTTATCACAACTGGTGTTTATCCTAATGCTATGAAGTTTTGCCAGTGTTTAAATTTAGAGACCCGAGTTATCCTTCGAACTATCGACCAATTTTTACCGTTGTCTGTCATTAATGAAATTTTGGAAAAACTTCTAACCAATTCTCCTATTCTTGTTAACTTTGTAAGTGCGAACAATGCTATGTACAAGTATCAGTACGGTTTATTTTACCCTCGTTTCAATATTCAATCAGTTCTAGCAGAGATAGAATCGGATTTGATGACTCTCTTGGAATACATCAGCGGCAATCATCTTACCCTAAATCTAACTAAAACGAAATACATGATTTTTCAATCGTCACGCAAAAGAATATTTAAACACCCCAATCCGCGTGTCAGGAATCTGTCTATTGAGAAAGTTACAACTTTCGAATACTTAGGGCTACATTTAGATTTCTGTTTTTCATGGGATTCTCATATGGAGCATGTGTCGAAAAAAGTTTCGACTCTATGTGGGTTAATGAAAAAAGTGCGTTGTTCCGTACCAAAAGAAGCATTGTTGCAATTTTATTATGCTGCAAAACAAAAACTTAAAAAAGTTCAAACGCTGCAGAATAGGTGTGTAAAAGTTATCTTCAACCATCCTGTATTATATCTGACAATTGCACTCTATACATGTTTACATCACCAAAATATACCAGTTATAGGTTTGTGTAACACTCAAGCAATTGTTTTTGTTCGTAACAGTTTACACAATCCTAAATTCCCTCACAACATTAGTTTTTCGACCCGGGTTAACATTGCAAACACTAGAAATGGCAATGATTTACTGAGAAGCAGAGCATACACAAACATGGGTTTTACACTTATCATGAGTATTGGCCATTAATGTACAACGTACTTCCTAATGACTTAAAAGCCCTCACAAATATAAGAGTTTTCGAATGTAAGCTGGAACACTACATGATCAGGAATGTGAATGAATATACTCTTTAACGTTGTCAACCACATAACAATTTATACAATTTTTCTTGTTTTTATAATTATTTCCTATCTTCCTTTATTGTAGTTTAGTTCAATGTAGTCGATAGAGGCATAAATGCTTTTACTATAAAGTCGTTTAGTCTTTCCTTTCTTATATTTTGTATAGTGAATCCCTTCAAAGAAAATAACTTCCGCTGGGATTTCACTTTTGCTTGCAATTAGATTTTCCACGCCTTTTTTTCCTGTTAGTAAGGGTCCACTACCAGTGGGCTCTTTGTCTGAGCCTTCTGGTGTGGGGGTCAGTGAAGGGTATAAAAAAAGAAAAAAAAATATTGTCAATTGAAACGATTTGGTCATTCCTATAGAAAATACAGCGATTTTCGTTACCTGTTTTGTCACGATTAAGGCTTCTTAGTAGAAAGCACTTTTCGGGATGAATGTTTTTCTTACATTGCACACAAAAAGTCACGAACAATGTCTAATTTTAGGCGCTTAGTCATTTTGCGAAGGATTTACGAGATTTATGCACCAATCGATTGAGACAATCCCTAACACCTTTTGAAATATAGAAAATTATAAATTTCTCAATAGTTAATTTGTTAAGCTAACGTTGAAATGAGAGGTTTTTTTTCAAGAAGTCATCCTAATTTGGTGTTACCTTATAGGTGGTTAGTATTTTTTATCGTTTCAAATAACAAATAATATATCATGCAATAGGTATCTTTCCAGAATAAATATCTCAGATGCATATGGGATATAGACATATCAGTTTAGTTGAAGTTTTTGCTTCTACTTCAACCTCCAATAGTGCAACCGATGCAAAACTCGGTGATAAAAGCTCTTTTTGCATTCCTCGTATTGCTGCAGACGTGCTTAAGTTTAATTTTTCCAGAAGTCTACTCTCAAACGAACGCTGCGACAATATCAACAAAAGTACGATGTAAAAGGTAAACAACACGGAGCTATCGGAAGAGAAGCAGAAAAAAAATCTTATACGTGCGCATGTCTCGGTTTATCGATTATACAGTTTCGGAGAGAGGCCGATATTCCGATAATGAGCATCAAAACATCCGTGTGCCTTCAGGATTGAAGGTATATGGATATGCCGGAGCTTTATCAAGTTCTTTTGGGAATACCAATTTTCCTACTACTTTGTTCGTGCACTGGGATACAGAAGAGAACGAATGATATAGCGGCTGCGACCATGAGTACATTCTCAGATTCCTTTTTTTTTATAAATAACACACAACCTAAACGATCATTATCGCCAGCTTCTAAAAGTTGGCTCAGACAACATCAACACGAATGTTGCCAGTTTTGTTTCGGAATAATATCATTGAACTGAAACACAGAGTGTTTTAATCAAGTTCTGGGACTCAAACCACATTTTAGCAACCAGGGTTATATGCTAGAACAAGATTGTTCCAACTAGAAACTCGAAACATTTTATGGTCGGTTTCACCGCATTTGAACCCAAATATCCCAACCCAGAATATTAACACAACATTGAACAATATTTCTCAAAAAGAGCTAGAAGTATGAATTCGATTGAATCCAGGAGAAACAACTTCGATTAACAAATTCGATAAATATTAATATAACTAGCCTTAAAATTCATTTTCACTATTTCACCCGGAATTTACAATTTTTTACTTGAAATTGTGTTTGTGTAGTTGACAAAAATCTCGGTGGAAAGAGGAGACCTCTTGTGACAACGAAAAATTGATAACGAAAAATAATAAAAAATTTACAGGAATTTTGTGTACCTTCATTAAACAGTTTAAATATACCTACGATTCTATGTGCATGCTCGGATTCTTCGACCTGAGTTGAGGGGCTCAAAATGAACGGGGGTGTAGCTGTATTTGACAATGTGGAAGATAGGTTAGAAATTCATCTATCGGATTCTATAGCAAACTCAAATTGGAACGTTTTTGCAGTTGAGTTATTAACTAAAGAAAATGTTGACGAAGAGAAATCGATCAAATCACTTACACCCATTTCATTCCAAGCCCCTCAATTATAACTACAATTATCCCGAGCATGTGGTGCACGTGATCAGCCCTGGAATTGCTAGTTAATCGACCGAGGCGATCGTTAGTCATTAGTCATCGTGAATATAAATGTGCGATGTGTAACAAACTGACTCATATCAATTGTATGCATTCTAACGTGATCCTTCATTGAGTTCATCGATCACATTTCACTATCAAGCGCATTGTCTTGTTTCGTGGAGTTTGAATTCTTTGCCACTGCCTTCAGCGAGAAACATGTACACTATTTAAGACAACTTCATTCGTAACTTCGAAATTTTCCGTGTGGAGTGTGGATTTTGATGTTTGAACGATATAAATCGCAATTCGGGCGCACAGATTGCACAGAGGTTGGTTCGGCTTTCAGTTGTATCGGTACCGTTTAGTCTCAAATTCCGAACACTCAATTTTTGAATGTAAATTTACTAAACTTTAATGTTATAATTAACTGAATAATAAAAACAAAGACATTCTCTGTGGTTTAGGCTTCATTTTAACATCATTCACAGGTATCGATACAGCCTAGAATGTATAATACAGGTCGGACTCGATTATCCGGAAAGTTGATTTTCTTTTCACTCCGGATAATCGAATCATAAAAAAATTAAAACAAAATCTCTCGATAAACGTAAAATAACTATGATTTGCACGGATTTATTTGTATTTTGCAGTATCGTAGCCAGAAATTGACTAACTCCCCCTGGGGGAAGGGGTTAATGTTTTGAAAATCAAAAAAAAAATCATCCCCTTGTTACAGTTCATGGACCAAAATATTATTCAAATGGTCAAGTCCAACTACAAGCAAAAGCTTGACATCCAAGAGCCAAGGAGAGTTCGATGACATTGTTAAGCGAGATGCTATGTTTTGGGTAACCGAGGCTTGGGACGAGGTACCGGCTGATTCCATTGTCAATTCATGAAAACATGCTGATATCCCGTAGTCGGTTGTAAAAAAACGCATACCTTCGATTCCCCAGAAATTAATTGACCAGAATACCGTGCACGCGACTAAGTCTACATTGTTTTGCATCCAAACACAGATTTCAACGATGATGGAAATTCGTTTTCGACAGCTGAGGGTGTGAATGCTTCATCAGTTTTGGAACTACATCAGGTTGATGAAGATGGAGAGTTCGAAAATTGGGTTTAAAATGAAACACCCTTATGTCGAATTGAAACAGTAGATCTCGACGTTTCATGAAAGTTAAAGACATTCGGCATCATCCTTTTTTTCAAAACTCCGATTTCATGCATTCCCTTAGGTGATTTCACGGTTTTCGGAAGACTCAAACTTTGGAATTTTTTAAACACAATTCTCGTTCAAGATTTTTCAATCACTTGCAAATAACATGTTTCTTTCTTACATGGAATACATATTTGATACAGAAATCGAGTGTCGAAACACCATAGAAACGTATCGTGCTCTCTAAAACCTCCACATGACAAATTTGATTCCGTTTGCTTGCTTAGTTCTCGAGTTATGCAGACATTTGTGTTTCATTTGTATGACAGCCTCCTCTTAAAGAGGAGGAAGGAGTGTTGAATCACCATAAAAACATTTCTTGCCCCCTAAAACCTTCATATGCCAAATTTGGTGCTTAGTTCTTAAGTTATGCAGAAATTCGTGTTTCATTTGTATGGCAGTAACCCCCCCGCCCCCCTTAAAGAGGGGGAGGAGTGACGAAAAACCATAAAACCATTTCTTACTCCCTGAAATCTCTACATGCCATTTCTTGCTTATTTTTTGAGTTATGTAGCAATTTATGTTCTATTTGTATGGCAGCCCCCCTTAGAGAGGGGGGAAGAGTCTCGAACTATCATAAGAACCTTCCCCGGTCCCGAAAACCCCTACATACGATCGGTTCAGCAATTTCCTAGTCCATAAGAATCAGAAAGACAGACAGACAGACAGAAATCCATTAATATACGAGGACAGTCCGATAAACACTACAAAAAAAAACAATAATTTTGGAAAAGTGGCGATCTCAACATCTCAACATACTCTTCTTTTAGCTCGATACACTTGACCCAGCGATGCTCCAACTTCTTTGATTCATCTGAAAAATACGTTCTCTCGAGGTCTGCAAAGTAGGTCTCCATGGCGGCGATAAACTCCTCATTCGACTCAAATTTCTGCCCGGCGAGTGACCTTTTTAAGTTTGGAAACAAAAAAAAGTCCCACGGGGCCAAATCTTGAGAATACGGTGGATGGGGCAGCAGTTCGTTGTGCAATTCGACCAATTTGGCCGTGGTGATGGCGGAATTTCCATTTTTTTTTCTTAAATCCGTGGACACGCCCGCTTCCACACACGGTGAAAACAAAACTACGAGTCCGATTCGGCTGAATTTTGACAGTAGTCGTTTACTACATTCTCGTAAACGACTACACGATAAGTAATCTCTCTTGCGACACTGACACCATCAGGCGATGAGGCTAAGGGGCTGTCCACATACCACGTGGACAACGTTTGAGGGGGTAGGGGTTACGAAGCTGTCCACGCTTGTCCACGGTGAGGGGGGAGGGAGTAGGAATAATTTCCACGTGGACACATAAAATGATTTTTTTAAAAATACATTACGTCTGATCTGTAAGTTTCTCATTTCTAATTAATTCGACCAACTCAACAGTTGCTGGTACCGGTCAGACATCCATACTTCTCTCATATCGTTGATTTTCTTCATTAAAATTTATATTCTGTAAGTAACGCACCTAAATTGTGAGCGATTGATTTATTCCATAATTTATTCATTTCACCAGGATGAAGATATCACCACAGACTGTTAGTATTGTAATATTATAAATGTTTGACATTGTTTTCATAGTTGCGGGTTTCTATCCAGCTTCCGTTGGCCGTATTTGTTGCAAATCGTGACGAGTGATGAAAAGTCAAATAAATTACAACAATTACAACAATTACAACAACGTAAAAATCTTGGGAACAGAACCATTGGTTACTCTCAAAGTCGGTCATCTCTCGAAGAAAGTCATCCTTTGTGTATGGTGTTTTGGAAAGGAATTCTGTGTTATAAGCCTCTATCAAACAATCAGTCAATAAATTACAATAAATGAAGCTCGCAACAGGATGAATCGAGGGCAGGGATCCATTCAGTATTAATCAATATAATGGGCGTCGTGTTAGACTAGAGTAACATACGGCCTCATGTCTCTTTAACATCCCGGCAAACAAATTTGGAGTTTTGCTGGCGTGTGCTATTCCTTTCATCGTGGTCATCGGATATAGCACCTCCCGATTATAACTTATTCTGACCACTGCTCAATTCTTTCAAGAGCAAGAACTACGATTCTTGAGATAGTATAAAAAACACAATGACAGTTTTTTGACGAAAGATTGTGGAACAAACCGGTAGAAAATATATATTTGAGTTTTCCCTTAAAACCGGCACAAGCTTTCCGACCAGAATGAAGTGATACCATCGACCCTACGGCTAAATTTCTTAAAAAAATTATCTTCATCATATCCATACAAAATACTTACCAATTCAAAAACTGTATGATTAGTTGAGTGAGTAAACTTGACATCATTTTCTCTTCAATAAATAGACATAAAATCCAGTAATGTACAAATATATTAATTAATCCAAATTACAACAATTATACTTTTTACGAAAATATTAATCATTCTTATTTCAAGTTCACATAACACAACTTATATAGTACCTAGAAATATTCAGATAAGAACTTGTGTTTGTTAATAGGGGCGATTTCTAGACCTCGTCGACCTCTAAAAACAGTTATCATTTATGTCGACCCCTGGAAAACCGACATCGATATCGACCACTTCTAGAACCCCCGGCTTAGATGATACCAAATAGCGAATACGAATTCCAAGCTTTTCTTAATGGGATGATGAATTTACGGATCAACTAAGTGAATGGGCTCCGAAGTTGGCCACTGATTAACTATTTTGAGTTTGTGCGACATCTTGGGTGTTAAAAATTACATCACACTACGAAACCGTTCCATAGCTTGAACAGCAAATTGAATTGGGAAATTGAATTCCTTGCAGAGATAAAGCTTGTTTGAGATGTGATATAGCTTGTTTGAGATGTAGAACGGTCCTACAAACATGCGGTCAAAACTATCGAATACACTCACTGTAGCATTTGTAGATTATCGACTGGTGTGAGTTAAGATATAATGTGTTTTGTGACTTTCCTGATCTTGGGATGCTGGTAAAACACGAGCCTCATGCAAACGAGTGTGAAGCAATTCCCTGCAGATCATTTCATAAATTCATAACAAAATGGCTGAACAATTTTGAGATGCTGGATGTATACTCATTGTTAGATTATCAGAAACAGTTATAGTATTTTGAGTTTTATAAGAAACGAAAGATCACCGAAAATCCGGGGTTTCAAAAAATTTTGTTGATGCCAAATGTCTTAGGATTGCAATTGTCGAGATTTACTGTTATCTCGAAAAAAAATTGTCAAAAAAAATGTTTTGGCGCTTGGTCCGTTTTTCCGTCTGAAAAGTCGATTTTTGACAAAATTTGAGATAACTTTAAATCTCGAAGGGTCATGCAATTTTAAGACATTTGGCATCGATTTTTATTAAAACACCGATTTCCTTGACTGCCCCCTTGGGTGATTTTTCGATTTTCAAAATACTCAAATTTTGAGCGCTTTACGCCACTCTCCCTAAAGTCCGGTTGAACTGAAATCTTGCTTGGGGTGTTTTTTCGAGGTGGTAAACATTTTGTATGGGATAACTTTTTAAAATTTTAGGATCGATTTTTCCCATACATTCATTGGCACTCTAGTGTGCATTGTATGCTTAAGCTTGAATTGAAATTTTGTTTGGACTGCCACATGAAATGGGTCTGATTTTTTTTTTCTATAAATATATATTTATTATTAGTCTTATAATTCTTTTAAAGCAATCATATGTGGCATATATAAAGCAAGCATATGTATTATCATGAATTACAGTTTTCCGGTAGGAAAACATGCTGCGATTTTGACAACCATGACTACGGAGCGTAATCGGAGTTCCGGTGGCGAAGCAGTGTTACACAATTGCGAGCGACAGAGAGTAGTTCTGAGAGGAGAGCGAATGTTACCGAAGCAGACAGGAAAAGTTCCTCAAGGACCTAGTTTTCCCTTATGCTTTTGTGGGCTGGCTTGGAGGCTGATGCAACGCACTCTCCAAATAACGACAAGTGAGAGCGACTAACAAAGACTGAGTACAAACGTACAAACAACTTGGGACACAGAAAGGCCTGTCGGAAGGCGCTTCGGTGAAGAGTGAGAGATTGAGACAGAACTCAAATTGTGTTGTGAAAATAACGACCTACTCCAGTCGTGACATCTGTGCTGTAGCTTTGATTCCCTCCGTCTCCGGTGACTGCGAAGATCCACCAAAAATCAATTATTTTTTTCCAAAACAAAATTTTATAGTGCCATTAGTGGTGAGCCGGCTGATAGTGTGAGATATGGTGTGAAACGTGCAAAAAGGATAACGTGTATTTCGGAAGCAAAACTTCTCGTGACCAGAATGAGGTAATTTTCGGCAATTGGAGTATTAGTGCAAATACGCATAAAGAAGGGCGAAATTGTGGACACAGGAATTTATATTGCATATGCGAGCCTTGGATTGCATAAAATGTCTAGTTGATCACCGGAATCTATGCTCGTTGCCGGAAGAGTTGCGTTTTGCTTTCAACAGTGCAGCTGAAAAGCCTCTCGTAATGACGTAATTTGAAAAAATGCATTGCAGAGAAAACTAGTAAAACCTTTTATCCTATTGTCTCTTTTGAAAAATTCCGATTTGGTCCTGTCGTTATACTCTGCTATTCAGGCTGGAACAAAGGGTTATACTACACCGAGCATAATGTACGTGAGAACAAGAACTACTGTGACTCAGAATTCAAGGTTATTTTTGGATTAAAATAGATTACAAATGAATTGCGTGTATATCGGATTGGCGAACATTGTGAATGGTTAATGATTTTCTTTTGGCACCAAGGGGTTTCATAACGGCAATTATACTGGAATGGAATGGAAACGATGATTACTGAACGGTGTTCAATGCTTTCATTATTGTAGTGTATTCTAGTGTACAGACACGAATCTCGGACTTTTTTTCGAACTCCATAAAAATTAAAAAAGTATATTTTTTTTTGAGTATATAAAGATGCCGCTATCGCATGAACCTCGGACAGGTCTAAAACATCTTGTTTGACTAAATGGCGGCCGTTTGGAAAACAAAATGCGGTTCAAAACATTTTTTTTCCTTACGTTTCCCGATTTTTTAAAAATAGTAAAATTGAAAAAATATCATGTTTTAGAAGTTCATGCGATAGAGAGATGCCTGCAGATTGTATCCATATAAATTCGACATGAATCGGTTCAGTAGAACGCCAGTTTGAAAAAAACTAGTTTCGAGAAAAACGCGTTCGAAGTTCATTGTTATGACCGTAACAGGTTAGATACCGCATCACTAAAATGGCTCTAACTCGGATTTTCGATAAGTCCTTTGTAGGGTATATTCTTGAATGCCTAAACTACAGAAATATGAAGAAAAAAAAAATTGATTTTCTTCAAATTTCTAGACTAGAATACTGTCTTAAATGCTACTGATTTAGGAAAAAATATGACATGATGAAATGCTTCTAGAATAGGAAATAGATCAATGTCTACTCAATATTTATTTTATATTTGTACAATTTTCATTTCATTATTATTAACTTACTTACTATTTATTAATAAACATCAAAGACTTGTTGTGTTGTGTTGTATGAACTTTACATTTCTGTATGTTTTGGTAATTATTTTTATTTTTTTTTAATTCGTTTATTTTTACAGGCTCAGTTACTTAAGTTTAAAGGAGCCGAATTCTTAAATATAATTTTAAAACTATATATATAAACAATTTTCTTACATCTATGGTTAGTAAGGTGGAAAACCGATTACTCGCGGTGTACTCGAGTTTAGGAGGGTGACATATTTTTAGGAGAAGGATGGGATATAAGGAAATTGTAACAATGTTGATGAACACTCAATTTTGGTAATTATTGATTGTATTTGTTTTTTATAGTTTGAATAGGAAGTAGCCCATGTATATAGTTCTTTTGCAGTTGTAATGTGATACCCCTGCAAACTTGTTTTAGCAGCATTCCGTTTCAAAACATCGATCTTCTCCATGGCATGTGGCGAAAAAGATCCACTCCGCATCTATACCAAAGTCTTTTTCATTTCGCACAAATTAAAGGCCGTCATCTTATTTTTGTATTGACTGCCTGATTCATCTGAGAAATAGTGAATTTTCTTAAGGCCAGGCTTGCTTTTATCAAAATCACAATCTACTACGAATAAACGAACCGCAACGTGGTTATGTTTGGTAGACTCCGCGATTGCAGTGAAACTAGTAAACTTTAAATCTGAGGCATGATCATCAATAGTGCACTGTGTGTTTGCCCAATGAAAAATTCTCAAATCATTATGCATTCCTTCACTTTCAAATTAATTTTTACGTATTTCAAATATCTCGCTTGTTGTTCAGCTATGAAATCATGTGGTGATAAATCAGATTACTCATCCAGAAACATGTCTACAAACTCTTGAGCTGACAATTCCACTAAATTCATGATAGTCTAGGATTAGAAATTATAATGAGTATTGATATTCTAACAATGTTACAGTCGCTATAAATCAGTGTAGGCGTACTTTGGAAAAAAGAGAAAATTTGTTTTTGCTGGCCTCCCCAAAATGGAAATGCCACTCTAATGACAAAATAAAAAAAAACGGGTTAATATTTTGCTAATAATCCGTCTTCGGCAACTAATTCTTGTACCTATAAAAAAAAAACGAATAATGTCAATATTAGAGTATTTGTTATAACAATATTGTAACCTCAATCTTTTTCACGGTATATTTTCTCGACGAATTCGTTCAAAATGTGTTGTGTAGTCCAAGACATTGGTAACATAGACAACCGAGAGCACGTTTGATCGTGAAACTTCTCTTTCAGCTGGTTGATGATTTCGTTGTAGTTTCCTGCTGCTTTTCTCATAGTTTCTAAATCATCATCATTTTTTCCTTCCAAGTTAAGTAAATGGCGCTTCACTCCTCGAACATTTTCCTTTGCTTTTTGTTGAGGATAAGACGCACAGCACTTGAAGATGAAATTCATAGCTTGAGCGTTTCAGTACAATTAATTTAGATTAGAGATGATGAACTGAACTATAACAGATATCCAATGTATTTACATTTGCTACAACGAATTGTACGCGTCCACAATGCCACTGTTGGAGTCTTATGATGAGTCTGGTCGGGAAAAACTTTTGAAAATAGTTAACAAGGCAGTTTATTTTTCTCTTTATCACTACCCTCACTGATGATGTCGGTTAAAAAAATGGAACAAAACTAGAATGGATTCAACGTATGCACACCAGGGTTACCATACCTACAGAATAATCTGTATATCTATAGATTTTTTGTCTTTTTGAAACCAAGAATCTGTAGATACAGATTACAGATTTTTGGGATTTCATACAGAATATCCAGATTTTTTGAAATAACGTTCCAATAATAGTTATGGTGTTATTGGTGTTATTAATATTTTTTTCATCTGACCTATTTTATTCATTATTGTTATTAATATTGTTATGTTATTAATATTTTTTTCATCTGACCTATTTTATTCATATAGGCGTTGAAAATTTTTATATAAGAATCGTTTCTTTTCGACATTCATATGTAGCGTGATGTTCTATATTCTGATTCAAACGTCTGCGTTATCGGTTACTATAAATAAATAACACCGTTTATCCTTTTTTTACTAAAGCACAGAGAATGTAAAATTCTAAAGAATGTAAAAAAATTGTTTTGAATCTTAATTTTTAAGGATTGAAAATATCTAAAATCGAAACGTTTTGACGCACGATTACGTTTCCGGGAACATATAGGAAGTACATATAAAAAAAGACATCGGTCGCGTCACGGAGTGGTCCATTTTTTTGTGTTTTATGATCAGACATTTCATGATCTACATGATATTTTTGCACCAATTGTTTGGACGCTCTCTAACAATCTATTGCAATACAATTATAAAATTTCCTTGAGGTTATATGAAAAATAACGTTGAAAATAGAGCTTTTAATTTAACATATAGTTACATCACTACTCATCTAAGGAATACGCGCTGTCAGCGATCTTCTTCAAACAGCAACAACCACCCGACAGGAAATTCGCATGATCAGTAATCGACGATTATAAAAGAACTCATTGATTGCAGACACGCTCTTTTTTGTAATCCGAACGTGACCGAGTGTTTTTGAACCGAATAAAGTGTTTAATGTGTTAATCAAAGTATTATTAAGTTTTCTTTTTTAAAAAACCCCACGTGTCCCTGAACACGTAATTGGATATTTGTGTAGACGGCAAGGCGTTTCTAGAAAATCTGTCTAATTAAAAATTATTTAAAAAAAAATTAAATCACCATCAAATTGGTTAACGACGAAAGTTTGAATAAAGAATAGAAATTTAAATGAGAACATGCCCGATTATTTTATTTAGAATCACAAAAATCTGCCTTGTCCGTATCCTAAGCATTAGCTTCATAGTAATTTTACGTCCCCTTTTCAAGCGTTGAAAGTTTCCCAGTTTTTGAATTATCGCCTTATTATGCTACCTTTTAACTCATTACAATCAATACATTTTTGTGTGTACCTGAAATATATTATGATGAAAGTATTTACATGTTATTTACAACTCAATGAAGCATTGTATCTTTTCTATAGTCTTATATGATTGCTGGCTTCACGTGGATAACATCAACATTGTTTTATCAATAACAATTATGCCAATTAATAATACTAAATAATGCTTCAAAATTGGACTTGTAAATTTAATACAGATTTCAATACAGATACGATACAGATTTTTATAGAACACATATTAGTTGTTATTGTTCTTGTTGTTGTTCGCGGCACTTCCTATAGCATGGGAATGTGAAGCAATTATAATAAATTCTACAACTTTGGTTCTTGAGGACATTAGTATATTATTTGATACGAAATAGTAAAGGGTGTGTCACATCAAATTGCATCACGGAAAAAACGCTGTAGAAGTTTAATTTTTAGGAATTATATCTTCAGCTTTCGCTTATAATCAGATAAGAGTGTATAGATCACGTTGGCCATGCTTCACTGTCAATTTTTCGTAAATTTGGAAAAATGTCGTCGAACGAAAAAGAGTGTCGTGAATTAATCCTGTGCACTCATTTCGAGTATCCGGAGTTGTCACATTGGGACATCGGTAAGATGCTGGGAATCGTCCAATCCACGGTCAGCAGAGTACTAAAACGATACTTCGAGAACCTAACCATCGACCGGAAGGTGAAGAACGGCAAAAATGGATGCTCCATCAGTGAAAAACATCACATGCGCGTATTTAAGCAGTTTAGACGTGATCCGAGAAGTTCGGTCCGGGATGTCGCCAATAAGCTGAATTTGTCAAGTTCATTCGTCCAGCGGACCAAGCAGCGGGAGGGCCTGCGTACATACAAGGTTCAGAAGGCTCCTAACCGCGACGAAAGGCAAAACATGGTGGGGAAGACGCGAGCCCGGAAGCTGTACACCGAAATGCTGACGAAGCCGCATTGCTTGGTGATGGACGACGAAACCTACGTCAAAGCGGACTTTCGTCAGCTGCCGGGCCTGTTGTTCTTCTCCGCAGAGGACAAATTCTGCGTTCCGGAGGAGATTCGCAAGCAAAAACTATCCAAGTTTGCCAAAAAGTACATGGTGTGGCAAGCGATCTGCTCTTGTGGAAAGCGGAGCGCCCCCTTCGTGATGACCGGCACGGTAAACGGGCAGGTTTACCTTAAGGAGTGCCTACAGAAGCGCTTACTACCACTATTGAAGCAGCACGAGGGCCCGACCATCTTCTGGCCGGATCTCGCTTCGTGCCACTATTCAAAGGACGTGTTGGAGTGGTACGAAGCCAACGGGGTCACCTCCGTGCCAAAGGAAATGAACCTGCCCAACGCGCCGGAGCTTCGCCCTATAGAGAAATATTGGGCGATTATGAAGCAGGCCCTCCGGAAGAACCCAAAAGTTGTCAAATCGGAGGCGGACTTCAAGAGAAAATGGATTTCTGTTAAAAAAAACTACAACCTGACGTTGTACAGAACCTTATGGACGGGGTAAAGAGGAAGGTGCGAGCATACGGGCTTGGGCTCGAAGTATGAATAAAAAGAAAATGCCAAAAGTTGTTTAATAGTTTTTATTTTACTGTCTAAAATTTTCAAAAGGATCGGTCTACTGGGCGAATTTCTACAGCGTTTTTTCCGTGATGCAATTTGATGTGACACACCCTTTAGAAAATGTATATTGCAACTGGATATTACGTCCAAGGTTCCGCGAAAGATGTGAAATTTAAATAAACCTGATTTTTATATAAAATTTGTTATATATCGAAAATGGTCAGTATTAGGGCAATAAATTTTCTTCCTCTTCTTTTTTGGCTTTAAGAGGGTTTAAACTTTTCAGTTCATTCGCCTCTAGGACAATAAACTTTGTATAGAGCAATTTCAATGAGCTAAATCACCCAAAGACATTTTGACGCGACTTTCTTCGATTTTATTGAAACTTTACACATATATGATGGAATCACAATGGAAGCTAGCCAATCATATGACCGATTTAATTTTTTTAAAAGAGTATTCAAAATCATTGATCTATTTTTCGAAAAATCGTACCGTCTGATTAAAATATGATGTTTGACAAAGTTGTTGAAAAATTGATTAACTGTTTAGGAAAAATTACATCACAAAATTTTCTAAAAAAACTGATTTTAACATTAAAAATTATTTAGGAAAAATGACATATTAATTGTTACTAAAAATTTAATTTAACATTAAACACTTGAGGATATTTTTTTTTGAATATTTTTATTGAAAAACCCTTTCGATGTAACAAAGTTTGGCGTACAGTGGTGCCGTGATAAACTCACCAAAACGGAGATATGAACGGAGATATGAACGGAGAACGATTCTACATGTATTTCTGTATGAAAACTAATGAGCAAATTCACCTCAAATCAGCTTGCCGCTGATCCGACCCTCCCTGATTTTATTGAAACTTGGTACATATGATGGAAGCTACCTAAAATTGCAACTTTCATTATCATATGATCAATTTGGTGCTTTTCGTCCCAGACGTATTACGTGCTAAGCTGAATGAATGCAGACAAAGAGGCTTCAATTACGGTAGGCAACACTTTGATCTCCTTGAATATGGAAAATATTTTTGAAGCTTCGGGTGGAACAAGATATTGACACATGGAAAATGAAAAACGCGGAGAATGCTTGAGCATTGTTTCCGGGTTGAAGTGTCGTCAATGTAATGTATTACCCTGTGGTGAGAACTGTGTTCTTCGGTGTAACGTTTGCTGTCGCCGCCGCTGCCACCACCACACAACCGAGTCAATTCGGTTTTTCTGTAGTCGATCAACGAAAGATACTGCATAGTACAATTTGTGGATTATATCTTTTTGAAAATTTTATTTTTGGGAGATGTAGTTTCGATAAGTGATACTAGACAACATATTGGATATTCAAAAAGTTCAGTGTCTCAGATTTGCTTTAAACAGAGAAGAATAAATAGTATGGTAGGACGGAACTTGTTGGTTAATTTTGAATAATTTTTGTTAAAACTTTTTAGAATTAAATGTTACGTTAGAATTTTATACGCCACGATGAAGCTTATCTTTTACCCTTTTACCGAAAAATAACTAGAGAATCATTTATTCGACCTATTTCACTATTCATCGTTTTTATATTTCAGAAGAAATTGACCAACTTAACCCCACACACGAGGTAAGTTAGTCAATATATGGAGGATGTCCACCATTTGAAAAGCATGTTCTCTTTGATCAAATAAGCGTCCATTTGAGGTTACATTTATTATTAAAAATCAACACATTTTGTCAAGTAAAAAAAACAAATTGATGAAAATGTAAAATGCTCATCCTTTTTCTATCTGAAAAACTGTTTAAAAGTGAGTCTTTTTCAAAATACAGGAAAACCTGTTTTTGTGCGGTTGCTTTTTGTGAGATATCTCATTTGTGTGACTGTTTAGGTGCGATATTATTATTTGTGCAATTAGTTTGTGTGATTCAAGATCCGATGTCATAATAAAATAGCATATAAAGAATCACACAAACGAGGAATCACGCGAAAAGGGACCGCACAAAAACAGGTTTGCCTGTATTCAGTTCATTCATTATTGCTTTTGCCGCTGCAGTACGGAATGTGGATTATCCTGGAGAGCACATATCATGTGGGCCCACTATTCGTATATGTTGTATTGAATGCGCTTTTTTCGGTTGACCTCTCATAAAAGGGTTTCCACACACCAAATACGCGCTTTTGTCACGAGACTTCGAATCGATCAGCGATACTCCACGTCTCTTCCTTATGGCCTTTGGTTTACTTTACCGTTCTGATGTTTTCAACATTTAGTCTGCATCCGAGGGATAGATTTTTCCGACGCGGAAACAGCAGCAATTATTGTAACGCTTGTTCCACACTCAGCTGAAGTGATCGTTCCGATGACGCCGTTTACCATTAGCTGTAACAATTTTTTGGGGTTTCAGAACGGTAGGAATCTCAGTTTCGTATATGTTTCATATATGCGATGCCCTGAAGTTGTATTTTTCCGCCACAGCTGAACACTTTCCGATGTTCTCCGTGACTTTCCGTGACATAAGGCTTCTAGCCTAAGAAGAGCCGCGACATTCAACTTAGGCTCGGCTTAGGGTGGTAGCTTTCGGTTTCTTAATCGGAATTCCGTTGTAACAAAGGGAAACTTTTCCTGCTTTCAAACGAGGAATTTCTATAACCGTGCTATTCGTACGCCCAAATAGTCCCGCTTTTAATTGGCCAACTAGCCCCTCTATATATGAAAAAAGAAAGCTCATGGAAATTTAATAAAAAATAATTACAGAGATCTCCAATTTTCTCATTTCATTGCTTCAGCAATCCGCTTTACATATAATAGAGCGTTTATTTTTATGTTATCAAAATAGGGTGCCCAAAATTGTCGATGAAATGAAAAATCTAACATTCTTATCTTTATAGATGGAGATAAACATAGTTCAACAATGTTGTAGCTCCAGTTATTTTAAACAACTTTGTAGAACAAAGCTTTTTCCTATCTTTTAAAAGAATCGATTTAACGCTTTTTTCTAAGTTGCATTAGGGTGACCATGAAAAAACGTGTTTTTTCTGCTTCAACTTTTATATTTCAAATTCTACATCAATACTGTCTTCGTACGACTTTTAGAGCTTATTGCAACATTTTGCGGTGCAGAACTTATATCTTAATCCTACTCAAAGTTATTGATGGTTTTTCATCCAAAAACTCATGATTTCAATTTTAATTTACTCAAACACAAAAAATAACATAGTTTTGAAAACCACACATCATGAAGAGTGAAATATGCTCTTTCAAATGCCGCCAATAAACTTTGTTTACACTTGCCCCAGAAAGAATGACAAACGAATGAAAAGAGCGTGTTTTTTGGGAAGAAATATCAATAACTTTGAGTAAAGTTGAGATATTGACAAGTTCTGCATCGAAAAATGTTTGTATTAGTCAGCTCTAAAAGTCTTTCGAAGACAGTTTCCATGTAAAATTTGAAATATAAAAGTTAGAGCAAAAAAACAGTTTTTTTCATAGTGACCCTAACGTAACTTATAAATAAGGCGCTGTATCGGTTATTTCAAGAGATAGAGAAAAACTTTGTTCTACAAAGATGTCTCAAATAATTGGAGCTACAACATTGTCGAACTATGTTTACCCCTATTTATAAAGATGAGAAAGTTAGATTTTTTATTTCAACGAAAATTTTGGTCACCCTATTTTTGACAACATAAAAACGAGCGCTCTATCATGAGTAACAACTTTGTCTAAGACAGTTTTTGTCTAGAGAATAAGTGTCGAGCTCTAAATGCTAATTTCCACTTAAATGCATCTCCTGGACCATTGTGCAATGAAATATTGATCAATAAACTTTGCTCTGCCAGAATATCAAAATCAACGACCTCAATATCAGAAAAGGCAACACAAAGTTAATTTTCTTTATGACAATGCCTTTCGCACCGAGCAAGACCGGTCAGGAAAAACGGTTGAACCACTCCATTGGCCCACGGCTTATTCACCAAACTTGGCTTCTTCCGGTTAACAGTTGTTTTTTGATCGATGGGACACGCACTCTCAGAGCATGCTTCCACTGGAACGTTAGAGCCATCCACATTAATTGAAATTTTTAAAGATATAAACAATTTCATATAATGAAGATATAATGTTTGTGAAATTTCTATACGATGTCGGAAGCTTAGTCGTGATATAGCGGTATGCATTTTCTATTATTTCACGAACACGATTTCCATTAAACAAAATTGGTCATATTGCGCGAATGGTTAATCCTAGGACAAAATGTTGCACTTAGTTTTTCACAGAGAATCGAATGTAGATTCCATTTATTATATTACTATTCTATTTTTCTATTTCTACTTTTCGTATCCGTCTTCGATTTCGCAAAGTATTGAAATTTTTGAAATTTTTAAAAGTTTATATCTCCATTTTGAAGAATCCAATACCGCACTACTACAGGTCGGACTCGATTATCCGGAGACTCGATTATCCGGAATTTTAGACTCGATTATCCGGAGTATTTCATTTTTGATTTTCAGAAATTTTGAGTAATTTGTATGATAATTACATATTGAATAGCCAATATGGGTCTCAAATGGAAGGACTAGTAGAACACAGTTATTTATGTAGAAATAAAAATCCAAAATGGCTGCCACCACAAGATGGCGCCATATATATTTTTTTAACAACTCCATCAATAATGGGTATTAAATGAAAGGGCTTGACATGATACAGATAATTTACTCAAAACTAGAAAATAAAATAAGTAATAAACTTTCTAAGTTAAACGGTTTAATGTACTAAAAGCTAGAAAATAATAAGACAAGTAGCAGTTAGTTGTTATCACATTCGTTCCTTCAATAATCTAGGGCAATGATGAGACTAAAATAAAATCGTGGGGTATATGGTGAAACAACTAACTGTGGATAATGGAAATCTAACGTTTATTATTTTTTTCTTCGGAATATTTTCATTATGTACTGTATTCTATTAGTCAAATCATTTCATAAACCTATATTGAGGGGAGAAAATACATAGTCAACCATTTAGTGGCGGAGACCTTTTTGAATTTATGTTGTTTATTATGTTTTGTGTTCTCCAAGTCCAAGTCTCCAATTCAGCCATTTTTAGCGGCGGTGAATTTTTCAAGATCATGGAATACGCAATTTTAGAATTTTATAATGACAGTAGAATTAAAGGTGTCTTCCAAATTTCAGATCAATCGGTCAACAGGAACGGGATCAATTTCCTATTAATGTGGGACAACCCTACAAACCCTATGTACATACATGCAAGCAGGTCAAGCTAAATAAAACTATTTCAAAGTAATTAGTTATTTGGGGACTGCGGCCTTCTTGGATTTGGATTTTTCATGATGTTCTACTAGTCAATCCCTTCCATTTGATATACATATTGATGGGGTTCTGAGAAAATATGTAATCTGTCATTTTTGATTTACATTTTGCATAAATAACTGTGTTCTACTGGTCAACCCCTTTCATTCGATACCCATATTGGTGAATTTGAGAAAGTATGTACATAATCCGCTATTTTGTACCGGCCGCCATCTTGGATTTTCAAGATTAAGGAATACGCAGTTTTATAATGGCACCAGAGATAAGGATGTGTTCCGAATTTCAAACCGCACGGTCAACAGGAAGTGGGTTAAATTTCTATTAATGTGGTACAGCGCTACAGACAAAGTTACAAAGTCACAAACATACAAACGGGTCCAAGCTAGATAAAATCGTTTAATAAATAAGTACAAATCATAATTATATTACGTTTACCGAGAGAAAATTGTTTTTTTTTAATGATTTGATTATCCGGAGTGAAAAAAAATCAATACTCTGGATAATCGAGTCCGACCTGTATATGTCAAAATTTGTATAATTGAGACAGCTTTCTGGTTAATTTCAATTTTAAATTTTTTGATTTCCCAACAACTTTGCCGTACACCATATTTATCTATGAGTGATTTCGCGCTAACTCGTCCATGGGATTGGCAACTCACTCTCAAAGTTGATTGAAACATCGTTGGTAGTTAATTAACACGTTGAGCCCCGCACTGTTCTTGCTGTGCTTTCCATTCAGTCCGAATGCTTGTACTTGTACAATACCGGTGTCTGGCCCAGCTTCCGAAGAGATTTATTGTACAAAAATATGTAGGGGTCTGTTTCTCGGACACGACCACATTGTTAACGTGGGACTACCAAATCAAATAATTTCCGGCGAATTTAGAAAAAAAGGTAGAACTGACAAGGGCCGGTAAACGAATGCTTGTATTTAGGGGCGCGAACGATTCGCAAAGTAAAAAAAAGCCCATTTGAGCAAATTGACAAATTAATTCCGACATCGACATGTGGGGTAGGGCAGAGCTAGTTGGTCATAATGGGGTAAGTTGGTCAGTGGCGTTATCTCGTGATCAGGACGTCCAAAAAATTAGTGATCTTTGGATGAAATATTTTTGAAGCTTCGGGTGGAACAAGATATTGACACACGGAAAATGAAAAACGCGGAGAATGCTTGAGCATTGTTTCCGGGTTGAAGTGTCGTAAATGTAATGTATTACCCTGTGGTGAGAACTGTGTTCTTCGGTGTAACGTTTGCTGTCGCCGCCGCTGCCACCACCACACAGGAGACCTCATTCAGTTGTACAAAACAACGATATTATCAGTGTTAGAATATGGCAGTTTTTGCTTCCGATCAGCTGCCAGGATTCATATTCTCAAGCTGGAGAGAATACAATATCGTTGCTTGCGTATAGCCATGGGGTGTTTGCATTCGACACATACGATGAGTCTCGAAGTCTTGGCAGGAGTACCCCCGCTTACCTTCCGGTTCACAGAATTATCCTACAGATTTCTCATCCGTTGCAAGATCATGAATCCATTGGTGATTGATAACTTCGAAAATCTACTTCAACTGACTCCTCAGTCAAGTTTTATGTCTTTATACCATGAGTACCTTACCCATGAAGTGCACCCTTCAACGGGCATCTCCAACCAAGTTTGCTTCCCATACTTTTGCAATTCCACTGTCAACATTGATCTGTCCATGCGACAAAAGATCCATGGAATCCCAGATCATCTACGCTCCGATCATATTCCGCCGATATTTTCGGCAGAATATAGGAAAGTTAGATCTGATAAAATGTTCTTTACTGACGGTTCATGCATAAACGGGTCCACTGGCTTCGGCATCTTCAATGAAAGTTCCAGTGCCTCTTTCAAACTCAAAGATCCTTGTTCCGTGTATGTCGCTGAAATGGGTGCGACATACTATGCTCTAGGGATCATTGAAACACTGTCCATCGACCATTATTTTATTTTTTCAGACAGTCTTAGCTCAATAGAGGCAATTCGCTCAATGAAAGTAGATAAACGCTCATCTTATTTCCTAACAAGAATAAGACATCTATTGAGTGTTTTGGTCGAAAAATTATTCAAGATTACCTTAGCATGGGTTCCCTCTCATTGCTCGATTCCGGGGAATGAGAAAGCGGACTCGCTGGCTAAAGTGGACGCTTCAGAAGGCACACTTTTTGAACGGCAAATTGATTATAACGATTTTTTCACATTCCTCGTCAAGACACACTCGTTAGTTGGCAGCGCATGTGGAGTGAAGATGAGTTCGGTCGCTGGTTACACACGATTATCTCTAAGCCGTGATCCTGATCTTCTGCTTCATCTATACCTGTTCCTCAGAAACTCCGATGTTAACGTTTAATGATGTTTCCTTCGTTGTGTCCCTGTCTCATATCCCTTCTATCCGATCTATAAACTTTTACTTAGTCGCGGCAATACATACACACACTCTTTACAGATACACGGGCCAAAGGTTGTGCAGTCCACTGATCATTCAACAAGAGCCAAAGGTTGTACCGCTCATGACAACTCTACACGAGCTGATGTTTGCGCCGGCTAGTGACCATTCCATCCTGGATTCCTCGAGTCGAGAAGACGCACCACGCTAGATATGGGGTACAGACTAGGGGGGCGCTGCTGATTAATGGTCAGCTGCATCCCAACAGAAAGTATCCCGTGTCGGGCACACGTACAGAGCATTGGAGACAGCAACATCACAATTACGAAAACACTTGTAATACTAACCTCGAGCCAACCGCGAGTAATCGGTTACATATTACTAACATAGTTATAAGGCAAATATGTCGAAATATTGAACTCCCGGCCCCGTCAGGTTGACACCATATGAGCCTTAATAAAAATATATATTTTGGATAAAAAAAATACATATATATTTTTGTCGAAGACAGTTTTTGTCTAAACAATAAATATCTCCCACAAAGTTGTTTTTAGCGCCTTGCTTTGCAGAACATGTCAATATCTTAATCCTGCTCAAAGTTATTGATGGGTTTTCATCCAAAAACTCATGATTTCAATTTTAATTTACTCAAACACAAAAAATAACATACTTTTGAAAATCACATATTATATAGAGTGAAATGTGTTCTTTCAAATTCCATCAACAAACATTTTTTATGTTTGCCCCAGAAAGAATGACAAACAAATGAAAAGAGCGTGTTTTTGGGAAGAAGTATCAATAACTTTGAGTAAAGTTGAGATATTGACAAGTTCTGCATCGAAAAATGTTTGTATTAGTCAGCTCTAAAAGTCTTTCGAAAACAGTTTGCATGTAAAATTTGAAATATAAAAGTAACAGTTTTTTTCATAGTGACCCTAATGTAACTTATAAATAAGGCGCTATATCGGTTACTTCAAGAGATAGAGAAAAACTTTGTTCTACAAAGATGACTCAAATAATTGGAGCTACAACATTGTCGAACTATGTTTACCTCTATCTATAAAGATGAGAAAGTTAGATTTTTTTATTTCAACGAAAATTTTGGTCACCCTATTTTTGACAACATAAAAACGAGCGCTCTATCATGAGTAACAACTTTATCTAAGACCGTTTTTATCTAGAGAATAACTGTCAAGCTCTAAGTGCTAATTTCCACTTAAATGCATCTCCTGGACCATTGTGCATTGTCCTGCGATTTGTTGCTGAATTTGACCATTGTGTTCATTCAATAAAGTTCGAAATTCAAACACTTTCCACGATTTCCCTGTTCTTTGATCTTCACGTCAAAATTACTTTCATTTTTATAAAACTATTCGTATCACTGCGATTTACCGAGAGCATGCTCACCGAAAGCTTCCACTAAGACTCTATGCGAATCGACCGGATTAATCAAAATCCACCATTTTTAACCGCAACAAAAAAGTGCCTTCATCGAACATCTGATATTTTGAATTAGATATTGTTCACAGATATCATTTTTCGTCAAAAGAATCTCTTCCGACCTGTACCGTGGTCACCCGTATTCTTGAGCTTGCCACTCCAGAATACATTCAAGGCGTGTTTTTTGGCATAGCAATCTCAACTAAGTACTACTAAAAAGGACGCAAGTCGTTGAGATGGCGAAGTTCTTCTAGGAACGTTAGTGTCACCGAAGAAGAAAAAGAACGATCAATTTGAGAATCCCGGTGCATGAGACGCCCCAAACTTGAGTTCTGATTCCTCAGAACATACCTTCAAAACCGAAAATGTGCAGAATCTTAGTAAAATGTTTTATTCACACATTTGCATTTGCGATACCAACGGCACGGTATCACAGCTAGTTCTTTCCGGACCGGCGGTTGGCCTGACCGCTTGTCGTTCATACACAAATTGAACCTAAACTAAATTGATTCGAATTGAGCGCGTTAAAGTTTAATATATTAAAATAAATTGACAGTCGTGTATGCATTGAATGGTCACGAACCGCTCGACGTATTTCGCGGATATTTATGAGCGGTATATTTCACATGACGTGGTGTTATGTCTGTTCTGCGTATTTAGAAGAATAACGTGGGAGTAAAGGCTATGCGAATCGTTAAGCGTCTTTATTTGGAGTGAATTGATATAGCGGAGAGAGCCGAGCTCGTGGACTCTTTTTATTGACATGTACACACAATATCAATTCAGTTTGATTTTAGATGATAGTGTAGACAGAAGTAAATCTCTAACGAATAATTATATGGAAAAGAGTTTTAAATCATTTTTCTAGAATAGAAAAAGTTTATTATTAGTGTGGGAAGATGCAGCACCTAGCCGTACATTATATTCCTACACTTTACGCAGACTGCAAGAAACAGCCAAATCGATCCAACAAACGTATAAAGTTTTGCGTGTTCTGAAAGGACACATTTTATGCTCGACATAAACAATGAATCGTCGTATTTTCTCTATGCGATAGCTCTTTCTGCTCGCTTTCTTCAAATGGTTCCTTCATTATTTTTTTCCAATATAAGAGCTTTACGGGTTTGCTCTGTGTGTGGTTTGTCAATTATGACACTGTTATGGAAATAGAAGGAAACTTTTGTCGAAAGTCCTTCGTGAAGCATTTTCATACCTTTTTTCATTAGACTCAATATTTTGTCATCTTACGATAAACAGAATAAAATTTCACCTTCAAAAAAGAATTTTCTATATGATTAAGACTAATAAAGGGTGTGTCACATCAAATTGCATCACGGAAAAAACGCTGTAGAAATTCGCCCAGTAGACCGATCCTTTTGAAAATTTTAGACAGTAAAATAAAAACTATTAAACAACTTTTGGCATTTTCTTTTTATTCATACTTCGAGCCCAAGCCCGTATGCTCGCACCTTCATCTTTACCCCGTCCATAAGGTTCTGTACAACGTCAGGTTGTAGTTTTTTTTGAACAGAAATCCATTTTCTCTTGAAGTCCGCCTCCGATTTGACAACTTTTGGGTTCTTCCGGAGGGCCTGCTTCATAATCGCCCAAGATTTCTCTATTGGGCGAACCTCCGGCGCGTTGGGCGGGTTCATTTCCTTTGGCACGAAGGTGACCCCGTTGGCTTCGTACCACTCCAACACGTCCTTTGAATAGTGGCACGAAGCGAGATCCGCCCAGAAGATGGTCGGGCCCTCGTTCTGCTTCAATAGTAGTAGTGAGCGCTTCTGTAGGCACTCCTTAAGGTAAACCTGCCCGTTTACCGCGCCGGTCATCACGAAGGGGGCGCTCCGCTTTCCGCAAGAGCAGATCGCTTGCCACACCATGTAATTTTTGGCAAACTTGGATAGTTTCTGCTTGCGAATCCCCTCCGGAACGCTGAATTTGTCCTCTGCGGAGAAGAACAACAGGCCCGGCAGCTGACGAAAGTCCGCTTTGACGTAGGTTTCGTCGTCCATTACCAGGCAATGCGGCTTCGTCAGCATTTCGGTGTACAGCTTCCGGGCTCGCGTCTTCCCCACCATGTTTTGCCTTTCGTCGCGGTTAGGAGCCTTCTGAACCTTGTATGTACGCAGGCCCTCCCGCTGCTTGGTCCGCTGGACGAATGAATTCGACAAATTCAGCTTATTGGCGACATCCCGGACCGAACTTCTCGGATCACGTCTAAACTGCTTAACTACGCGCTTGTGATCTTTTTCACTGACGGAGCATCCATTTTTGCCGTTCTTCACCTTCCGGTCGATGGTTAGGTTCTCGAAGTATCGTTTTAGTACTCTGCTGACCGTGGATTGGACGATTCCCAACATCTTACCGATGTCCCGATGTGACAACTCCGGATTCTTGAAATGAGTGCACAGGATTAATTCACGACGCTCTTTTTCGTTCGACGACATTTTTTCCAAATTTACGAAAAATTGACAGTGAAGCATGGCCAACGTGATCTATACACTCTTATCTGATTATAAGCGAAAGCTGAAGATATAATTTCTAAAAATTAAATTTCTACAGCGTTTTTTCCGTGATGCAATTTGATGTGACATCAGTGTCACAAACGCTCTCACGTCACTTGCACTTCACTTAATCTTTTTGTGTCTATCATCATTGTCACGGACAGTTGCGTGTAAAAATAAACTCCATGAAGTGAAAGAGTTCGTTCCCTTTTATAAGAGACATGTCAGTTGCATAATTTCGGGTGTTTGAACGTTATGTCGGTTGCATAATTTCGGACGTTTGAACGTTATGTAGGTAATATTGATAAGTTTATGAGATAGTATTCCATTTAATTGAACGTATGTTTTAGAATGACAAGTTTGCGATTATACCTCGATGATTAGGTATTTCAATGCCAACTATTCGGACTCATTCCATGAATCATTTGCTTAGTGCGTTAGTTTGCTGAATCAAACGCTGGTTCAAACATGAGGAGGAATACTTGGTTGCTCTTGAATAATATAGTTGTTGAACATATGGGAATGTAATTTTATTTCCTCTTTCTATAAATTACCCTAGAGATGAAGCATGACTATCATGAGTTCAATAATCGATATCTCGCATACTCTTGTACTCAGCTCTGTCTTACTCGTTTGAATAGTGAGTATTCAGTATAGATCAACGTTAGAATAATTTTTTAAGAACCGTTTCTACAATTTTGATGAATAATAATATATTCTATATCTCAGACTAAACCCGAATTTATCCATCTCATGATCAGTATAATCTGAGCTACTCCCATATGGGATTCTGAAGTTTAATCCTTTTATCCTTTCCATTCTCGTTTAATTTAATATACGGGAGCCAAAAGCAGAATATGATTCAGATTTTCTTTAGACGGATATCAAAATTATGGAAAAAGAACTAGAGAATAATTTAAAAATTATGAATTTAAAAGCTTTGCAATGATAGATTCATTTTTTTCCTTATTTGAAACTTAAATATTCCTTCATTCAAAGTATGTCTTCAAAACAATATCGTTGAAAATATCTATTACGTAAAAATAAATGATCAATGGCCTTATTCGATGTAACTATCGTCCTAATTCTGGTCTTGTCCACCAATTGCGAATGTTTGAATTACAAAAACCAGCTCTGCAATGTTGGAAAAACATTACAGTTATTATTTTATATTCAAAATATCAACAACTCAATATTATACATAATCAATCATAATGATCGTTTTGGGCCAGTGGCCTCCATTGCCATTTTATGGGGTTGCAACTCTCCGTTAGTCCAATCCTTAAACTAGAAACAAAAATTCTATTCATCCAGGACAATCGAAATTAGACCTTTTGCCATGTTTCAATCGGTCTACGGGAGCTACATTTTTAGTCCTCAATTACATCCCAAAGCGCATTTATCGAATCCAAATAAACAAATTTACGTTCTCTGGATACGTCAGGATTTCGTTCTAAAAATGCCACCAAGCGGGTAATTTGCTGTTTGTTTATCTTTTCTTTCTTAAAAAGCAAGACAAGATTCAAAATGTTAGCAAAAAAGCTAAATAAATCTGAAATTAAACTTACTCCATTCCGCGTGACTAGCTTTCACCATCTAAAACACAAGTGACAAATATACTTGTTTTTTTCCCGTGACGTGACAGTATCGTGGTATTCATAATAACACCGAGTTCACCAAAGTTGTCACGACGGATGAACTGCGGATTCTATACACACGGTGGCAGCCGTGATAACGTTGTATACAATTTACTTCGTTTTCACCGTGAAGTGACGTTCGTGATCAGGCCCAATGTTTGCACTTGCAGATTCCCTAAAAACAAGCATCGTCAATTTTTCAGTTTTTGTAGTTGTTTTCACTATTTGGTTTGCTGTTTTCATTTAAAGTGCTAAATGTAAGAATCTACTATAAATGAATGAACAAGTGATTATTGATGGAGAAATATTCATCAAAATAAGTATTAAAGTAGTGTTCGTACTGTGAATCAAGTTTCGATGCATGATTCAAATTCCGAACAGTAGATGTTAAAACATACTATTTTCAGGCAAATTCATTAATAGTTCATTAATTGCACTAAAAGCACAGTCCAGTCCTGGAGCAACAATACAAAAGAATCTGCACGTTATGATTTGCACGTTAATATACCCTATGCAAAATATTAGCTCATTCGGGCTTCATTTACAGGTGTCACAAACGTTAAAACTTGAGTTTTTTGAAATCCGAAAAATCACCGGAAATCAGGGTTTAAAAAAAAAGGCCCAATCTCTGGAAGTATCAAAGATGCCCTTGAAAACATAACAACAGCAACGGCAGCCACGGATTAATGAAAATACCCCAGATACAGACTAGGACAATTAAAACGCAATATATGTCGAATGGAAGAGTACGACGACGCGAACATTTAAAAGGACGCATCAATGGAAACGGCAATGACTAGGCTGACCAAACGTAACGTTTTTTTTGACCATTTTTAGTGGTCGTATCTTTTCGTCAATTTGTACCGCGTTTTCAGCTTCAATGACAAAAATGTAAAAAATATAATGTCCTGTTGCACTGCATGATTTATTTGAAAACACATGCGTCAAACAATGGTGCTTTTTACCAGACATCAGTTACAGTTATATTTACATAAGCAAGCAAACGGAACCAAATTTGGCATGTAGAGGTTTTAGGAGGTAAGACATGTTTTTATGGTGATTCGACACTCCTTTCCTCTCTTTAAGGGGAGGCTGTCATAAAAACACAAATTTTTGCATATCCCGAGAACTAATCAAGCAAAGGGGTAAGCACAAAACTCGAAGAAGCAATTGTCATATTTGAGATGTCATAATTTTAGTATATTTTCTGTATCAAATATGTATTTCATGTAAGGGAGAAACATGTTATTTGTAAGTGATTGAAAAATCTTAAACGAGAATTGTATCCGAAAATAATTTTATATTACAATGACGAGTTTTGGTAGAATTAGTAGGAAATTTATAGTGAAAGGAAATTGTAAAGGGTCAATTAGAAGATCAATCAATCAAAAGATCTACGTTTGGACCAATGAACGTTCGCTTAGCGGGAAAACGTGAATGTTTGAAAGTATTGATAACAAAAAAATCCATTTTGGGCAGAACGAAGTTTGGCGAGTCAGCTAGTGAGATATAACGGGTGAACAAAGAATTCGTGCCAACTGCAAATATTTTTTGAAATGAACAAAAAATCTAGAATGTGAGAAATTCGTGAAGCTCATTGATTATATCTTGATTTTATCTGTTAGAAACGCACTCATAAAGACGAAAGTTACGAATCGTTCGTTCTCAGAGTCGCGTAGGATTTTGTACTTCTGATACGAATGCTCCTCTAATTTACTCCAAACTTTGAAAAATCGGCAAGAAAAAACGGCTGAGCGTATCAATCTGAAACATTCACAGATGTTTAGGGAATACACTAGCCCTACAAACATTAGACCTTACGGGGATATTTGCGAATTACAGTAGGTTTTGCAAAGCACTACAAAAATTCAGTTTTTGGCTTTTTATTTAAATCGATGCAAAAAATTATTTTTTTTGTCAAAGTAACAAATTATCCTTATGCAGAATTTATTGGAGTTTCTAAAACTGTTCATTGAATTATTCATCATCAGCAGCGAAGGGGTAGTTTTTCATTCAAACTGAAATATCTCTGTATGGGAAGGTCCTATAGGAACGTTCTTGGGACCAACTGAAAGCTGGTTGATAAGGTTATTAAGATTCGCTGTTAAGTTGGTTAGCAAAAAATTGTGTAAGACCAGAATATTGTTGAAAAAACAAAGAAAAGTCGATTTTTATTTCTTCTCGATATTGTTGCCTAATACACCTACAAGATATCAAGATTAAAATATGTACTGTTTAAATGTTTAAATTTCATTCTTCGGCATAAGCTTCGAGTAACCGGTCATGTGCTGTGAGCGTCTCCGTTAAAGCATTGTTTTCGGTTACCGTTGGCTGTTATTTTTTTTTTATCGCCCGGGTGTGCTTTTTTCGCGCGTTTTCGAACTGTTCGAGATATCGTAAAACGCAGTGTGAACTCGGAATTAGTGAGAAAAGCAGAATCATCAAAGCCTGGCAAGGCCAGCCGGCTTTCAGTTTTCGCCGATTTGTCGCCATCGCAATCGAAGTCGGACGTCGGGTGCTCAGTTGCACGCACACAATACCAGCGCGATTCGCTGTTCACTTACAGCAGTGTGAAGGAGAGCATCACTTCTTAGTGGTGTGTGATAGTGCCGAGCGCTCAAGCGCTCCGATTGAGAAGCAAGCAGCGGTTGCCAGTTCATCAGCACTGGGTGCATTGTGGTGAATAGAAATAAATAAGATATAAGATTTTATTTTTTTTATTTTTTTTTATTTTTAATTATTATTATTATTAAAACAAAATATTAGATTAGAGGTACCAATTACGGAATGGCAGAAGGAGGGGGAGGATCTCCAGATATGGAGATCTCTGATGATGACTCCCCTCTGGTTGAAAAAACAAATAAAGGAACAGCGAAGACACTTAAACGCGTTCCTACATCAGAGGATGTTTCGTCCGGGGACGAGTCTGCTAACTCTAGCAAGCCCCCCTCTAAAAAACCTGCAAATATCTCCTCTCCAACCCCCCTCGCTCCTACCCCAGCTCAGATTTCGCCTCCCCATCCTGTTGTCCCCGATCCCCTTCAATCCTCGTCATCTCCTTCTCCTCCTGTTGTCTTCTCTCCACGTGTCAAGGTCTATCCTGAAGATGCACCTGGAACTGGTCCGTGGGTTGTTTTCTTCAGGCCTAAGCCGAACGGAAAAGCACTTAATGTTATTCAGATCATGAAAGATCTGGCAAGATACTCCTCCGTGACAGAAATTACGAAGGTTAGACCGACCAAACTGCGTGTTGTCGTGGCTGATCGGAAAGACGCAAACGGTATTGTCGTCGACCAGAGGTTTACCCTGGAATATCGTGTCTACGTGCCTTCCCATGACGTAGAAATCTCGGGGGTGATAACCGAAACGGGTCTGACGTGCAAATCAATTATGGAAGGAGATGGCAGATTTAAAAAGCTGCCTTTGATTAAGGTTAAAATCTTAGAATGCCGACAACTCGGCAAAGTCTCCCAGGAAGGGAAAGAATCGAAATTTACGCCGTCCGACTCGTTTAGAGTCACTTTTGCTGGCTCCGCCCTCCCTGACTACGTTATGGTGGACAAATTGAGGCTACCGCTGCGACTCTTCGTGCCAAAGCCCATGACTTGCCTGAAATGCAAGTCAGTTGGTCACACAGCAGCTTACTGCGCCAACAAGGAGCGCTGTGCCACTTGCGGAGAGCAACATGTGGACAAATCCTGCAGTGCGATTGAGCAAAAGTGTCCATATTGCGGAGGAAATCCGCACGTGCTCTCGGCTTGTGAAACTTACAAGAGTCGCTGGGAGAAGCAGAAGCGCTCTTTAAAGGAACGCTCGAAGCGCACTTTTGCGGAAATTTTGAAGGGCGCTTCTCCATTGGCCCAACAGCAACAACCTTTAACCGCAAACAATGTCTTCGCTTCGCTGCCAGTTGACGAAATGGAAGCGGATACAGCTAACGAGGGCACACCGTACATCTTCCAAGGGAATCCCCGGCGCAAAAATGTGACCACTCCCAAAGTTCAAGGACAAGCCCCTCCGGTTATACCCTCTGTTAGCATGCCTAAAAAATCGAGTGCAGCGGACAAGCAAAATCAGGTTCCTCCTGGCTTCCGTGGGAATAATTCACCTTCGAACGACCCAGCACTCGAAGGGACATCAAAAACCCCAACTGTCCCTATTTTACCGACCAGTTCAACTTCCCAATCGGGATTTATAAAGTTGACTGACCTTGTGGCTCAAATCTTCACATGCTTTAATGTTTCCGACTCCATCAGAACCATTGTCATATCAATGCTTCCAGTATTAAAGACAATTTTGCAACAATTGATGCAAACATGGCCCCTCCTTGCAATGATTATCTCTCTTGATGTCTAATTCAAATAGAGAGGTCGGAGATATCACTGTTTTACAGTGGAATTGTCGTAGTCTTATCCCTAAATTGGATACATTCAAATTTTTAATTCATAACTTCAATTGTGATGTTTTTGCTCTGTCCGAAACTTGGCTTTCTTCGCGAGATGATCTCTCTTTCCACGATTTTAATATTATACGTTTGGACCGTGATGACAGATACGGAGGGGTGCTATTGGGGATCAATAAGTGCCACTCATTTTTTCGAATTGACCTTCCACCTATTGGAGGGATTGAAGCTGTTGCTTGTCATGCAAACATCAGAGGAAAAGACCTCTGTATTGTCAGCTTGTATTGGCCTCCGAGAGCTGCGGTTAGCCGCAAGCAACTTGTTGACATGTGCTCACTCCTTCCTGAGCCACGATTGATCTTGGGAGACTTCAATTCTCACGGAACTGCCTGGGGGGAACAGTACGACGACAATCGTTCACTCTTGATATATGATCTTTGTAACAGCTTCAATATGACACTTTTGAACACTGGGGAAACAACACGTGTACCTAAACCTCCTGCTAACCCAAGTGCTCTTGACCTCTCGCTTTGCTCGAATTCACTATCGTTAGATTGCAAGTGGAATGTAATCCAGGACCCCAACGGTAGTGATCACTTGCCAATCAAAATTTCCATCACCATTGGGTCGAATTTTTCTGAATCTATAAACATGGCATATGACCTCACAAGACACATTGACTGGAAAAAATATGCGGACGCGATTGCTCTAGCCATCAATTCCAGAGATGGTTTACCTCCATTGGAGGAGTATAACTTCCTTTCTCGTTTGATCTATGACAGCGCGGTTCGCGCTCAAACGAAACCCATCCCAGGCTCCACTATTCGTCGAAGGCCTCCCAATCCATGGTGGGATAGCCAATGTTCCAAGCTTTATCAGGATAAATCGAACGCATTCAAAGCTTTTCGGAAACGTGGAACCCCTGAAAATTTTCAGACGTATTTGGACCTTGAAAATCAATTTAAAAACTTGATCAAAGGGAAAAAACGTGCTTATTGGCGAAATTTCGTGGGAGGTTTGTCACGAGAAACGTCAATGAAAAAATTATGGAAAGTGGCTCGAAACATGAGAAATCGCTCTTCATCCAATGAAAGCGAGGAATATTCACATCGATGGATTTTGAATTTTGCACGGAAGGTTTGTCCTGATTCCGCTTCTGTGCAAAAAATTGTTCGAGACATACCACAAGATAGGTGCGATCTTGATTCCGAGTTTTCGATGGTAGAATTCTCTCTTGCTCTGCTTTCATGTAACAATTCTGCTCCGGGATCGGATAGAATTAAGTTCAACTTGCTGAAAAACCTCCCTGATGTGGCGAAACATCGCTTGTTGAATTTATTCAATCGGTTTCTGGAGAATAATATTGTTCCAGATGATTGGAGACAAGTACGAGTTATAGCTATTCAAAAACCCGGAAAACCCGCGTCCGACTTCAATTCGTACCGCCCAATAGCAATGCTGTCTTGTATACGGAAATTGTTGGAGAAAATGATCTTGTTTCGCCTTGATCGATGGGTTGAAACGAATGGCCTACTCTCAGATACACAATATGGGTTCCGCAGGGGCAAGGGGACGAATGATTGTCTTGCGTTGCTTTCTTCAGAAATTCAAATGGCTTACGCCGGAAAAAAACAAATGGCTTCAGTATTCTTGGACATAAAGGGGGCCTTTGATTCTGTTTCAATAGAGGTTTTGACAGACAAATTACACTCTCGGGGTCTGCCGCCTCTATTGAATAATATGTTATATAACTTGCTTTGTGAGAAGCATTTGAACTTTTCTCACGGAGATTCGGCAGTAAGTCGGGTCTCTTACATGGGCCTCCCCCAGGGCTCATGTTTAAGCCCCCTTTTGTACAACTTCTATGTAAGCGACATCGACAATTGCCTTACACAAAATTGCAGCCTAAGACAACTTGCAGATGATGGAGTGGTCTCTGTCGTAGGATCAACAGAATCCGACCTACAAGAACCCTTACAAGATACTTTGAACAATTTTTCAACCTGGGCCATTGGGCTAGGGATCGAATTCTCCACGGAGAAAACAGAGATGGTGGTTTTTTCTAGGAAGCATAGACCAGCAAAACCAAAGCTTCAACTTTTGGGTAAACCGATCACTCATGCTATGTCATTCAAGTATCTTGGGGTCTGGTTCGACTCCAAATGTACTTGGGGGGCCCATATTAGGTATCTGAGTAAAAAATGCCAACAAAGAATAAATTTTCTCCGTACAATTACCGGCACCTGGTGGGGAGCCCATCCCGAAGATCTTATAATGTTGTATAGAACAACTATTCTCTCAGTGATGGAGTATGGCAGTTTCTGTTTTCAATCAGCTGCCAAAACACACCTCATTAAACTCGAGCGAATTCAGTATCTTTGTCTCCGTATTGCGTTGGGATGTATGCCCTCAACGCATACCATGAGTCTCGAGGTTTTGGCAGGCGTACTCCCACTAAAAGATCGCTTCAATTTATTATCTCTTCGGTTCTTCATCCGGTGTAAGGTCATGAACCTATTGGTGATCGGAAATTTTGAGCGGCTGATCGAGCTAAATTTTCACTCCGGATTCATGAGTTCATATCATGAATTCATCTCCATGCAGGTTGATTCTTCTTCGTATATTCCCAACCGTGTTTGTTTCCCTGACTACATCAATTCCTCTGTGCATTTTGATCTGTCCATGAAGCAAGATATCCATGGATATTCAGATTACCAACGATCGAGGATCGCTCCAACGATCTTCGATGAAAAATATAGGGGTATCAATTGTGATAATATGTACTTTACTGATGGGTCCACTATAAATGAGTCCACAGGATTTGGAGTGTTCAACGAATTTTTTAGCACCTCACACAGTCTTCAGAATCCTTGCTCAGTGTATATTGCTGAATTGGCAGCAATTCATTGGGCGCTGGACAGCGTCGCCTCACGACCTGTTGAACACTATTACATTGTAACGGATAGTCTTAGCTCTGTCGAAGCTATCCGTTCAGTGAGGCCGGAAAAGCACTCGCCGTACTTCCTTGAGAGAATACGAAAAATTTTGAGTGCTTTATCCAGACGCTGTTATGTCATTACCTTTGTGTGGGTCCCTTCTCATTGCTCAATTCCGGGTAATGAGAGGGCTGACTCATTAGCAAAGGTAGGTGCGATTGAAGGCGATATTTATCAGCGTCAAATCGCCTTCAATGAATTTTACTCTTTAGTCCGTAAAAATACCATCGCTAACTGGCAACGCAAATGGAACGAAGATGAATTGGGCCGGTGGCTTCACTCGATTATCCCTAAGGTTAGCCTCAAACCATGGTTCAAAAGTCTGGACTTGAGTCGGGACTTTATTCGCACCTTCTCCCGACTCATGTCCAATCACTGTTCGTTAGACGCGCTACTCTTTCGTTTCACTCTGGCCGGCAGCAATATCTGCGTTTGTGGCCGAGGTTACCACGACATCGAACACGTTGTTTGGTCGTGTGAGGTGTATCTTGTTGCCAGATCGAATTTAGAGAACTCCCTTCGGGCTAGAGGAAGGCAGCCCAATGTGCCGGTGAGAGATGTGTTGGCTCGGTTAGACCTTGATTACATGTCCCAAATATATGTTTTCCTTAAATCTATCGATGTTCGTGTGTGATTATCCTTATATCCTTATACCCTCCATTTCTTCCTTTGTGAGTAATTGGTCCGCTTGCTATAAACAGAAGAATGAAATGTAAATTCACAACTGATGTACGAATAGATTTAAGAATTGAGTGTGTGTGATTATCAACATTGTAATAATTTCCTTATACCCCATCCTTTTCCTGAGAAAATGTCACCCTTTTAATCTCGAGTCCACCACGAGTAATCGGTTTCCCACATTACTAACCATAGATTTAAGAAAATTGTTCATATATATAGTTTTAAAAATATATTTAAGATTTCGGCTCCTTTAAACTTATGTAACTGAGCCTGTAAAAATAAACGAATTTATAAAAAAAAAAAAAATGTTTAAATTTTATTTCGCATAATGTAAACTAAGCTAAAACGCATCACAATTGAACTACCCCTTTAATATCATGTATTCAAGTTCTCCAACTGAACTAACTTTTACAAAATGTCCGATTCTGGATATGTTTGTGTCATTTGCTTAGGAAATGACTTTCCTGTATTATCAACTGGTTTCCTGAATTAAAATCCTCACTGGAAATGCAAGTCCGACGGCCTTCCGGGAATTTCGAGATATCATTAGCGTTTGTTGGGAGCAAGAAAAAGTTCAAATTAGCGCTATGAAGTGAACCAAAAATTTGCATATTTTGAGTACCCGGTGTAGTTACTGCTAGGGTTTCTGAGACCTTCGTGGATTGTTTGGGTTTTTTTTTAATATCTCATTTTACAATTATTCCTTTGAGACCATCCTATCGCTACTTATCTTATTAGCGGAGTACTTCGAGAACAAAGAAACGTGATGTACTACAATCGAAACAACGCTTCGTTATACAATGGAAACGGAAGGTTTTTACTGGCGAGTCAATGTAGAAAACATTAGCGACAATAAGCCAATTAACGGTTGGCTTGCCAGTCGATCAATTCCACCGTGTTTGTGTGTTCCATGTGACACCCCCGATTGGACGGCGCTGTCCGTGACATTTCATTTACATCCCAAGGTCACTCTCGTAAGCACACCTTTGTGTAGGTTTGGTTGATACACGTGTCCCCCCTAAATTAATAACATTGTAATAAAAATTCATTGACCGTTTTCCCTTTCTCTGTCCTTTTGTGTTTCAGGAAGATCAATTCGATTCGTTAGCGCGGCCCATAATTCCTACAATCGGCAAGGAGGTCATCAGTGACGACTTCCGTCATTGCCCTAGAAGAGAGACTCGTAGCAGCCCGGCTGCGTTCATAAATCTGCCCGAATACACAGACGCAGCAACCATCGAGGGAAAAACACCACTACATACACAGCGCCATGTGAAATTGAGATAATCGGTGGAAAGCAAACGAGTGAAGTGTGTTTTTTTGTGAACTTTGGGGGCGAACATATACGGGGGTTTGTCACGTACAACATCTCTCGGAAAACTAGTCGGGAGAGAAATTTTTTTTTGTGAGAGTGGTGTGTAGAAGCTAAATTGTTGTGATTGCTACGATCGCTTTGCGGCCACCCACCACCCACCTCCTGAACGACAACGCGCGAAGCTTCGCGCTTGGATCGGCTGTCTCAACAAAGACAAACAAAGACCGAGACACCCGGCCTTTCGGTCTCCGCTCACATATTGGTTGGATATTTGCTGCGTAATAAGCGCTTGACTGTACAAGTAGCCGGTGGCGGTGCTTACCGGTGATCAATCAACGAAAGTTTGTCCCGTGTTTATCTGACTGAGATAGACACTCACATCACCAACAAAACAAAACAGCGTTGATTGTGAGGTCCAATCTGTCAGGATCGTGATTTGTGCTAGTGTAAAGTAAGCTCACAAACTGCTCACGTAAGCTATATTTGCGGCGTTGAAGGAGCAGACGGCAGTTTTCGTTCATATAGGCGCTCCTGAACATAGCAGTGCGACCGGTGTTTGTCTAAATCTGTACATCCGTCATCCCCAGAGACAAAAAGTTTAAATCTGGGGCACTCTACGCGGTTCCCATGCTAAACTACCGCCTCGTTTCAACACATTTCTTGAAACAACCGTAGATTCGTTAAGGACCGGTCGTAAAAATGTGCAGAGATAGAGATATGCCACTTCGATGAATTAATTGCAATTAATTGTTCTGCCCGTGTTCCCTTCTCGTGCGTGCATATGAGCACGGCCGTGAGTGGTTACCTTCCATACTGTGTTGTCATCGTTGAAAAAAGTGTTGCGATTTTCCATCATCGCTGTGTCGTTTCTCGGAAAAGTCTGTACGGGTGAAAGTGCATCAAAACAATCAGTCAATCAATCGACGGACGATTTTTCGCCGCATCGAACACGAAACTGTGAGCACCAATTCAGCAGCTAGTGTCACACATCATCTGATCTACACTTTGTCACGACCTGTCAAACAAACGGAGAGGGAAATCGAATTTCCCTTTCGGAGAGATCACACTTTTCAGGCGTGTGTATGTTATGGTTTTGTGGTGAGCGTATGTTCTGAGCTCCACAAATTAATTGCACACGATTCTCGACGACCACTCCTTCATTTGTTATTGCCGAAAAGTGAGAAGTATATAATTTAAAGGGCAAAACAAAATCACCATAATCGGCCCCATTAATAATTCATCGTAAATCGGAGTGAAGGTAAACCGCGAAACGTAGAATAAAAAAAGTGTGTTAACATCGTTGCGTTTGCCTCGCTGATCGAAGTTGCAGCGATTTTGTGTTTGTACCAGAACGCGGGGTTTCGCTGGAAGTGGTGAGCATTCGGAAGCGGTTTCTTTGTTTTTTTTCTTGCACGAGTCAGCATAACATAGCAAAAACAACAACAGCCAGCAACAGCAATAACAAAAACAACTCATACGCAGGATTCGGCGAATAGTTTGCGAAAATTCCACCCAAAATTGAAGTATTTACTAAAACCGTTTGGGAAACAGTAACGGCTTGTGTGGTAAGTTGATGATCAATTTTATCTGTGACTATTTATAACCCTGGGGAGCTTTGTCGTGGTACGACGGGAGAAATAAATATTTTTAAGGGGATGCTACATTATTGTTGTGCTGGTAGTAAACAACAAGTAAACAGAAAGAAGAATTAATGGGAGCGCAGTAAACTGATCCCATACAGCGGTGGACAAAACAGTAAGACCACAAAGACAAATTTTCGTTCATCGTTCCAATAACTCACAAGATTTTTTGTTTTGTTTACTACACAATGAAAGATCAAAAATAAATACAGTAGAACAACAAAAAAGAATTGAAAAAGGGTAGCGAAGTTAATTCATTCAAAAAATAAAAAATGTCACAGGAGGGTTGAGTTCGAAACACGACCACAAAATTGACGTGCATTTGGATATGTTTGATTTTTTTTCATTAAACTCTTTGATAATAATTTGGTGGCCCTCAAAAGAGCCGTTTATTTTGGTTGTTGGATATTGTTTGTTCATTTCACCAGTGCATAATAGTCCAGGAGATGCATTTAAGTGGAAATTAGCATTTATAGCCTGACAGTTATTCTCTAGACAAAAACTGTCTTCGACAAAGTTGTTACATACAATAGAGCGCTCATTTTTATGTTATCCAAAAAAGGGTGACCAAAATTTTCGATGAAATAAAAAATCTAACTTTCATATCTTTATAGATAGAGGTAAACATAGTTCGACAATGTTGTAGTACCAGTTATTTGAGACATCTTTGTAGAACAATTTTTTTTTTCTATCTCTATCTATAAAGCTCCTTTTTCCTATGTTACGTTGGGGTCACCATTAAAAAAAACTGTTTTTTTCTCTAACTTTTATATTTCAAATTCTACATACAAACTGTCTTCGAAAGACTTTTAGAACATACTGATACAAATATTTTTCGATGCAGAACTTGTCAATATCTCAACTTCACTCAAAGTTATTGATATTTCTTCCCAAAAAATACGCTCTCTTCAATTGCTTGCCGTTCTTTCTGGGGCAAACATAAAAAATGTTTGTTGACGGAATTGGAAAGAAAAAACCTCACTCTATATAATATGTGATTTTCAAAGATATGTTATTTTTTGTATTTGAGTAGATTAAAATTGAAATCATGAGTTTTTGGGTGCAAACCCATCAATAACTTTGCAGAATTGCTTGAAGGATTGCAGGATTGCAGGAAGCAGGATTGAGATATTGACGAATTCTGCATCGCAAAATGTTGGTATTGATAAGCTCTAAAAGTCGTACGAAGACTATTTTGATGCAGAATTTTAAATATAAAAGTTAAAGTAAAATGACCGGTTTTTTTAATGGTTACCCTAATGTAACTTAGTTAAAATACAACTTTGTGGGAGATGTTAATTCTTTACACAAAAACTGTCTTCGACAAAGTTGTTACATATGATAGAGCGCTCATTTTTATGTTATCAAAAACAGGGTGACAAAATTGTCGATGAAATAAAAAAAAATAACTTTCTTATCTTTATAGATAGAGATAAACATAGTTCGACAATGTTGTAGCCCTAGTTATTTTAAATAACTTTGTTCAATAAAGCTTTTTTCTAATTTTTAATATAATCGATTCAGCGCTTTTTTCCTAAGTTGCATTAGGGTGATCATGAAAAAGCGGGTTTTTTTTGCTCTAACTTTTATATTTCGAATTCTACATCAAAGCTGTCTTAGTACGACTTTTAGAGCTTACCAACATTTTGCGGTGCAGAACTTGTCAATATCCTAATACTACTCAAAGTTATTGATGGTTTTTCACCCAAAAACTCATGATTTGAATTTTAATTTACTCAAATACGAAAAATAACAAGTTTTTGAAAATCACACATTATGTAGAGTGAACTCTGCTCTTTCAAATGCCGCCAATAAACTTTGTTTATGTTTGCCCCAGAAAGAATGGCGAGCGATTGAGAAGAGCGTTTTTTTTGGAAGAAATATCAATAACTTTGAGTGAAGTTGAGATATTGACAAGTTCTGCGTCGAAAAATGTTTGTATCAGTATGTTCTGAAAGACTTTCGAAGACAGTTTGTATGTAGAATTTGAAATACAAAAGTTAGAGCAAAAAACAGTTTTTTTTAATGGTAGGGTCACCAGGGCAACTTAGAAAAAAGGCGCTATATCGGTTAAAAATTTTGTTCTACAAAGATGTCTCAAATAACTGGGACTACAACATTGTCGAACTATGTTTACCTCTATCTATAGAGATAAGAAAGTTAGATTTTTCATTTCATCGAAAATGTTGGTCACCTTATTTTTGGCAACATGAAAATGAGCGCTTTATTATATGTAACAACTTTGTCAAAGAGAGTTTTGGTCTAGAGAATAACTGTCAAGATCTAAATGCTAATTTGCAGTGATATATGGCGATGATGGCAGAGGATGGTGATTATTGTGACATATTTCCCTTTATTCTGGGCCGTACCTGAAAACCCAAATGTCTAGTGGCACTATCTATTTAGGGAGGCAAATTAATTAATAAGTGAAAATATTTACTTCATGCTATTTGATTATTACAAACACGTAGTACTGAACCTTACTCAACTATTTTACCATGAATAAATTTCCTGATATTGGGTTGGAGAAAAGGAAATGTCGTATTTCTGATCAAAATTTGACGCTTTATTTAACATACTTAAAATTATCTAATTTAAGTCAAATATGCGCTGTTTTGTTCGCAAACTTGTTGTCATTTAGAAGGCAACTTCATTATCCCCCCCTTATAAACACCCCCCCCCCCTCCTTATTTGCAAAAAACTCAGACAGCCAGTTTTCGCAAGCCTCTTTTGAGGCCAACTTAGTATCACTAAGAGCGTTTTGCATGGACCGGAAGAGATGATAATCACTTGGAGCCAGGTCCGGACTATACGGTGAGTGCAATAGGACATGCCATCCGAGCTCCCGTAGCTTCTAACGGGTCATCAAAGATGTGTGAGGCCGAGCGTTGTTCTGGTGGAAAACAACACCATTCCTATTGATCATTTCTGGCCACTTCTGGTCAATCGCCTGCTTCAAACGGTCAAGCTGCTCACAGTAGAGAACCGAGTTGAGGGTCTGGCCATAGTTGAGCAGCTCATAGTGGATGATTTCCTTCCAATCCCACCGAACACACAGCAAAACCTTCCTGGCCGTCAATCCGGGCTTGTCGATGGTTTGGGCCGGCTCACCGCGCTTCGACCACGACTTTTTTCGCTTTAGGTTGTCGTGCGTGATCCACTTTTCATCACCAGTCACCATCTTTTTCAAAAACGAGTCGAGTTCGTTCCGTTTCAGCAGTGCATCGCAGGCGTTTTTTTTTAATTTTTTTTATTGGGGTGCCCATTTCCATTTCATGGTGGTCCGAAAAATCAGTTTTTTCCACTTTTCCCCAAAAATGTCTTTTTTAAAAAAATCATATCTTTTGAACCACTGAACCGATTTAGATGATCAACACATCAAATTGAAGCCATTCGGATATCAGAGAGGTGTTATTTTTCGTTTTTGAGTTATTATTTTGCAAATTTAACAGATTTTAAGTCTTCGTTCGATATTCCTGTGTGATAAGACTAGACCTATGTCACTAGAATCCATACACCTTCTTCGAGGTGTATATAACTTGAATAAAGGGTGTGTCACATCAAATCGCATCACGGAAAAAACGCTGTAGAAATTTAATTTTTAGGAATTATATCTTCAGCTTTCGCTTATAATCAGATAAGAGTGTATAGATCACGTTGGCCATGTTTCACTGTCAATTTTTCGTAAATTTGGAAAAATGTCGTCGAACGAATAAGAGCGTCGTGAATTAATCCTGTACACTCATTTTGAGAATCTGGAGTTGTCACATCGGGACATCGGTAAGATGCTGGAAATCGTCCAATCCACGGTCAGCAGAGTACTAAAACGATACTTCGAGAACCTAACCATCGACCGGAAGGTGAAGAACGGCAAAAATGGATGCTTCGTCAGTGAAAAAGATCACAAGCGCGTAGTTAAGCAGTTTAGACGTGATCCGAGAAGTTCGGTCCGGGATGTCGCCAATAAGCTGAATTTGTCAAGTTCATTCGTCCAGCGGACCAAGCAGCGGGAGGGCCTGCGTACATACAAGGTTCAGAAGGCTCCTAACCGCGACGAAAGGCAAAACATGGTGGGGAAGACGCGAGCCCGGAAGCTGTACACCGAAATGCTGACGAAGCCGCATTGCCTGGTAATGGACGAAGAAACCTACGTCAAAGCGGACTTTCGTCAGCTGCCGGGCCTGTTGTTCTTCTCCGCAGAGGACAAATTCAGCGTTCCGCAATTCCGCAAAGATTCGCAAGCAGAAACTATTCAAGTTTGCCAAAAAGTACATGGTGTGGCAAGCGATCTGCTCTTGTGGAAAGCGGAGCGCCCCCCTTCGTGATGACCGGCACGGTAAACGGGCAGGTTTACCTTAAGGAGTGCCTACAGAAGCGCTTACTACCACTATTGAAGTAGCACGAGGGCCCGACCATCTTCTGGCCGGATCTCGCTTCGTGCCACTATTCAAAGGACGTGCTGGAGTGGTACGAAGCCAACGGGGTCACCTTCGTGCCAAAGGAAATGAACCCGCCCAACGCGCCGGAACTTCGCCCAATAGAGAAATATTGGGCGATTATGAAGCAGACCCTCCGGAAGAATCCAAAAGTTGTCAAATCGGAGGCGGACTTCAAGAGAAAATGGATTTCTGTTGAAAAAAAAACTACAACCTGACGTTGTACAGAACCTTATGGACGGGATAAAGAAGAAGGTGCGAGCATACGGGCTTGGGCTCGAAGTATGAATAAAAAGAAAATGCCAAAAGTTGTTTAATAGTTTTTATTTTACTGTCTGAAATTTTCAAAAGGATCGGTCTACTGGGCGAATTTCTACAGCGTTTATTCCGTGATGCAATTTGATGTGACACACCCTTTAAATTCAGCATATATAAACGCTTGTGAATTCCTCACTGGTGGGAAATTGCTAAAGTTGGATGCAGTTCTACTTCAGATGAATAAATTCACCGTAAATATGAATATACTAGCTGACCTGGCAAACTTCGTCCCGTCCAAAATTTGTTATTTGTTATCAATACCTTCAAACATTCACGTTTTCTTACTAAGCACAAGTTCATGGGTCCAATAGCAGAACTGTTAATTGATTGATCTTCTTATCGACCCCGTCGAAGCTACCTTCTACTATGAAATTCCTAGCACTTCTACCAAAACTCATCATTATAATATCAGATTATTTTCAGACACAATTCTTGTTCAAGATTTTTCAACCACTTGCAAATAACATGTTTCTCCGTTACATGGAATAAATGTTTGATACAGAAAATATGATACAATAAAGATCCCCCTCCCCTTTTTCCTCTCTTAGAGAAGGGGGAGGAGTGTCTGTTCACCATAGAAACGTTTCGTGCCCCCTAAAATCTTCACATGCCAAATTTGGCTCCATTTGCTTGATTAGTTTCCGAGACCCCCTTAGAGAGGGGCAGGGGCGAACTATCATAAGAACCTTCCCCGACCCCAAAAACCCCTACATACCAATTTTCATGTCGATCGGTTCAGTAGTTTCCGAGTCCATAAGACGTTTCGTCACATGGCACTGAACGATTACCTCTTAGCTACAAACGAATCACCTTCCAACTTGCTGCCTATAGAATTTAGAAATTTTGCATTCCTTTTTTAAATTTTCAACACACACTGGTAGATATTTTTCATTATCTTTTCCTACACTTTAAGCATATATTCGCTGAACTAAATGTTAGTTTTTTTTCATATTTATTCTTTGTATTTTGGTCCACTGCTTCGTTTTTTTCTTCTTTTTATTTTTCTGGTATGGACCATTTCATATGGCACATGGGCATCAACAGATTTTTGATTAGGATTTTAGATTTGATTTCTTCATAACTACATTGTGTACGTCAGACCACTGTCGGCCGAATCGTGTCAAAACTCACCTGTGGGAGCTATTGGGGCAGGAACGATAAGCAACAGTCAGTCACGTGCTTCACACGGGAATCTCCATAATTCTTCACAACTGGTGTAAAACCACCATAGAAACATTTATTGCACCCTAAAACCTCCACATGTCAAATTTGGTTTCATTTGCTTGATTAATTTTCGAGTAATGTAGAAATTTGTGTTTCATTTGTATAGGAGCCCCCCACCAAACCACCCCCTTAGAGAGGAGGGAGGGGTCTCAAACTACCATGAAAACCTTCTTCGGCCCCAGAAACTTATTTACGACGTGGGCTCGCCAAAATAATCACGCTGGGAGGATTATGTTTTGTTTTTGATGAATCTAGGTCGGTGTTATCTATTATGAGCTATTGAAACCGAACGAAACCTTCGTTCGGAAATGGTATCAAATTCAATTGATGCGATTAGGTGGAGCACAGCGCGAAAAGTGACCACAGTACGAAAAGTTTTTCTACACTGGGAAAACGTCCGGCCTTACATTGCCAAACCCTTGACCTTCTTCGAAATATTCATGGAATGGGATGCCCTACCCTGTCTGCCATATTCCTCAGACATTGCACCATCCGATTATTCGATGGCACATGGTTTGAGTGATCAGCAGTTTTGCTCATATGAAGACATCAACGATTGCTAAAAATAGGCTAAAAAGACGAAGAATTTTACTATAAGCGTATTTGAGTTCTGCCAAAAATATGTCAAAAATGTACTGATAGACAACATATCGAGTGGGTCATTTGTAACAATTCTTTCACGATAGAATTGCATATCCATAAAAACATAACAAAAACCTAGTTGGCCATCTGATAATTCTATGACCAAATCATTGAAGCTGTTGAAGTTTTATTATTATGACTATGTTTTTTTCCGCATGTTCTTTGATTGTCAATTTTATGTACGAACGGGGTAGGTTCTTCCATCAAATTTGTTATTTTTTTTATTTTTGAATCAACGGTTGTTTGAAGTTATATATGTGAAAATGTGAGTGCTGATTGAAGTTTGTCAAACTTGTGTTATACATGCAGGAGGTCTTATTGTTTTGTTCGTCACTGTATATTGTTTCGCCATATATTTTTAGTTATCAAAGCTATAGTCGAACCAAAGGGGAATGGGCGTAGCAAATTGGAACCTGTCTTCAGAAACTGACGTCACGGGATAGAACCCAAACCGCTCAACAAGTCACGAATGAACGAAAACATTGCAAACAAACGAAAGAAAGATAAACCTGTGGGGAGAAAAATAAACAAGCTAATTTTAAAAGTTGACTGAAATCTGACAAGAACCGAATGTTGGCTATCATATATCGTCGATTAATTTTGCTGAAGCACTTTTATTTCACGGCTGATTGCGCAAGGAATTTTAACCGAAAACATTATAATATTCGTGCGGTAATTTCCTCTCATACCGTGCAATTTGGGGAAAATTTTGCACGAGGAAGCAACCACGTGAAAAAATATGACATTATATTGGCACGGTGTTTGTTTTTAATTTTAGTCCATTAACAAGCGAGCCATCTTCTAGCAGTTCCTTTGATGCCCTCACCTTTATTTCGCACATTCGCTGAAAACCATCGGTTCATGTTTTATTTATATTTCACTACTTGTTATTCTGTGTGCTCCACAGACTCCGCGTTGGCGCAGTTTTTTGTTATTATGGTTGTTTTTGTGAGCTTCGTTGGTGTTATGGGGGGATCTCTTTCACGCCACTTATTCGCAGATATTTTTCTTATGCATTGATTAATTCAATAAATCACATGGCAAAATCAATCAAATGTTATATTATTCGTCATTTATTGTCACATTTCGGGGCAGGTCAAATCTTTCGAACATCATCTACACGAAAACAGGCTATCCACGAGTCGTTTCATCGCGATCGGCCGCTGAATGCATTTTCGCTAGTCAACATACTTAGAGTTCAATCAACTGCCAACCGATGCGATTGCGTCAGGTTGAATTGCTCACCGCAAGCCGCTCAGAGGACCAACCGGTTCGCGGATGCTGTATTTCTAGTGTCTGTGCATGGGTGGGGAGTATGATGATGGCTCAAAGCCCTCAACGCGCGCTGAATTGATTGATGTAATGCTTCTGGCGGCTACAGGTTTGGCATTTTTAACGATACTTGATACGATATTTGTAGTAAATCCATAATTAAGGGGATGTAGTTTTGGAATATTGATGCTTGTTAAATGAAGATGAAGTTAGGAGATTAGGTATTACTCTCTCCAAGCAAGTTTTTGCCATTGTTATAATTATAGCTCATCAATCAATCAGCACTCACATTTTGCCATATTAACCAATATAGTATACGACAAAAATAATTCTCTTCCAACTCACCTTGTTTGCGTGCACAACCCGAAGCGATACCAAAACAAGCACACGTACCTTGCTTTTGTTTATTCCAGTGAATTCTACATGCCGCGTCGTGTGCGCTTCTTCTCCGTATTTGCCTGTTATTGAATTTGAAGCGTCCTTGGTTTATATTTAAAAGGCAAAATGCAACGCTTTCAACATACCATTCTGTTTTGCCGGTGTTTGTTTTTTTCTGCAATGGCTTCGGAAGCTAACTTTTCTACTCAAATTCAATTCGTAGGATTATAATCATACAATGAGAGTCAATGAGAATCAATAGGTATGAAATCGGGGTTTTCAAAATAACTTTTCGATGTCAAATGTCTTAAAATTGCATGAATCATCGAGATCCACTGTCATATAGAAATGTTTTTGTATGGTTCAGGGTCCCAATGAAAATGGTCTTCGTCAAAATTTGAGTTTCTTAACAACAATAAAATCACCCAATCACCAAATCTCGAAAAAAAATTTTGGTCGAAAATTATCTTTTGGGCACTCGGTCATTTGGCATAGACATTTTTTTTAAAGCCTTGATGCCATGTTATTCCATCTTGAGTGATTGTCGATTGTCGAAGAGGCTAAACATTCAACTGATACTTGAAACAGATGGATTATAAGGAACATTGCTTAGTTCCGCCCAAAGCAGGCTAAGAAAAAAAAGTAGAAGGGTCTGAGCCTAGTTTAACGTAGGACTGTGATTGTTCAGAACATTTGTTTTTTCGGATGAAATTCTCTTCATTGTTCAGAAATCTGTTAGCTTAACTCTTTTGAAACTCCAAATAGTAGTCCAGAGAAGTTTGTTATATGTACTCATAACCGTCAACGAACAAAAAAAAGAAAATAAGCTTCTGGCAGGAAGTTGAGCTGTCTAACTGACACCCTGTTATGTGTCACACTGACTTTCATTAATCATTCATCTACCAGATGAAGTATATGTGGATCGGTAAATAAAAAAATGTATCGTCATTGATTACATTGAATATAAAGTTGCTTTAAATCCAGCTTAAGGCAATGAGGTACATATGAGGTGGAGCAGTAGGCAGATTATATTTGTATTGGTAAACAAAATATGGTGTTGTCATTATTTGCATTCAATATGAAATGTACAGGGTTTTCCATTTCGGGCTTCCGAAAGTATACAGCCCTGCGCTGACAATCGTTTGACATAGCTGTCAACCAAAGCGTCATATCGTTAGTTGAATGTCTGCCATTTTACAATATGGATCGTTTTAGCTTCGCACAACGTGTTAATTTTGTTGACTTATACTATAAAAATGATGAAAAACCGGCAAATGTTTTTCGAGCATTACGGACGGATTTTGGTCGTCATGGACGGCCTACAGAGCACACAATCGCTAATGTAGTGCGTAAATTCGAACAATCTAGATCTGTATCGGATATTGTGAGACCTGTGCATCATCGTAATGTGCGTTCGGCCGAAAATATTGCTGCTGTTGCTGCCAGTGTGGAGGTTGACCCGAATGTTTCGATTCCACGGCGTCCTCAGCAATTGGGCTTGTCAAACACATCATTGTGGCGAATTTTGCATTTGGACTTGCACCTACATCCATATAAAGTCCAACTGGTACAAAAATTAGAGCGTGGTGACCATGGAATGCGTCGGGCATACGTCGATTGGGTGAACGAACAACAGCAGCAAAATGCTGAGTTTTCGCATCAAATTTTCTTCAGCGATGAGGCACATTTCGAGCTCGGTGGCTATGTGAACACCCAAAATTTCCGTATATGGGGCTCAGAAAATCCACACGTGATTGTTGAGAGGCCATTGCATCCGCCAAAAGTCACTGTTTGGTGCGCATTATGGTCTGGTGGAGTCATCGGGCCGTATTTCTTTGAAAATGAGGACGACGAGACGGTAACTGTGAATGGTGAGCGCTATGGCCGCATGTTAACCGATTTTTTTTTGCCACAAATTGAAGATATGGATACGGATGACATGTGGTTTCAGTAGGACGGCGCCACGTGCCACACAACACGACCGAACATGGCCATTTTGCGAACGAAATTTGAGGGACGCATGATTTCGCGTTTTGGTGATGCCAATCATGCGATTTGAACCCGCTAGACTTTTTTTTGTGGGGTTTGCGAAAGACCGTGTCTATGCCAACTTTTGAACATTTGAAAGACAACATTCGTGAAGTTATGACCGAGATACCGCCCCATATGTGCCGAAAAGTCATCGAAAATTACCTGCTCCGGATCAAGGTGTGCGAGGAAGCCCTAGGTGGACATTTGAATGATGTTGTATTTCACACATAATGGCATAAACCTAACTATAATTTGAAATAAAAGTTTCATCGAAATTCGAATTCTAAGTGTGTTTTATTTCAATTTACTTTCGGAATTTAATGTTGGAAAACCCTTTATATGGAAGAAACGAAACAATATTTAAACAACTCACAATTTAATGATGTCATGAGCCAAAATGCTCATGAAATCTGGTAACTGATTGTTTTTCAATAGATGATAATTGTATTGTGACTTACTTTCACCATTTAAGGAGCAAAAACGTCCAGAGAACAGTCTTATTATTAGTCCTCGGAAATAGTAGAATTTTCAATGAAATGTTGCTTAATTGTAAACTATTTTTCTCAAATAACATACGCCTGTGTCGGGAGTCTTCAAAATATCATCATATCACCGCGAAAATAACGAAACTTTGTTTGTTTCTATGAAGGTGGGAGAGTGAAAATGACACACAAGAATACCACTTTTGTTCATCTTTTCCGACATCATTTGACAAATATCCACTGTACACTGTCACATTATACGCATATTCAGTGGGAACTCCAAGGAAAGATCTGTTTTTAATTGATAAAAAACTTGCCGAAAAAAAGCGTTTCCACATGGATGTGGAAGGCAATTGAATATAAACACAAATATCGACGTCACAATGGGAAGAGTAGCTATGGCAGCGCATGCTATCACGCGCACTACGCTCGCAAATTCTGCCATCTGCTCCAACTAAAAATCCTTCTCATGGGGCTTAAGGCATCGGGAGCAGTAGCTGCATGAGTGACACTTTCCTCGTTGCTTTAATGAAATCTTGCATGAAATTTGAGTGTGCATGAAATCTTGCATCTGATTACTTCGACATAGAACGAATTATTTCACACAATTTTGTGTTTCATACAACATCATGGGAACGAAGTTGAAAGAAAGAATGCATAATACATGATTTACCTTCGCATCCGCTCGCAAAACATACATCTTTTATTTGTTAAATTGCTCACTTGTTTTATTATTTCCACTGTTGATGTCTCAGGCGAAAAAATGCTGAATAAATTTGTCGTCTGATGGTATATATTATAACACATATGTTGTAAGAATGATTCTGCGTAATATGCATCCGAAAACTCTTAATAAACGTTACATTTTTCGTAGAGTGATCTCCCTATACAGAAATCAAAGACGTAGTCCTACGTCAAAACATTTATTAGAAAAACAAATCAATTCAATGAAAGTATGCTATCACTTAATTTTTTTGCGTCTCTCTGGCCAAGACTCTCTCGATAAAAAGATGTAGGTTTCCAAAGAATCCATTCGTCCTCCCATTCTTGCACCTCTTTAAGATTTTGGAAACGTGTATCACTCAAACCTTGTATCATCGCTTTGAGCAAATGTTGATCAGAAAACGCTATGTATGGTGCTGGGTACTCAGTTGATGATATTTTCAGGTACTGATCTTCAATTCTTGCGTTAAAAAAAAACTAGACAAAAACAACCGATGATTATCCAAATGCGTGGCCGTCCTTCAGGAACGCATCGTCATCCTACCTCGTTTCATTTGTCTCAGCTTGAAATAACAATTTGGTTGGGACACGCATGGCCGTGAATCCGAAACGAGCTGATTTTAGTCACAAGCAATTAATGTATCATACGTTGTCGTGGTGGTATTTAACCTGGTCGTTATAATAGTGGCAAGCGGCGGTTAACGAACTCAGATCGCGCCTCAACAAACTCGCTTTGGATGGGGATATATTTATATGGGTGAATTAATGAATTACTCATTCACATTCGACATTGAGATCTGTTGCAATACATTTCCGAAGAATAGCACTTATTAATTATTTGATGAATATTATGATTTGCATTGCCTTTGTTTCTAATCTCTTTTGAATCAAGCAAACACACGATGTCATCTTATTATTTCACTGCATGTAACAATAATACAATAGCACAACATTGTCTGTTTGTTTCTCGTTCGATTGTTAGTTTTCTTCACTATTCTATTTTTGATTTAATAATGAAAAAAATGAAATCATTTCCAGCAAAAGTTGAACCATTGATGATGGCTATGGACTCGGGGCAATGCTATAGTCACATAGTTGTGTTTCTGTTTCTTTTTTTTATCAAAGACAATTTCGTGTGTCATTTCTATTTCTGGAATCGGAGAATTAATTAGGGTTTTGATGAAATAAAAATAAAGGAGATTCAAAGAATTCGAAGATTTATTCCGATGTGTATTGACGAAATTGCGAACATTTCTTCGAATACAATGCATTATATCTTGGAAAGTTCGTTACTCAATTTAAGTGAATTTTTTAGTTAGAATAGTGACTATGCTACTTTTCTTAAGCTTTTGTTTGACTAAGAATGGTCCAATATTTCTCCACTGGGTGAAATTGATGGCAGCAGTGTAGGTTGAGGTTGTTTTGTTTAAATCCACTCCCTTATTAATATATTGCAGCACTCTGATTATCCGCGGAATAGTCTGGCAAGGTCACCGCGAATAACGAAAAACGCGGATAACGCAATAAAGAACTGAAAATTTGTACCTCTGATTATCCGCGGAATAGTCTGGCAAGGTCATCGCGAATAACGAAAAACGCGGATAACGCAATAAAGAACTGAAAATTTGTACCACACGAAAAAAAGATATTTCAGCATGAAAACTATGTTTTATTAACACTTTAAGGACCGGGAAGAAATATGTAAGACATACGCCTGAGACCGCACGTTCTGACTTGTGTGAAGTTGCTTGCTTTGCTTGCATGTTTTTAAGAGGCTTTAAACTTTTCAGTTCATTCGCCTCTATGTGTGAAGTTAGCGGATGAAAGTTCAGCGGATAAAAGTTTTTGTTGTGTGCAAGTTTCTGTTCAACGCCTTGCTGGATTTAATGAATAATAAATTATTTCAGTTGAAATAAATTGATTGTTTGTAAAGTAACAACCTTCAAAATCATGCTCATTAGATAAAGAATTGAATCATTCATTTTTTCACATTATTCATTTTTTTCTTGATCGTGACAGAGAAAAGTTATAGACTGAAACGTGAGCATGGGTCAATGTAGGAAAATATACAGAATTTTGAAAATCAAAAAAAGTTGTTCGAATAGAGCTATCAAAGTTATTCGATAGAAAAATATTTCATCTATAATATTTTCTAGCCACAATTTGATTAATCGGAAAAGGGTCTGAGAAAAGTTATAGGATAAGTTGTATGGGAGGGAGTCAACTGCGAGTAATAGGTTTTCTACCTTACTAACCATAGAATTTGTTTATATATAGTTATAAAAAACATAGCTCAGAATTCGGCTCCTTAAAACTTATGTAACTGAGCCTGTAAAAATAAAGGAATTAATAAAAAATAAGTTGTATGGGAGAAATTAATTATTTTAAAGAAAATTGAAAAAAGTTATTTGAAAGGACCGAAAACACATTCTCGAGATAGTACTCATTCGATAAAGAATATTTTTATTTATCTTTATCCGAATTTTCATTGGTCCGAAAAGGGTATGAGAAAATACTCAAAGTACATCTACTATGGTGTACCGCGACAAATTATATCAAAACTCTATCCCCTGCGTAAAAAAATCCAGGGTGTATAGAATTTATTAGAGTTTTCAAAACTGTTTTTCGATGATTATTTATTGAACTATTTATTATCAAATACGAATTCGAAATTTTTCGTTCATGCAATAATATCTCAGTACTGAATGGTCCACAACAACGTTATAGAAATCAAATGAAAGATATTTTTTTTATCTGTATTATAGTGATTTTCAACTCAATTTGGCTGGTTCGTCACTTTTACTTCCATTTTTGGAAGAGAGGCATGGATGTTACCCCTATGCCAGATCGCCTCCAAAATGAAAGATAGTTGATAACGTTAATTGGATTTGCTATCTTTGAAAAAACAGAAAGAAATAATTTCTTCCCGATATTTTTATCCACTACATCTACATACATCGAAATACAAATTTCTCTGTAAAATATTCCGTGTAAATCCATGTAAATTATGCGTTAAAGAGACTTATATCCCATCTTCATGCGTTGATATTTCACGATTTTGAAGCATTTAAAAAATCTCCTAACAATTTCGATTTCGCGCTCTGTTCCTTAATTTTTTTTTCAAGTGTGAAAGAGTTCTATTTCCACTTTCGATAAATTTATCAATTTCCCTCCTACAACTTGTATACATTTTGGCCCATACCTTTTCTCAGACTCTTTTCCGTCCAACGAAAATTTGGCTGAAGATGGATAAAAGTATATTTTCTCAAAAATGTGTTTTGGGTCCTTTCAAATAACTTTCTTCAATTTTCTTTAAATTAATTTATTTCCCCCATACAAGTTGTATAGGTTTTGGGCTATAACTTTTCTTAGACCCTTTTCCGACCAATGGAAATTTTGCTAAAGATAGATAAATATATTCTATACCGAATAAGTATTATTTCGAGAATGTGTTTTGGGTCCTTTCAATTAACTTTTTTCAATTTTCTTTTACATAATTAATTTCTTCCATGCAACTTACTTGGCTTATAACTTTTCTCATAAAATTGTGTAAAATTGTGACTGGAAGACTCGATAACTCTATTCGAACAATTTTTTTGATTTCCAAAATTCTGTAACCCATGCTCACGTTTCAGTTTATAACTTTTCTCTGTCACGATCAAGAAAAAATTAATTATGTGGAAAGATGAATGATTCAATTCTCTATCTAATGAGCATGATTTGGAAGGTTGTTACTTGATAAACAATCAATTAATTTCAATTGAAATAATTCATTATTCATTAAATCCAGCAAGACGTTGAACGGTGAAAATGAAAAAAACCAGTTTTTTGCTTTAACTTTTATATTTCAAATTCTACATCAAAACTGTCTTGGTACGACTTTTAGAGCTTATCAATTCCAACATTTTGCGATGCAGAACTTGTCAATATCTTAATCCTACTTAAAGTTATTGATGGTTTTTTACCTAAAAACTCATTTCAATTTTAATTTACTAAAACGCAAAAAATAACATAGTGTTGAAAATCACACATCATGTAGATTGAAATATGCTCTTTCAAATGCCGTCAATAAACTTTGTTTATGTTTGCCCCAGAAATAATGACAAACAATTGAAGAGAGCGTATTTTTGGGAAGAAATATTAATAACTATGAATCAGGAAGAATGAAAATAAAAATCAGGATAAATCAGGATAGCTCATAATGGTCTGTCGGAAAAGTTAATGTCGATTTTTGGGAAAACAAAAACATAGTTTTCATTCAAAGAATTATAATTTTATTTTATATCCATAGTTCTGTTTCACAATCTTTCGCATTTCCATCTTTCACATAGCTTGCATATTCTATCCTCCCAGAACATGCTTTTTTCCTCGTCGAAAATTGCTGCGAGCCATATATATGAGAAACAGGTTGCTTGGTAGTAGCTCATAATACAGAATCCATTCCACATCCCACCAGAAACAGAGTATATCTTTCTTCGGGCGAAGACCGAATATGTAAAAGAATTAATAAGCATGGTATAATCCCTCGCATATGTGGAAATGCTAGTGTTTCGCCTAACCTTTCGATCGTTTATATTTTTTTCCGAAAAAGTATAGGAGGATGTGTCCAAGATACGACCGCATTGTTGACGTAGAACTACGCTGTTATTTTATATAAATCGCTTGTTTATACCTACGGATATTATTCTATAATGCTGTGAAATTTTAGAAACAACTGCTTAGTAGAATAATCTCTGAAATGATTTTTTCATTGTAGAATCAGTTGACGATAAATGATTGGTGATTCATTCTTGCCCTCGCAAAACAATCGTATGTCGCAATTTATTTCATGTCAATGAATTGAAAATTTACCTCGAAGGCTATTCCGGTGGCCTTTTTCCAAATTGACATAGACTCGGCTACAGTCGATTATATACATGTTGCACCAGCACCATTATTCCATATCTCATAACTACATCAATATATCTTTGGCACCGCATGTAAACAAAAAACAATGACAACACTTGCAAGTATCAAATATCATGCTACATGTTATTTAGTATTGCCTCAAAGGAATCGCACCTCTAGATGTCGTTCGTACAAACTAAGCGTAATCCAAGCGCCAAACAAGCGTTCACCATAGCATGCATACAGAGCCATACATTGGTGGCTTGAAACTACTAGCAATATAAACATTTCTCATCATTATTATTATTTGTTTTATTTCATCCAACGTTTATAGTCTAAATGAAGAGTACTTAATTCTAATTTCTTCGTAGCCTTGTGCGAAACTGAGCTGAGTTCTCATTAAAATCAAACATATAAAATACGGCATTAAAATGACGCATGATCGCTCGTATTGGTTCATTACCACTGTAGTCCTGTCTCCATCGTGGCAGGCGAAAGAATTCGAAGGTCCTAAGTGCGTAGCCAGGAACGTTTATGTCCACTAGGGCCAGAAGGTTTGGAGCGTCGAATTCGGCGTTCAGCAGCTTAGCAGCAAAAACAGCTTTCGCATTCTTCCTCCTTTGTTCTAGTGTTTCCAGTCCTAGTAACTGGCATCTGTCCTGGTAGGGCGGCAGATTGACCGGATCGTTCCACGGCAAGTTGCGAAGCGCAAATCTCACAAATTTTCGCTGAATGGCCTCTATGCGATCGGTTGCGGTACTGTGATACGGATCCCAGATAATCGAACCCGTCTCAAGAATGGGACGAACCAGACTGACATACAGCGATTTCAGTGTGTAGGGATCTTTGAACTCTTTCGTCACCTTTCCAATAAAACCAAGCTGTCGTCGTGCCTTCGCAATTACTTCTGAATGATGGTTTCTGAATGTTAAGCTCGAGTCCAAAGTAATTCCGAGATCGCGCACCGTCTGCACACGCGTTAAGGGTGTTCCATTGATAACGTATTCGAATAGCAGGGGAACTTTCTTGCGATGGAAGCTGATGATGTTGCACTTTGGAACGCTGAGGGTCATGTTGTTGGCACGGCACCACAGTGCAAACGTGTCCAGTAGCTCCTGAAGCCGGCGACAATTATCTTCGTTATCAATGATCGCGAAAATTTTTGTGTCGTCAGCGTATATAAGATAGCACCCGTTCTCCAGAAGTAAAGTTGCGTCATTCATGTAGAGCGAGAATAGCAGAGGGCCAAGATTGCTTCCCTGAGGCACTCCTGAGGGATTACAGAACCAGTCTGAAGTTGATGATCCAACCTTGACCGCAAGAGCTCTATTACAGAGATACGACTCCAGCCATTGAACAAAATTTCTAGACGAGCCCATTTTACGCAGTTTACGGAGAAGAATTGAGTGGTCAACACGATCAAAGGCTGCTTTCAAGTCGGTGTAGATTGTGTCCACTTGTTTACGCTGTCCAATATTTCTGAGACAGATCGAAGTAAACTCAGTAACATTTGTGGTTACACTCCTTCCGGGATAGAAACCATGCTGGTTTGTAGAAATGTGTCCTTTCGTTCTGTTGAACATAAAGTTGGAAACAATGATCTCCAGCAATTTTGAACATGCACAAAGAGACGTGATTCCACGGTAGCATCTGACATCTGTTTTGCTTCCCTTCTTGTGGACAGGAAACATGTAGGAAGATTTCCAGTCAGTCGGGAATTTGGTCAACGACATGGACAAGTTGAATATGCGCAGCAATGGTTTCATAAGTTGGACAGAGCATTTTTTAATAACACATGCAGGTATTCCATCTGGGCCGGGACTATTCGACGATTTTAGTTTCTTTACGGCTTTTACAAATTCTTCTGTTGATACCTCAAACGTATCCAGCTCAATCACGTCATATGGAGTGAAGTGCAGTGGGTCTACGGAATCTTCATTCGCTGGCGCAACTTCAAAAATAGAGCGGAAGAATTCGGCGAAAAGTTCACACTTCTCTGAACTAGTGTTTGCAACTTTTTGATTCAGATATAAGGAGATTGGAAGCCCAGTTTCCTTTCGTTTTGAGTTTACAAAATTCCAGAATGATTTTGGATTTCGTTTGAGGTTCCTTTCGATTGATTCAGAATATTTGCGGTAGAGTTGGTCGTTCAAATGCCTGTAACGGCGGCTAGCTATATGGAATACAATTTTATCTGGAAGAGAGCGAGATCTGCGGAAGGTCCTATGAGCGAGTTTGCTGCGTCGTTTCATTCTACGTAGTTCTTCGTTCGACCACGGCGGTTTCTGGGGTGGCCGGTTCAGCGGAACACATTGAGAAATTGCTAGACGAACAGATGCAGTGAATGTGTGGACCGCAGTATCAATATCGAGACAGTTCATTACAGAGGACCAGTCGATTTGATTTAATACAATAGACAACTGTGTGAAATCAGTTTTTGCGAAGTTATACCCTTGAAGATCGAAGACATCATTAGTATAACGCGTGGGAGAGCTGCAATTTAGGGTGACATCATTTTGCGCTATTCTAAAAAAAAGGCTTCTGTTAATATTACTGGCCTCGAAAAGAGTTGTATTACTTTCTCATGCTCGAGAGAAGCGCAGCTGTCACCCTTAGTGGAGGAAGTTTTGCTACTGGCAAGCAAAACCTAATCACATACAAAATTCCAGACCATTTACTTTCTTGATGACTAAACAAGAAATAAACTATTTTTGTTAATAACAACCTCGAAAAAAGTAGCAATGCTTCACTATGATCAATATTATCGCCAATTGCAATCCTAGTTGAAGGAAGTTTTGCGACTGGCCCGCGAACCCGAATAACTTATAACATTCCAGTAACACACTCAAGATGCATGGTATTCCCAAATATTTTTTGGTGCACAACCTTAACGTCTGCTTCGCCATAACGTCAGTTTAATGCATTGATGCATTCTCAAAGGCACCAATGAAGCCCTTATGAAGACGGAAAAACAACAATGTTAACTGCTTGGAAAAAGACTGAATTATGCCACACAGCTTGTGCTCTGCTGTAACACCCATCGATGCGAATTCGCTGACGAGTTTGTCAAGAGCGACCACCTTCACCACCAGCGGGGGGAGCTTGATTTTGGTTGCTGCCTGGGCGTTTACATTTTTGACGGACGCGCCGAAATCGCCTACTTCGATGTTGTTCGGTGCGGTGTCGCATTCGCGAAGGCTCGTTTCAGTGCGAGCGCTTTTCACTGCACCAACACCGCGTGCATCATTAGATGACGCTTACCTCGAAATTTTATTGCCCCTGGCAATGCGTTCGTTTTTTGCAGGGCTCGAGCCTGCTTTCCTCTTCTTCCACGCTCATCGCGAAAAACGAACAGAAATATCAAACGGCGATTTCCAAGTTGGATTACCACTGGTGGGGTCCAATCTTAGATCGAAGCGCAGCGAAAGCAAAGTGAACTGGATTACTCAACAGTCCGATGCCGAATGAAAGTTTGCCTCAGCGAGATCCACTGTTTATACTCTAGGCAAGTATTCCCCTTCATTCTTCTTCTTTTCCTTTGTTCACGGGGACTTTAAATCCTACGATTTCCCCTCCGTTGGTCGTTGATTAGTTGCTCGTTATTGATAGCTCTGTTCGGGAAAGCACTCAAATGGACAGAACAAATGTATGGGAAAATAGAAACACTTAACGTTTTCATGAATTTTAACCATTTACTAACCAGGGGATTCTAATGTATGGCATATTAAACAAATCTTACGGAATTTCCGATTCGTTTAGTATGTAAATCGCCAAAATCCGTTCGCGGCAAAAATAGTTATTAACGTTAACTTTATTTCATAAAAACGTGACCTGTTTTCTGATTTGACACCCTTAATGAAAGACGTAGTTCTACGTCAAAACCTACAGCATCACTACAGTCCATTACAGAGAAATCAATATTCAAATTTTCACTGAATCCATCGTCCATGCTTTGGAATGAATCTTTACTCAACAAATGAGAACAGCATATATAATTTTTATGATATTTTGTACGGTTATAGATATATTTACCATAGTTCCATCATTAGAGTTGATTCAACTTTGAATCAGACGAACAAATTACATATAAAATCTTTTTATATTGACTGTGGATTTAAAAAAATGTTTCCCTTGCATAATCTTACACTCTGAAACGTATTCCTCCATTAATAACTCTGGAGACACATCTACATACACATTATCCTCAATAAAGCAACTTTGTTCCTCAAACTTAATCTAGTTGTAATTTCATAAATTCGTCAGACAATCATGAAATTTTCTAGCACTGCTTTGGAAAGCCACGAAACAATTGAGGGTAGAGATATAATAAAAAAGGTCCGGCTTTGCGTCTAGAGAATTTAATTTCATGTAAGATATATACAAGTGCGATCCGGAGAGCTATCATGACAGAAAACTTTGGCATGGAAACCAGTATATTTATTACGAATAATGTGAAGAGTACAAACAATCAGGAAAAATCAGGATAAATTGAGTGTTTGTCAGGATATCAGGGAGCGTGCTAAAAAGTCTGGGAAATCCTGAAAAATCAGGGAGGTTGGCATCTCTGACTATGAGTAAAGTTGAGATACTGACAAGTTCTACATCGCAAAATATTTGTATTAGTAAGCTCTAAAAGTCTTCCGAAGACAATTTGTATGTATAATTTTAAATATAACAGTAAGAGCAAAAAAACAGTTTTTTTCATGGTGCTCCTAACGTAACTTAAAAAAAGGCGCTATATCGGTTATTTCAAGAGATAGAAAAAAACTTTGTTCTACAAAGATGTCTCAAATAACTAGGACTATAACATTGTCGAACTATGTTTACCTCTATCTATAAAGATAAGAAAGTTATATTTTTTATTTCATCGAAAATTTTGGTCACCCTATTTTTGATAACATAAAAATGAGCGCGTATGTAACAACTTTGTCGAAGACAGTTTTTGTCTAGAGAATAACTGTCGAGCTCTAAATGCTAATTTCCACTTAAATACATCTCCTGGACCAAAACAAAAAAGGCACACAAGCCTACCATTCACTGACAATTTTTTGGGAAGGCTTATAGATTTATTATGGAACTCGCTTCCACAAATAATCCACAAGCGGATAATCGGGATTCTACTGTACCACGTTAGAATGTAGTGACGGCTTGTCGATTCTACTAAAAACCTCACAGGCCCTTCGTTTGTTGTAAATCCGTAGTTTTTTTCCTGCAATTTCGTTGGCTACTGAATCGCTGCCTGTAAAAACCCCGTCCCGTTGTACCGCCCGGTGAGCTCCCCGTTACCCAACACCTAAAATCCACTTAAAAATCGTGATAAGGTGCGGCACTAATTTCCATCATATTTTATATACGGCACATATTTTCATTCCTTCGCTAAGCTCCGCTACAAGCACTAATTACCGTTATATGCTCTGAGGGAATATAAGAGAGAAATGTGAGCTGAGAGAGAGATTTGATATTGCACTGGTATTTTTTTTACGCGGGTACCGCGTTAATTGAAAAATCCGCGTAAAAAAAACCGCGTAAAAAACCTTGGTGTAACTACAATCGATAAAAAAATTAGAGGAACAGAATGCGAAGACGGAACGTCCTACAGCAACGTTCTAGGCACCAAATTAAAGCTGGTTGATAAGGTTAATTGGATTTGCTATTGAGTTGGTTAGCAAAAAATTGTGTTAGGCCAGAGAATCTTTGAAAAAACAGAGAGAGAATCGATTCTTCATTTCTTCCCGATATTGCTGCCCACTACACCTACACACACCAAGATAAAAATATGTACGTAAAATATTCTAATGCCTGAGAGTTGTAGCTTCAATGATGTACATCCCATCGATATGCGTTGATTTTCCACGAAATTACAGCATGTCAAAAATCATCTATTTCCGACTTCGCACTCTGTCCCTCTAATCGTTTTTTGTCGAGTGAACATTTGTTTTTATGTGTTTCACTCACTTTGGATTTCCATAAACGGCTGCAGATGAAGCCAACAACCATGTTACGATTATTTACGGATTATTTGCGAAAAATGTGCCACCACCCGAAAAGTTTATGGTGGATAGTGGTCCGTAACCATGCTTTTTGTAGACGACTGATCGATAGAGTGTTATCATATCGAATAATGAACACAGAAATATGCACTTGATCGATTCATTACCACATTTATCCACTTTCCCTGAGTCATATTTTGTTTTTGTCTTCGCTGTAAGCAATTACAAGTGGAAGAATATGGCACAACTCGGTAAACAAATAGTTTCTCGTTTCGCGAATCGTCTCGAAATGCGGTAAAACGCAGACTGAGTCAGTTTCAGTTGGATCTAGTCAGATTGTCTCCTCCTCTGGGTGTAGCTTTTGTTTACGAGTCGACTGATAACCGAGTACTTACTCGCCATCCGCACATGTAATTATGCGTGATTATGACAGTGTCTTGTGAAAAATTTATTGCGATAAACCATACTCTACACTCGAGGAACATTGAAGAAGCCTAAGAAGGTACTAAATAATATTTGGATTTAGTTCTTCAATTACTAGTAATCAAAAAACTTTTCTGAAAGAGAAGTATTCCTAACCCAATTGGGTAAAGCGCCTCCAGTCACTGAAGCGAACAAATTTCTTAGATTTTTATATGGATCTTTTCAAACCTGTATTTCCCTACGTGGGTCATGAAACTTGTACAATCTATATCGGACCGGTTTGGACCTGATTGTTATCTCTGCGATAAAATTTGCTCGAAATCGAGAAGTTCCTGAAATATTTCATCCATTGTCGTGCAATATAATAGATGCTTCACATAAGAATCGGGTGAATTCAAATTATGATTGTTTTGCTTATCTTCGTTATCTCCGGTATGACCTGATTGGCAGGATGTTTGACGATATCGGACGATGGATTCTATCTTCCAATTGTTTATCTGTTATTTATAATCGAAATGAAACAAATAAATGCGGAAACATAATGGACGGTGGCTCTAGGATTTTAAACGCGTCATTCCGATCTGAACTTTGTTCATTCCATAGAAATAGTGTATGACGGATTTCGCGTCAACTAGTCTATGGGATTGGCATGATCCACTCAGAACCTCATGAAACTTTCTGGTCGTGCAGACCTTACCTAATTAAGCAACTTGGCATACTTAGTTTTCCGAAAATTTATCTAGACTAACATATGGAAAGGGCCAAATATTTTTGATCATTTTTTTATAAATTTGTTTTACTCGAACATAGTGAGTCCTACAAGAGATCCATGGAAGAGTTTTAGGAAAATAATTGAACTTTCAGAAAAAAAACAAAAAAAATGTTTTTTGAAATCCTACACTGAAAAGAATCGATTTCAAAAACTAATAGTCGATTTTCTCAAAATGGTCTCATATCTCAGATTTTGATGAAATGGTAGACAAATATGTGCCCTACAACTTTTCCATACATCACAACTTGTGCATATTTAAGGCAAAAAAGTTTTTTTTAACAAAAACTTTTTCAAGATTTTTTCTCGAAAATTTTCATTTTTTTTGTGTACAGTTATAGAAAAAAAATCAAAAACAGGTAGAAATGGATTAATCGTGACCATTGGATGTTAAAGTACAGTTTTAGCTTGTTTTTGTAGTCAAATACAATATGTTTCAATTCAGAGAGCAACGACAGCTTTCAAACAATAGCCATCTGCTAAAAATCTCTTGATCGGTCGGTCAGGTATCGAATAGTTGTTGTAGATTTAGGTACCTATTAAGAATCACTGTAAGTCACTGTCGAAATGATAATAAGAAATGGATTGTATTGATACCTAAAAGATGAAGATCAAGAGCTGTCGCTGTCGTTGCTCTCTGAATTGAAACAAATTGTATTTGACTACAAAAACAAGCTGAAGACTGTACTTTAGCATCCATGGGTCACCATGGATCTATTTCTACGTGTTATTGATTTTGACGTAGGACTACGTATAACCTTTCAATATAGGGGCCCATTTCAATATTTCGTTGTGAAAAAGTGTTCAGTTTTTGAACGCCAATACCTCCTCAATTAATGAATGTATTTTGGTTCCAAATACACACATTGATAGGAAATATTCTCAGCAATTGTTTATATGCTACACGGTTTTCAGCTCATATAAAGTTCAAATTGATGAAAAATTGGAAAAAAGAATTCCCTACTTTCCCATACATTTTGTTCGCGCTCCCGCAGCAAACAGCTATTCATTACAAGCAACCACGGGTACGGGCGAAACGTATGGACAAGGTGAAGGAGGGAGACAAAAAAGAGATTATAAATAAATATAGGCGGTCGCTACAACGTTAACTATATGACTATATAAAGTGAGCGATGGTGGAGCTTGGCCACATTCTATCCTCGGACGCCAAGCAGGAAAGACGCTATCTTGAAATTAAATTTCAGCATAAGAGCTGCATTTTCAGGCGTGTATGCGGTGCGATACCGCAAGAGTGAGAGACAGGAGTTTCAATGGGATGTGCAGCAGGAGAGCCTAACGAAGTGTGTTAAAAGCGGTGGAAACGTCGAGCCGGGTGAATGAGTGGCTAGTCGCGCTCGATTTGATAGAATGCTGGAGTTTTTGAACGGTTTTATTTAGCTGTGACATATTTGTATGTTTGTATGTAACATGTTTGTCTATGGCTCTGTACCACATTAATTGAAATTTGACCCCTTCCTGTTGACCGGTTGATCTGAAATTTGGAACACACTTTTATCTTTGCAGTCAGTATAAAACTGCGTATTTCATGATCTTGAAAATCCAAGATGACGACCGCTACAAAATGGTGGATTACATATTTTCTGAAAGCCCCATCAATATGGGTATCAAATGAAAGGGATTGACTAGTAGAACACAGTTATTTATGAAAAATGCAAATCCAAAATGGCCGCCACCACAAAATGGCGGATTACATATTTTCTCTAAACTCCATCAATATGGGTATCAAATGGAGGACTTGACTAGTAGAACACAGTTATTCATGAGGAGTGCAAAGCCCAATTATATCACGATACCAGACGGTAAATTCTTATTACGATATGCTTGCCATCAAGTATGTGTTCGTTGCCGGCTGAACATTCCCTGAATCCCTGCAACATTTGCACAGCACGACATTTGCACGACAAATTTTTTTTTTCGTATTTTAATCTAAACGTCTGAGTGTTTGCTGAGTGCTGAGGTTTTATTTTATTCTTCGATTTTTTTTCTGTGATTTTGTACATGAAAAGTTGGTCATTCTGGGATCTGTGCTCCATGATATTCGAATAATGGACACCCCTTGGTGTAGTCCTACGTCTCTCCGGTTATGTCCCCGACATTACTCACCCGTCTTTTTTCTATAACTGTACACTAGGGTTGCAGCGAAAATGGTCATTTCAAATTTCAAAAACCGATCATGTACATTTTGTTTATTGGCCCAAAAAATGACCTTTGAAAAATTTCAGCTCAATCGGACATGATTTAGGGGTGCCTCAAAACTTTCAAAGTTTTGATATGTACATGGTCGGTTTTTGAAATTCGATGAAGAATTTGTTCCATACATCCATTACCACCCTACTGTACACAAAAAAAATAGAAAATTTTCGAGAAAAATTTTTTGTTGGAAAAACTTTTTTGCCCTAAATACGTAACAGTTGCGATGGATGGAAGAGTTGTAGGACACATATTTATCCACCACTAGCTGACCCGGCAAACTTCGTCCCGCCCAAAATTTGTTTTTGTTACCTTCAAACATTCACGTTTTCTTACTATGAGCAAGTTCATGGGTCCAATCGCAGAACTGTTCATTGATTGATCTTCTGTTTGAACCCTTTGAATTTACCGTTTACTCATACCAAAAATCATCATTATAATATCAGATTATTTTCAAATCAAATTTTACGTTCAAGATTTTTCAACCACTTGCAAATAACATGTTTCTCCGTTACATGGATTAAATGTTTTATACAGAAAATATGATAGAATAAAGACAGCCCTAAATCGAACAATTCCTTCTTCGAGTTCTGCTTTTATCAACACATTCGGCGATACTTTTTTATTAGTATAGATAGAAAAAGATATAGGATTGCGTTTCATCACATTAAAATCCATTTCCAGTTTCGAACAAAGATCAATTTTACTAGTGCAAACATCAAATGGACTAACAGCACTTTTCACTATGTAATTGTAGAACATATGGGAATTTAATTTTCCGAATTTTCCCTTTTCCTTCAGAGTTTCCGAAAAATTTTCAACTGTCATGGTTGGTTGGAATATTTTTGGTTGAAATATGTGTAATATTAGGCTGTCAAAAAAGTCCTGCGGTATTTTTTTTGAATTTTCATTTGTTCATAAAATTAGTTACAATCATCTGTTCTAAGTCAAATATGTGCCGTTTTGTTCGATGATTTGTTCCCAACGAGATGCCAACTTCATAATACCCCTGTTATAGTGGTTCGCTTCCTTATTGGCAAAAAACTCGGATAGCCAATTTTCACAGGCCTCTTTTGTGGCTAACTTCTGACTACCTAGCTCGTTCGCCATGGACAAAAACAGGTGGTAGTCACTTGGTGCAAGGTCCGGACTATACGGCGGATGCAAAAGAACCTCCCATCCGAGCTCCCGGAGCTTCTGGCGCGTCACCAAGGAAGTGTGTGGCCTGGCGTTGTCCTGATGGAAGACAATGCGGCCTCTGTTTATGAAAGATGGCCTCTTCTTCATGAGTGCTACCTTCAAGCAGTCCAGTTATTGGCAGTACAGGTCCGAATTAAGCGTTTGGCCATAGGGAAGCAGCTCATAATAGATTATTCCTTGACAATCCCACCAAACACACAGCAGTACCTTCCTGGCCGTTAATGAGGGCTTGGCCACCGTCTGAGCCGCTTCAGCGGGCTTCGACCACGACCGTTTGCACTTCACGTTGTCGTAAGTGACCCACTTTTCATCGCCAGTCACCATCCGCTTCAGAAACGGGTCGATTTTGTTGCGATTCAGCAGCGATTCACATGCGTCGATACGGTCAAAGATGTTTTTTTGCGTCAACGTGTGTGGCACCCATACATCGAGCTTCTTTGTGAATCCAAGCTTCTTCAAATGGTTAATAACGGTTTGATGACTTATCCCCCGCTCTTGGCCGATGCTACGGCTGCTACTATGCCGGTCTTTCTCGGCTAATTCAGCGATTTTGTCGCGATTTTCGACGACAGGCCTTCCGGAGCGTGGCGCATCTTCGAAGACCTCTACACCAGAACGAAAACGTTGAAACCATCGTTGTGCGGTGGAAATGGAAACTGTATCGGGTCCATAAACTGCACAAATTTTATTGGCAGCTTGAGATGCATTTTTGCCTTTGTCATAGTAGTACTGTAAAATATGTCGGATTTTCTTTTTATTTTGCTCCATATTTGCGACACTATAACTCACGAACGACTAAACCAAACAAAACACTGTCAAGGACTATATTATAGCGCGCAAAAATACCTTTCCAACAAGCTATAGTATGACTCGATACAATGAATACAACTAGAACTACGCGCTTACAACGACACCTCGCGGAAATACCGCAGGACTTTTTTGACAGCCTAATATTTATATGGGGCCCCTCTCCATTCCAGATTTTCCATTTTATTGCACACTAAAACTTCCACATGCAAAATTTGGTTCCATTCGCTTGATTATTTCTCGAATAATGCAGAAATTTGAGTTTCATTTGTAAGGCAGCCCACCCTTAGAGAGGGGAGTGGTGATTCTAACCACCATAGAAACATTTATTGCACCCTAAAACCTCCATATGCCTAATTTGGTTTCATTTGCTTGATGAATTCTCGAGTAATGCAGAAACTTGTATTTCATTTGTATGGCAGCCCACCCTAAGAGAGGGGGGAGGAGTATCTAACCACCATAGAATCATTTATTGCACTATAAAACCTCCACATACCAAATTTGGTTCCAGTTGCTTGATTAATTCTCGAATAATGCCGAAATTTGTGTTTAATTTGTATGGCAGCCCCGCCTTAGAGAGAGGGGTGGAGAGTCTAACCACCATAGAAACATTTATTGCACTCTGAAACTTCCATATGCCTAATTTGGTTTCATTTGCTTGATTAATTCTCGAGTAATGCAGGAATTTGTGTTTCATTTGTATGGCAGCCCCCTCTTAGAGAGGGGGGTGGAGAGTCCAACCACCATAAAAACATTTATTGCACCCTAAAAGTTCCATATGCCTAATTTTATTTCATTTATTTGATTAATTCTAGAGTAATGCAGAAATTTGTGTTTCATTTGTATGGCAGCTCAACCTTAGAGAGGGAGGTGGAGAGTCTAACCACCATAGAAACATTTATTGCACCCTAAAACCTTCACATGCCAAGTTTAGTTTCATTTGCTTGATTAATTCCCGAGTAAGGTAGAAATTTGTGTTTAATTTGTATGGCAGAGCCCCCCTTGGAGAGAGGGGAGGGCAACATCAAATGGACTAATAACGCTTGTCAATATGTAACTGTAGAACATATGAGAAATAAATTTTTCGAACTTTTCCATTTTTTTCATAGATTTCCGAAAATTCTCAATTGTCATGTTTGGTTGGAATATGTTTGGTTAAAATATGTGTGTTGTTTTTATGAGACCTCTCTCCATGCCAGAGGAGGAAGGGGTGTTATACCATCATAGAAACATTTCTCTTACCCAAAAATCCTCACATACCAAATCTGGCTCAATTTGCTTGATTATTTCTCGAGTTATGCAGAAGTTTGTGTTTCATTTGTATGGCAGCCTCCCCTTAGAGAGAGGGGAGGAGTGTATTCACCATAAGAACATTTATTGCACCCTAAAGTTTTCACATGTCAAATTTGGTTTCGTTTGCTTGATTAATTCCCGAGTAATGCAGGAAATTTTGTCCCATTCACCCGAATTCCATTCACCCGAAGCACGTTTACCCGAAGTACATTTACCTGAATGTAACGCATACCCGAATGACATTCACCCGAATGTAACAAATACCCGAATGCAACATATACCCGAATGCAACGTTTACCCGAATGCGACATTTACCCGAATGGGATGTTTACCCGAATGAAGAAGGAAAAATTCCGACAAATCAGTTTATGAGTTTTGTCGAGTCTGCTGTTAAGAAGTTACGAAGTTACAGTGTCAGCAAGATCAGAACAATACTCCTGTTCGATTTTTCAATTCAGAGGCTCAACGCGCTCTCCCTCGAAGAGCCCCCTCTCCTCCACCGCAACAAAACATGTTGAGGCACGTGTGAATCCATCTCGTGTAAAAAATTAACTGTTGATATATTATCAGAATGTTGGTGGTATGAACACTTCCATTGCCAATTATTATCTCGCCTGCTCTGATGACTCATATGACGTCTTTGCCTTCACTGAAACGTGGCTTAACAACAACACATTGTCGCAACAAATTTTCGACTCATCGTACAAGGTATACCGTCTTGACCGATCTGTTGTGAACAGTAGCAAAGTGACTGGTGGTGGGGTTCTGCTGGCAATTAATTCAAATATTGAATCGCGCGAACTGTTCCCTCCCGATGGACGCAGTGTGGAACAAGTTTGGGCTACCGTCTTGCTGAACAATCGTACAATTTTTATCGGAGTTGTGTACATCCCTCCTGATCGTACCAACGATTCTATAGTGATAGATCAACATATTTCTTCGCTTTACTGGATTACGCATCAAATGAAGTTGAACGACTTTATACTCTTGCTTGGAGATTTCAATTTACCAGGTATCGGCTGGACCCAATGTGCTTCGAAATATCTGTATCCTGTTTATTCAAAGTCTACTATGAACCGCTTGATTGAGCGTCTATTATTGTGTCAGATGAATGAAATCCTTAACGATAACCACCGCACGCTCGACCTATGCTTCGTAAGCTCGGAAATCGTTCACAGCACAGTTGTAACCCAAGCACCTGCTCCTCTGGTGAAGTTTTGTCGTCATCACCCTCCGCTCCTGGTTTCTTTATCTGCTCCGTCTCCTGTTGTTTTTGTTTGCACCGCAGAGTCAACCTTTTATGACTATCGGAGAGCTGATTTCTCATCAATGAAGGTTTTTTTCCGTAGCATCGAATGGAATGAAATTTTGAAGGACTGTGATATCGACATATCAACGCCTTCCTTGTCCAATGTGCTGCTTTACGCAATCGAACAGTTTGTTCCTAAGAAGAAAGCCAGTAAAATAGTTAGCCCTCCATGGACAAACAGGAATTTAAAACGATTGAAATCCATGAAAAGATTTTACTTAAGGAAATTTTCCAAACATCGCGATTGTCTATGGAGGGACCGTTATTCTTCTGCAAACAGGAATTACAAACGACTGAATAATGCTTTATACGCCGCGTATCTCAGCCGCATCCAAACAAATCTGCGTGCCAACCCAAGAGGATTCTGGAAACACGTTGATAGTCAAAGAAAAGATCTGGTCTACCTACATTCATGACTCGTGACAACATTGAAGCGAACACTACAGAAGATATTTGTGAACTATTTCGGAATCAATTCAGTGGCGTTTTCGTTAGCGAAAGTCTCAGCAATGATCAGGTCTCTGAAACTGTGACCAGTATACCCTGCCTGCCATCTATCGCAGCCCACCCTGTAATAAACTCAAAATCTGTAGAAAAGGCTTGCGGTAATCTGAAGAAATCTACTAATGCTGGACCCGACAATATCCCATCTGTAATTTTGAAGATGTGCTCTAACAGCCTCTCGTTACCGCTGAGCATCTTGTTCAGCCGCTCCATCCTTAGTGGTACCTTTCCGAATGCATGGAAAAAATCATTCATCTTTCCTGTTTTCAAAAAAGGTTGCAAGAAGGATGTTAAGAATTATAGAGGAATCACATGCCTATGTGCTATCTCCAAGCTTTTCGAGGTTATTGTGTTAGACTTCATTTCTCATGCTTGCAATAATTACATCGCCGAGGAACAACACGGCTTCATGCCCAAACGATCAACTGCAACAAATCTTGTTTTGTATACCTCGTTCATAGCTCGTTCACTTGAAAGGAGACAGCAGATCGACGCAATATACACTGATTTCTCTGCTGCGTTTGACAAAATCAACCATAACATCGCTGTAGCGCCTTGGTTTCAACGGCTCTTTTCTCAGCTGGCTACGTTCTTATCTAACCGACCGTGTCATGTCGGTGAAGATCGGTGATACCCTATCTACTCCATTTCCTGTAACATCCGGTGTTCCGCAAGGGGGTCATCTCGGTCCGTACATATTCCTTCTGTATCTTAACGACATCAATTTATGTTTGAAGTGCTTGAAACTTTCATACGCAGATGATTTCAAATTATTCCTTCCTGTGAATTCCACTGTAAACGCAGAGTTTCTTCAAAAACAGTTGGATATTTTCGACGAATGGTGTGTGAATAACAGAATGACTCTAAATCCATCGAAGTTTTCTGTGATATCGTTTTCCCGCAAGCGCTCTTCAATAATCTTCGATTATAAGCTGCATGGTGTAATATTGGAACGTGTCAACACCATTAAAGACCTTGGCGTCATGTTGGACTCCAAACTGACATTTCGTGCCCACATTTCCTACATCACGTCCAAAGCATCCAAATCGCTTAGCTTCATTTTCCGCGTTTCAAAGCAGTTTAAAGATGTGCATTGCATAAAGGCACTCTACTGCGCATTGGTACGTTCAATTCTCGAGTACGCTTGTGTAGTATGGTCACCATACTACCAAAATAGCATTCAGCGAATCGAATCAATCCAACGGAAATTTGTCCGATTCGCCTTGCGCAATTTGCCGTGGAATGATCCTCTCAATCTTCCAAGCTATGAGGACCGTTGTAGACTGATAGGGTTGGACTTATTACGTTCTCGAAGAGATGTTGCCAAGGCCCTATTTACGTCAGATTTGATTTTATCAAACATTGATTGTCCTGAACTTCTTCGGTTGATAAATTTCAACATTAGCCGGCGTTATTTGCGTACCAATAATTTCTTGTTCCTCCCATCATCACGCACTAATTACGGTTATAATGAACCCGTTTCTAGTATGTGTCGTGTGTTTAACCGATGTAGTTCCTGTTTCGATTGTCATCTTTCTCGTTCGTCCCTTAAAGCTCTGTACTCTGTAGTCCTCACATAGATTTAGTTTACCAATAAGTTAGTTTTAAGAAGTATTTGTAGATTAGTAGTAAGGTCGATCATTAGGGCACTTATGTAAAGCCTGTTGACGTTTTTGAATAAATGAAATTAAATAAATGAAGTAAACTGAGAAATTGTAATGAGGAAATTCGAAATTAATTAGGTAAGGTCTTCACGCCCAGAAAGTTTCATTAAGTTCTAAGAGGGTCATGTTGGCGCGAAATCCGTCGTATGTAATCACTTCAACTATGAACCTTCCGGCAGTTTTGCAGAAATCATACAAGATTCACGACAGAATGCATGGCACGAACATTTCACACCACGAAATGCGGCAAAAGCCAGATCATTTCAGTTCAGGTCAGATTGAGCGATGATCTTTGCGGAATAATCTCACTCTGTCACAGCTCATTTTATGTTGTTTGTTGTCGTAGCTCTGCTAGTGATAATAGCTGTCTTGTCGCCGTCTAGTGGCAGGTGGGCGCTAATGAATGGACACCATATTTGCTACAGCATCAGGTGCTCAATTGTGACGCTAAGTGGGAGACATTTGAATTGACAATTCGTCACCAGTTGCGCATCACAGCACTTTGGTGTCATTTCTAAAGGTGTTCTGAAATTATCGAATGTTTCAATCTATAATATCCATCAATAGGTTCCTATAGTCTTCATTTATAATATTCATAAAGTGGAATTAATTGCCATTTTCGATTTAGCAGCCAGTAAATTTGCACTGTTGATTATCATTTTCGCTGTTCGCTGATAAGCTACGGCCTGGCGAGAGCTGATTAACTCATAGCACCTTTTGTTTTCATTATACGCAGCGATAAGGAATATAATGTTATAAAACATGCTGGCCGAGGATAGAGTCTTCCAATGCGATTGTGAAATGCGGGATGTTTCCCGCTCATTTCTTCGAAAGTCGGCGTCTGGTTCTCGTGAAAACGTCGTGAACATAGAGCAATATACACATCAGTATCAATTTAAGCCGCTCGTTCGCGAAATTTAATGTGTTGGTAACCGCGAAAAGGAAAGAAAAAACATTGCGGAACAGCTCAAATCGCGTGCGCAAGGGGCCGAATTTTTGTTCCATTCCTTAAATAGCCCTCGCAAGATGAATACATGCAAAGGTCAGAAGAAATTGGCGTAAGAAAAGAACTGTGAATGGTGGTGATGCATTCGTACAGTGATTCCAATTTAAAATAGTGGGACACATCTGTGCTGTGCTTTTTTGTGTTCATCATCAGTGAATGTATTTTTCGCTCAATAAAACAGATTATAACAACATGTTGTGTCTACAATCGGAAGATAGAATTGACGGAGCTGCTGATCTAATACATCAGTTTATTTATGCATGTCAGCTGAGACAATGGAAGAACAAAGTAAGTTAGCAAATGTTATTTTGATGATGTTACGTCTGCCAAAGTGTTATAAGGGGTTAAAGGGGGGTTATATTAACGGCATAACATAAACCTAAGAGTTTGTCATGCGTTGAAGAATCGAAAAACTATTATTGTCTTCGGACATTAATTTATTCAGTACGTTAATAGCACAGTGAATTGATTTATCGAACATTGAAAAATAAACCAAGTCGCAATATCGACCTAAAACGGTCAATACTTTTCATTATAGACAAACAATTACAGGCAGACCGCACAAAAAAGTCGCATAAAAAAATCGTGCAAATCTTCACCAGTAGCTTTAAAAAATCGTGTTCGGTACACAATTTGAAAAAAAAAAATTTTGTGCGGTAGATAGGGACCGCATAAAAATAGTTTCCCCCAAGAAAATAACTCCAATTCAAGCCGTTCACCGTTCGATTTCCCTTTGTTTCCCTGCTTTGCGATGGTACAGTTTACCTTTTCGGTTGCGCGTGGCTGTGTTGTGTTTTTAGTTGCATGTCGAAACTTGTTTCTGTTAGAAATTATGTCATGCGCAACATAGAGTATTCGATGGAAAGATGGAAATAATTTGAGAAGTGGATAAATTAGACGCAAATATGCTTTTTTCGCACTGAAATGCATATAATCTATCGAAAAAAAACTAAATGGACGAAAACTTCGTCAAAAATGCTTCTTTTTTTATATCTGTATTATAGTGACTTTCAACTCATTTGGCTGGTTCGTCACTTTTACTTCCATTTTTGGAAGAATGTCGGGAGTGAGAATTGAACTCGTGACCTTTAGCGTGAGAGGCATGGATGTTACCACTACGCCAGATCGCCTCCACAAAAATGCTTCTTTTCATATATCGCACAAAAAAATCGCACAAAAAAACGGGACAAGAACAGAAAACCGCACAAAAACAGGTTTTTCTGTATTACTCTATAACTGTATATTTTTCATTATTATTTTGCGCATAACAGGGTTTCGACTATCTGGAAAAAAACATTGAAAATCAGGGAATATCAGAGAATTTGGTCATTAATCAGGGAAATGCATTTTTATAACTACAGTGACTCATACTCGAAATCGTACTCCACCATGCAAAACTTCCTATTTTTCAAAAAAAAAAAGTGGACTAACTCAATTTTTTGCCAACCAATTCAATAGCAAATTAGTTTAACTGTATCAAACAGCTTTCATTTGATCCCTATAATGTTTCTGTAGAATTTTTCAACACAGAGATATTTTTATTTGAATGAAAATGTTCCCCTAGAGTTTGTGGGTGAGAAGCAGGGTGACTTCGAATTTTCAAACGGGACTTGATTGAAAATGCTGATACCGATGAAAAACTACCCTATGCAAAATATCAGCTCAATCGGACTTCATTTACTAGTGTCGCACAGCCGTCAAAGTTTGAGTTTTTTGAAAACCGAAAAATCACCCAAGGGTGAATAAAGGAAATCAGGGTTTTAAGAATTTTTTTATGCCAAATGTCTTCAAATTGCATGAAACGTCGAGATCTACTATCATCTCGAAAAAAAAATTTTTTTGTAAAAAATCGACACTCTGGGCACACTTTTTGACACTTATTTGTCGATTTTTAACGAAAAAAAATGTTTTCGCGATAACAGTAAATCTCGACGTTTCATGCGATTCTAAGACATTTGGCATCAATTTTTTTTTTGGAAAACCCTGATTTCATGTACCACCTCCTTTGGGTGATTTTTTTGATTTTCGGGAAACTTTAATTTTGACATCTGCGATAATATTGAATGAAGTCCCATTGAGCTGATATTTTGCATGTTTCTAATGTTTTACATAGGATATTTTATTGTGCAAATCAATCAATCGATATGACGATTTTCATTGGAACCCTAAACCATACGTCTTATCTCGTATTGCGAAAAAAACGACGAAGTCCTAGAGCAGCGGTTTTCAACCTTTTTTGCTCTATTCCCCCTTTTACGAAAATTAATTCCAATCACTGACGAAAGTCTTTCAAACCTTTGCGAAGTAGTTCAATCAACATTTCAGATTTGAAAATGCTTGCCGAGTATCGGAAATTTTTGGGTATCTAATGGCGGGTTTACATTAGGGAGATCTATAGCTATAGATGGATTTATTCACGTGGAAATAGGTGTAAACGGGTGAGAATAAATATGATACACTTATTCGAGGTATATACAAATTGAATAAATTCAGCATATGTAAACGCTTGTGAATTTCTCACTGGTGAGAAATCACTAAAGTTGGATGCAGTAGAGGTGAGGTGAATAAATTCATCGAAAATATGAATATATTCATTATATAAGTTCGCGCTAGTGTAAACGGTTGATACGATTTCTATAAATCTCATCATATTTCTTCACATGAATATATCCCTAGTCTAAACACACCCTAACAAAGTTTTCGTGGCAATTTTTGCAAATCATTGTCATCTTCAAAGCGAAATAAATGTGTAATATTCCATCGCACAATTCTCCCCTTTGATTGACCAAATTCCCCTCTAGGGGAAAATTCCCCCTGGTGGAAAATCACTGTCCTAGAGTGTCGATTTTTGACAATTTTGTTTTCAAGAAAACAGAAGATTTCGACCTTTCATGCAATTTGGAGACATTTGACATAAAAACATTCAAAATAAAAATATCTCTGTATTGAAAAATCCTATAAAATAAACTAAATGGATTTGCTATTAAATTAGTTGGCAAAAAAAATGTGTTAGTCCACAAAATCTTTGAAAAAACAGCAAGAAATCGATTTTTAATTTCCTACCGATATTTTTGTGCACTACACTAGGGTGTCAATGAAATTAGTCATCTCTAATTTCAAAAAGTTACCTCATAAAAAATGTTCACCACCTCGAAAAAACATCGTATGCCAAATATCAGCTCAATCGGACTCAAGAGAGAGTGGCGCAAAGCGTTCGAAGTTTGAGTTTTTTGAAAATCGAAAAATCACCCAAGGAAGGAGTAAAAAAGGGGTTTTCGAAATTTTTTTTTTGCCAAATGTCTTAAAATTGCATGAAACGTCGATATCTAGTGTCATCTCGAAATTTTTTTTTTGCAAAAATCGGCACTCTGGGACTTAGGAATACGAGACGAAACGTATGGTTTTGTGTACCAATAAAAATAGTTATCTCGATTTTTCATTTTCATTCGGAACATGCTGCGAAATGTTGATTTGCACGATGATATACCCTATGCAAAATATTAGCTCATTGGAACTTCATTTATCAGTGTTGCAGACGTCAAAATTTGAGTTGTTTGAAAACCGAAAAATCACCGAAAATCGGGATTTTCAAAAAAAAAAATTGTTGATGCCAAATGTTTCAAAATTTCATTACAAGTCGAGATTCAGTGTCAACTCGAGAAAAAAAAATTTGAAAAAAAAATTTTGGCACTTGGTCGTTTTTCCTTCTGAAAAGTCGAATTTTGACGAAAAAATTTTTTTGGGATAACTATAAATCTCGACGTTTCAAACCCCGATTTCCGGATTTTTCGGTTTCCAAAAAACTCAAATTTTAACGTCTGCAACACTAATAAATGAAGTTCGAATGTGCTAATATTTTGTATAGGGTATATTATCGTGCAAATCAACATTTCGCAGCAAATTCCGAATGAAAAATCGAGATAACTATTTTCGTTGGTACCCAAAACCATACGTTTTGGGTTTTCGTATTCCGAAAAAAAAGTCCCAGAGTGCCGATTTTTGACAAAAAAAAAATCGAGATGACACTAGATCTCGACGTTTCATGCCATTTTAAGACATTTGACATCAAATTTTTTTTTCGAAAAACCCGATTCCATTTACTCCCCTCCCTGATGATTTTTCGATTTTCAAAAAACTCAAACTTTGACCGCTTTGCGCCACTCTCCTCTAAGTCCGATTCAGCTGATATTTTGCATAGTGTGTTTTTTCGATGTGGTGAACATTTGGTATAGGGTAACTTTGAAATTTTAGGGACGATTTTTTTCCATACATTCGTTGACACCCTAACCTACACAAGTCAAGATGAAAATGTGTTCATGAGATATTCCGAAAGCTGTTTCCAACTTTCAAAAGTTGTGAAAATAGATTTGCATTGCGGTGTACGATTTCGAGTTTGACGCACTGTATACCAGTCGATTTGAATTTTAATTTTTAAACTAACATGTGCATAGCCCGACTCTTTGTGTGCATTTGTTACTCTTATTTTGTTTCACGTGGTTTGCTTTTGCCTGTGGGTGCAGTTAGTACTGTCGCCGAATGCAGTAAAATGTGTCACCAATCATTTCGCTCTGCTGAGAAGGACATGGTCGCATTGAGAAGAATTTTCACGATAGCTATGTAATTGCTAAGAAAATAATAAAATAAAATGATAAAACGAGGTAATGTTTTGCAATGATCCGTATTATAAATCTGAGCTTAATGAAACATTGCATAATATGTTTTAATATTTTTTTCCGTATTTGAGAAGACACCCTGTATATCAGAAGTGGCCAAACCTTCGATCATTGCGGGCGACTAATTGTTCAAATGGCGGTTTGGGGTTTACTAACGTTGACTGTATTAACGAATTATTAAAAAAAGAAATTTATATTAAACTATAGAACAAGTTCAAACTAAAGGGAAAACATATGTAATGCTAATAAGTATACAATGATAAATGAAAATAAAAATAATTATCGGATACCAAATGGTTAATAAGTGAAAAATTATTTTCTTTAAAGTCTTATGATTAAATATCGGACAATGTTCGAAAGAAATCGGCATTTTGCATGTTCGTAAAGCATTTTTCGTAAAAAATACACCCAAGTAGAGTATTATATTCCTCAATTTCATCGAAGTATAAGAACTATCATTAAAAAATTAAATGAAGGGGAAAATTCCTTTTCCGTCGAGATAATGTACTCCGCTACCGGTCGATCGCAATAATAATAAAATTATATGAAAATTACATGAAAACGCTTCTTCAACTGCAAAGCAGCGTTTGTACAATCATGGTCGACTGCTTGGATGATCATCGATGCAAGAATCATGAGTTTGAATCTTGGTCATTTTATTGATTTTTTTCAACAGCTCATTAGCAGCTGAACAAAGTTATCTAGCAGCTGTAAAAAGCTCTAGCATGCGTCTATAAAGGTGCTAAAAAGCGAATAGTATTTACAGCAATTTGGTAAAAGAAAATAATGCAATCAGAAAAAAATATTATTCTTTGATAGAGAAGTCTATGTAGAGCTGAACAAATCAAAATATGGTCGAATAAAAGTTTCGCCACAACTTGGAGTTAGATAAACGTTTTTTATTGACATTAAACTATATTCAACGAACAATTATTTCTAAAGCTTATTAATTTCTTCTAATTTGTGTAAACAATGGTTGAATACAGGCTTCAATAGTTCAGGCATTATGAGGTTGGGAAGCCACCACAGCTCAACAACTCAAATCCCGTATCATCAGATGTGCCAAAAAAGTGGATTTCAAGGTAGTCCAGACCATGATGGCGGTGTTTCGGGGAAGATTGAAGATGACGGGCCACTATCTGTCTATTTGCTTCACAACTCAAACGCATATTTTATGGGCTTGTGAAAATGCAATAAAGAATTGAATTAAAAAGAAAACTTTTTCGCCAAACGTGTTTTCATTTATTCCCGTTATTTATGACTTACCCTTACGTTGCTTCGAACGTGATAAATTCAAGGCGATTTTTGTAGATTTGTAGAAAATCATAAGCATAAAATTCACTCCAACTCCAAGCCATATCCACGTTACGAGACTAACAAAAGAAACTTAACAGCTTGTCTGAATTTATTTATTTATTCATTCATTTCGTCAAACAAATGTAGACTACACACTTATACACTAATGTTACAATGTTTTCTTAGGTTAAATATTATTTTTGCGGTACATGTTTCTTTTTAGCTGTTTTTTATTCATTGTTGTGTCAATTATTTCGCAGTGCTGATTGTATATACACATCATGCGATTGATAGGAGCGTTATTTGCATAATTTGTTCTGGATGTTTTGGTTAGAAACAAATTTCGTGTTCTTAGTTGACGCCCAGGTACATAGAAATTTAGTTTTTCTAGTAATTCAGCTGATTGTACTCGTTGCGAAATTAGGTCATTAACAAAAGAAAGCATTGCAAATTCACGGCGTTCTTTTAGTGTTTGGATGTTTATGAGCATGCAGCGTGCTTTATATGAAGGAAGTGGAAATGAGGTCCAGTTGAGTTTACGAAGTGCAAATAGAAGAAACTGTTTCTGGACTGACTCAATGCGTTCTTCATGTACGACCATATACGAGTTCCAAACGATGTTACAGTATTCCAGAATAGGCCTTACATATGTAATATATAAAAGCTTTATTGTGTATGGGTCCTGGAAGTTATGTGAGAAGCGTTTGACAAAACTTAACACACTATTCGCCTTATTTATTATAGAGTTGTAGTGTTCTATGAATGTGAGTTTACAGTCCAGGACGACGCCTAGATCTCTAACTATTTCACATTTTTCTACATTTTGATTTCCAAGACATATTACAATATTTGGTATATGTTTTTTTCTGCTAAATGTTATAGAGTTGCACTTTTTCACATTCAGTGTTAGTAGATTTTTATCACACCAAGTATGGAATACATGTATTTCGTTTCGAAATGCTTCGATGTCGTTTTCATTTCCAATTTCCGCGAAAAGCTTCATGTCGTCGGCATACACAAGTACATTGATACGCTTGAGAACGAAGGAGATGTTATTAACGTACAGAATGAAAAGAAGAGGACCAAGATGGGACTCCCGAAGTGACTTTTACTGGATTTGAAAGAGAATTTTGAAAATGAACAATTTGTTCACGGTTTGCTAGATAAGAATTGAGCCAGTTTAAGAGTCTTTGTTCCATTCCTATTTTCTGCAATTTGAAGAGTAGTAATGGAATGTCGATGCGGTCAGATGCTTTACTGAAGTCAGTGTAAAGAGCTTTTACGTGTTTGCCATTTTCCATTGCATTCATTGGCAGCTTAAGATCTTTCTATGCTGTCTACGCTCAATTTGTGTTGGTTGGAATAGGGATGCCAGGTCCTCGAATGAATCCTTTCGCATAAGTAACTGATTATTGATTTCAGCATTTCTTAGTCTGTCAGTGAAATTGTGCAGAATAAATAAACGACTCCTCCGAACGAATAATTCTACAATGTATAAAAATATCTTGTTGAAATTCTAGCCACAACGAAATATATATTTAATAGGGTGGCAATGATGGTATGGAAAAAAATAATTATCAAATTTAAAGAACCGACCATGTAGATTTTATTTTAGTGGCCCTGTGAAAAATTTCAGCTCAATTGGACATGATTTAGGGGTGCCTCAAAGCTACTCAGGCCAAAAAATCAATTTTCCTCCAAAATTTTTTTTCGAGATAACACCATATCTCGACGTTTTATGCATTTTTAAGTCATTTGGCATCGAAAAAAAAATTTCGATTTTCTAAATTTTCTTCCTCAAAATCCTCAAAAATCTCCCATCTTGGAAGATTTTTTAGGATCAAAAAATCAAAACTTTGAGAGTATTGAGGCACCCCTTAAATCACGTCCGATTGAGCTGAAATTTTTCACAGGTCATTTTTTTGGGCAAATAAACAAAATGTCGGTTTTTGAAATTTGACATGACCATTTTCGCTGCCCCCCTAATATTCAAGGTGGTCTTATAGAAGTTGAACAGAGTGTATTTAAATACTTTTGTTTCCTGCTATCGCTCGGTTAGAAGTCTTATCCTTACATGATCCACGTAGAGGGAATGACCTAATTCATTTTGACACTTCATTTTCATTATTTATATTTATATTTGTAATATTTTGTTATTTGGTATTAATTTTGTTCTAGCAGATTCTATTTGGAAATTGGACTAAATAAGCCTCTGGCGCGCTAATATGTAAGGTATCTCACATTATTCAACTGATGTTTATTTCATTCGTGTAATAGCCGGACATACGCGCTACCAAATGTCACGAATCGTTCATGTCGCGTGCATATTAGAAATAATCGTCCGTCTAGCCTCAATTCGATAATTATCACCTAATAATACATGTATTCATCAATAGCTAAGTTTAGATAATAGACTGACATGAAAAGTCTAAGAATACAACTCCAAATTACTAAAACGAAACTTCTCGCCGGAACCTTTTTCAGCCAGTAATAACTGTTGTTCCGATCAATGTGCTAGGACCGATTGAGGCAGCTAGTTAGTAGTAGCTTAATCACACGTCGTGCACCGTCAGCTTGTTTTCAGTCAGTTCACGACGTCAATCAGATCATCAGCAGCAGCCTTTGCGCTAGGGTATCTGCTGAAACCGAAAAATTGATCGTTCCAATGTGAGGGAGTGACGCATTCGAAACGGGAAACGCTATCTCTTTTCGTTGAAGGTGATATATAAACAGGAGATTATCGCTGTCGAAAGTTATTTAATGCAGGTGCTGATAACAGTCGGATTCTATTTTCATGCATCAAAACATGTATCTCGAAAGATGGTTATAATGTCGCGATAGTGTGATAACAACTGTTCAATTGAATTATATACTGTATGAATTGAATTTTAAATTTCAATTCATACAGTATTCGAATTTCGCCCATGCCGACGATGTCCAACATGGGACTAATTCGGTCATCATCCAGATATGTAAGGGTAATGCGAACACACGATGAGAGGAAGTAATTCGTGAGCTTTTAAATGCATTCAGCACAACGTAAAACAAATATTTTGTAATCGATCGTGTAGAAAGTTGAGAATATGACACGACAAGTTCATTTTCTATAGGTGTCATGATTATTCACGTCAACAATATATGTGTAATAATATGTCCACAGACAGGTTTTGGCAACGTACAGATAAAGTCTTGGTAAGACACGCTTTTGGGTTTGTGATAGGCATAATATGCTGATAGACAGGTTCCGATAACTATCAGCCTACCAAATTTAATGGTTGATTTCGTTTATGGAGTGTTAAATATTCGAGAATTGAACAAATGACACATGATAAAAGGCAAAATCGTTACGCTGCGAGTTGAAGTGTTATGCATTTCCACTCGAGACAAGAAGTGTGTTTCTAGGCAAACATCACAAGAGTACTTCAAATTGAGATGAAGTTAGCGTAAGCTCTCACATTATAATATTTACTTCGTTATGCAACATGCAACGGGTTTATTATATGTATTAACAAAAAACATTACGACAATAGTGAGATGATTAACATTTTTCACTTCTCCCCCTCTTTCCAGTGCGGCATGCGTCGCCCATCATCGGGACAGAATGAAGACGACCTGAGTCGTCTCACAACGGTTATATCCCCAACGACAGGAAGCTTATCGTCGGCGCAAACGGAACATGAAGAAGGCGAGAACAGTAGTGGCAAGAATAATCATATTATCAGCAGCATCCTGCAACAGCACAGCAATATTGGCAGCAATATCGACGGTTCCAACAATGGCGCTGGAAGCTGCAGCAAAGGCAACAGTGGCACAACGACGGGGCCCTCAACGTCCCAGTACCTGCCCAATTTGATTAATTCATCTGAGTGGCAGAATTGCAGAAAACGCAAAGAACGACAAGACAGCACATCCTCTATCAGTCAGGATCGGAAACTGATCCGCTCCAATAGCGAGGAGCACCTCCCCAACTGCCAGGAGGTGATTCGTCGTGTGTCTTCGCATGAGGATTTCAAAAAACCTCCGCCGCTGATTGAAATCAGTGTCGACAAGGAGAACATTATTGAGGAATCTGCCGAAGAGCAGCAGCAGCTGGAGGAGCAGCAAATTTTCGAGAAGAATCTAAAAAATAGCTCAGAGAATCTGAGGAAATTTTTTATAGGTAGCGAAAGTCTTTGTGCGGCCAGCAGAGACACATTCGAAGACCAGAACAACAAACCTGTCGATCAAGGTCACGGTCAAAACCATCACCACCATCATCATCATCATCATCATTCATATAGTAATCATTTGAGTCATAACAATAACCACACAAAGAATCGACTTTCGCCGTGTCGGGATATACTGAAAGCCCGCAAGGATTCTGACAGTGAGTTAGATGGAGAGCACGAGCGTCGTCGTCACTGTGAGCGATTTTCCAAAACTCGACCCCCTCCCGGGCGAAAATCCGTCTCTCCGCGGAATCGCTCCAAGCAATCAAAGCATACATCATCGGGCAAAGAAAAGAGCGGAAATGAACACTTCTACTCCAAACATGATTCGCATCATTCTTTCAAACATGAACGTCGTGGCTACGGAAAACGAGACAAATCGTCTGAGCATAAAACGCCCGAACCGGAAATCTTTTCCGATTACAACGATAACAACGTCTTGGAGAAAGGCACCCCTGATTCTCCCCGAGAGAAACAGCTGCCGTGGGACCAATCCTTCCAGGACGATACCCCTGTGGTATGTCAACGTTTTGCGGATCATAACTTCGAGCATGCCAATAAGATGGGCACCTTCGGCGAGGTGCGCAGTCTTCCGCCCAATGCAACCATGAAGCATTACGGAAACTATCGCAGCGCGGAGCTTCATCAGACGATCCAGAAACCTATTCCCCAGGCGAACAATATGTTCGACGATCGCATCAAGGCCACCAACCGCAAGCTCAGTGGATTGAAGAAGAAATTGATCCAGTACGAGGACCGGTTCGAAAGGGAGAATGGCTATCGGCCCGCCCATGGGGATAAAACGAGTGACAGCTCGATCCGGGCAGTGATTGTTGAAATACACAAACTGCGTAAGGAGAAAAATCAGATCAAAGCGGAGTTGTCGGTGGTCAACGCGAAAATGGCCAAAGGGAGCAGCACTTTGGCTGCGACGGCAGCGGAGCATGCCATGGACGAGAGCAAGCTGATGAATATGAAGGAAACGATAGCCGATATCGAGAAGGTAAGAAGATTTGGCTAACTTTTTATTGTCTAATTAGGTTTGGGTTTAGTAAATAGAAAGCATTTGTCATGAAATCCGCTTTGGGTTAAGTATTGTCAACAAATGGGGATAGACGGTTTTCACAATCACTCACATAGAAAGGAACATGCCAGATTCGAACTGAACAATGGTCATTCTATGTTACACCACCGTTGTGTACAGCCGTGCTTGTTGAATCCTTAATTAGTAGAAACCTGTCCAAATGTATTGGGACAATTTTATGATTTCTCTTTATTTTGGTAAAATCCCAAGTGCAATAAGCAGTGATTGAACAGAATCTTTTTAATTCTTGCTCTCCCCGCCAATCATCATTCGAGATGGGCAAGGAGAAACCCGCAATCGTATGCTGTGGAATAAAACTATGAGTGGGTTATACCTAAGATATAACCACAAGGTTGACGTAGGACTACCGTTGGCATTTGATTAAACCAGTAATCGAATGGAACAATTTCCGAATTCAATTTCGAACAAATCCCAATCTAGATCAATTCATGCATTGTGATAGATTACGTTCATCGTTGCAAGACTGACGTATAGCATGATGCCTTGACCATTTCATTCATTTATCGTGGACTTCCAAAATATGTGAACGGAGGAATGATCGTTTAGCCATGTATTTTACATTTCCCTCCGAAGTTATTGCATCTCCCAAGTGTACGTACTTGTCGAACCGCAAATTAACTTGATTTCATTTCATTAAATTTTCTTGTATCAACATATGAAACCAACAGATACAATTTCTTTAAACTAACTTATCTATAATACTAACATTAATACAATTATTAAAGGAGCAGATTCAGTGGTCAGAATGATAAAATAACTTAAAACATATACTTAAGGCTTGCACGAGAATGATTATAGTCAAATCTGTGATAACATTTGTTGAAAAATTTACACATGCTGATAATTGACTCGTTTGCACCATAGTTTATCCGAGATTCCGAAATATTAAAAAACGGGTGGGGAAGCAACTTTATTCGCCTTATATTTATGTCTAACTGTCGCAGGAGTGCAGCGCAGTCTATATCTGTTCGTAAGAGATCAGCATTGAACATTACCTCGGTGAGGTGACGACGCGAACTTAGGATTTGCGGATTTGTTTATAAATTAAGGAAAACTGTGTCAGTACGATCGTTTATGACAAAATATAGTTTGAATCGTCCGCATAATTTGAACTTCCGATTTGATGAACTTAAGGCACTCGGTTTTGATTTTGACATGTAAGTTTGAACGCATATTGTTCAATCGAAGTTCAGTGCGTAGAAGAAATGAAAGGATATCTTCCAATGCAGTCTTGAATAACCGAGCCAAAGCGTTGTGTTCTTGAATATTCTTGCAATGCCGACTTCCCAAGGCTCATTTGTTTAGAAATCTGTGTTAGGGAAGCACACAGATTCCAGCAATCGTACATCAACCGCTGTGCAATCAAATTTTCTTGTCATGCCATGGAATAAAAAAGCTCGCGTTCTGCCTTAAAAAGTTCATCAAATTTAGAGTATATCTGTAGCACAATCAGTCCGTTTTATTTTTATTTAATCTTTTTGACTGGTTCAGATTGATAATACAAAAGTAAATTTTTATAACTAATTATCTTAAAGATAAATCGTTCGGCTCAAACCTTTGTAGGGGAATAAGGTGGGACCATCATTATTATATAATCATGACTAAGTGGATTTCCGAGCGGGCATTCGTTTATATACAGATTTGTGTGATTTCAATAGCTTGTTTTCAAAGAAATTTTTAAGCTATCGAAATAAGTTTTCAGGTCAATAATGAACAATCTCTTGAGATGATCCCTAGGACATTTTTTTTATCTTATCTTCCGAATGAAGTTATTATTATACCACTCCGTTCAGTCGCCAAAAAGGAATTAACGTTCCTCCAAGCGTCACGCTCTCGTTTTCTAAACTTTTATCTAACACTCCGGTACAAAAATGAAAGATGTAGTCCTACGTCAAAAAGTTTGGTGACCGAGGTAGCCCAAGGTGGAAAATCCCCACAAACTCGATTCGTTCACGCAGTTCACCGATTATGGTGAAAAATGTTCCGCTCTTTTTCGAAACGGTTTAGCCAAACTGACGAGGTGACGTTCTAAGTTCATAATCGCAGGTGATCTGAATGCTCGGCATAAAGTAAGGGACAATCAACGATGGAACCAGAACGGGATCATCTTGGCGGAAGACTTCGATAGCCCCAGTTCGGGGGTTTATTCGATCTTATATTTCTTCCTGGCAAACGTGGCCGTACCAGAGGATCCAGTTGTCTACGATAAGCTGCCGTCGGACCACTACCCAGTGGTGTTGAAGTTGGTTGCTTCTGCTGATTGGTTCTTGTTACACCGAATCGTGGATTCCTCCTAGCTGAGCGACCAGGCGCTGAATTCTCTCCACAAAGTAATTGAAATTGCTCGTTATTGTACGGTTCCGGTTCAACATCAGGTGACTATCTCCAAATTGACAGCACCACAAAATATTTTACATGTATTAGGAACATATACCGGTGCCAATACCAGCATACTGCCGACCGTGATAAAAAAGTTACTTTCAATAAACTGACCGGGGTAATCCGGGGAAAGATTAAAGATCTAAGAAATTAGGAATCTCAGAGAAAACTACAATAAATTCCTACCCGATTCTGGTCCCAAAATATATTTTTTATTAAGGCACATGTGGCGTTAGCCTGACGGGGCCGGGAGTCCAATATTTTGACAATTTTTGTCTTACAACTATGTTAGTAATATGTAACCGATTACTCGCGGTTGGCTCGAGGTTAGTATTACAAGTGTTCTCATAATTGGTATGTTGCAGTCTTCGATGCTCTATACGTGTGCCCGACACGGGCTTCTTCCTATTGGGATGCAGCTGACCATTAATCAGCAACGCTCCCTAGTCTGTACCCCATATCTAGCGTGGTGCGTCTTTCTCGACTCGAGGAATCCAGATTCTTCCGATTCTGGTCGTTAACAAAAATATTAAAATAGGGACCTAAACCAACTCCTCCCATGCTCTTTTCAGGGGGATCACGTTAATGTGGTCTTCTGCTGACTTCCACAGAAAAAGCGTTTGTGTTGTCTCATAATCTCGGGCGAAACATCTTTAACCCTTATGAGCAGACTGTCGCTGAAGAGAGGAATCAAGAGTCACGGCTGATGAACTGATAGTACTTACCAAATCTGTCTAGAACTTGAAGGCCCCTGGTTTTGACAACACTTTCAAAATCGAGCTCAAGCACTTGAGCCATGGCTCATTTGTGTTCGTAGCGAAAATTTTGAATAGATGATTCTTGAGAATTTATTTGAATTAGTTGATTTGAAAGTTGGCAGTTCTGAAGCCGAGGAAAGATTCATCTATCCCTAAGAGCTATGGCCCATCAGCTGGCTCTCTATGTTCGAGAAATACATTCTTGAGGAACAATTTGGTTTTCGTAAGAAAAGGTGCACTATTCATCAACTCACTAGAGTTGATGGCACAGTCCCTCTCTGGCTGGAGGGACTGTGCCAAGACACAGACTGATACTCTAACACCTTTAGAATAAATTTCTCAAGATAATTCTGAATCTGTTTGAAGTTGAATTGCTTTACTATAAAACGTGCATTTCTTAATGCAATTTCTTTATCTAGAATAAAGATGTAAAGCATAAGCTAAGTGAACACTTGTAAGAACTTTGTATAAAACAAAAATCAAATGAAAATAATGGGTGGGTTATATTTATGATATAACCACAAGGTTGACGTGGGACTACCGTTGGATTAGTAATCATTTGTCTGTATTGATTGAATTATTGATTGAATAAAATAAATCGAATTCAATTGTATTCAACATATTTGCTGTGTAAGTAAAGAATTTGAACAAACGCCATGTAATATAAGGCACCTTAGTTTTGATAGCTGTATTAGGGAACACATTTCAATGGAAACAAAAGTTCTCCCAACATGCATTTATTTGCAATGCCAATTTCCCCAGACACCTTGGTTTGATGGCTGTGTTGGGGAAACCGTAAATCGGGTCAATCAAAACTGGGCAGTTAGGGCGCTTAGATAGCGCTTGACATTTTACAGTTATTCAATTGCTTATCTCAGGAAAAATAACATTTTATTAGTTGTGATAGATGCGTGGAAATATTTCCTATTAATTGATTAATTGAACATCGTTCCGAGCTATTAAAAAATGTTCGAGTTATAAGGATTGGAAATCTTTCATTTTTTCCTGCATGTTCTGTTTTCATTTTACCCCACATATACCAGCTCTGTTCAAAAAGTATCGCGACTTTCGAATTTACTCGGATTACGTATTCGATTCTAGATTTTTTGTGGCATTATGTTGGTACTCATGTCTCTCACTTATCCTGATAAGTACGGCTATTTTGAATGTTCAGTTAATTTTTGACAATTACTTTCCTTACACGTGTGTTGGTTCATCCTCGATTTTTGCTTATTACAAAAATGGATCAAAGAATCTGTATCAAATTTTGTGTGAAAAACAAAATAAGTGCGCGAACACATTCTGAATGTTGATTGTGACATCAGGTGAATCTACCTTGGAGCGAATCAACGTTTATCGGATTTCGAAAAAATGTTCTCGGAGGGTCTAAAATATGTAAACGGCGCAAAGAGTGCCGGAAGCCCGAGCACGATAAAAACTAAAATCGAATATATCCCATTCCATTAAGCATTTCCAGGGTCATAGCCGATTTTGCTTCGGCACTACGAAGGGATTTCTCTAGAGATAGGCTATAGGCAAAAATCGAAGATGAACCAAAACACGTGTAAGAAAAGCAATTGTCAAAAATTAACTAAACATTCAAAATAGCCGTACTTGTCAGCATAAGTGAGAGACATGAGTACCAACATAATGCCACAAAAAAAATCTGGAAACAAATATACGTAACCCGCGTAAATTCGAAAGTTGCGATACTTTTTGAACAGACCTCGTATTACGGTTAGACGCAGTCCCACGTCAAAATATATATTCATAATAAAAAAGCAAAATTATGGATGCATAAAAAAAAGCTTTTGATAAGTCACTATCGATGTGCCTCAAGGCCTCAAGGGATATAATTTATCTTCTATTGGTCTTCTTTGGTCGTCATTGAATGAATGCTTTCACTTGTTGGACATAAAGGGGCAGCTTAAAGTAGATGATTCCCGGCTAATCTGATGAAACACGCAGCAAAACCTTCTTCCCGATTGCCAACTCTGCCTTGGCTATCATAAGAATTTGTTCATGACCATTTTCACTTGTTGTTGTCGTATGTCATCTATTTCTCATCACCAGTGTGGTCTTCGCCCGAAGAAAGTCATGCTCTGCGTCTGGTGGGATTGCTACCCCATAATAGTGGACATGCGACCCATCAGTTATTTTTCGGTCAAGTTATATGGAACCATCGTAGCGATTTTACCAAGCTTCATCAGATGCTGGTGAACTGTTGTTTTAGACATCTGCAATGAATATACAAATTCACATGTCGTGTAGCGGGATTCATGTTTTAGAAATCATTAGTTTCCAATGGTTGGATCGAAACTCTTCTTAACGTGTTCGTCTTTCCTTCCCGGTTCCCCTAATCGTTTTGTAACTGTCACTGAGAGCAGACAAATGATTAAAATGGATAACGTCGTCTGCTAAAATAACACATCGTCGCTTTTGATATTAGCGGGGACAACCAAATCCATACAAGATTCATTATCCTTTTCCGTTCCTCAGCCGTTTATCGCTTTTTCATAGTCATTGTCTTACATCACTCACACCAAATCTGTGTTTTCCCCCTAAATTGATCAGACACACAATCAATAAAACTATCCTTAAAATGTTCTTCGAACGAGGAGAGTGGGGCTTAACTGGCGTTGGAGATGAGCTATATTTTGCCATTTCTGTGAGATGACGATGTCAGAGAAGACGCTACTGACGTCAATCTTCTGCAAAGAAAAAGATTGACAAAATTGAATCTTTCCACACAACCGGTCGACCGGCCGGCCAACCGTTAGAATGCTGCTGGAAGTGTGGGCTTCCAGCGTTATTCCCGCGTCACGTTCGCATAATTTAGAGCGCGACCTTGGTGGTCGTGACTAAGTCCGCAATGCAGGCAGGCAGGCCGGCAGGAGGTGTGTGGTGTTGTCGAACGCTCAAGGCATTCCGTCGCCGCCGGTGGCACGAATAATTGAATGTTTGATCAATAGCAATTGGCGCGTGCTTTCATGATGAGCACATACGACGTGCAAACTAATTCTTGTTTTTCTCACGTAAACAAATGGTAGGATGTGGTAGGGGATGAAGTGTAGATATTTAGCAATCAATTGATTAGATATGGTATTTAGTATTGCCTTTCACCTAGACGGCGAACTATCGATGGGAGCAACAATCGAAATTGCATTCGGAACTATTCGAATCTGATAAAAATATAATGCTTTGGGCTCCTCCTTTGAATGTGATTAGGCTTCGATATACAAATTTTGTACTGAAACAGAAAAATGTCAACGAGTACGATAGTACACTTCCGCTATTTTGGTTATGGTTATGGTTTGGTAGCAAAAATAAAAAGTAATCTTGATCGGCGACACAATCCAAACAACCTTGGGCTCTAGAGTAGCCTAACTAAGATGTTAAGAAGCTGGCGTCTTTATAGAGTTCCCCAATTGCAAAGCAAATGTGCCGAGGTTTCGCAATCGGTATTACAATAGCGACAAATATAAACTTGTACGAAACCTAAGTTTCAAAGATGGTATTTGCTGTAAATGTGCTGAGGTCTTTCTTATCAAGACTCAGCATTTGTAGAGTACCTTTAATACACGGCGTGATAACTTTTATGTGCCGGTCTCGCGGTTTCTGGTTTTTGGATAGGTGCTGGGTCAGTCGTTGGTTCTCTCCATGACCTTGTAAGTGCAACGAGTCAATGATATCGGGTGATCGTCCTTCGGTGAACTTCCGGCTTTATCTGGTTTTTTAATCAGGACGACCAGATTGTGGAATCATTTTCAAGAGAAATCGCGTTCAGTCCAAATCCAGCGCTACGTATTTTGTCCCAGCATTCATTTGGAGCTTCATGGTGGTTGGGCTGACGTCGCCTGATCGAGTCGACATCGTCTGGTGAATGTTGAAAGTTTATCGTCAGTTCGCATGATGATCGGGTAGGGGCCAGGGATGGTAAAAAATCGCATCGATCAATGAATAGATATATTTCTCTTATCAGATTTATTGACATCCCCATCAGCAGGCGACACTCTTTCACTCGTCAATCTTTCACAGAGAGAATATTTTGAACGGTGTGCTACCAAGATCTCAAAAGAACAGTATGAGCAGTAAATCGCTGATGCCTGTACTCTCCTGTGCCTTGCTTCTACTATGCAAGCTTTATCGTGAGCGATTGCTACAAACGATTATTCGCAGAGTATAAAGTCTGCGATGAGAACTTGTTCCGACAATGTACATCTCACGAACAACTGTTATCATAGGATGTTAGCGCTATGAGTTTGAATTTTCCTTTTGCATTGCTACTACATTGACCGAAGTTGATCGGAACAACTAAATTATTAAAAATCCTATTAAAAATTAATAAAACAAACGTCTCGGAAATAATCCGTCAAATTTCCATCGTGTGTGAAAACGGCGAATATCGATTTAACACTTTCGTCGCCCAGAACGATTCGGTGGAGTTTTTTGCGGGGCCCAAATTCAATTGTCGTTGCGCTAGAGAAATAAGAGGGCAACGATAATAACGAATTCAGGTTCGATTCAGGACTACTTTTCTGTTGAATTCGAATGAAATCAACCGATTGCTGATCAGAACTCTTTTTTCCGCCAATTGTACAGTGTTGCCAATGATAATAAAAAATGAAATTCAACCGAACGGATTTGCTCTATATATTATATTTAGTGACGACGAATAACTACAATTTTGTTAGAGAATATAGAATATTCTGTTTAATTGATTGCCAAGATTCTGTGAATATATCATGCCAAGAACATATGTTACTTTTGTGAGAAAATAATCGTCATAACTATATCACATTTGGCAACTCCGACCTTCCACGTATTCGTTTTCATTGTTTTTTGCGCTTGGTAGATAAAAAAAGCTGAAAGAGGAGGCAAGTTGCAAGCTTTTATTTCTGAGAATGAGAATAATAATTGCGCAACTCGGATAGGCCGGTGTTTATTCCCAAAAGTTTTTTTTCTTAGCCGCACATGTGTTTTTTCATCCCCAAAATGTTCACCGGACGGCGTAATGGTAAATCTGAAAGCAAGGGAAGTAGTGACGATGAAATAGTGCGAAGTGCGAGAAGAGAAATTTCGGGTGTTATCTCATCGAGTTCCGATTTGGATATTGAAGAACTATACGCAAGTGAAGACCTGGACGATATGTTAGAAGAACTTACTATAGACGACATAAAGATATAAAACATTTTAATATTAAGTTTAATTTTTGAGAATGATTTTCCAACAGTACATTCAAAATGTAACGGTTCATTGATTTTCCAATAACTTTGTCTAACATTTTATTTTAATCAGACATTTGGTTTTTGAGTTTGAAAGAAAGATCAATCATTTGAAATACACCCTTTAAAAAATCAGTCATAGTTTGAATTGGTCATATAATAATGACAATTGTAATTTTAGCTAGTTTCCATCATTTGTGCCAAGTTTCAAAAAAATCGCAGAGGGTCGGGTCAGCAGCCGACTGATTTGGGGTGGAATCGCTCTATATCGCCATTTTGGATTTGCAATTTGCATAAATTTAAAAAAAATATCGTCATTTTTGCGATGGCGGCCATTTTGAACTTGCATTTTCATAAATAAGTGTGTTCTACTAGTCAAGTCCTTTCATTTGATACCCATATTGATGGGGTTTTGATAAAATATGTAGTCCGCTATTTTGTAGCAGTCGGCATCTTAGATTTTCAAGATCATGAAATACGCAGTTTTATAACGACAGCAGAGCGTGTTCCAAATTTCATATCAATCAGTCAACAGAAAGGGGGTGAAATTTCTATTGATGGGGAACAACCCTACAGATAAACATACAAACATATTTACAATAGGTTATGCTAAATAAAACCTGTTTAAAAGTATAGTATAAAAAGTATACTTTAATGTTTTTAATTTTTTGATTGTTCTACATATCCCATATTTACATTTAAGTGCCTATTCTATCAAATTTTTTTGGAAATCCTATTCAAATTCAACGAGGAAAGTGTCATTCACATCTAGGTGACGGGGTCTCCCAGGAAATACACCCATAGTGTGTCATAGTGTTAACGCAGGTGAACGCTGCGATTACAACCCGAAATCTCTCGTGATTTCGAACTGTATGAGGCACGTGACGGCCCAACACCCACTTGAATATAGTATCCTCATTTTGGGGAAGTGGATATCAGATGAGGAAATCGAGGCTATTTGAAGAAAGAAAAAGGCTAGGGTATCTGTTATCCGGATATCGGATAGGCCGTGACTCACTATCCGGCCGGATAACGAAAATTAGAAAAAATCAATAATATCTTATTAATATAAGCTTATAAACATCACTCACACGAATTTAGAACTAAGGTGTACCGTATCCGAAATGTTATTAAAATAAAAATATTATCAACTCCTAACAGTGTTAGTATATTAACAGTATTCAAAATCAACCAGTGGTAAATTATGATGATGAATGATGTGCGTACTGCTTTGACCAGGGACTCTCAAAGTCTCAATGTCGGTTACCCAGGGGTCGACATAAATGTAAAACTGATTTCCGGAGTCGACGAGGTCTAGAAATCGCCCCTATTAATAAACATAAGTTCTTGTCTGAATCTACTGTATAAGTTGTATAAGTTGTGTCACGTATAGTAACAACTTATTACAAGAACGACTAATATTTTAGTAGAAAGTATTATTGTTGTAATTTGTATTAATAACTGTTAATAACACTTGACATTTACTGAATTTTATGTCTATTTATTGATGAGAAAATGATTCCATGTTTACTAACTCAACTGACCGCAAAGTTTTTGTATTTTGTATGAATAAGATAAAGATAATTTTTTATAAGAAATTTGGCTGTAGGGGTTGGTAGAATCACTTCATTCTGGAAGAGGTGTCTCTAGGTCAAAATAGTTCGAGAATCCCTGGCTTAGAGTAACCGCCAACTCTAAGGATCGTGATGGCGATCGATCAGGAATATTTTCACATAACAGTCGATATAGTTTGAAATTGTACTTTTCGCTTCGAATCTAAAATGGTCGCACTCAGGTATTTTGGATCTTCCCCTAAGTAGTTGTCTCCGTACCCCTCCAACGTTTAAAGGTGCTCTCATTTTGTATACAACAACACGCGGAATTATCAACGATTAATCAATAGCATTGACGGATACAAAGATTTTGAATATATAAACAAGATTTTACCTAGCCAACTCATATAATATGAGAAATCACAAGTGGAAAATTGAACATTAATTCGCTTAACCCTAATGGAATCTTTATTACATTTGCAAATAAATGTCTGCCGAAGCGCATATTGTTTTCCTTCTTTCTGGTCAAAGTAAATGCACTCGTGTTTGAATATAAAATGTCTGGGCGAAAGAGCGAGAGTGCTCAAATCATAAAAAATAGAGATACTCATTCTCGTGGAGCAAATCCCTGATGCGAGGTATACATGAAACGAGCGAGGAGAGTAACTCAATTATCCGATCTAGATTCAGTCTAGCAATGCATTGGTCAACTCAGAGTTACCTAGAGAATTTCATTTTGTTACGATGAGAATGGATTCATGGTTAGTCGCAGTTTGTACAGATCGCCATCTGTACAGTTCGCGATGAATCGTTAATCACACCACGCTCCCTTTTTTCCATTAGGGGCTTCTCCTCACTTTGTTATCACTAGTTTGCAGTTATTCTCTATCAGTTTACCAGGCCCGAAGGCAGTTTTAAATTGTTCAAATTCTAAATGAAATTTTATTTAAAAAACTATCGATGCATTCTAAAATAATATATGGAGTGATACACAAGCGGATTGAGTAATATAATTTCATAGTTTTACGTCGAAAATGCGGTTGTGTCCTAGATACAACCCCTTACCATTTTTTCTCTTCTAATTCTGATATCTAGCAACATGCCTGATTTTTTTGAGCGCGAAAAAAATAAAAAGAAACTATTCATTTTAGAGCCATTTTCGTGTTAACAACTCCCAGTTTAGAGCAGCAAGAGCAAATTTTCCGAGAAGTCACTGAAAAACAGTCAATTTGTTGAAGTTTTCAATACATATGAAATGTTTAGGACCTGCTGAGTCTGATCATGAGTTTTATTAGTTGTTTTTGTTGAAACTAACATGACAAATTTAAATATGAAAAATCATTTTTACCATCAAGTGTTTACCGCTAAACGGCCAGGTGGCAACTATATTGCCATCAACATTTTACGCTAGCCCTTTAACGGGCAGTGGCAACTACAGTGGAACCTCGATTATCCGCGAGTGGATGATCCGCGGTGCGGATAATCCGCGAAAGCGAGTTCCATAGTAGATCTATGAACCTTCTCAAAGTTTGTCAGTAAGCAATAAACTCTTGCTCTTCTGTTTTGGTCAATGCTTTCACATTATCTGATTACTGGTGAGCACGACATACAGATGAATAGTTTGATGATTTACGTATAGATAAAACATAGTTTTCATTCTGGAATATTATTTATTTTGTGTTTGTACCTCATTTTAGTCCTTCAATGCGTTATTCGCGATTTTGGCTATCCGCTGTGACCTTGCCAGATTATTTCGCGGATAATCGGGGTTCTACTGTATATTACTACCAATTTTTTCAATGCTTTTAACTGTTCTGCATGTAAACATGTCGTTGTATTGCAGTTTGCGTTGATTACATGCCTAGCTCTCATAGCTCGTTAAAGAGTTAAACGTTTGCAGCTCATTCATCTCTAGCCCTGGGAAGGGTCTCTGGGGACAACTCAATCCAAACTTTTTCTCTACCTGCCTTGACAAAAACAATTCATTGTCGTTCGACGCTCCTCAACAAACCGTGTTCGTTTTAGCAAACATCAAACGATGTTCTTGAAAAAAGGATTTCCGAGCGGGCTCCAGTTTATATATAGATTTGTTAGCCTGTTTTGAAAGCATTTTTCAAGGTATTAAAAAAAATCGACTCTAGGTAATAATTATTGAAAACTGAGACATTTTTTCATTCGAATGAAGTTACTTTCATACCATTTCGTTTAGCCGCCAGAGATTTATTAACATTTAAAACCTCCAAACTCCAATAATTTCCAATAGTTTCGTTTTTGAAATATTGAACTTACACCCCAGTACAGAAATGAAAGACGTAGTCCTACGTAAAATAATGAAAAAAAATTAAAAAGTAACAAGAATAAAAAAAATATTAAAATAAAATAATCAGATTGCACGTATTTAGTTGGTACAGTATTGGCACCATAAACACCGTTCACATATTCCAGCGGTCTGGTTTGCATTTTCATTATTATCAAAGAAAAAGTGTAAATGTACCGAATTTTCTCTTTGTTGACCTCCATTGTTAACACTATATAACTCACAACTATATGGAACAAACAAAAAACATAAAAGGAATTTTTAAGTGTCAAATGTCAACTTGACAACGAGCATAAACTAGAAAATGTATGATGCGTATTACGCGAGATACCGATCACTTCTGTCATCTATCGAGAAAATAATGGATTTCTTTTTCTCCAATATAACATATAAACCCCAACATATAAAACGTATTATTATTCTGGTATGCACTCATATATTGGTTGCCTATCACACTTTAATAAAATCCACTCAAAACAATCAACTGTAACTAAGGTGTGATTCCCAATTAATGGTTTGTTCTTATCCTCTTCTTCTAGCGTCTTCACGAGAAGCGTGCCACAGATCATCGTAGTGACAATTTGGACAGTCTCTCCAGTGAACAGTTGTCCGAGGAAAAAGCATCGGTGCAGCGAGCTCTTCTCTATTTGGAATCGATTTACGGGCGCCCTGCTAGCCGGGAAGAGCGTGATGCGGCGCGTCCTCTCTACGATCGGTACCGGATGATCAAACGGTTGGTGAATCGCGCCAACTCCATCAGTGGACCATGTGGCGGCAATTCTCAAATGCCAACGATTTTGGAACATGAAGCGCTAGCCATTGTGGGAACCACGACACCTTCAACTGATATCTCGCCACCATCGGCCACCTCTATGGTTCAATCGCCGACCGACACCTCGGTAGCGTCCACAGCAGCTCAGTCAACCGATGAATCCGAAACCACGTCCAGTTCGATCACCGAGAACATCCATTCGATGACGATTGAGCAGTTGTGGGAGCATTACGATGCTGCCCGCGAAGAGAAGAAAGAGCTGCGGCGAACAATAAAGGACTTCGAGCAAAAGTTCGAGGAAACCACGGGCCGAAAGATGTTGAAATCGGACCGGAAGACAATTGAAGAAACCTACGCTCTGTATAAGCAGAAAAAGGCGAAGCTTCGGCTCATTGATGCTCTTTTCAAAAAACAAATGTCGATTTGAAGTGATCTCGAGATTCCATTTTTAACGTATACATACTTTAGCGTTGTCTTTTTTTCTCATCATCCAGACCGAATCTTCCTTTTTTTTTGTTTTCCGAACGACAACGTTGGAACTTTCTTTCCATTTTTCGCATCCAACCATCGAGCTTCTATTTATTTCATTTCCTTGATTTTTCTATTCCTTCCTCGATGTTTTAGAAAAAGTTCACCTCGCGTCCCTTTGTGTGCATCGTGCATATATGCGTTGGATTTATTGTAACATAATAAAAACCCTTTAGATATTATCAACGGAAAGCAAACTACATGAATCAAACGGTAAATCTTTATAAAAGATATAATGGAGCAAATAATATTATTAAAACAAGGTACGATATACATGAGAACCATAGATATCATATTCTATTGTATGGCTTGTTCGATTGTTTAATTTTATCTTCTGTTGTCTAATATCTGTTGTTAATTATTAATTACGTACCTCTATTCATTTTCGAGCTACTTATTAGGATGCCTTTCCACCTGGGGGAGACATCCTAATAAGTGGTAGCGTCGTATAAGAAATTACGAAAAACGGTTTTTTGCCGAGGAGAAAAAAAATAGTATATATACAAGTAGAGGAAACAAAAAAAAAACGCATATATACTGATAAGCGAGAAAGAAATATTTGCATACAAAATATTCAGTTTTATCTAGTGCAACAATGTAAACAATATTTACATTTCAAAATGTGACCTAAGCAAGATACATGTAATGTATTGAAATTATGATTTAACCTTTTATATATAATGGAACATAAGTGCAAACTTATAACTACCACATCTGTTTGAAGTATGATGTAAAAAACAACACACTCTTTAGATCGTATTACCCCACATTTACAGAACTACACACTAAATTCACAGCATACAGATTCGTTTGAAATAAAAAAATAACCATAGCGTCATCTCCGTACTAACTTATCAATAACAGAAAAAAAAATCAGCAGCATACCCGAAACGGCATAATACAGAAAACACACACACACACGTATTTGTAGCTCTTTAAGATATATTACGAATATTATTGAAGATGATGGAATGAACAAAAGCGATAAGTTCTTAAAGAACGATTTATTACAGATTATGAGTATGATTATTATTGCTATTAATATTATTGCTAGTGTATTTGGTGCATAATTTGACATGATGGATACAAAGAAAGAAAGAAAGAAAAGTTGGGATTATGAGAGCGGAAGTTGCGAGAGTGAGCATGAATTTAACAGGATTAATAATGTTTCATGAGAATAAACAAGCAAAGTTACGTAACGTGCTAGTGAAACAGTGTGTGTGTCGATCAATGCCTATCGAAATGTCCATGTCCAATGAATTACTCGGCTTCGGCTTCTGAGCTAGGATGAGTTGGTGAGATTGATTATGTGCCGATTGACTATTCGAACTTTTTGGTTGTTAACCCTTTCAGGACCATAAGGTTACGGTACCTTATTAAATCAATTTAGCTATATGTTATGAATCAATAGGCACCCTAAAAACATAATTTATACTAAAAATTCAAAAAACTTTTACCTTTTTTTTTTAAATTTATGGCACAAATATGTCCCTATGGTTGCTATTATGTATTGCCAGTAAAAATAATAAAAAGGTACATTCCGAAATATTAAAATAAAAAAAATAATTTACAATGGTTACGTGAATATTTAATTAATCCATGATTTTTGCTTGGGACATCGGCGTCCCCGTGGTCGTGAAAGGGTTAACGTGAGGTCTTTACGGGGTCCTAATAACGACTCCGATCTTTTTTCTCGCCTTTTGTATAATCCACGTACCGTTGTCAAAAGCGTTAAGATCTCGCATAAAGAGGATGTTGCGTTTCAACATTCAATGGTTGAAAGCTGATAATCAACGAAACGCAGAACAGCAAGAGGAGCGAGAAGATGATATGTAAGGACTATGCAGTGATACTCATATTACCATAGAATCGATCGCGATGGTAAGAACGATGCGTGAAATTCCACGTCATAGCCGGTCGACGTCGAGCTTGAGCGTAACCGTAATCGTTACGTAACAAAAATCAATTTCTATTCCTAAACTAGCTGACCCGGCATACTTCGTTTCGCCTAAAATTTATGTTGCCCACTCTAAAACCGCCACATGCCAAATTTGGGTTCGTTCGCTTGATTAATTCTCGAGTAATGCAGAAACTTGTGTTTCATTTTCGAACATGTGAGAATTCAATTTTCCGAATTTTCCGACCCTCCTTCATGATTTTTCGAAAATATTCCGATTTTTCTCTCCACTATATTGATCTACGGGAAGAGACGAATACAACAAAATACAGGAGGCTAAAATCGGACCATCTCTTCTTCGGGTTTTTCGCTTACCAACAGATTTTGCCTTACATTTTTATTTATATAGATATAGGATATGGAAATGCGTTATTTCGCCTGGAAATCCATTTCCACTAACGAACAAAGATCAATTTCGATAGCGCAAATATCGAATGGACTAACAACGCTTATTATGATGTAATTTTCGAACATGTGGGAATTCAATTTTCCGAATTTTCCGACCTTCCTTCAGAGTTTTCCGAAAATTTTCCGGTTTTTCTCTCCACTATATTGATCTACGGAAAGAGACGAATACAACAAAATAAAAAAGCTAAAATCGGATCATACCAACAGATTTTGCCTTACCGTTCTGAATCATATTTCGGACAACATCATATTTCGGACACTTTGTTCTAATATCTTGAAATGCTTCATGCTTTGATGATATAACTATGAATTTAACATCACAATTGCTTCTTCAGAGTGATCCCTTGGTTTCACTATCACTTCATTTGAGAATATCATTTTAATTATTACATAGTACACATCGATTTATTTTAAATGGACACAGACGAAATCAAATAGACGAACTTCTATTACAGATTATGAAGGTATTGCTGTTGGTGTAGTCATGCAGTAGCGTAGTGTGCGGCCGACAAACCCGTCATTTGCCGGGGACGCTGACCCTTTGGGCACCAAAATCCAGGAATTTGCAATAGATATTTTTTCTCCGTATTATAGTTCATCTATCGTGTCAGTAAAAAACATCCATCACGAGTACTTGCTTCTGTCCATACATGAAACTTATAACCTCTCATTGATTTTCGCAAAATTGAAACACCAAACATCATTTGTCCATCGCATTTAGTGTTTGACGCAGACCTATCTTTTAGCCTAAATGACGACCAAATCAATAACATGACCGTATCTCGAACTGACTTCACCCACATGCTGGAACCGGGACGCTCTACACAAAGCAGTAAGGAAGCCTCCGATCCCTCTGACCCAGTCCCGCCTTCCATCGAATCTATTCTCCAAAGTCGCCCCGGTCCAGCGGTCGGATGTGGTGAGGAGGTTTTCCGATCTGTTCGACAGGGCAAGTACAATTCAACTACTGAACATTCGCAGTCTGTAGCGCAACTCTCTATTCGAGTGACCGTATATCAACAACGGTTTTGATACCACAAGCTTCGACATCTTCAACAACTCCACAAAACACGACGCATTCATCCCGGGACGCAACGATTTCTAGCTATTTGGAAGCCCCTAATTCTACCATCACAGTCGAGCCTATACTTCAACTGACCAGCAGTCGTCCCGGTCCTGACATGGTGTGGCGATAACGGCATGCAGGTCAATAGTAAGAAGTGCAAAATCATATCCTTCAGTGTTGTGACGATTGCTTATCACGAATATTTTATGGAAGCGGGCTCGCTTGAACAGGTCAAATCTATCTGTGATTTAGGAGTGACCGTTGACGCCCAACTCAGGTTCAACGAACACGTAGGAATCACGACCGCTAAAGTTTTTGCTACTCTTGGATTTATCCGCCGGCACGTCTCCGATTTCACCGATATACACGCATTGAAGTCGATCTATTGTTCTTTGGTGCGCAGTATACTGGAGTATACTGCTACTGTCTGGTGCCCATACTACAGATCGCACATAATCAGTATTGAACGCACACAGAGGAAGTTCATACGTCAACTTCCATGGATCCTATCGATCTTCCTTCATATTCCGACCGATGCCAACAGATCGACTTGGAGACCTTATCCAGCAGGAGGTTCAATATGCAGCGCTTATTCGTCTTCGACTTGCTACGAGGCAATATTGACTGTTCTGAACTTCTGGAACAAATCTCGTTCTATGTTCCACCTCGACGTTTCCGGAGTTCGTTTCTGTTGGCACTTCCCCGTCATAGAACCAACTACGGCTAGAACAGTCCGTTCGACTCGGGTCTTCGTGCGAATTTGATCTGAATATGTCCACAAGCACATTTAAAATTAAGATAAAGAATATCGTATAGATTACTAACTATTATTCAGTCTGTACGTCTAGGACGAAGACGGTGATAAATAGATAAATCACATTACACCAACCCCCTTTTAATTTTTCCAGTACGTATGCCCGAGCGTTCCTCCATGCTATGCGATGTTTGACAGTTAACCCCTTCACGTACAACATCGAGTCTCACTCGTGGTGAACTTACATAACAGAGGGCGCTTAAACGCTCTGCAGAGAAGTGAAATCACTCAATTTGTGTTTGTGTTTTGATGTGTGACGAGAAACAGAATACGGTCGCAGTAAGCGGTTTAGTAAGCGGTTAGTACTTGCGGAAACCGGAGTATATTTGGAAGAGTGTCCCCAAAAGCGGGTTCTCTCTCTCTTGAAGACTCACGATGGCCCGACGATCTTCTGGCCGGATTTGACATCATGCCTCTACACGATGGACGTGCTAGAGTGGTATAAGGCGGAAGATGTTGATTTCGAAAGATCTGAATCCCCCAAACACTCCGAACTGCGCCCAATAGAAAAATACTACCCCATTATGATGGGGCACCTCCCGAAACGGCCTAAAGTGGTGAAGAATGTAGAAGAAATGAAGAAAGCATGGGTTAATATGCAAAATAACTGTCGCTTCTGAGATCGTGTAGAACCTTATGGCTGCGGATAAGGCCAAGATTCGTGCCAAACCCAAAAACACTTCACTTTATTGCGCCTTTGGTTATGCAAAAATCAAAACAATATTTCTAGTGCAGCCTGTTTTTTTATATAGAGTTTCAAAGAAAAAAGACGGGTGGGTAATGTCGGGGACATAACCGGAGTGACGTAGGACTATACAAAGGGGACAGCTTTTGTTAAATATATATTTTAAATATATTGTTTTATTTTCTTCTCCTACGTGAATACCTACCTACCTACCGTTCTGAATCATATTTCGGACAACATCATATTTCGGACACTTTGTTCTAATATCTTGAAATGCTTCATGCATTGATGATATAACTATGAATTTAACATCACAATTGCTTCTTCAGAGTGATCCCTTGGTTTCACTATCACTTCATTTGAGAATAACATTTTAATTATTACATAGTAGGAAAAAATTCAACAGCACCAATCATTATCGTTTGTGTTTGACGTTTGTTTTGCGTGAGCACGTAGAATTTACCCGTTCATAAATATTTAAATTTCTCCCGTGTTTCATCAGTTCTCATCGTCGTTAACAGTTCACTGTGATTGCTTGGTAAGTGTTTCGCAGTTGACTATAAAATATAATCAAGTGTAATGTAATTTTCGTCCATAAAATTACAAAATAAAGTGTCCGAAATTTGAATTCAATCAGTCCGAAATTTGATTTAGTGTCCGAAGTTTGATTCTTATTCGCTTCATTTGAAAAGCATTTTATTTATTTAATTTTCTTATGTTTTCAATCAAATAGGTACCAAAGTATAAAGCTTAAAAGCATATTGAACTAATTTATTTAAAATATCTACCAAATAATACCTGTGCATAAAGTTTAGATCTTTTTTATGCATCATATGTCCGAAATATGATTCGGAATGGTACATTTTTATTTATATAGATAAATCAACGCGCTCCTATATGCTTGTGAAGTTGGCCTCGATTCCGGGACCGAATGAGGTGTGTTTACTGAGCCAAGATGATGAAGCACGTGTTGTAATGGACTTAACAGTAGCCAATAAGCAGGCATCGATATTAACCCTTTGCGGTCGTTTGTCTACTCTCAGCTACCACAGCAAGGAATCATACTAAATACTTTATTCAACGATGTAATAGTTTACATTTTTTTTTCTAAACGAATCTTAATGTGAGTCTTAACTTTCTCACGAATGTATACGGAATTTCTATGAATAATAGGTAGCGATACTTGGTATAAACAAAATATTATTAGCGTCGAAAGATAAGAGAATCTTTTGAAAGTTACCTTTTTGCTTGGTACTTTGCCCAGCTAGCTCACCTGTTCTTCCTCTCAGGGTCGGCTTCCGATCTCGGGAGGACTTACACTTCAGACGCGCCTTACTAGAGGGAACTTTTGAAGATCACCAAAGTAGAAGGAACTGGTTTTATATAAGAAAAATAGAATTGACTTGAACTTAATAGTGTTTTTTTATTTCTTACGAGGTTAGTAAGTTTCCCGGTGCTCGAATGTCGCTGGTCGTTGGGAAGGGGAGGAGGAGTAGCGTACCTTGTTCTTGGTTTTCGCAGGTGTGTTCAGAATGGCGCACTTCCTAGGGTGTCCTTCGTCTTCGTCCGGTGGTTTCAAAACTCAGTCGAGTAAGATTGGCTCGTTCGGGTGGCAACTAATTCCCAACTTGCGGGATATGATATGCCTCACAAGATAGTTGAATTGGTGTGGTTGCACACTGCCTGGACCGTTAGCGATAGGCCCAAAGCTAGTGTGGCCATAGATTATCTTCCGGGGACACACCTGAGAGCGGCGGAGTGTGTACCGGAGCGTTCCGAAAGCGCTTGGCTCCTTTTCGATTCGCCACACACGTACTTCTTTTTTCACACCACTATCAACTCTTCTCTCAACTTCGTATCTCAATCTTTTCTGACTATCTTGCTCTCGATCTCTGGCGTCAATGACCGAGCCCATCCTTTCCTCCCCTCCTATCCGTCCTTTCTCTTTTCCCACTTCTATTTCTTCCATCCTTCCTTCTCCGGTCACTGTCACCAGCTTGGCGGGATTTGTATCTCTACCAAGCGTTACCTCTTCATCGGAGCACAGTGGGTTAGTGATTACATTTTTTTCCCATATTAACAAATTTCACATATTAACAAACCAGTCACAAAAAAAATTTAAACAGGAAAAAACAAACAAAACTCTACTGCGGTGACCTCTAATTGTTCCGTGTTCCGACGGTAACACTTTTTTAAGGGGAATTAATTCCGACCGCAAGGGGTTAATGAATCTCGATTATCGCGTTAATCTTCCGGATCATGATTTTGTCGTGACTACTAAACAGTGGCGTAATGTACGGGAGCGAGGGAGGTGAACACCAAGACGATAAGTTATAAAAATCCTTCAATCCAGTGAAAGAGTATAAGGTCTGTGCCTAAGGGCATGAAAAAAATCTTAACGTAAAACTGTGATTGTTTGAAAAATGTTTTTGAATTTAATTCTTTTAATTGTTCAGAAATTTGTAGAATTTACTAATCTCACATTTCAATTGGTGGCTCTGAACGAGTGGTAAGAGTTGAAGTGGCATAAAAATTTCGGAACCAATGAACAAGTGGATTTGAGAGATTTAAGCGGAACGAAGACGTAGTCCTACGTCCAAAATTTCATCATGGTCCAAGCAAAAGATTCGGTCTTGAGTTTTTTTTCCGTTTTGGATGGAAAAAGGGTGTTAATTTGAGTAACGATTCTTCATGACCTGGAGAGTAACGGTTGAAATTTCATGAAGTGCCTTTCACAATCGTTCGACAACGCTCGAACGATGTCAGTAGAGACGTCGGTTAATCGTTCGATCAATTCAAATAATCGAATATTTGCAATTTTAATCGAGTAATTTTGAAAATCAAGATATGAAAACATCCAATAATTATCACAGTAATCGCGATTAATGAAAAAACGAACCATTTTTTTGAAAAGTACAGTACAGTACAAAAAATGTATGTTGGGGCAACAAAAATATTGTGCATCATTTTCATGATCTGCTCTTTTTTCAATCGTCCGCAAAAAATCATGAAATGGTAAATTAATCAATATACTGAAATACCATTTCATTCAAAAACCATTATTCTGCACCATTTTTAATTTAGAATTATATTTAATTTAATTTTTTAAAATTATGACATAAAAAATAAAATAAAAATAAAAAAGATTATTTTTATAATCAATGTCTGTTCGTCATTATTACAAGAAATAAATATATATTAAATATATAAATATTAATCGAATACTGAAAGACAATTAATCGAACGAATCAAATCTTTAGAAATGCCCCACGATTAATCGATAATCGAATAAACGAAAAATTTAGACATCTCTAGATGTCAGGATTGAATGGAGAATTTTATGTTGATAAAGTGAAATATAAAGGCGTATTCATTGGGTTAATAGACCACTCTTTGAACTTATGTGGATAATATTCTTTTGTTGAAAATTTGGTTGTGTTTGAACTTTTTGGAATTGTTTTCCCGTTTTTCGCATTTTCAACTATGACCATAATCAATCCGCCAATCGTATATTGGCTCATTCAAACGATCCTATGATTAAACCGATTATGTTGTCCTAAACATTGTTCTACTGCTCATAAATAACGTCAATAATGCACTTATCAATCAGAATATAAATATAACACGAGTAACTTCTGTTTGGAAAGCTACGTGTAACGATTCGCTGATGCTGACCTTGATGTGAAAGATTTTGAAGTCTTTCTGAAGAAGCCTGAAGATGTTCACGTTGGTATTGATGAAGAAGAAGCGGAAAAAGGATTGGATGCAGCTAGCAAGCTTCAAATCGATTTGTCGTGAAACGTGAAACAGATTTCAAAGCGATTTGATTTCAGAAACCCTCAAAATTTCGTTAAGATTCAAAACCTTAATTATTTGATGCGCCAATTTCCTCAATTCGTTGTAGCAGTTAATATACATCAAATCATAGGCTTGGATAACGAATCCAGGCTACTCAAAAGGAATCTCATGAGCTTGAGCTTGGATAGACTGTATAATTTGTAGTTGCTTCCGTGATTGGCCTGAACCAATCAAATTGCACAAAGAACACACAGAATGACGCTTGGGACTAGCAAATCATTCTTGTTGTGCAATTTTCGGTGATTCGAGCTTTAAATGGTCAATAACGACGCCGGCCACGTCCTTACAGTCACAAGGGGAAGGAAAGGAATGTTAGTATGATATTCGCCGCCCGAAGGCCAGAAGGGTCGCCTCTATAGCGTGGTTCCCTAGCGTTTATCCTGGAAGGGATTGTTGTTAGTGGGAAAAGGTAAGAATCAGGATTCATGTGATGTGATTATGTAAACGCGAACTATCTAAGTGGTCGAAGTGGTCGAATCATCAAAACGAAATTCTGAAAACCTCATATCTCAACAGGTAGCAGAGATCTTTAGGTATCCTGAGAAGGAAAACCTGTAACATTATTTAGATTTTTCATTTCTCGCACGTATGTTTCAATCGAAATCCAATTGAAACTGTGGGAAACCTGAGAAGGTAAACGAGTGAATTCCTCTGCAAACAACTGACGATCAGGGTTGCCATAATAAAATCTGTGTTTTTGGTCTCAAAAAATCTTTTTATTTGTGTTTGTATGCTTTCAGCCATCACAGCAAAAAAGTATACTAACATTATAATTTATGCAACAATATATCAGTTTTCTAAACGAATTTTAAGGTCTTGTAAACTTATTCACGAACCAAAATGGTGCAACTATGAATAATAGACAACGGTTCTCTTTATAAACAATAGTTTTCATCCATGCTTGAGGAAAGGATTAATGGAAAACTCAATTTATTATTTTTGTGATACATGCAAAATATATCAAACGAAGAAGAATTATAGCAAATATTTTTTAAACATAAACATAAACACATTGTTTAGTAATTACTTATCAAAAGTTTGTAAAAAATAAAGAAATCTTGTTCATCTTTCATAACCTCACTGCTTTATTATTTTAAAAAAATACAACCAGTTCGACACAAATGTCGAAATTTAATACGAGCGCAGCGAGGGTTAAATTCAAAAGTTCAATCTTGAAGCATAATCTTTGAAAAATCTGTAAATCTGTATGAAAACCAATCTGTATCTACAGATTCTTGGTTTCAAAAAGTCCGAAAAATCTGTATAAATACAGATTATTCTGTAGATATGGTGACCCTGCTGACGATGTGTACTATATTAAGATATATTCCGCGTACGCTTTATAAAACTTGGGAAACCCGAGAATGTAACCGAGAGAACTCATCTAGAAACAACCGTTTTCCATCATGATATAATCTAACACACCAAAGCTACTGCCATAGTTTCATACTGGTTCTATTTTGGTTAGATTTGATGAATCTCTGTGCGCTACTCAAAAGGAATCTCAAGGGGCAAAAATTGAGTGACTCAGATATAACTGTTGGATGTCAAGATTTTTGTATTCATTGCTAAAGTTGTTTGTAAGGCCCTTTTTGATAACATTCAGCAGCGTATGTTGAGTGAATATTTTTTCTCTACAATGTCAACAAAACAAAATTCGGAAATCGATTGGCATCCACAATTAAAGAATCTGAAAGCTGAGATGAAATTGACGAAAAATTTGAAAGGAAAGTGCAACAAAACCATGAATAAACATCATCAGAGGATTAGAAGAAAATCTTTTTATTATTTATTTTGTTGCATTAATACGACTTCAACAACCCATAAATAAGAAAAACATATTCAAAATGAAGATAAAGCTTCATTTTTAGTTTTTTCCCTTAATTTTTCGATACAGATTTTTTTTACTAAGAATACAGATACTTTTTATTTTGATTTGTTGTGGAACGTAAGAACTTCACGACATTTACTGAGACGCGACGCGAGACAAGACAAACACTTATTGTTCTTACTATTTAAACGGTTTAAAAATTACTTTAAATGTCGACCGGTTTCGGGTGCGAAGCTGCCCATCCACGGGACAATGTCCGACTCAGTTATTTTTAAACCGTTTAAATAGAAAGAACAATAAGTGTTTGTCTTGTCTCGCGTCGCGTCTTAGTAAATGTAAATACAGATATACAGATTTTTTCAGAAAACTTTACAGAATTAAATGGATTTACACTTTTCTTAAAAAGATGGACGCTTCTATCGCGACGGAAACCATAAAATCACGAATTTTGGGCATACGCTGATTTCCGCTTTGAAATCATATGGCCAACATCTAAGAATCGTAAATCCGTCAACAACAGAAAACACAGTCAACATTAATTGTAAATATTCGAGGCCTGTTCAAAACGTCTACGCGTCGTTCGATTCAGTCAGTAAAAAAAAACACCCATCAATGATTCCCATGACTTGGCTCAGAAATTGAAGGCAATTAGAGAACAGTCCTTCTGGTAGATCTACTCCAAGAGAGAGATTCGATTGGAATTGTGGTCATTTCTTTCGTTCATAATTTTGCAAATATAGAATGTGGGGGCGTACATTACTACAATGTTTATTTTTTTGGTATTACAAGTACTCTAGATTTGTATTTTTCATTGCTACTACACGGATTCTATTTGTTTTCATGACATACATCTTTGTTGCTTTGTCTTTTTTTACCACATGAATAAACACAATAAGTACTCACTTTTTTCATTAAAGTTGTCAATAATTTTTGGTTTTGAATTGTATCCACGATCAACTATGGGGGTGGGGTTGAATCAATGAAAGGTATCCTTAGTATAATGATTGGCTAAAACTAGATTGTTGGGATAAGTTGGCAATAAAAATGAATGATATATTATAAGTGAATGATTACATCCAACTCGGTTCGCAAACTCGGTAATGGTTGAAAGTCAATACTGTCAATTCTTCCTGGATAATTAGTTGAGGTGGCCTTAGGAAATATCGTCTGTTGGAAGTTTCAATGAGATTTTTGTTCGTGTGTTGTCAACACCATTTGTAGAATAATACTCGGCTGTAGGCGCTTGGTGAATAAACAGGTTGTGTTTTCGATCTAGTCGATCGATTTTAAAAAACGTATTCTATTTTTTTTTTCATTTCTACCCATAACAATTACAATTATGTCTATTCTAGCACAGTTCAATAAGAATAACAAGAGTGGGTTGTACAAACAGTTAGTAGTGTTTTTGTTCTGATATAGAAAAGGATCAACAGCGTGAATGATTGTCGGTGCTACAAAAGGTTCACTACGGCGCTTTATTTTAATTGATTATATCTGCTTATATCACCAATTTTTCCATCGTTCGGTTAAAAACATTTTCTGCTAGGTCTAGAGGAAAATAGATTTACGTTAAAACATCACATTACAGGGCTGTTGGGAGCAGTCGTCATTGTCCAATGGAATATCTACACATTAATCTATCGCAACTGTGGGTTTATGGTATTCTTCTCTCAACAACACGCTTTTGCTAATTATATTAGTTTCTTTTTCTCAGTTATAATGCCACAAATAAAAGCGATGCTTCATTTGCTTTCAATTTTGTATTTCAACGTTTGTTGTACTACTTTTGCCCAATGGTTTGATAATCTGAATTAATTGCTTTGACTCCGGTATCCTTCCTTGTTTCATTTGAAACTCATAAAAGGGCAATACTCTTAACATTATGACATTGAAGACGTTCTGATCTTTCCTCAAATAAAAATGTTCTATGAAAGTATGACCATTCATAAGGGTGGTATATGATTTAGTTGCTTAATGTTTACTATCATAATTTATAACCAATAATGTAATTTTGCAAGATAGATATCGCCTGCAGTTGTGCATATCGTTAATACCTAGTATCATCCACAGAGAAAACAATAAAGCGAAGTCATTACTGTCATCACATAAAACGTTTCATGTTTTGTTTCAATAGTACGTAATTCACGGCCATTTTGTGAGCTTTTAATTTGAGTTCAATTTTGATCGATAAAAGATTTTTTGTGTGTGTTTCGCGAATTATTTAATTTGAAAATAATTTGAAAAGTGCGCGCGAATCATCAGTTGGTCGACTACGTGTCGACTGTTGTCTTCGATAGAAGAAAAGCTCGGAACCAAGTGCTAGCCATTTGCTGCAGGTGGCAGCGCGAAAGCTTCTCGGGATGTTTTCATTGCTTGTTGCTATGTGACGCCACTGTGAGCAGCTGGATGGTAAGAGATAGGAATGCTTCATTTGCACCAATGTGACTCTTTCAGTGAACCTAAAACACTTTTAGAATTAATTTATTTTACGTATTTTTAAGAATAACGCATGATTCAATCCGCCAAAACGTCTGAAAGAGAAATTTAGAATCATGTCATTAGTTATTTTCGGCTTTGGGAACATTTATCTGTAGAAGAAGACTATGTGTTTCCTACTAGTTTCTACTACTTAAAAACTTTCAAGACAAAATTGTGAAATATTCAAACTGCTACTTACATTTTATCAAGCGCACAACACTTCTACAAGCTACAAACCATTTCGGTGGGATCTAGCTAGAAAATTCCGTATCGTAAATAATCATGCGAAAGATTTAATAAATTTGAATTATTCTAATGTTTCTGATATACAAAACATTTGTACAGATTTGAAGTGGGCATATTTGAACGAAATTGCGATCAGTTCAAAGCTTAGTGGAATAAGAATAAAGAGAACTTTAACTATTATCAGACTAATTTGTAAAGATAACTTATATAAATTTTTATTTTAAATGGACACAGACGAAATCAAATAGACGAACTTCTATTACAGAATATGAAGGTATTGCTGTTGGTGTAGTCATGCAGTAGCGTAGTGTGCGGCCGACAAACCCGTCATTTGCCGGGGACGCTGACCCTTTGGGCACCAAAATCCAAGAATTTGCAATAGATATTTTTTCTCCGTATTATAATTCATCTATCGTGTCAGTAAAAAACATCCATCACGAGTACTTGCTTCTGTCCATGCATGAAACTTATAACCTCTCATTGATTTTCGCAAAATTGAAACACCAAACATCATTTTTCCATCGCATTTAGTGTTTGACGCAGACCTATCTTTTAGCCTAAATGACGACCAAATCAATAACATGACCGTATCTCGAACTGACTTCACCCACATGCTGGAACCGGGACGCTCTACACAAAGCAGTAAGGAAGCCTCCGATCCCTCTGACCCAGTCCCGCCTTCCATCGAATCTATTCTCCAAAGTCACCCCGGTCCAGCGGTCGGATGTGGTGAGGAGGTTTTCCGATCTGTTCGACAGGGCAAGTACAATTCAACCACTGAACATTCGCAGTCTGTAGCGCAACTCTCTATTCGAGTGACCGTATATCAACAACGGTTTTGATACCACAAGCTTCGACATCTTCAACAACTCCACAAAACACGACGCATTCATCCCGGGACGCAACGATTTCTAGCTATTTGGAAGCCCCTAATTCTACCATTACAGTCGAGCCTATACTTCAACTGACCAGCAGTCGTCCCGGTCCTGACATGGTGTGGCGATAACGGCATGCAGGTCAATAGTAAGAAGTGCAAAATCATATCCTTCAGTGTTGTGACGATTGCTTATCACGAATATTTTATGGAAGCGGGCTCGCTTGAACAGGTCAAATCTATCTGTGATTTAGGAGTGACCGTTGACGCCCAACTCAGGTTCAACGAACACGTAGGAATCACGACCGCTAAAGTTTTTGCTACTCTTGGATTTATCCGCCGGCACGTCTCCGATTTCACCGATATACACGCATTGAAGTCGATCTATTGTTCTTTGGTGCGCAGTATACTGGAGTATACTGCTACTGTCTGGTGCCCATACTACAGATCGCACATAATCAGTATTGAACGCACACAGAGGAAGTTCATACGTCAACTTCCATGGATCCTATCGATCTTCCTTCATATTCCGACCGATGCCAACAGATCGACTTGGAGACCTTATCCAGCAGGAGGTTCAATATGCAGCGCTTATTCGTCTTCGACTTGCTACGAGGCAATATTGACTGTTCTGAACTTCTGGAACAAATCTAGTTCTATGTTCCACCTCGACGTTTCCGGAGTTCGTTTCTGTTGGCACTTCCCCGTCATAGAACCAACTACGGCTAGAACAGTCCGTTCGACTCGGGTCTTCGTGCGAATTTGATCTGAATATGTCCACAAGCACATTTAAAATTAAGATAAAGAATATCGTATAGATTACTAACTATTATTCAGTCTGTACGTCTAGGACGAAGACGGTGATAAATAGATAAATCACATTACACCAACCCCCTTTTAATTTTTCCAGTACGTATGCCCGAGCGTTCCTCCATGCTATGCGATGTTTGACAGTTAACCCCTTCACGTACAACATCGAGTCTCACTCGTGGTGAACTTACATAACAGAGGGCGCTTAAACGCTCTGCAGAGAAGTGAAATCACTCAATTTGTGTTTGTGTTTTGATGTGTGACGAGAAACAGAATACGGTCGCAGTAAGCGGTTTAGTAAGCGGTTAGTACTTGCGGAAACCGGAGTATATTTGGAAGAGTGTCCCCAAAAGCGGGTTCTCTCTCTCTTGAAGACTCACGATGGCCCGACGATCTTCTGGCCGGATTTGACATCATGCCACTACACGATGGACGTGCTAGAGTGGTATAAGGCGGAAGATGTTGATTTCGAAAGATCTGAATCCCCCAAACACTCCGAACTGCGCCCAATAGATAAATACTACCCCATTATGATGGGGCACCTCCCGAAACGGCCTAAAGTGGTGAAGAATGTAGAAGAAATGAAGAAAGCATGGGTTAATATGCAAAATAACTGTCGCTTCTGAGATCGTGTAGAACCTTATGGCTGCGGATAAGGCCAAGATTCGTGCCAAACCCAAAAACACTTCACTTTATTGCGCCTTTGGTTATGCAAAAATCAAAACAATATTTCTAGTGCAGCCTGTTTTTTTTATATAGAGTTTCAAAGAAAAAAGACGGGTGGGTAATGTCGGGGACATAACCGGAGTGACGTAGGGGAGACAGCTTTTGTTAAATATATATTTTAAATATATTGTTTTATTTTCTTCTCCTACATGAATACCTACCTATCTACCTTAAAAATGGATTAGTTTACTGTTTACTCTTCATGAATATGTTGATGGTTCCGAAAAGAACCTTTGGTGTTGTGTTTTTGTTATCACTCGATATTCCCATCTTGTTCGGTTAAACCTTCCTGTTTAGCTATTGCGTTTGTCACTCGCCACAGCTTTCACAGTTGGAAAATTTCTTCCCATCCAGCTTGTGACATGTTGTTCAGTAAATTACATTTGATGCGACGTGCCGGAGAAACACTTTGCCACTCACTGAAACTAATTGTTGCCTTGATGAGCGCCGAACCGAAGCTGCTCTGTTCTTGATGCGGGTTTTCTGATTGTCGTGAGCAGCTTTGCAAGCCAACTCGAGCACTCCGACGGCCGAAACTCTATAATCGCTGTTAGGTATACTGGTGCTCCGGCACCAATCCGTTCGGCCTAGTTACCCTTGCGGAGCAATCAGTGAATGCGACCAACAGGGAACTGGAGACTTGCACGGTTCGAGTGAGACTTTGCCTTTCCCTTAACTTGTCATCCTTTGTTACGTCCACGATGCCGATGCCGTACAACCACACGGGTTTCCGGTTTGAAAGAAAATAAGATATTTTTTTGGGGTCCGCGTGTTTTATACTCTAGCAGTACACACTCACAGGATAGAGACAAATCGGCAGACTCAGCCAGAGGGGCGAGTCCAACGAGACGAACGAATGAGCGTTAAAAGGGAGCGATGGCAAAAAAATACATTCATTACGATTTGTTCGCTTGTTGGATTCACATACAGGCTAAAAAGGGTCCTTTTCAGGATCACAAAATTATCTTCAATCTAAAGAGTTTATTGTTTTGTTATCACTCGATATCCCCATCTTGTTCGGCTAAACCTTGCTGTTTAGCGATTGCATTTGCCACTCGCCACAGCTTTCACAGTTGGAAAATTTCTTCCCATCCAGCTTGTGACATATTACAGTAAATTACATTCAATGGCACTTCGCATTACAACCACTCAGTATCGGATTGGAGACATGGCTGCTTGGGTTGGTTTGTTGATGTGTTGTGATGCGAACCGATGTGGTGTACGGTTTGAATGAGAATGATCGTTACGGAAGGAAGGAAGGAAGGTCTTGTATTATAGAGACTTTAAACTTTTGCAGTTCATTCGTCTCTATCCTGAGAAAGGCCCTTTGAAAACTCTACTCTACTCTATTACTCTACTCCAGCGCTACCACCTCCGCCCTCCTGCCTTGAGAAAGGCACTCGATCCCTCGCCGTCCAGCTCGTCCAGCAACGATGTTGTCCAGTCGGTGTCCACACGAAGAATGATCGTTACGGCAGCGGAGCGGGGATTTTTAAGCTGACTGGCTGGCTCGAGAATTACGCATGTATGAGACTGCGACCTGCGGTTTCGTTCATTTTTTTCTTTTTCCTTTCCAATCGTGGTTCATTCTATTTCGCTGCTGCTCTGGTTGCCCGTTTTTGTCGGTTCGATTTGAGGAGCACAAAATGGACCAATCAAAAATGGGCACATAGTGCATTTTGACAATGCTTGATATTTCACAATTATTCAATTATTTATCTCAAGAAAAATGAAATGTTATTCGTTATGATAGATGCGTAGATATATTTCCTATCAATTGATGGAAAAACCTTTGCGATCTATTGAGAAATGCTCGAGTTATAAGCGTTCCAAATCTTGCATTTTTTCCTACTTGTTCAGTGCCTAGATTTCCATTTCACCCCCTATATCTTCCGGTTAGACGTAGTCCTACGTCAAAAAGCATTTGAATTTTTCATCAAATATACCATTCATTTAACTGAAAAAAGTGCATCATCTTACACAGTAGATCCTAATTAGTACGTTTACAGTGAAAACCTTTTCAACTTGTTGCATTTTCAACGAATTTAAATAGAATTTTTTGCCGGCGCTCTAAAATCGTGGTTTTGTTTCATAAAAATGACTCCTAAATTAAGATCTTATATTTTTAGCAGCCCAAAAAAAAAGGGGTATTGCCAGATACCTTTAGAAGGTTTTGGCTAGGTAAAATATTGAAAGAGTATTCCAAGTGCAGCAAAAGAATATTTTTTGTTGGTGGCAATATAGTTGCCAGAGTCATTGTTATGTAACAAAACCACAATTTTAGAGCGCCGGCGAAAAATTCAGTTTAAATTGGTTGAAAATGCATCATGTTGAAAAGTTTTTAACGTTAATAACTATTTTTGCTGCGAACGGATTTTAACGATCTGCATACCAATCGAATCGGAAATTTTCTAAGATTTGTTTGATATGCTATGCATTGCATTGCCATTGTCTGAATATGGTTAAAATTGATGAAAATTGGAAGCATTCCCATTCCCCCATACATTTGTTCTGTCCATTTGTGTGTTTTCCCGAACAGATCTGTCAATAACGGACAACTTATACAGCCGCTAGAATAGAAACAACGAAGGGAGATAGCGAAAAGAGAATATTTGTATAATGAGTAAACTGTCACTGGCGTATTGCATTCCCTCTGAGGAAAATTCTCAGAATCTTTCTGTGCCGGAAACAACAAAGGTACAATGACAACGTTCTTTGGAACTGTACAAGAAATGTTCAAATATTTCATCAGTTAAACTACCCGTTGGGATGTACTTATTGGAGTATCGTTAAAATGACATTCCGATACAAAATGATCGTCAAAACGGCAAACGGTATTAGCGTTAAAAAGGTCGTTTTGTTCCATCTTTTGACGTGGGACTACGTCTAACCGGAATATATGGAGGGTAAAATGAAAACCTAAACACAGAACATGCAGGAAAAAATGAAAGATTTCGAATGCTTATAGCTCGAACATTTCGTACTGGATAGGAGAGATGTTTGCATCACTTGATAGGGAATATTTCTACGCATCTATCGCAACTAACAAAATGTTGTTTTTCATTAGATAAACAATTGAATAACTGTAAAATATTAGGCGTTATCTAAACGCCCTAACTGCATCGTTTTGATTGGCCCGATTTACGGTTTCCCTAACACAGCCATCAAAACCAAGCAGCCTTGGGGAAATCGGCATTGCATTGTTCCCTCCGGAATGTGTTCCCTAATAGAGATTTCTAAACCAAGGTGCCTGGAGAAATCGGTATTTCAAATTCATGCAAGTCGGGGGTATTTTTGTTCCGACTGGAATGTGTTTCCCTAACACAGACTTCAAATCCATGAAGCGTGGGGAAATCGGCATTGCGAATTCATACAAATCGGGGGTATTTTTGTTCCGATTGAAATGTGTTTCCCTAACACAGACTTCAAAACCGAGGTTTCTGGGGAAATCGGCTCTGCAAATAAATGCAAACTGCGAGTACTTTTGTCCTCGCTTGCCTTTGTGCAGAGTGGAATATGTCTGTCCTAACATGATCTTCTAAACTTAGGAACCTGGGAAAATCGTGCGGTCACTAGAAGCGAATGAACTTCCCAGTTTCAAGAAAATTCGAGATTTGAGAAGTATGTACACTTTTGGGATGTAAACTTCAGAGGGAAATGTAAAATAAAATAATTTAATAACTTTTTTTTTGTCTTTATTGGAAAGATTTTCAGCCTTAGGCTGGTTCATCAAACGTTTGATAATTCTTCCGTACATATATTTTGTTCTCATACCAAAATACATACCAAAATCATACCAAACGTAAAAGGTCCGTCATTATATTTACTTGTAACGAAGAACAATCAATCACAACAAATGAATTGACTTTACACTGCATTTGTTCATTTTTTTCACTCACAGAGCAAATATATTGAACTCAATTGAATTTGGAAACTGTTTCATTCAATCAAGAATTTAATCAATACAAACGAATGATTGCTAAGCTAAGGTAGTTCCACGTGAACCTTGCGGTTATATCATAGATATAACCCACTCATTTTTTGTTCTTACTGATTTAACAGATTCGATCAAACACAACAGTGTCAGCGTTTACGGGGATGATAGACTTATTTAATAGATTTGAAACTTCACTGTTTTCTGGAACTTTGGGAAAGAATCCTACATAGTACGAATAAAACTGGAAACTCCACAGCCCCTCTAACGAGTGAAGATAGTTTTCGGCTGTAGGCTGTATTCGAGAAAATAATATTGCAGATGAAACACCGTGGAGAAGCTTAATCGGATATAGCATCAGATTTTTCATTTATAACAGGAGACGGATTAACATCTATGAGCATGTATCAATAGAAACAGACTGCGTCAAATTTCGGACGGAAGTATTCTTCAGGCGTTGATGCAGAGGAACTTGTTTCAGAGAGTGTTCAAAGCGCAGAGTTTGAAATTGTATATAATCGAATCATATCTAATCGAGCCACTATATAATCGAATCCGACTTGTATTATCCATCTTCTCAATATCGGAAAAAAATTTGGTATTTTCTTAACGACGAAAGTGTTGCTCAGTCGTGCTATGTGTCATCCATCAGTTGGAGGAGTGGTAAAGCGTTGTACAAAAATTACGTAACGCTAAAATGCGGTTTTTGGACCCCCTCTCCCTTAAGTTACGTAACGCTAACATAATCTGTACACAATGTCATAATTGTTTGATTTTTTTTTAATAATACTATAACTGTTACTATAAGTAGTGAAAATATCAACGCAAAAAATCAACCCAGGTCGGAATTAAATGTTCATACGGAAGTTCCTTATATGCAAGTAGTATAAGGTTACCATCTGTCCTGATTTAGCAGGACATGGCCTGATTTTGATATGCTTTTGGGGCGTCCTGATTTATTTTTTATGTTCTGATTGTTATGAAAAATTAAATTTTGTTGATGGATCACTTACAATATCGCTTCAATTTATACATCATCACTCACTAATGAGTCTGTCGCCTTTTAATTTGCTGAAAACTCATGCAGGGTCAAAATAACGCTACTATCTCTCTTCACGCTCAATAAAAAGAATTGTTTCGTTTCACGTTCATTTGATTCACTCTTCACACTGAAGCGAAGTTATCAAATCGTCAAATGAAAATGAAAGCGACTTATATTTGAATGAAAATTTCGTTTGAGTTCGAACCGTATTCTTATATCTGAATGAAAATTTCGTTTTAGTTCGAACCGTATTCACTGAAAGTAATGAAAATGACGATGTGGAAGGATGTGCAATGTGCCCAGCAGGCAGCATCAGTTACTGGCGCTGGTTGTAAGACTAATATGGCCTCATATGCCTCTGTTAATTCTTCTTTTTTCGGAAAGACAGTCCGGGAAAATCCAGTGTGGAGAAATGAATCTGAATGAAACATTCAATTGGAAGCAATGAACGTTCTTTTACATGTGAAATTTAAATCGACATATACTGCCGTTCTACGCATAGTTGTCCCATTTTACTTTTTGATAATTTTTACTTTTTTCATGAAACGATGTTTCTATGCCTAGTCTTCCGAAAAAGCACAAAAAAAGATATAGTTTGTTTCCAGCTTTTATACAAACAACCTCATGCTCAATTGTCCCATGTTAATATTCTATTCAAAATTATCCCTCCATATATTTGTTGTAGATCCGATTCAAGTAAATCGGTTGAAGTACAAGAATTTTTCCCATTTCTGGTTTGGAAGAACGAACTAATTCTCAAACAAATGAAAAAGAATTTTAACAGAACATGTGTATACGTTGCTAGCGAATGTCTAATAACAATGAGATTTATATTCTGCAAATTATTGCAGATCACTCCCTTCTTCATAAAACGATGTTTTATGCATAATCTTTCGGAAAAATACAAAAAATGCTTATTGTTTGTTCCCAGTATTTCAAAAAACAACATCAAGTTCAATTGTACCATGTTGATATTCTAGGCATAACTGCCCACCAATTTTTTTTAAGCTTGATTGATAGATTCAAATGGGGGGATCTTTTCATTAAACAATAGTTCTCTGTTCATAAAAAAAACCTAGTGTATTGCTAAACCGAAATGCTTAAAGCATCTGGTAGACAAATACGCTAGAAAAGTTTGAATGCGCTTTTCTTAGTTGCTAATTTTGGAACATGGGACACCCATGTGTAGAACGGCAGTATAGCCCATTCAAATGATAATGAATTGGAACAGTTTCAATCTTCAAGAGAGAGCGTTTGCTTTCAAATTCAAAGGAAACAACAGCAGAAAAAAGAAGAAGTTAAGAAAAATCATTTTCATCATATTGTTTCGAAATTGTCAAGTCCTGATGATAATTTTTATTTGTATTTTGTTTTTGAGTAAAAACATTAGGACGTAGGATTACGTTTATCGGGAACATATTTGGGTACAAAATGAAAAACGAAAAATCTGATGCATCGTAAAAATTGTCCAATTCCAAGCACTCATTTCTCAGTTATTTGCTGGTGGATTTCAAGATATGTGCATCAATCGATTTAGTCGTTCCCTAATAATTTAATACAAAATCATATATTTTATAAAACTAACCATTGAATTATTGAAAAATGTCAAGCATTATCTACACGAAAATCCCACATTCTGATTGGTTAATTGGCACAAACAATCTGTGCTCTCCCAGTTGCTCATTCAAAACGAATACCTGACGGTGCAGTGAATTATTCGTTTGATTTCATTTTCTGTGCGGTTTATCCCCCGTTTTAATTGAACCAATTTTCTCTTCCCAAGTTCTCATCTCATTCTCCTTCGTCATCTTTTATCGTGCACCATCCAACGACTAATCACCATCCTTCTGCTATCATAACTCGATTGTACTGGTGGAGTGAACAAAGAATACTCAACAACCAAACTAAGCGCTCCTTCTCAGGACCATCAGATTATTATGAAACAGTTAAATAATTAAATTTTTCAAACATATCCTGAAGAACGAATTTGCAATAATAGCTCAACGTAATCCTCAGTTTTATGCGGTCTTTTCTCGGATACTGCCCTCTTGTAAATCGTGACTAAAATTTTAAACTGTCTAAACGGAAGTGTCATTTCACCGACGAATTGCGCCGAAAGTGCCTTTTTCTCGCAGTAAGACCTAAATTGTGAGACCAAGTGCTGAATATGTGATTTATAAATGTTGGTGGTCAATAGTGGTATGTTCCTTTTTTCATTTTGTTGAAACATAAGTTTTGAATCAACAATGAACCATTACAGGTAAATCTGATTTGCAAAAGCATATCCAAACACCGAAACATTGCAGGAATATTCAATTGGAATCTACTTCAAAATCCATGATGAATTATGTGGTGTTAAAATCACATCGCTCAGAAGATTTAGGCTGTAGAAGGAACTCTTGGGTTCTATCTTTATATATAAAAGGAGGTTTTTGCCACGTACGTATATAACTCATCATCACAGAAGAACGGCTGATCAGATCTGCGTCGTCTATATATTTTGCGAGTTTGTCTTAACCAAAATTACAATGATTATATATAATTTTGAAATATTTGAGATTATCAGCAAAATTCGAAAAAATTGACTATGCATATCTTTATATTTAGAACAAGGATATCTTCCTCTTCTTCTATATATAAAATATAAATATATATATATATAAAAATGGAGTGATGCATGTCTGTCTCTCTGTCTTTCTGATTCCTATGGACTTTGAAACTACTGAATCGATAGGCGTGAAAAATTGTATGTAGAGGTTTAAGGGGCCGGGGAAGCTTTATATGATGGTTTAAAGCCCCTCCTCCCTCTCTAAGTGCCATACAAATGAAACACAATTTTCTGCATAAATCAGAAATGAATCAAGCAAATGAAACCAAATTTGGCATGTGGAGGTTTTAGGGGGCAATAAATGTTTCTGTGGTGGTTCGACACTCCTCCCCCTCTCTAAGAGGGGGCTACCATACAAATGAAACACAAATTTCTGCATTATTCGAAAACTAATCAATAAAATGAAGCCAAATTGGGCATATTGGATTTTAGGGTGCAATAAATGTTTCTATGATGGTTTGACTCTCCACGCCCCTCTCTAAGGGCGGGCTTGTCACACAAGTGAAATACAAATTTCTGCATTACTCGAAAATTAATCAAGCAAATGAAACCAAATGTGGCATGTGGAGGTTTTAGGGTGCAATAAATGTTTTTACGGTGGTTAGATGCTCCTCCCCTTTCTCTTAGGGAGGGCTGCCATACAAATGAAACACAAATTTCTGCATTACTCGAGAAATAATCAAGCAAATGAAACCAAATTGGGCATATTGAGGTTTTAGGGTGCAATAAATATTTCTATGATGGTTAGACTCTCCACTCCATCTCTAAGGGGGGGCTGCCACACAAATGAAACACAAATTTCTGCATTACTCGAGAATTAATCAAGCAAGCGAAACCAAACTTGACATGTGGAGGTTTTAGGATGCAATAAATATTTCTATGGTTGTTAGACACTCCTCCCGCTCTCTAAGGGTGGGCTATTTGGCCACAATTTGGGATCTGAGGGTTTTTGGGTATGAGAAATATTTCTATAATGGTATGACACCCCTCCCTTTTCTGGAATGGAGAGGGGGTCCCATAAAAATATTACACATATTTCAACCAAAAATATTCCAACCAAACATGACAACTGAAAATTTTCGTAAAACTCTGAAGGAAAAAGCGAAAAAGCGAAAGGCGGGACGAAGTTTGCCGAGTCAGCTGGTGAAGCATAAATTTCTGCATAACTCAAAAACTAATCAAGCAAACGGAACCAACTTTTGCATATGGAGGTTTTAGGGGGCAATAAATGTTTCTATGGTGATTCGACACTCCTCCCCCTTCTATAAAGGAGGGGGGTTACATAATTCGAGAACTAATCAAGCAAATTGAATAATGACAAGTTTTGGTAGAAGTACTAGGAATTTTATAGTAAAAGGTAATTTTAAATGATCGATTAGAAAAAAAATGTGAGTGTTCGAAGGTATTGATAACAAAAAATAAATTTTGGACCGGAAATGTAAAATTCTAAAAATAGAGGTACGCATATGTATGCTTCGCAGTGAAAATCATCAGTTAGATCAATTTTACGGTACCATAAAAACTGAACGGTAACATAAAAACTCTCTTGAAATAAAGGGTGTGTCACATCAAATTGCATTACGGAAAAAACGCTGTAGAAATTTAATTTTTAGGAATTATATCTTCAGCTTTCGCTTATAATCAGATAAGAGTGTATAGATTACGTTGGCCATGCTTCACTGTCAATTTTTCGTAAATTTGGAAAAATGTCGTCGAACGAAAAAGAGCGTCGTGAATTAATCCTGTGCACTCATTTCGAGAATCCGGAGTTGTCACATCGGGACATCGGTAAGATGCTGGGAATTGTCCAATCCACGGTCAGCAGAGTACTAAAACGATACTTCGAGAACCTAACCATCGACCGGAAGGTGAAGAACGGCAAAAATGGATGCTCCGTCAGTGAAAAAGATCACAAGCGCGTAGTTAAGCAGTTTAGACGTGATCCGAGAAGTTCGGTCCGGGATGTCGCCAATAAGCTGAATTTGTCAAGTTCATTCGTCCAGCGGACCAAGCAGCGGGAGGGCCTGCGTACATACAAGGTTCAGAAGGCTCCTAACAGTGACGAAAGGCAAAACATGGTGGGGAAGACGCGAGCCCGGAAGCTGTACACCGAAATGCTGACGAAGCCGCATTGCCTGGTAATGGACGACGAAACCTACGTCAAAGCGGACTTTCGTCAGCTGCCGGGCCTGTTGTTCTTCTCGGCAGAGGACAAATTCAGTGTTCCGGAGGAGATTCGCAAGCAGAAACTATCCAAGTTTGCCAAAAAGTACATGGTGTGGCAAGCGATCTGCTCTTGCGGAAAGCGGAGCGCCCCCTTCGTGATGACCGGCACGGTAAACGGGCAGGTTAACCTTAAGGAGTGCCTACAGAAGCGCTTACTACCACTATTGAAGCAGCACGAGGGCCCGACCATCTTCTGGCCGGATCTCGCTTCGTGCCACTATTCAAAGGACGTGTTGGAGTGGTACGAAGCCAACGGGGTCACCTTCGTGCCAAAGGAAATGAACCCGCCCAACGCGCCGGAGCTTCGCCCAATAGAGAAATATTGGGCGATTATGAAGCAGGCCCTCCGGAAGAACCCAAAAGTTGTCAAATCGGAGGCGGACTTCAAGAGAAAATGGATTTCTGTTCAAAAAAATTTACAACCTGACGTTGTACAGAACCTTATGGACGGGGTAAAGAGGAAGGTGCGAGCATACGGGCTTGGGCTCGAAGTATGAATAAAAAGAAAATGCCAAAAGTTGTGTAATAGTTTTTATTTTACTGTCTAAAATTTTCAAAAGGATCGGTCTACTGGGCGAATTTCTACAGCGTTTTTTCCGTGATGCAATATGATGTGACACACCCTTTATATTCGTTATTTTTACTAACCAAAAACTTACTAGAAATAAATTATATGGCAAAAAATGTTTGCTGAATCAGCTAGTAGATCATAAAAACTTTGAATCCATGGATTGCCTCCGGCACTATTGCGCATGATGTTTGATGACTCGGAAACCGCCCATAAATTTCCTATTCTCGTACAGAACAGAAGCCATCACCTCCGGAGTATTTTCACCGCATGGATCGTCCGAGAAATACGTTAAATAAATAGATTTAAGTATTGTGGTCTCTTAAAGTGTAAATCACATACAACGTGTTTTTGTATATTTTTATCTCTAAGCAATGACAATGATTTGGTCGTAGGTGTGACAGGTGTCCTGATTTTCAACTCCGACCAGATTGTATCCCTAATATTGCCACCAAATTTTTCAACTGTTTCAATAGTTTATTTTTTATCAGAGGTAAATATTTTATCATAGGTAAATAGGTAAAGGGGTACAATCGACACCTTGCACACCATCTGTATACTATGTGGACAGTTGAAAAGGGGTGAAGGGGAGATAGTTGCAAATGAAACGTAATGTAAATGATAAAAACCAACCGAAAGAATGTACACCCGAAAACAAAATTAGGGGAAGAGAGTGCGAAGCTAAATTTTTAGGTGATTTTTGACATGTTGTAACTTCGTGGAAAATCAACGAATGAATTATCTTAGTGTGTTTAGGTGTAGTGGACAAAATATCGGGAAGAAATAAAAAAATCGATTTCTTTCTGTTTTTTCGATCTCTTTGTAGACTAACATAACTTAAAACTGATAAAAATCACATCTCTGGTTTTTGGATTTGTTACGTAAAAAACCCCAGCCCTCTAGTCCGTTTCAATAAAATAATATAAAAAAGCGCCCTCTAGTCCAAAGACATGCAAACTATAATAAACAAATACCATCAATAATTATGAAAATAAATCCAAATTGTTTGCAAGCATAATATTTTTCCAAAAATACCAGTTAATTATCTTTAATTTCATATGTCGATCATTTGAATCGGTCTAGTAGCTAAAAAGCTGTGAATTTAAAAAAAAAAGTCATTTTTGGAAAAAGTAGAATAAAAGATTTCTCGGTACCACCCTAAAATGGAAGTGGGTGTCCTAATGAAAAAAAAAGTAGAAAGTATCCAGATTTATCCATCACTGCTTTCTTTTCAAAAACTAATTATCTTGTGAAGCGCCCCAATCCTGAAATATTCTGTAAAGGTGCTTGGAAGTTGCATTTCTTACATTTTTATATTTTCTGAAGCGCGAGCTTAACTGCAAGCCCGCGAATACATCCACCTCATTGAAATATTTCATATTACAGTTTTATTCGTCAGTCAGTGTCGCTGACCAGTTTTAATTTTTCTTAATGTCAGTAGAAAAATTAAAACTGGTCAGCGACTCCAGTACCGCGAATTCAAAAAAAAAGCTCGGGTTTCTATGTGGCTCGTGGCCGGCCAGTTCAATATCCGCGCGACTTAAATTCCGCGTAATCAAATTATTGTTTACCATCATATATAGCCAATTCGATTGCAATTGGTTAATTTTTTTCCCCTCTCTAAAAGCGACTCCAAGCACCTCCCGTAGGAATCTGAATTTAGAATGAGCTTGTAGGATTAAGTATGTATAGTGTTAGGTTAACTTCTATTTAGTTGACAAAAAATGAAGAGTCGAAAGTTACACGTTAAGAGGATCGGTCGTGTTTTAGTTGTATGGAAAAAAGAAAATCCAGTTGCCTAGCCGACTAGGCAACGCTACACTTGATATTTACCGAATGTCTAGTTATTTTGTTGAAATTTAATGAGAAAATGATGTAAAGTTTACTCACTTAACCAAAGTTTTAAAAACTTTGTTTTGGTAAATAAATTTTATTGAAAATTCCTGGCCATTTTTCTGGAAAAGGGGTCTATTGCCCAAACTAGTTTGAGAATCCCTGGTTTAGAGCTTACGCTTTGAAGTTAGTTTTGGTTGAAAGGATGCTTCAGTTTCTAGTTGTGAAGATTGAACCCATTTGATGCCCATGTGTTTATATGCAATCTCCTGCATCTCATTTTGATTTTAGTATTCAAAAGCATAGCAGATAGTTCAAACATCGAAACTTTGCAACATCACCATCATTGAGCTTAAACGACGCTAAACACTTGGTTGAAATATTTTCTCGACAAAACTCTTATTCAATATAACGCAGACATAAAGCCTATCGTATGCATGACGGAGTGACTTTCCAGCAATATTTATAAAAAAAAACGGATGATTTGGATGGACCGTTGAAGTTACAGGAAAGGACCGTATATTGATGGTGCACTTCGAAACATTAAACGTTTGGTGAGAATAGACTCTAAGTCGAAATTGCGATGAACCTTTTGTAATGCAGTTTAAGGTATGCATCTCTCTGCTTGTAGCCTTTGGTTTTAGAAAATGATAGACAATCACAAGAGAAAGTCTAGAGTATATTTAATAATTATTTAATTTAGTTTACATAACTTAACAATAAATCATTCGGTACATCCGCGATTACTGCATCAGACAGGACCGGTACTTTCGCCTTAAGCGTACCTCGTCTTCAAATTTCAAACTTTCGATTGATTTAGCCTGGCAAAGCCGAACGTAAGGTCTACTTTCACACTCCGGACTCAGAGGAGCGGGTTTTCGGCGCCCGTGGCAGTAAAGATTACCCAAACTGGAACAATGACCGAAGAACGACTGCAAATCAGTTTCGGTGGATGAGAGCTTCAGCTTGCGCTGATTTCCATCAGCATCATCGGTATTGTCATACATCGTAGCAGGAAAAGAGGATTGCTTTTTTAACAGCAACACCTCTCTGAGTAAATCTGGCTGATGCCGGTGCTGGTGCTGGTTGTGGTTGTGGTGGTGATTGTGGGTAAAAGATGAGTGGAAAAAGCTAGGATAGTTCCATGCATCTACCGAAAGCGAAAGAGGGCGCTTTGATTTCTTAGACGTACCTGCGCGTTCCTCGAGGAACTCATCCTCGTCTGAAGAATCGATACGATCTTCCACTAGAGAGGATTGGCGAGAAAGTGACTGTAATTAAAAAAAAAAGTAAAATCATTTTTCAATTCAAATAACCTAGTTGAATGTTTCAAACTTACCGGATTTAACCGTCGTCTCGGAGGGGATCTCTTATTCCACAAGGCTTCCAACTGGTCGAAGTGCTGCGATTGAGCCAAGGCAGCCTGTTCCGGTCCAAGATTTTGCTGTGATTGCATGTTCTTCGATTCTGCCAGTTTTGAAATCTCTTCCATACTGGCAGATACCGAGAAGCGTCGCTTCAGTCTTTCATCCACTTGGGCCATCATAACCGAGGAAGTCAGATGTGCATATTTCTTCTGCCAGGTATATGTGTCGAGCGAAACTTCCTTTTTAAGTAACCGCCTGGCAGGTCGTTTGGCTCCAGCCGGACGTAAATCTTCCACATCACGTGCGGGTGCCGAATAGGTGGGTAATTTAATGTACGACGCGGGGGAATTATGCAGACAGATAATCGGGAGACAAGAGCTATCCACTAATTGAACAACTATTCTCGAACACTCTAAGCTTATATCGAAACGAGCAACTTGTACGTGCAACTGGAGTGATGTTAAAGCAAGACCTCGCTTTGTTTCCCAAACTATGAGTGTCTTATCATCGCTAACGGAAACTGCCGTAGTGCCTGTTCAAACGAATATTTTTAGTCAACCAATCAATACACGAAAATAACACACTTACCATCTGCTGACACTTTCACACACGTTACCGGCGCTAGATGACCTGCTAGAGTATGAATTTCCTCTCCAGTATGTATATCCCAGATGATTAAGTTGGAATCCTTTGAACCTGATATGACCTGGCTTTTGTTAGTCACCGAAACTGCCACACAGGTGACAGCGTCTGTATGACCGACCAAAACTTGTGCCAGTTTACCCCCTGAAGCTTGCCATACCTTAAGTGACATATCCTTGGATCCGGATATTAGATACAGCGAATCGGCCGTTATCACGAAGCACGTTATTTCACCTGAATGTGATACGTTGAACTTCTCATCTTCCCTCGTGAGAGACCAAATACGTAGACTTGTATCTCCATTACTACATACCGCGAACTTCATGTTGTTCGTCACGGCGAGACATTTGAATGGTCCCTGAACGCTTTGCAGTATCGTTCCGGAGTCTGCCATCCACACGTACAGGCAGCTATCCCGATCAGCGGAAATAATACGTCGCGAATCCATCATGAAGATGATCGATGTTATGAACGTGTTGTGACCCCTGAAGGTTACCGTTGCGCTGCCCAGCGCAAGGCTCCAGACATTCACAGTCTTATCTTCCGATCCAGATGCTACAAACTCACAGTTGGGTGCGAAACTAACGCACGTTACTGTTCCACTATGTCCTTCCAGAATCGATGTTAGCTCGGGTGTATTCAGTTGCCATATCTGAATACATCGACTGGACGCAACGGCTGCCATAGTCGAGTCCCGTGATACATCGAAACAAATCACCGGACTCGATGTAGCTGCAAGCGCCGCACGACTTTTGGAGATCTTTTTCAAAGTCTTCTTCTTTTTAGGGTAAAAATTGACAACGGAATCTTCGTTACGGAATGAGTAGAATGTGATTTTGTTGCCACCGGCTGTGATTAGGTAGTCATCTTTCTCCATTACGTACACCGCGGTCACCGGACCTGGGTTTGGCGGCAGGGATCGAATGATTCTTCCCGAGTGCATGTCGAAGATTAGGGCACGCGTATCGTCACAGCCCACGATCGCTCGCTGGCTGTCCGAGGCAATACAGAGAGCTCGAACCTGCAAAACAGTTATGAATATTTGTTTTCAATTAACGATTTTAATGGTTTGAAGGGGGATTATCGTTTAGGTTCGAAACGTGTTAGAATAACCTGTCGTATTTTCCAGGTTTAGAGCCATTAATGGGTTTTCCAATACGAGCGATATGACTAAGATTGTCCCACTTCCTACGCAAAGCATGATTTGAACATGTCGAGCTATCTACAAGATGATCTTATTTAACAATTGAAATCAGATCAGTGAGACAAAACACAAACTTATTTTAGTTACAGATATACATTCCAAAATTTAATATTTATAGAACACCAAAAATCAAACCAATAATTAGATAGCCATTGTCCCGTTACTATCCCGATAAGGCCTTTGCAGTTGGTTCACAATAGCAGACATCCAGTTTAGTTTAGGATAAAGCATTGTTTGGTTGACAATGCATATCGCCTTCCAGAGCAGTTGAGACGTTGCAAATATTTCTTGTACGAAAAAATCCTCGGCCCTCAGAAAATTTTTACTTATATATTTCATGTCATGTTTATAAAACTCTTTTATTACATTTCATTAAAATAATATAACCTGTCCTGCAGCATTTCGGCTTCATCCACTAAAGAGAGCTCAGCACGCAAAAGCCATACTTTTGAAACGGCCTTGTCGACATATGGCCGCTCGAGTTGATGGGAGTTGGTACTATGTACTGCCTTCTGTTTCCAAGTTGCAATGTTTGCCTTCACGATCTGCGGATCGCATATGAGCTGATACACCGCTTGCGTTAAGTGCAGATCGCTGTATCCGCTATCCGAGGCACATACAGCTCAGCATAAAGTAAATTCTAGTCAGTATTTGGAAGCTTCTTTCCAGCTACAGCAGCGCCTATAGTAGTCGCGAAAGTACGAGCGAAGATCATCAAGATAGCCCGAAATAATCCTGGGATCTTCGAACGTTATTTTTCGGTCGTAGTATGGCTGCAAACATCTCAACGGTACACTGAATCGAAGCTGGTTGCAAGGAAACCGTACGATCAAGTTCTGAGCATGTACAACGGTTGGCGAATAATGTAGTTAGAGAATTGGTTTATTTTGGACAAGGTTAATGTACTTTCAGAACTTAACGTCGAAGCGCAAGTGTGCTTAAAAGAAATATGAAAAAAAATGCTTTGGTGAAGCATTCTCCAACCATCTCTACATTAAAATACGAGGGGATAAGAACCGCTTCATAATCTCTTCATGGGATTGGAATATTTAAATCATAACACTTTGCTAATACCAGAACCGCTTCATAATCTCTTCATGGGATTGGAAAATTTAAATCATAACACTTTGCTAATACCAGAACAATCGGGATATCGGGAAGGTCATTCCTGTGAAACCGCATTGAACTTGGTGTTAGCAAAATGGAAAGATAATTTAGAATGTAAAGAGACCATCATTGCTGTTTTCTTGGATCTAAAACGCGATTTCGAGACAATTTCTAGGCCCTTGTTGTTGAACACGATTAAGCGCTTTGGAATTACGAGTACTGCATATAAATGGTTTGAAAGTTATTTGTATGACAGAACTCAACGGACTATTTTTAAGGATTTCATTTCCAGCCCCGTAGGGAATAATCTTGGAGTACCTCAGGGAAGTGTATTAGGACCCATTTTATTTATTATGTACATTAATGACATGCGACGAGTTTTACGATTTTGTGATATTAATCTTTTTGCAGATGATACTGTATTATTCATTGCAGCTAATGATTTAAACCAGGTCGCATCACATTTAAATGGAGATTTGCATTCTTTAAGTAGATGGTTGAAGTATAAGCAATTAAAATTGAACATAAGTAAAACGAAATACATGGTAATCTCGCGAAATCGTTCAAATGAAAACGTCTCTATTGTTATTGATGATGAGACTATTGATCGCGTTCGGGAAATTAAATATCTTGGCGTGATTATTGATGATAAACTCAAGTTCAACACTCACATTGACAATGTCATCAGGAAAATTGCCAAGAAGTATGGAATCTTATGCCGATTGAAAAACGATTTAACTATATGCAGCAAAATACAGCTATACAAATCAATCATCTCTCCTCATTTAGACTTTTGCTCTTCCATTTTATTTCTGGCCAATGAAACACAAATATCGAGATTACAGCGTTTGCAAAATAAAATAATGCGGTTGATACTAAAATATAACAGATTCACTTCCTCATCTTTAATGTTGGACGCTCTGCAATGGTTATCCGTGAAGCAAAGGATTGTTTATTTAACTATGGTGTTCATTTTCAAAGTAGTTGAAGGTTTGCTGCCTCGATATTTGTGTGATCGAGTTGAAAGAGGAAGTGACTTTCACAGTTATAACACAAGAAACGCGAATATATTGAGAACACCCAATTTCTTGACATGTGCTTCACAAAATTCGTTGTATTTCAAAGGTATAAATGTGTTCAACTCGATGCCAAGGCATATTAAACGTGCAACAACACTTACAGAATTTAAGAAGCACTGTATTTCACACGTGAAAGCTGTGTTTCATTAACAGCCGACCGATATATTTTTAAATTTTATGACGAAGATTGTTACTGACGAAGTTTTATACGAACGGATAATTTAATGTGGAATTTTTTTTTGCAGTTTGTTTTTAATATTTTCAATTAACCTGACGAAGTTTTTTTTGAACGGATTATATTTTGCAAACTACTTAATTTTTTAAATTATCTTTTTTTTTATTTGTATTTATGTCCTCTCTATTATGTCCGTCATGATCCTGGTGATGATGGACTATTTTTATTTTTATTTTGTTGTTTTATATTATATTAGTTAAAAAAAAATAAAAGTAGTCTACATAAGTTTGAGCGTCGCGCGCGTAACACAGATATAAAGGATATTAAATTGAAAGTTTTCTAAGTGCCGGTCTAGAAATTTTTCGTTAAGGAAATTTTCTCGATTTCTCTGGATGAGGATATTCATAGTCAATCCAATACAAGGCTGGCGGTTGGGCTTGTGCTCTGGTGGACCACTCGGCTGCAAGGGCCTCGTCGGGACCGTATCGGCTCTGTTGCGGACATGACTGAGTATTGGCTTGTCATTTGACATTGCAATTTTTTGAACTTATATCTGTAAATAAAATCAGTTCGTTGTTTTTTTTGTTTGCCTAACTGATTTCAATGCTGAAAAAAATTACCAAATTATCTTTTAGATAACTCGTCTTGCTCAAATCTCTGTAGGGGAAGGAGGCGGGACCATCATCATCATCATCATCATCATCATGTAGCATCATTGTAGATAAATGAAAGAAAAAAATATTTTGCCGTGGTACAAAAACTACTCCGAACAAGAACACAAATAGATGTCATTTGCAATTTTTATTTTAGTTGTGGTCTAGCCACTGAGCTGCAACAGCTTTCCTTGGCATTTTTGGCATTTTTCAAGACTAAATATGAAATCAGGAAGATGTGACCCACACCCTTTTTATGGATAATCTGATAATCTACGTCGTATCACATCAGCAGCTAGGCAAAGCTAAAGTCTGTTCCATTCAGAATTTGGCAAAATTTCCGATTTCCCCATGGAGAAGAAAAAAATTGGTAAAAATATATTTTTGTAAGTACTTTATTAAGATTTAAGGCTGCTATTCTAGTGAACTTCCGAGCTTTTTGCTGAATACCTTCAATCAGTTTCTGCACTCTGCCTTGTGATAACGAGATGTCTTTAGAAATTTTGATTATCAACCGTATATGCCATCTTTTTCCAATACTTTCCCATATCAGATGGTGGTTTGATTAATTTGCCACACATGTTCAATTTACGATTGACGATTGCCTGATGTTCATCGAGGGGATGTAAGTCTGGACAATTAGGTGGACTCATATTTTTTCAATAAAATCAATATTATTCCGCTTATACCATTCTACGCCAACCCGACTATAATGGCAGGTGGCTAACTCGAGCTAGTACTTCACTGGACCTTCATCAGGTCAAATAAACGGCAAAATTATATTCTGAAACACTACTCCTTGTAATATTGTCCGTTCATAGTTACTCCTTTAGGAATCTTATTTTTTTTTCCACAACTACAGATGACTTGCCTCATCATCAACTTGCCTGGGAATTCATTTGCGGAGACAAATATGAACTTACCCGTAGAATCCCCCTTACGTTTAGCAAGGTAATATTTGAGACCCGAGATGTGTACAAACTAAGTTTTACAATGATGCCACATCCCATGTAGAGATTATTAAGCAGCTCTAATCCCTTCATATATTAGGCTGTCAAAAAAGTCCTGCTGTATTTTTTTTTTGAATTTTCATTTGTTCATAAAATTAGTTACAATCATCTGTTTTAAGTCAAATATGCGCCGTTTTGTTCGATGACTTGTTCCCAACGAGATGCCAACTTCATAATACCTCTGTTATAGAAGCTCGATTCCTTATTGGCAGAAAACTCGGATAGCCAATTTTCACAGGCCTCTTTTGTGGCTAACTTCTGACTACCTAGCTCGTTCGCCATGGACAAAAACAGGTGGTAGTCACTTGGTGCAATGTCCGGACTATACGGCGGATGCAAAAGAACCTCCCATCCGAGCTCCCGGAGCTTCTGGCGCGTCACCAAAGAAGTGTGTGGCCTGGCGTTGTCCTGATGGAAGACAATGCGGCCTCTGTTTATCAAAGATGGCCTCTTCTTCATTAGTGCTACCTTCAAGCGGTCCAGTTGTTGGCAGTACAGGTCCGAATTGAGCGTTTGGCCATAGGGAAACAGCTGATAATAGATTATTCCTTGACAATCCCACCAAACACACAGCAGAACCTTCCTGGCCGTTAATGAGGGCTTGGCCACCGTCTGAGCCGCTTCAGCGGGCTTCGACCACGACCGTTTGCGCTTCACGTTGTCGTAAGTGACCCACTTTTCATCGCCAGTCACCATCCGCTTCAGAAACGGGTCGATTTTGTTGCGATTCAGCAGCGATTCACATGCGTCGATACGGTCAAAGTTTTTTTTTTGCGTCAACGTGTGTGGCACCCATACATCGAGCTTCTTTGTGAATCCAAGCTTCTTCAAATGGTTAATAACGGTTTGATGACTTATCCCCAGCTCTTGACCGATGCTACGGCTGCTACTATGCCGGTCTTTCTCGGCTAATTCAGCGATTTTGTCGCAAATTTCGACGACAGGCCTTCCGGAGCGTGGCGCATCTTCGACGACATCTACACCAGAACGAAAACGTTGAAACCATCGTTGTGCGGTGGAAATGGAAACTGTATCGGGTCCATAAACTGCACAAATTTTATTGGCAGCTTGAGATGCATTTTGCCTTTGTCATAGTAGTACTGTAAAATATGTCGGATTTTCTCTTTATTTTGCTCCATATTTGCGACACTATAACTCAGGAACGACTTAACCAAACAAAACACTGTCAAGGACTATATTATAGCGCGCAAAAATACCTTTCCAACAAGCTATAGTATCTTTTCTGACTTCATTCATTATGAACACTATTTCTTATTTTGAATTAATATTTGTGAACATGCAGTTAGAGGAGCATGCAGTTAGAGGAACATGTGTTGTTGCCGAATAAACTTTTTTTTGTACTGACCTAAATTTTGTTATTTTGGTGCGATTGAAACAAATCTCATGTTTCCACTCAGTCCGTGACAATTCAACACCCGCGGTTATTTTTTGTTTGTTTACTCGGCGTATAATTATTTATCGGCAGAAATAGCGGGATAACAAGCGACTCACCGAGAAATTTGTAAATAGAATTAGTTTTGTAGGATTAAGTTTGTGTATAAGGTCGAGAGAGCAATAAAATAAACACGGGGTACAGACGTGGAATAAAGCTCACAATGAACGGTTAAAACGACTCGATGTTGATAATAAGATGAGCATACCATTAATTTGCTGATAACTTGTTGAGCATCGGCCTCGAATGGGCTATTTCCCCGGACGCTAAGTGAATCATTCGCTAGTGGATAAAAGTGCCCTGATCCCTTAGAACAGAAACAATAAGTGTCCCTTACAATTGGATCTTATTCACAACATTGTTTCGCTAAAAAACAAACTGCATAACTGCAGTTCTCCAACATGTCTAATCTTGCTCCACCTGGTCCAATCATCTCGCTTGCTGGGCTCCTCTTTTTGTTCCCACCAGTTTCGATGCGATGCGTAGAGTTGCACTTCGTACGGGGTCGGAGTTTGTTGGATCCTAGAGATTCGTGGAACCCATAGTAAGCACGACTTCCGTTGACTATTTAATTTAATTAATTAATTTATTTATGATGATACTACATCCCATTCAGAGATTAGAACTTCTTCACAATTTTTCGTCAATAAACCCGATCCATGGCTGCAGTTCTCCAACTCCTGACCGCACCGATTCTTGCTAAGTCCTTCTCCACCTGGTCCAACCACCTCGCTCGCTGGGCTCCTCTCCTTCTTGTTCCTTCTTCTTCTTCTTCTTATATGGCACTAACGTTCCTAGAGAAACTCCGCCGTCTCAACGTAATATTACTTGCGTAATTTTCATTAGTACTTAGTTGAGATTTCTATGCCAAATAACACGCCTTGAATGCATTCTGAGTGGCAAGCTCTAGAATACGCGTGACCACAGTGCAAGTCAGAGGAAATTTCTTTGAAGAAAAATTTCCCCGACCAGAACGGGAATCGAACCCGAACCCCCGGCATGCTAGGTTTGACGCTAACCACTCGGCCACGGGAGCTTCTTGTTCCTACCGGATTCGATGTGAACACTATTCTCCTTCTCCATACTCCGTCCATGCTTCATGCCCATAGCAAACCGGTCGAATAAGGGATTTGTACATGGTACACTTCGTACGGGGTCGAAATTTGTTGGATCTTAAGGATTTGCGGAGCCCATAGTCTTCCATTGACTATGCGTTTTCGAATTTCACTGCTGTTGTTGTTCTCAGTTGTTATCAACGAGCCAAGGTAGACAAATTTCTCTACCACCTCGATCTCGTCGCCGTCGATCACAACACTACTACCAAGAAGAACTCTGCTGCGATCAGTCCCTCCTGCTAGCATGTATTTAGTCTTAGACGCATTGATCCCAAGCCCAATCAGCCCTGCTTCGTGTTTCGATCATGTATACAAGTCAGCTGTCGTCGCATGTGTTTTTCCGATTATTTTCACGTCGTCGGCGAAGCAGACAAACTGACTAGACTTGTTGAAAATCGTACCCCGCATGTTGAACTACGCTCTCCGCATAACACCTTCCTGCGCCACGTTGACACGCAGACAGGAGAGTCCATTGCCTTGTCGAAGGCCCCTGTGAGTCCCAAACGATTCGGACAGCTCGCTTGAGATCCGCAAACTGCACCGCACTCCGTTCATCGTTGCCTGAATTAGTCTTGTCAGCTTTCGGGGAAAGTCGTGTTAGTCAATGATCCTCCATAGCTGTTGTCGGTCGATTGTATCATATGAGGCCTTGAAGTCAACGAAGATGTGATGCGTAGGGACCTGATACTCGCGGCACCCCATGATCTGCCGCAGTGTAAAAATCTGGTCCGTCGTCGTGCAATCGGGCATGAATCCGGCCTGATAACTTCCAACAAATCTACTTGCTGTTGGCGATAGACCGCGAAAGATGATCTGAGACAGAATTTTGTAAGCACCATTCAGGATTGTGATGGCACGATAGTTCCCACAACCCAGTTTCTCTTCTTTTTTATAGATGGGGCAGATTACCCCGTCCTTCCACTCCTCCGGTAGCTGTTCTGTGTCCCAGATCCTGACTATCAACCAGCGCAAATCCTATACAAGTTTTCCCGGATTTCCCTTGAAGAAATCCGCTACGAGGCCATCCCTATCAGCTACTTTGTGGTTTTTTAGCTGATTAATGGTCCTCCCATCGTCGGGGGTGGTACTTCGTCGTTGTTCATTGCACCGGTGTAGTCCTCCTCAATGCCGTATTGGTCTCGTTCCAAATTTTGTCGAGTTGCTCGTTACAGCACGGAAGCGCGCTGCATCCTTCTCGTTCAGGATCGCTCGGTACTCGTTGTCCTCTTTGTTCATATCCGATGACGGTCTCTGCTCTGCTGCTAATTGCTGCTTTCAAGTTGTTCCACCATTCATCGAGGGTAGCAGCATCCAGTTCGTCTACCTCCGGTAACGTAGCTTCAAGATGCACAGTGGTCCCTGAGAAAATGTAGGCCGCCAAAACCCATGAAATAAAGTTGCATAAAAACACAAAAATACTACAGTCTTGTGAGGTGCGTAGAAGAGAGATTAAATGAACAATGCCCTACCCCTCGCTGCTGACAGTATAACAGTGATGTTGGTGTTATATCATAGCAGCAGTAGTAGCACACATGTCACATCATTTCCTCCTTCAGCAGACAACGGTCGAATAGGTAAGTCACACTCAATATTTCCTCTCTGTATCGGGTGATTTCACTGTAGGATTATACTACCGGCATTGAGGAACCCTTGCAGTGAATATCGGAAGCACCACATTGGCGATCCTGCCGGACATTTTATGTTTTTTGGCAAAAAAAACAATACATTAAATATTCAGTGAAATCATCCGGCATAAAGGAAAGAAATTTAAGAAAATGGCGTGTTGGGACAACCGCCTGTGAAAATAAATGGCGTGTCGGGACAACCGCCTGAGATATTGCGTGTTGAGATAACCGCTTGGAAAAGTGACGTTTCGGGACAACCGTCTGAAAAAAGCGTGTTGGGACAACCGCTTGGAAAAAGTGACGTGTCGGGACAACCGTCTGAAAGATTGCGTGTTGGGACAACCGCTTGGAAAAAGGGGCGTGTCGGGACAACCGCCTAAAAACTGCGTGTTAGGACAACCGCTTTTGAAAAAAATGGTATGTCGAAGAAACCTCCCAATATCGAAAAGAAACAACGAGCCGTAAAATGCTCGAACAGTAACAATAGTTGCCAGGAAACAACATTGTATGCACTGAAGCAGATGATAGCTGGAAGTGTCGTGACATTCCGGCGTATGAAGCGACGACAAGTAATACGAACGTCCGATGAGATCAAATCCAACTTTTCTCATAAAACGTACTTGCAAACAAAATGTGGTTCAAAGTGGTTTTAAGAGTGGTTCAAATATATTGGAAGCTCTGAGACAGCGTCTCTATCCAACGCGTGTGACACATACAACGGTCACAACTGCTTTATCTTTCAATGGGTGAAGAATTGCAGGGTATTGTACGAGCATGTAAGTTGAGGCCAAACCTGAAGGAAGGTCATTGCTACACAACTTTTGTTAAGAACATCGAAAGTCATTTTTGATCAACAATCGACACTGCGGCTGAGCACGAAGCATTTTCGTGCACGCGACAACGATCAGGAGAATCGATTATGAGTTTCCATGCCAGACAAATGAGAATGTACGTCTTTGTGAGTATATTGCAGCAGATCAGAAACGTTTCGTCAAAGCTCAGTTGCTCAAGGACATGTTCAACCGTGAACTTGCTAGAATTGCTAGCACATTTAGTGGCGAAGCAAAATTCATCGTATAATCGGCAACGAGAGACGGGTGTATCAGATTGATACAGCTTGTACAATGATACTTCAATCAATCATATACGCTCTACCAAAGCTCCATTGAAGCGTAGGACGGGAAACGAATAAACCAGAGAATTTAGACTAAAGAATATCGTGCTAGCATTGCTTTTTCTAGGAGTCGTCGGGAACGTTGTTCCAAATGCAATAGGAGGGCGTACCGCAACAGGTTCTGCCCGTTATAAAATTGAAATGCAGTAAATGCGGTCAACTTGGGCCGCGTCCTGCCGACTGAAACGCGTTAAAACGCAGAATTCAACTGCAAAAGATGAGACAACCCAATTGGAAGTGGAAGCTTTGTAGTCAGGAAAGTGGTCGAAGTATCTGAGCAGATTTTAAGCTGTCTCGAATGACCTATCCATCAAGAACGGAACATTGACAAAACTCAATTGTGCGAGTGCCACAGATGCTGATCAATGGGTCATGCGAAACTTGTGCCACAAATGGTAGACCGGTGAAACCAACTCCAATGCAAAGGATATTCTCTACTAAAACGGTTTGAGAGACGATTGCGCTCGATACCAATGGTGAAGAATTTGAAAGCTTTTTTCGTGGAAGAGGAATTCAGACAATATACTCTACACCATTTTTCCAACAACAAAATGGGCTAGTCGAAAATTTCATGAGAATTGTTAATAAAGCAATGTCAACCGCATCGTCAATCGGGAACAACTACAATGATGAGCTGCAGGCTGCAATACAGTAACATAATGCCTATAACATAATGCCTAAACCTATAAAATATGTGGACATGTGACAAACTGTATTAGTGATAGAGAGAGTATCCTTCCTTTTTTAAAATGCGCGCCACTCAGTTAGTTGATCTCATAGCGGAGCGCTAGTGGTCTCGTTCAAGAGGGGATACTGTAAAGTTTTGTCCCGACACGGACAAGCGGATGTTCGGTTATTGCAACACAGCGTGCATTTCGGAATCGCTTTAATTTAGCCCCGTTGGCTCCAGTCCCAGACCGCAAATCAATTGTTACATGGGTCACTACATTCAGACAAGTGCGACAAAAGGAAGAACTGGAGTCACTCGGCCCGTTAGATCTCCTGAGAACATTGAAGCAGTGAGAGCGTCATTGTTGCGATCGCCACGGCGTTCTGCGTGCAAACACGCATCTGCCCTTGGACCGTCCGATCGTTCTGTGAGAAGAATTCTTCGTGATGATCTTCATTTTCATCCCTATAAGATGGCGATGGTGCAGGAACTTTCAGAACGTAACTTCGATTTTCGGATGAACGCGTGCGTGCTTTTTCTTGATGTCGTTCCCGAGGGTGCTATTGTTTTTTTTTAGCGATGAAACCCATTTTCATTTGTGTGGGTCGGTTAACAAACAAAACATGCGCTACTGGGCTGACACCAACCCTTGAAAATTGCATCAAAAGACTTTGCATTCACCCAAAGTCACAGTGTGGTGTGCAATTTCCTCAGCTGGAATTATTGGTCCCTGGTTTTTTGAGGAAAATGAGTTTACTTTTTCCTCTTTGAATGTTTTCATAGTCTCGGGACCAAGGGCGCTTTTCATATTTTTTTCTGAAAAGCTGAGGATTTTTTACATAATATATGTCGAAACCAGAGAGGCGTTTTTTTTTCGTTTTTGAGTTATGATTTTTCAAAGTTCACGGATGGTTCGAAAAATCATTTTTTTCCTTTTTTTTTTGTTTTTTGGTGAACCCAAATTGAAAAATGAACTTTGCGTATCCGAAAACATGCATTTTGATACCGAACACGATAAAAACTGAAAATTCTGAACTTTGCCTCCTTGCCCCTCCCCACCGTTTTGGTTTTTTGGTGAAACCGAGTTGAAAAATGAACTCTGCGTATCCGAAAACATACATTTTGATACCAAACACGATAAAAACTGAAAATCTTGAACTAGAACGAAGTCGATAAGTTTTAGGCCGTTTTCGTTGGTTCGCTGATGGGCGCTGAACCTACCCCTTTTCTGTCAGAATACGACCAAGATCCCACGGGGAGGTAGGAATAGGAGTTACTAGACAGGAAGCTAAGGACCACATATGGGGTCTATTTTATGCCTGCAGGTACGTAAAATACCAATGGTACGCTTAGTCCAGTCGTTTACCAACCAAACGACTTCTGTTGACTGTGCGTCTTCGAATTTCAAGGCTTTTGTCGGTTGTTATCAACGAACCAAGAGAAATACTACACACAAGTAGACAAAGTCCTGGATCACTTAGAGCTCGTCACCGTAGATCACAACACTACTAGAATTCTTTTACGATTAGCCCCTCCTGCTAACATGTATTTAGTCTTAGATACATTGATCAGTCGAGTATACAAGTCCGCTACCGTCGTATGTGTTCTTCCGATTATGTCCACCTCATCGTCGAAGCAGATAAACTAAATGTCTCGAGTTTCAAATGCGATTGTTTTGCCTCGAATTTCTTTGTGAATTTTCAGTGCGTTCAATTTTTCTGAATAGCTTACAGGACATGCAACCTCCTGTCTTGCCGGAGGACCATCGTGCAAAACTCTGTTCAGAGTCCCACTTAATAACATGTTAAATTTGCCATAAAACATAACATAACACACATACATAAAACATGTTAAATTTGCAAAATAATAACTCAAAAAGGAGAAATAACAACTCTCTGATTTTCGGATATATCATGTAAAAAAACCTCTGCTTTCCAGAAAAAAATATTTAAAAAAAATATTACCCGAGAAAATTATGAAGAACTAACTCAATCAATAATTACAAAAACGTAAATCCGATTTTTCCGCAATACTAATATTTTTTCAAAGAAAACTAACTCATACGATTTAAGTTGATATGTCGATTATCTGAAGCTTCAAAAGTTATGAATTTTTGAAGTGGAAAAAAGAGGGAAAATTTTTTTTTACCCATCCGTCAACTTTGAAACGAAACGAAAAAAACAGTATCTTTGATATCGAGATATGTTATGTAAAAAATCCTCAGCTTACAAGAAAAAATATGAAAAAATGAACAGCAAGCTAACTATTTTTTCGTAAAAGATTATCTGAATCGGTTCTGTGGTTCAAAAAAAATTTTTTGGGAGAAAGTGGAAAAAATTGATTTCTTGGACCACCCTAAAATGGAAACGGTCACCCTAACAAAAAAAATAATAAAAAATACGGGTCTAATTTTTTGCGATAAAGAACTAAATTACCGCTTTTGACGAAAACCTGAGAACCACTATAACGGTTTGACATAAAATGGCTGTATATGATATTTTTTTTTCTTTTTTTATGTTATTTTTATATGCGTACCAACCCAAGAGGTACCGTAGAAAAATTATAATTGAATTCTCTCATAATTGTCTCCCATTAATCAGAGACAAGTAGGATGGAAAGTTCTGGAAAAGTTCATCACTAGCAAAGTTGTAATACACCCGAGAAATTGTGAAAGATTACGGCATGAAAAACCATTCAACTTACTCTTTCGATTTTCATTGCTTCAACTCATATTGGCATTGGGAATAATTTTGTTAATAGGATTATATTGATTGTAAGCGGCTTACCTTCGATTTATGTCCTTTCAGCGCGTGAAGGTCCGTCCCCGTCGCGAGTGCTCTCAAATATAATCCATTGTCCGAGCAGTATGCCACCAGGAATATCTGCGAATCGAAAGGGTCGGTTTCGCATTAAAAATTACAATTTATTATGTTTTTTTTTCATTCGTTTCTGGCTTACCGAATCACAAGAGATCTGAATATTGTGCACGGGATGCGCCAGCTGGATACAATTCAGAAGGGTGAAATCTTGCAATGACCACAAACACACGGTACAATCGTGGCTAGACGAGACGAGAACCTCACTTGGCATGGCCACGTGTAGGGCGGTGACCGGTCCCCGATGGTGATTGATTCTAGTGACCTAATAGTGAAAAGTATTAATAGTTTATTTATGACAAATTATACTCATTTATTTATTCATCGGTTGTGATTGCACCATATTGATTTCGAGGGAGGTGGTGCTAGAAACGATGATTAAAAATTAAAAAAAGTTTCATTCCTTCACACCTGGGTGATTTTTGAGGAGCGAACGAAAACGTGGGATGCCTCTAAGTTACAAAAATTCTCGGATTGATGATTGAAACTGATATTTAGATAACAATGGACCTCTTTTAATTAAAGTAATGATCGTTTCATTTTATGCCTTCATTAACTATGGCCCCTGGAAATTATGCTTGTTAAACGTCCATTATTTTACAGTGATTTTACACAATCATCAATTATCGCTTTTTTCAAACCGATGCAATACTGTAGTCATCGTAGTTCAAACCCATTATTGCGTACATAACTTTTCGCATAGGTGATCACTCAGCTGTTAAAATGATGTGACTCAATTACATAATTGAGTGATTCAATAAAGCTTCGGGAGAGGATAGGTGGAAAATGGTTATGTCATGTCAGCGATAAAATACACGAGTTCTTTTTTTAACGGGATTATTTAGTTTCGGTGTTATTTGCTCTTACAAATCATAAATAATAATGTTCTAGGATCATCTATTTAGGAATTTGAACTAATAAAATCGTCGAAAACGTCTTCAATCCGTTATGACAATGATACATTGTTTACAAGGTGACATTGGTTTTTGGCACTTGTGAAATCTGAAAGTGATGTGATAATAACAGTTGTCAGCACTACTTGTGGACAACTCCGAACCCCCATCAAATCCCAATACCTACATCATTCCTTCCTCCCAGTCTACGGATTCAAACATGAAATCAATACGGGAAGTGCAAAACGATGTTAAACAACCATCACAATTACCAGTTTCCCACTTCCGAACAGCGATACGATGATGCTGCAGTCATCCCCGCCGCTGATAATGTATTTGTTCTCCAGTGCTAATGTGACACAGATTACCGGTGCTATGTGTTCGCTGTTGTGATTTTGAAGAGAGAGAGAGAGACAAGAAAAAAATAATTTTATTAGTATAAATGATAAAGGTGAGAACAAAACACATAACTTTCAACGCGTATGAAATAAACAGATTTTTCAAATTCAATGCGGAAAGCCTTTACAAAGTTGGGCATGAATTCTCCGGTGATGATTCGATCTGACATATTGCCATCGAGAATAGCGCTAGGAAAATTAAATTACCCGCTTTTCGGTGAAGCCAACGGAAGTAGATGGAAAACTTTCAGAGCGGTTGCTATCGGGTGATTGTCTTACACACGTACCGAACCATACCTTCTGTTCCTTCGCGTTTAGGTGCGGCTAAAGGGAGCGCCTAATGTAAATGTAAACTGGCGAGGCGTTTGGGATTCCACGAGGATAATCATTTTACCAACTTTGAAAGTGATAAATGATTTGCCACTTTTGTTGAGTAATGTTCTAAAGTGATTTACTGGTTAAATGTGTGTTATCGCAACAGAGCTCTCGTGTTTATGCGGATAGTTTAAAGATGCTCCTGTTTAAAATAATCTTGAAATTCAAACGCACAATTACACTTTTGTGACCCACAAATCATTTGCCAAGCAATCAACGAAGATCCCTAAAGTATCGAACTATTCACTGCATGTGTTTTGTAAACTTTTAGATGCCCATTCGTTGTACTCACCAGAATGTAGAATGCAGCCGAAACCAAATTTCTCAACATGTGAAATTTGTATATTTTGCAAATGTACAAATGCAATGCTGCCATACAAATGAAACATAAATTTCTGCATTACTCGAGAATTAATCAAGAAAATGAAACCAAATTGAGAATATTGATGTTTTAGGGTACAATAAATGTTTCTATGATGGTTACACTCTCCACCCTCCTCTCTAAGGTGGGGCTGTCATAGAAATGAAACACAAATTCCTGCATTACTCGAGAATTAATCAAGCAAATGAAACCAAATTTAACATATGGAGGCAATTACATAGTGGCAAGTGCCGTTAGTCCATGATGATGAGTTTTGTTAGAAATACTAGGAATTTTATAGTAAAAAGTAAATTCAACGGAGTCGAATAGAAGATCAATCAATCAACAGTTTTGCGATTGGACCCATGAACTTGCTCATAGTAATAAAACGTGAATGTTTGAAGGTATGAATTATTGTATTATATTGAAGTTTGCAACTTTATGAGCTTGAGCTATTCATGGAACGAGTTCAGGTGTCGAAAAGTTATATTTCTCTAGTCTGCCGCTTGATACATACGAGTAACTTCCGATTGTTCGATGAAATGATTATGAATAACATTGGTTATGTGGAGGGAGTGTTGGGAGATTTGGAAGAAATTTTTTTAGACCAGGTATGTAAACAGATATACATTGTTTTCTTTAGGTGGTTCCAATAGTAGGGATACCATCTGGTCGGAGTTGAAAATCAGGACACCTGTCACCAAAGTTGCCAACTATAATTTCTAAAAATCAGGAAGAAATCAGGATAGCTCATATTGAGTTGTACGGAATGTTCATGGTGATTTTTGAGAAAACAAAAGCATAATTTTTAGAAGCAGGCTTACATATATTAAATTTTATTGTACATCCTACATACTTATTGTTTTGTTCTATAATCTTTCGCCATCTTTCACACAGCTTGAAAATTCTATCCTCTCAGAACATATTTGCTTTCTCGTATTTTTTTCTTGGCTGGTCATAGAGTTGAAGTTTTCGTCATTGAGAGAATTTGGTCGTTGATATTTTTTCCCAACAACCTACATCATCAATACAGTGAATTGCAGAGAAATAAATGTTCAGAATTTCTTTGAATTTATTATTCATACTTTAGAATGGATCTCACCAAATGAGGAAAGCATATCAGCAATGGATGAATTGTTGAATGTTTTTCAAATGTTGACGCTATTTGATTCGATTGTAGATTTTTTGATTATAGTTCACCATTAAAGTGGAATCCCAATATATTTTCTACGGATAATTTTCATTCTGATAAAGCAAAAAGTAAAAATCAGGAAAAATCGGGATCTAAAAAGTCTGGGAAATCCTGAAAAATCAGGAAGGTTTGCATCTCTGCCTGTCATAGTTACGATTATGACCAAACCGTAGTGATTCTTTGAGATATAAATATTAGGCTGTCAAAAAAGTCCTGCGGTATTTTTTTTTAATTTTCATTTGTTCATAAAATTATTTACAATCATCTGTTTTAAGTCAAATATGCGCCGTTTTGTTCGATGACTTGTTCCCAACGAGATGCCAACTTCATAATACCCCTGTTATAGAAGCTCGCTTCCTTATTGGCAAAAAACTCGGATAGCCAATTTTCATAGGCCTCTTTTGTGGCTAACTTCTGACTATCTAGCTCGTTCGCCATGGACAAAAACAGGTGGTAGTCACTTGGTGCAAGGTCCGGACTATACGGCGGATGCAAAAGAACCTCCCATCCGAGCTCCCGGAGCTTCTGGCGCGTCATCAAAGAAGTGTGTGGCCTGGCGTTGTCCTGATGGAAGATAATGCGGCCTCTGTTTATCAAAGATGGCCTCTTCTTCATGAGTGCTACCTTCAAGCGGTCCAGTTGTTGGCAGTACAGGCGTTTGGCCATAGGGAAGCAGCTCATAATAGATTATTCCTTGACAATCCCACCAAACACACAGCAGAACCTTCCTGGCCGTTAATGAGGGCTTGGCCACCGTCTGAGCCGCTTCAGCGGGCTTCGACCACGACCGTTTGCGCTTCACGTTGTCGTAAGTGACCCACTTTTCATCGCCAGTCACCATCCGCTTCAGAAACGGGTCGATTTTGTTGCGATTCAGCAGCGATTCACATGCGTCGATACGGTCAAAGATTTTTTTTTTGCGTCAACGTGTGTGGCACCCATACATCTAGCTTCTTTGTGAATCCAAGCTTCTTCAAATGGTTAATAACGGTTTGATGACTTATCCCCAGCTCTTGACCGATGCTACGGCTGCTACTATGCCGGTCTTTCTCGGCTAATTCAGCGATTTTGTCGCAATTTTCGACGACAGGCCTTCTGGAGCGTGGCGCATCTTCGACGACCTCTACACCAGAACGATAACGTTGAAACCATCGTTGTGCGGTGGAAATGGAAACTGTATCGGGTCCATAAACTGCACAAATTTTATTGGCAGCTTGAGATGCATTTTTGCCTTTGTCATAGTAGTACTGTAAAATATGTCGGATTTTCTCTTTATTTTGCTCCATATTTGCGACACTATAACTTACGAACGACTTAACCAAACAAAACAGCCTAATAAATAAGAAACACGTGAAATTTATTTATTTAACATATTTCTTGGGCGATCCATGCGGTGAAAATACTTCGGAGATGATGGCTTCTGTCTTTTTACAAGCACAGGAGATTTTTTGTCGGTTTCAGAGTCATCAAACATCAATTGCAATAGTATCGAAGTACAAGCCACAGGTATTAAATGCAAGAGGTCCTTCTGCAACCAAAATTTTCTGAGCGACTGGATTTCTGCACCACATAGTTCAGCATGGGTTTGGAAGTGGATGCCAATCGAATACTCTGGCAATGTTTCGGTGTTTGGATATGCTTTTCCTAATCAGATCTACCTGTAATGTTTCATTGTTGATTTCAAAATTCAAACGCAATCAATTAAAACTAGAGGGAAAACGATAGTTTGATAGGAAACATTTGGAGTTGGAAGGAAATACGTCTACGAGAAGTATCAGTAGATGGAGAATTCACCGCTCGAGGAGGTCTTAAATAAAAGTGTTCGAAGTCGGGTCGATGAGTTTGGGTCTCGGAAACAAGTTACTGACTGGGTAAAGAACCAAGCAGCAGGATAACTATCTTCAGATGTGCCTTAGCGGGCCATTACATGTGCAGTAAAACACTTTAGCCAATAGACCCCGGGTCCGTTCCCAAAACAGGTTGTCGCCCGACAAGTAATGCCCAAAGATTTACCCGAATCGGCAAGCCTGAAAAGTGGCTGATGTTCATGAGCTGCATTTAAAAACACAGTATCTGCTTATGGCTTCAACAATAGCAAAAATCTTTCTCGACTTCAACGGTGTTTGAAAGGACGATCTTCCGGACAGCTTTCCCATGGATCTGCAACGTCTAAAGTGACTGGAATGACGCATGCGAACAAACGAAGCACTGAAAGAGAACCTTCATCGTCGGAGCCGCGAGTACCAGGAAAAGGGTTATGCCCACCGAGCAACGTATGAAGAATTACAGTCGGCTGATCCAAACCGAGTGTGGTATCTTCCCATCAGCGTTGTTACCAATCCCAATGAGCCTGGGAAAATTCGTTCAGTGTGGGATGCCGTGGCTAAAGTTGACGGTATCTCTTTAAATCCTTTTCTTTCGCCAGGACCTAACCTTCCGGTACCATTAACACAAGTTCTGTTTCGCTCCCGCCATTTTCCGGTCGCTTCGCTAGTTACATTAACGACTTCATTTGACGATGAAGAATGAAATGAGCACGGAGTGTCGTAGAGGAGATAGCAACGAAAACGCGCGAATGACTTGATTCATGTTTACAGAGATATTCATTTCGAATTTATTCTGGTTGTAGCTCAACCCTTACAGTTTAAGAATGAAATTCGATTTCGGTCATATGACCACCACGGGTCCATTTACAGTGATCGATCCGGAATGTTGCGAATTTCGCGATGGATGTTGTCTCTAAGCTTTTCTAAAGTTGTTGCCTTGTTGACATAAACCAGTGACTTGACATAGCCCCATAAAAGAAATACAATGGCGTCAAATCGCATGAACGAGACGGCCAATTGATAGGTCCATTTCTCGAAATAATACGTTCACTCTCAGTTCACCCTAACGACACTCAGTTTTGTAGATCTCACCGTTTATGGTGCCTGTGGTCTCGTATGGTTCACTCCGTTCGCTACTAGTATATATGGCCTGCCATATGAGGTACTTCGGAACGAATTTGGACAGTTTTTGTTTTCATTTGAAACGGCCATCCAGAGCCAACTTTTCCTTACCCGTGAAATTTTCATGTCCCAAGAGAAACTGCATCCAAAATAAATATTTAGCACATTTTTGACATTCTCATACATTACATTAAACGAGCTTGAAAGTTTTATCAAATGGGCTATCCACCCATACTGGTATAGCATACCCATACTGGTACAGCATTTACTCAAACGAGAGGCGAGTTTGTGAATAATATATATGTCATATTAATACGAGGGTCGTTCAAAAAATAAGTTTCAGTGCCTCAGAAATCGCGGAAAAATAAAGTTAGGACAAAAAACAAGGTGATTTTCGTAATCTACATTTTCTTTTATATTTTTATACATAATCGCCATAACGTTCGAGGTATTTTTCATAGCGTGGCACGAGTTTTTCTATTCCGAGCGCGATGTACGTAGCGTCCAACTTTTTGAAGTACGATGTAACTGCGTCACGAATTTCTCCAGTGTTATCGAATCGTTGACCGCCGAACGCCTGTTTCATCACCGGGAATAAGTGAAAGTCGCTAGGGGCGAGGTCTGGGGAGTAAGAAGGATGCTCGAACACAGTCCATTTGAATTTCTTCAATTGCTCTTGAGTTACGCATTATCGTGGATGAGGAACACTCCTTTCGTCTATAAACCTGGACTTTAGTTTTTAATCGGTACAAAACTTCACAATAGTACGGTGATAAAACAAGCGTTCACGGTCAACGACCTTCACCTTGTTTTTTGTCTTATCTTTGTTTTTCCGCGATTTCTGGGGCCTCCTTTTTTATTGAACGACCCTCGTATAAGAGAGCGAAATAAGAGACACTTTGCAAATAAGCTCGCATTAAAGGCGAAAAAAAGTTATTTACGCTTCCCGTTCTACCCTCAGCAAAAAAGCTCTCTTTCGTTTATACTTATAAGATTTTCATGTTATAATGTGGCGTAACATTCTCGTGCATTGGTATAACAGCGCCAGTGGTTATGTGGTTATGTGGATAGCGTGGTTGTGTGGAACAGTCGGGCATTTTAACACTCTCAAAAAAGGTGCTTTTATGAGTGCATTTGACGCTTTAACACAAGAAAAAGCATCTTTTCTGCCTAGAATGATATCTTTTCTGCCAACGCAACTTAGCATATTTCAAATCTTCAAAAAAGAATTAAAGATTGAAAAAGGCCATTTTCTTTCCTTAATTTTTTACAAAATTATAACTCAAAAACTATATACCCTTAAAAATTTTGGTAAAAGATAAAATGTAAAAAAAGTTTAATTTTAAAATTACAAAAAAATTTCATTGAAAAAATTATTATTCTCAAAAACATTTTTTTAATTCTCAAAAAAATTATATAAGAGCCCTTAGAATTACCAACATACATCGGAAAAAGGGCACTCAAACAGGGATTTTTTTTCTAACAACAACTTTTCATGTTTTCTTCGAAAAAACTACAACCTTTTCTGTTTTCTATAGTTTCTGTAATAGATGGCATTTTAAAAACATAACGTTTTACTCGTAACATTTTTGTGTGTAAGTTCTCGCATAATTTCTTGACATGTTTCTAAATAGAAAAAAAGTTAGCAGAATATACCAATCGCGATAATCTACACACTAAAATGTTACGAGATAAACATTAATAGTGTTTTTTTTAAAGAAAACGTGAAAAAGTTGTTATTAGAAAACCTTTTTCCCTGCCAAAGTGCCCATTTTCCGATGCATGGGTGACTTGTTGGTAATCGTATAATATGTATTCATATAATTTTTGTTTAGAATTAAAAACAAACTTTTTTGTGTGAAAAAATAATCTAATTTTCAAAATAATTTAGTTTCAATGGCATTTCTTTTGTGTTAATTTGTTTAATATTTTTTAATGGAAACTTTAATAGCTTCCTACATTTCATTCTTTGAATCACTTTTTTGTAATCATATTTTGTATTATAGTTTTCTATCGAGATTTTTAAATTTAGAGTTTTTTTTTGGAAGAATGTCGCGAGTGAAAATTGGACAAGTGCCCTTTTAGCGTTGACGAAAGACTCAAAATGTAAAAAAAAAATCATAATAAAACCTCTAAAATTTTGTTTAAATAATGAAATGCAGGAAATTACTCATGTTTTCATCAAAAAATATCACCATTTTTTCAAAGAAATTTTCATGGAAAAAAAATTATTTTGAAAATTCAAATTAATTTTTCTCAAAAATATGTTTTTTTTAATTCCCAAAAAAGGTATGAATAGCCCATACAATTACCAACAAGTCACTCATACATCGGAAAAAGGGGACTGCTACTTTCTCTCGATGTTTAAAATTGTAAGGTCTATTAATATAATTTCTTTTGAGAAATTAAAAAAAATGTTTTCGGGAAAAATTAATTTCAATTTTTTCAATAATTTTCTTCAGCGTAATTTTTTTATAATTTTTCTTCCAATTTATTTCATGAAAATTTTGATAATTTCCTACATTTATTGTATTACCAGAATTTGGCAGGTATTAAAATTTTTGAGTTATAAATTTTTTTTAAAAATAAGAAGAATTTTTTGACGCTTGTCAAAAAGTTGTCTAGTTTTTGTTTGAAGACTTCAAGTGTTCAAAGTTGCTTAAGTAACCAATGTCTTCACACCTACAACGTTTCACTGCAATCTGAGATGTTGCTGCCAATGACCAGTCGAGTTGGCAAGAAATTCGTCAAACAAATAATTTTACAGACCCAGCTTCTAAAGCCGCACCGCTGTGTACAAATAATTTTACAGACTTAGCTTTTAAAGCCGCACCGCTGTGTGTGGCATGTCTCATTCACATCAAACTATCGTGCGATGGGTTTGCTCGTGTAGGCTCGAAGAAAGATTAAAATAGAAATCTTGAAGCCTTCTGCCCAAATTTGAGTAAAATAAAAAGAGGTGATCCGAGCTGAGCAGTTCGTAAATTGACAATACACTGACTGTTTCGCTTGACCTGCTATCGAAGTGACAGAGAGAAACTCGTATTTGTGCTTCTATCACGTTGTGCGTCACTTCATAAACTGAATATTGCAAAGCATTTAGTGTATCAATATAATATTTACAATAATTATTATGAACATCAACCCTTTTGCGGTCATTTGTCTGCTCTCACTCACCACAGCAAGGAATCATACTAAATACTCTTACCAACGATGTTATAGTATACATTTTTTTAAAGGAAATTTAATGTCTAGTGAACTTTTTCACGAATGTATACGGAGTTTCTATGAATAATAGGTAACGTTACTCGGTATAAACCAAATATTATAAGCGTGGGAAGATAATAGGATTCAAAAGAAATTAATTCCGAAAAAGGGTTAATATGAAATGTAATGAATGTCATAAGATTGTTCGTTTATTTTTCTAGTGAAACATTTCAGTACATCTCTCACTGTATGAACAATGAAGTTATTCTGCTCTTCTTCTCAATATAATCAATTTCAACTGTGTCGAGAAAAAAGTCCTTGTTAGCTAGTAGTTCCATTTTCGTTTTACAAAAAGATACAGTATTATATGCAAATGATAGCGAATCCATTTCAAATTGCGTTTAGTCAGAACACATAATGAGAGGATCTCACTCGCAATGAATTCATTCGAATTTTTTAGATTTCCAAAGGGGGCAAGCTATATCAGATGCTTAGAAAGTAGCGAAAACACGGCCGATACCCAGCTGCTATTGGAATAAACTTTGCTCGGTCAAAAATAGTGCAGTACACCTGCAGTGCAGTGCAATCTTAATTATGCAGATTCCGCAAAAAAAAAATTCTGCCACATACGATTCCACTCACGTAAATGTCGCAAATCGAGTCGGAACTAATTCAACTACCAAGAGTGGAAAGTGGGTAGGGAAATTTGGTGGATATTCAGCACGAAATGGATGAATCACACGTCTTACCATATTTTCAGTTTCATCGTCAGTGTCTGCATGTCCCACACGATAACGGTTGTGTCCTCGGATGACGAGATAAGATATTGTGATTGTACAATCATGAATGTCACTGGGGCGCTGTGACCTGTGGAAAAAGAAAGAGAAAAAATGACGTAAGCGTTTGTCACTTGATTATGATTTGATGAATATAAAATGGTATTACAGGACTCATACGAGCCGCGAAGACAAATTGTCGCCGAAGAAACGCGTCGAATGGAATATCGTAAGATGAGAAATTATTATAAATAACAACTTGCATGTTAGATGATGATGATTCAGATCCTTGAGAGAAACAACCGAGATGTTCCCATTTTGGTCAAATCGTTTCCTCAAAAGTTGCTAATACTGTTTACTTATTGAATCATGTTCATACGTGTTTATATCCCATTTTTGTACGGAATAAGTTCTAGCTTATGAAACCATTAAGACTACAGATAGAATGTCATGTTGGGAAAAAATATTCCCTGGAAATCCAAAACATCTCCGGTGTCCACCGGCCACTCCAAAGTTAGAAACGGTTTGATAAAACTAGACAAATTTAGCAGTAAGCAGTAAGGTAAGTTTTTTTTTCTTCTTCGTGCTACAAACTTCCGCAAGCACTATTGCAGGTTAGTCCGAATGACATTGAAGCCATCACTGCAGATAGTCATGTTAACGAGTAAAGTCTCTCGTAAACATTGCCGACATTTTCACTTTGTTACTCGTATACTGCAGAAAGTACACTGTACTTCTTTTCGTCTGAATCAATCAAAGAAGAAATACTTTCATAACTCATTCAAAATTCTTTATCGAAAGCAAAGCGAACGCATCAAAAATGCAAATGCTTCTTTCAAAGCCAAGCATAAATATGATCGGAGGTGACCCAAACTAGAAGCATTAATATTAACGAGCTCAGCGAGACTTCCTCCATCGGATCCAAGAACAGAAAATCCGTGTCACTTCCCGCTCTATTATTTCAACGTCGGGATTTCGGAGTTTTGCTTTATTATGTTCCTTTTTTCTTCTCCCGAAGAAATATGAAGAGGAAAACTTTGAGACGGCTCGAAGAAGACTTTTGGTGGTTACAATGTGGCGTAAAACTTTCGTTCCAAGAATATAATTTTCGCAAGGAAATGAACGAAAAAGCAGATTCTATATGGGAGAAAACAAGCCTTGTTCCGGTCCTTCCGTAGCCTGTTGAACTAACCATGATTTTCTAAACGAGCTTCTATTTCCTATATATTAAGGAGAGGCGAGGCTTCTTGGGATACAAAAAGGGAAATGAATACTTATTAGCCCATCTTATGAGGGTGGAGGATAATGAGAAAATAAACCTGTTGATCCTTTTGACTACCGTCGGTTGACTTTCGTTCCCACTATGTGGCGGTTCTGAGGGTCTGCTGGGAGAGACACGTTATATTTAGAGAAACTATAGACGTTCTCTTCGATATTGTGCTCCTCAATAGGTGTTGCTTTTCGTACTTGTATCGTAAAAGGATAATATGTTAATTTGATGTATTCTGTATATCAAAATAACAGACGTTAAACGCACGAGGGATCTTACGTGTGTTACGTGAAATTACGTTTGGAGGAAAACAGAAATTTTATGTCGTGGTTGTAAAGATTGAACAAAAATAATTCCCGACATTGCCAAAGTGGTGTTTTTCAAAACGAAACCCAAAATCGGCATCGAAAGAAGCGGGAAAACGAAAAGAGCTTCGCATCTCTTTCTTCCATAATGCAAAGAAGATGACAAAATATCGAAAATTTGGAATTTGGCCGCGAAACAATACACCATGTTAAGAAAGTAAGGCTGAAAAGATGGTTTTATAATAAATTAAAACTCACGAATGCATATTCGATACATCGAAAAATAAAAATAATAAAACGCATAATCTTACTCCAACAATATTTTGAGATCCGATTTTTTTCTTGTATATTCTTCATAAAAACAATAAACCAAATTAGCTTCAATGCGTTATATAGAGTAAAATATGATTCGAATACATCCGAATCTAATCAAAACAAGTCGGTAAGGTATTTCCGCTGCTAAAACAATATAATGTGGTCTTCATTAATCTGCTGCTAAACCACTTGTCGTTTCACGCAGATGACTTTAGATACCATCGACGATAAATTTTTATTGTTATAATCAGCCTGAACAAACAGGGAACTCGTAGTCATTTATCCTTCGCTTCTCACCATCGGCGTTTTACGACGCGGAGAAAATCAAACCGAACGAGTCGGCCAACGATCCAACGAGCCAACGAGCTGTCTGCCTGTTGATTATCTTGCAATTAAATTTCAACACTTACCCTTAAACGTGTGCACCAAACTGTTGCTCATAATGTGCCATAACTGGGGGTCTCCGACTTTCGGCGCCAGGATCAGGTGTTGCTTCGAGGGTGAAACCTCGATACATCGCACTGGGCCGGGACCGGGCACAGTCATACATCGAATTTGGGAGGGAAGCGGAACAGGAAGCCATCCTGTAAGCGGCACCAACAGTGGAACGGTATAACCGTCGCACCAAGCCGTTGCCGATTGAACTGTCACGCTGAGCAGGGCCTGGGGCCCCTCATGGGCTGCCACTGATTTGAGCCAGGATATCAGCTGGAAATAGATTAATGAGAGAGTTCCTGTTTTGGTTGAGAAGGTATTTGATAGTAGGGTGGTTCGGTTGGTCCTGTTGTCGCAGGATGTACTACAAGATGAAATAATTGGTGAATTTCTGCCTTACTACCTTTGTTATCATTTTTATCCAACAATTCCAGCACCCACAGATAGTACAGCATCCAACAGCTGAAGTTTTGAGAATTTTTTGCGTGTGCATAGTGTCTAATATATATTTTCAACATTGAAAGCCATCGAAAAATGTCAAGACACACAATTGGAAGCACCTACCATCTGAAACTATCAATGGTGAACGGTACCAACTACAATTAATACGTTTGAACAGAGCTCTGAATGAAAACGATCGGAATGAGAGAATAGACGCAACATTATAATTGTACAGTATGACAACTCCAGACTACATGTCTGTGAATTTGTCAAGAAAGCTGTGAAATGGGTTCTATCCCACCCGCGTCGGTTCTTTCTGAAAAGCAGTTATGGATCTTATGAAGGAACAATGAATTGGTTTGATAACCGGCTCGGTCTTAAACACCCATTTACTTCCGTTTTTGGAAAAATTTCAGGAGCGTGAACTGAACTCATGACCTTTAGCGTGAGAGGTACGGATGTTACCATTAAGCCAGATCGCCTCTACGACGCGGTTAGAATGATTGGTTCCCTCGCGATTATCATGGAAGGGATAGTTGTTAGTGGGGAGAGCCAAAAATCTCATGTGTTACAACCAGGACCAGAAATCTTCGAAGATGAAAAATGAAAATCGATTCTGTACTAGTAGTAGCTTCGCTTCGACTAGTACTACTTCGGAATTTGAACTGACTAGAAAATGAATTGACGAGCGTTGAGAGCGAGAATGACTGACGAACTATCCAGCAAATGATTATTCTAATTGACGTGGCTAATGAATTCAAATCTGCTTCTTCATTCAACCTGTCTTCAATCCACACTTCTACTCCCCCTGACATAAATCTCGCTACACGCGTACACAATCTTATTTTCACGTCCATATAAAGTGCAGCGAAAATTTGAGTTCTGATGCAAAAAAGTAGTTACATCATTAATGGTTTGTGGTTTATTGTGGTTCATTGGTTTATTGTTCACTCACCGTGAACTCAAACCAACAAACTTTGACAGTTCTCAGGTATGCTATAAAGGTCCTCGCGTTAGTATTAGTAAGTAGCGTGCAGTTTGGGAGGAATTCTAAACAAAATTTTTGTTCACTTTGTCTCCGAGTTTAATTTTGTAAAAAAACATACAGTAAAACGGGTTTATATCAACAAAATTCACAGGGGGCCAGGCCGGGTAAGGGAGTAAAAAGTGCCCCCAAACCAAATCACTAGCTGTATGGCAAATATTGTATAGGATTTTAAAATTGCTTTCAAAACAGGCTATTGAAATCACCAAACGGTATATAAGCGAGCGCCGCTCGAAAATCCCCTCAATTATAATTGAACAGCGATTGGAGCATGTTGTTGCTGTTGTGGAGAAGCTAACTTCGTTTATCATGAAAGCGCTGATGAACGTTGTCACCAAGAGCCTGTTTGTGCACCTTAGGCCAGAAGGGAATCCATCAGGAGGAGATTGATGCCACTGAAAAGGCGACCAAGAAGTACCCGAATTGAAAATTGGTTCCGCTTGAGGCATCGGAGCAGCCGCTCCGGTGCGGGTTGTTATCCAGCACCGAATAGAATCTGGAAAGATGTTATCGTTGTTGAACAATAATCTGCCAGTTCCCCTTGGAATTGAAAAATACATTCAAGCGAAAGAGTTTGTTTTAATGTTTTCTATCCATATAATACTGCGACCCAATATATTTGGTTTTGTGATTTTTCAATCAAGTGCAATTAGCAGGAAAGCTTCTGAAGATAATTCTTCCCAATCAGGATATCTTCGTATCCAATATTCGATGCGCGCACAACGGAAAACGTTTGGATTCGCGAAAAACATATAATTTTCAATCGATTATTGCTAAGTCAGTTTCAAATTCAGATAGTTCATTCGCCTCTAGTTTGCCTTCCAAATTGCCATAGTAAACCACACCTTCTTTCGATTCAACTACGGACAAAAAGCATACTTAAGCGATATTTTGGTGGTGAAACGCTTAATTTTTCGTGAGGACACCGATTGGACAACATCGTTGCTGGACGAGCTGGACGGCGAGATATCGAGTGATTCAGTACCTGACCTGACCTGAAACGCAATCAGTATCGAATTTATTGTTTGGCGGACTCCATTTTTGGCGCGCTATAACTTGAGACTGAAAAGGACAATCACAACACTGTCAGAACGACACTTGTAGCACAGATTGTCGTCTTGAAATAGCCGTATAGTATGACCCGATGCGATAAGTACAACACAAGATGTGTTTGAGTGTTGCCATATATTGACAATATACGACATTTCTTTTTCCCCAACCCAATATGAGGAAGTGAACCTGTTGCATTGTACAATCAAACGTATGATTTTATTCTGCAAGCGCTGTAATTTCGATATTTGTGTTTCATTGGACAAAAACAAAATGGAAGAGCAAAGGTTCAGATAAATCGTTTCTTAGTCGACACAAGATTCCATACTTCTTGGCAATTTTCTTGATGATATTGTCAATGTGAGTATTGAACTTAAGTTTATCATCAATAATCACGCCAAGATATTTAATCTCCCGAACGCGATCAATGGTCTCATCATCAATTACAATAAAGACGTTTTCATTTATTCGATTTCGCGTGATTATCATATATTTACTTTTACTCATGTTCAATTTTAATTGCTTATACTTTAACCATCTACTTAAAGAACGCAAATCTCCATTCAAGTGTAAAACGGCCTCATATACATTCTTAGCTGCAATGAATAACACAGTATCATTAGCAAAAAGATTAATATCGCAATATCGTAAAACTCGTCGCATGTCATTGATGTACATAATAAATAAAATGGGCCCTAATACACTTCCCTGAGGTACTCCAAGATTATTCCCTTTGATAAATATCAATACTTGCGGCACCAATTATATCTGAACAAATAATAATGAAAGCATTTCTATTGCACAGTTGGTAATTTTTTGTTCGACGTTTCGCCCGAGATATAAATTGATAAAATATATAGCTCAATGTATATATTTCTGTTTAATCTTCTTCTTATATATAAAAATCTCGTGTCACGATGTTCGTGGTCGAACTTCTCCGAAACGGCTCGAACGATTTTCAAGAAATTATGCACAAAAAACTTGGTAGGCATGAGAATAGGACGTAAACTATATATGATACCGATAGGGTACCAATTACCATATGTTTAATACCGATTAGAAAAAATCTAAATAATTTTGATTTCTATTTGTTCTCAAATTTGGCATAAAAATACATATAACCTCAAAGGTGCACCCCCATCTCCTATTTTTAATCGCGATTTTAGTATTTTAGTATAAATAATATTCAAATAAAAAAAATAATATTCAAAAATTCGACCCGTAGTTTGTTTTTCAAAGAGAGCGAATTTATTTACGTTGTTAAATGACAGATGGCACTAAGTTCACTTCATTGAATACATTCATCCTCACATGCGCCAATAACCTTAACTCGGTTAAAGCCATGTGTATTTCTAGCGAGCTGGAAGACTTTTTGAATAAACATAATGAATTATTGAAATTCTTCATATCATACATGCTCGGTTTGCAAGGTGACGGTCCCGTTATTTTCATCAATTCTAATATAACACCGACTGGAGAACACATGTATACATTCAATGCGTATGTCGTTGGATACATTGCTGGAGTTATGGTAGGTGACTGCACAGTGACGCGAGAATTTGTGATTCGAGGAAGAAACAACAATCTGGAGTTCAACGTTGACACCCACCGTTCAAACGACATTCTACATCTACTTCTTCAATGGTACCAATGTTTCTAATGTTCCTAACGTTCACCATCTCAACGTAGAATGAATTGCGAACGATATAGAGGTAGAGAGCGAACGACTGCGATTCTAAACAACCAGAAGCGGTGTGAGGAAAAATACACTCACATGCCAGACGCTATCATGAGCAACGCCGACGCAGCCTTCGATATTGCCAGGGCCAAACTCATGCATTGTCATGATATTACAAAACGTGTGTTCAAGCAAAAAAAAAAAAATAAAATGTAGAATGAGATTCATTACAACGTTACATGTATTTGGTTCCACACCTTGCTGAATTTATTCGGCTGGATGGCAAAATTTCAAAAAAATTAGGATTACCTCATATGCACATTTTTAATTCGGATAATCGACAAAATACGTCCTGATGAACGATTGTGTAATTTACTCAAAAATTCCACTCATTGAGCTTTGTGTTCCATTTCTGTGAAGCGTAAATTGTTATTTTTTCGAGTAAAATAAACACGCTTCTAAAACAAAAAAATTATGAAATATGGCTCTATTGTGTGTTCTGTGTAGCAGAGTATCACATTCTATACAGGTATCTAGAACGAGAATAGTCTCTGATAATTATTTTATATTCTGAATGATATTTTGGTTGAAATGCAAGAACATCAATAGATGAATAGTTAAGTTAGGGTCAGGACTATGTCCACTAAGTATTGAAACAACATCGAATGAAAATTTTCATTCAAATTTCAACAACTTAAAATTGCCTTCAGGTCAGGTCAGATGATTGTTCGATATTGTTCAGGTGATTGATAATGGTCAGGTGATTGATATTGTTATTGGTTCATGACCGAATCGTTCGGCAGTGCCATATTCGCTGAGCAAAACATTCAATGCTCATATGAATGTTGAGTTCTGTGGTTCGATGAGGAGCAACAAATACATTTGCAACAACGAAATTTATTTTTAAATTCTTCATTTAATTTGTCTACTTTACGACAAAAATATATTCCTTTTTTCACTTCAGATTCGTTAATAAAATACATCGGGAATGGAAAACAAAGAATGGTTTGTGATTTTTTTCAATCGTCATCGACTTGGCGCTCTATTCCTCGGAACACACTTACAATACATTAGTTATTTTTTATTTAACAACCAACATATTCACTAGAAATAATTTTTATGGCAAAACAACGTTTGCCGGGGCAGCTAGTATTCTATAAATTTCTTTAAAAATTTTCATTGAAAATCGTATGAAAGAGATGAGTATCACCCATACCTGGGTTACGGGGCTTCCGTGAAAGTACACCCGTAAATGAGATATGAGTGACCCCTTCGACGAACGTGTTAAATGCTTTCATAATAATACTTCGTGTAAAGAAAATTTGTGCAGGTAATATGTCAATCGGTGTTTCAATGTTCCAACATACCTGTGCGCCCAGCTGCATCGGATCCCTTGTCAGCACATCGCTCGATTTCCGTATCGTATAGTATACCAGTTCGATATCGCGATCCAAAATGTAGCACCGCACGTGTTCTATTAAACATCTGAGATAGCTAATGGAAACCGTTTGTACCTGTTGAATGAACGAGAAAATATGACCCATGGAAACATGGCTGTAAAAGTTTGCAATCACTTTTCGTTATCGCAAAACTTACGGCCGCCAGCAGAAAGTCAAAGTTGCACACGGCAATCTCTTTGAGCTTTTTAGTGTCATCTGATTTAATTAGGTGATGCCAAGATTCTTCCACGTGGCGTATGCTGTATGAGATGTCTGGCCCGAGCGTGATGATTTGGGTTACGTTGTCGTCCTGGTGGGTCTGGATACCTGTGGAGTGACAGAGGATGGTTTGGGTGATTGAAAAGTTGTTTCTGTGAATAAATTCAGAGCTACACTAGTTATTGCAAATGAAACTCAGCGGTAACAAGCAATTATTCTGATTATGTGTTAATCCAAACAAGTTTTTGAACTGGGAGATGATGATTCACTAGAACTCACAACACCTGAACTGATATAATTGCCCTTTTTCATTCGACAATAGACCACTTCCTCATCAGTTGGAAACCTTTTTACACAAAGCTGTGAGTAAAACAACACCGTGAAACAATATCCTTTCATTGACGTGAAACGATTTTTTAGTCTCCTGTTGTTGCTTGTTGCCCTTTTTTCCCCGTCCATTCAGCAACTATTGAGAACAAAATACCATTGTTGGAGCGAAGCGTTTCATTTGTTTGGCCTGAACTATTGAAACTCTCTTGGCCAGGAAAAACGCAACATGGCACTCTGGTAGAGCATTTCTTATGCACAAAAACACCCACGTTGTATTCAACCGTTTCCACTCATGCAAAAACAGGATGGCGAAGAGGATGCAAGTAGTACTTCTGTTTATTGCTTAATGTCTTTTGGGACAATATATCATTTTGAATGTAGAATCATAGTTGAATCAATGTATGTAAACTTTGCATATTTGAATTTTGCTATTATTTGCATCCTTTGTGAAAGAACAGCAAGGCTGATTAAACCAAGTAGCACGAGTTTCGGAGAAGGAAAACCCCAATCCGATAAGTGGCGCTTTTTTCTTTTCGCGGAAATCCAGGAAGACGTGGAAGACGGAATAAATTAAAATAGACCTTTCACAGCTGTTGTCTTGCTTTTATCTGACAGTATAATCTCATCTATATATTCTGCGCTTAAAAAATGCGGTTTGGTTTTTGTTCTTATCAAGCGAACTGTCTTGCCAATACGGGACTCTTTGTTAGCGAACATTGTGCGTTGGAGCGTAATGGTAAAATTATGGAAGCGAATTCTTGGTTTGGGTCAGTAGACTTTGTGCAAAATTTTCCTAATAATTGAATCCCATCCCTGTAGTGAGATTCTAAAAGGTCCTCAAAATATTAATTTACCACAGCTGTCGTCTCTTTTATCCCACTCGTGTCGTTATCTAGTCAGGATTTTCTCGAGATATTGGAACAATTGAATGTTAAATAGGGCCAAATTTAGAAACTAGATTAGAAACCTTTTGTTTGCCATCGGTCGATTCGCGAGGAACAAAAATCTGATTTGTCTGTGGCATTTTTGTTAGAAATCGAAACGACGATTTGTGGAGAGTCTCGCGCGAGCAGTGATCGAGTGCGGTTGTGTTTTTCGTTCGCTCTGTGTATATCTATATTTCGGGTTTTCTCTCGAAGCGTCAATATCGTAATAGAAAAAAGGGCACTGTTTCTAAAAAATAATCCGAAGCGCTTGTTTGAAGCAAATGTTGCGTCGTGAGGTGCTTTCAAAATGTGTTTTTGTGTTTAAATGAATCGGAGAAAACTGCAGCAACATGTTTAACCAGTAATTTAATACGCGGTGCGCGAAGTTTTGCGAAGCCTCCATTTTGTTTATCCTTTGTGTGTGACGACACATATGGCTGCGTCCTATGTGTGTGTAGTGCGGAGAGGTCTTCAGAGAGAACATCAATGTAAACCGTGGCATGTGACTGGTGTTTGCGCTAGTGCAGGATGACTTAAACAAGCTAAGTCATTTTACTTTACTTTACTCTATTTCTTTTACTTCATTTCTCTTAGTCTCTCTATCTTTCAACATTCTACTGTCGGAACTCTAAATATCGCATCATCGTAGAAAGGTCAGTCTCTCTCTTTTTTCAAACTCTCGCTTCTTTGCTGAGTGTTGGGGGAATATGTGTGGTAGTCTAACACGGGGGGACGTGTTGAGTTTGGGCCCGACGGCCAACATTTATGCTCCGGGTGTGTGCAAGGTTTTGTAAATTTCATTACTTTTTCACCGTGAGGTGGCGTTTGTGATCGGGCTCCTTGGGAAACATAGATTTGTGAAACGATGAAACGGATGAAGTCTTTTTTTCACTTGTGAGTGTGTTAGTGAAAACATTTCGTTTTGTTCGATCGTGTTCTTCGTTGTGGTTGTTATAAACGATTCGGCTTCCTCTGATATCGATGTGACCTCGATTGATATTTGAAGGATTCTAGCGGTCAGTTTTCGCTTTGCATGTGCGAGGTGTGTGTGCCGAAGTGCGAGTGCCGCCGTACAAGATCGCCGGCATGGCGCCGTGCTAAGCGGCCTGCAGCATGAGATAATTTTTTGTTTGTTTCGAATTCTCCCCCTCTTTCTCTATCAATCTTTCTTACACACACATAATTTACTATGTTTGTCTGTAGTTTGTATTTATATTGATAAGAATATGTACTTCTATGCTTCAAAAAGTGATCTTAGGTAGCTCATTAACACGTTGAGCCCCGTGTTGGTCCCTAGGAATTGACGTTAAGCTTTTCGTCGGGAAAACGTTGATCTGATAGTTACTGATAGTTACAAATAATCTACTATAAAGAAACCTTGTTTGTCTTCGGATGTTTTACGATATGTGATTACCTGTGACTTTTTATGTGATCGAATTTATGAATTTTTTCACGTTGTAAAATAAATAAAATAAATTTGGAAAGCGGGGACCGAAACTGATAGTGTGTAAATGCTCTAGATGCGGACTGAACGGAAAGTATAGCAAGAAAAAATCGAGGCTCAACGTGTTAATAGCCCTCCAGCGTCGCGCTCTAAATCTCTGATATAGTGCTACGCCGAAAAACACACAGAACATAGCACCGATTCGGACTATCGTTGAGGAGTTCTTTACGTTACCTTCTCAGGTAGCCCATTAATAACCTCCGACATCGCGATTTGAGACTAAAATAGAGTACTTGGCGTGAAAAGCCATAGAATAAATCGCCAATTTGATCCATTGTAGAGAAGTTCTTTCGGTTAATTTCTAAGGTAGTTTAATAATAATCTCCGGTGTAGCAATTTTAAAATACAAGAGAGTGCTATGCGCGAAAAGAATATAATAAGTTGTCAATACGCGATTGAAGTCATTGTAGAGGAGTTCCTTCGGTTACCTTCTCAGGTAGCCCATTCAGAACCTTCAGGGATTAGAATAGAGCACTAGGCGCGAACGATCCCATAATATATCGTCGATTCGAGCCATCATAGAGGAGTTCTTTCGATAACCTTTTTAGGTAACCTAATATTAATAATATCCGGCGTCAGGGTCCATGACAACATAATCACATCACTTACCGCAGTGAATCCTGATTCTTAATCCTCCCCACTAACAACTATCCCTTCCATGGTAAACGCTAGGGAACCACGCTATAGAGGCGACCCTTCTGGCCTTCGGGCGGCGAATATCATACTAACATTCCTTCCCTTCCTCTGGTGACTGTAAGGACGTGGCCGGCGTCGTTATTGACCATTCAAAGCTCGAATCACCGAAAATTCCACAACGAGAATGACTTGCTAGTCCCAAGCGTCATTCTGTGTGTTCTTTGTGCAATTTGGTTGGTTCAGGTCAATCGCGGAGAGCAACTACGAATTGTACAGTCTACCCAAGCTCAAGCTCAAGAAATCAAAACGACGATTTGTGTATCGATTTTGGTGAAACATAATGCTAAAGGATTTGGTCTGAATGCTCCGCCCTCAAGATCAGCCGCATAGTTCAACACTGTTGCATCACTCTCAACTATGTTCGGCATAAATGAGTGCTGTTCCTCAGCCCAGATACAACAAGCCTTTCTTCCCAGCGAACATTTTGTGCAACAGCTTACACGACACATACTTTTTTCTCATCCCGTTCCATTCACAGCTGTTCTGGGCTCCTTTTGCAACACGGCTAGCAGCCATCAACCCACGGGTGGTCGGAAATGGGAAAAGTTTCAATCTCCTTTCATCTTTTTTTTCTGTCTCTGTCGTATTCTCGGCATTCTCATGGAGAACAAAAAAAACACAACAGCCAAGTCGTGATATCGGAAAGTTAATTGATTGTAACAGGATTTCTTTGCACACTGTGGACGCTTCTTATAATTTTGATGACAACACGAGCGAAATACCTTTTAATTACTTAGGGTGATTAAGTGTAAGGTAACATAAAATCCTATTTGGCGTGATTTTGCAACACAATTAACTGCTGATGACACTGTGGTGTTCGGAGATGCTCATAGAGATTGTATGTGTCGAAGAATTGTAACTTTCTCAGCAGTTTTTTTTAGTTTCATGTAGAGTCGTCATCATGATAAAACAAAAATTATATGGGGGGGATGGTGAAAAATATAATTCTGTTACATAAAAATCTTGTGAAACCATATTCGCTCATACATCTCTAGGGATTTAAACTATGAGAAAAAAATGTTACGAATGTTTTTCTCACATTCCTAAAAGTTGTTAATCATATACATTCAGGTATTAAACAATTAATAAACGATCTGTACTAAGCATCACGTTGATTACAATACCACGAAAAGGTGGTAAATTTTAAGAGGAAAAACTTTGTAGAAAACAGGAGAATCGTTTGAGTACTGAACACGTTTCTAAATATAACTAGCTGATCCGGCAAACTTCGTCCCGTGTTTTTTGTTATCAACACCTTCAAACATTCACGTTTTCTTACAAAGCGCAAGTTCATGAGTCCAATCGCAGAACTGTCCATTGATTGATCTTCTAATTGACCCCATTGAATTTACCTTTTACTAAAAAAATCCTAGTACTTCTACCAAAACTCATCATTATAATATCAGATTATTTTCAGACACAATTTCCGTTCAAGATTGTTCAACCACTTGCAAATAACATGTGTAATCTAGGGAACTCGAAATTCCCTAGATGCTTGCTATGAAGGCAAGACTTTTCGCTCGTCCTCTCTCGAGCGCTTCGTGATTAATCTAGGGAACTTATTTCCCTAGATGTCGGCAATTGAGGCCTATGAATCACGGGAGTCAAGATGCGACGAAGCCAGGGAACCTATTTCCCTGGACTTGTTTGATCTCTTACGGGCTAAGCCCCTTCCAAAATTCCCGTAAACACGAATACGTTTCAGAATCAGACGGCTCCAGATTGGTCCGTCCGAGTGAAACTCGTAACTACTTTCGGGTGGGAAAATTGGGTCGTTTTGGTTATACCTTTATTTCGAGTTCCTTCCCTGTTAGGAACTCTGATAGTGATGGTTGCCGGTCTCCTCGGTTAGTCTCGTAGAGTTAGAATAAAATGATCTTACGTTTGGACTTTTAAAGTTGAACTTAATTAACTTTATTTAACAAGTTGGACTTTTGTAATTGAACTGAATTTGAACTTTAAATCCAAAATATTGAACTGATTTGTTTGAAAAAAGAAATTGTACTTCTTAGATTTGAATTTGAACTTGAACTTGAACTGATTTTCTGGGCAAGAATCTTAAGTTTATATACCCGAGATTCCTACCCAGCCTATAATTGTGAGGGAGAAAAAAGATCTCCCTCCCCTGCTCAGACAACCGAGCCGTGGTTTGTCTATCTCCTATTTCTATCCGCTTGTTTTGCGGTCCTTCGCCCTCACTTAGAGGTTTCAATAAAATTTGGCTGCCTGATAAATCTTACCCGCCTGTTCTGAGCGGTTCTAATCTTATCTACCAGCGTGGGAATTTCTGTTTCTCTTCCTCCACTACGCCACCGCGTAGGGTCTCAAACAAAAACATTTGCATGCGTCATAAATGCTGCTTATCGCTTAAACGCATGCGTTTAGCGTCCTATTCTTTCTTCGGCCCTTCGCTCTCATGCGATAAGGGGCGAGACCATGCGGCTAGCAATTAGACTTTGCCTTCCGCACGGAAACCTAAACAAACATATCATCTTACACGCTCTTTTTCCTTCTTCGCCCTTATGCGATAAGGAACGAACCTAAGCTAAGGAAGAGAAACAGTCCCTTTTCGCTGGTATTGATTGCTTAATCTGTTTTGAAAATGCGCCTATCGCGCTGCATATTTGTTATGCGCTTATTTGTGTTTGAAATAACTTTTATTACCGGCCCTGCTATCTGGGTCCGTAACAACATGTTTCTCCGATACATGGAATAAATGTTTGATACAGAAAATATGATAGAATAAAGACAGACCCCTCCCCTCTTCTCCACTTAGAGAGGGGGGAGAAGTGTCTATTCACCATAGAAACGTTACGTGCCCCCTAAAATCTTCACATGCCAAATTTGGCTCCACTTGCTTGATTAGTTTTCGAGTTATGCAGAAATTTGTTTTTCATTTGTATGACAGCCCACACTGAGAGAGAGGGAGGAGTGTCGAACCACCATAGAAACATTTATTGCTTCCTAAAACCTCCACATGCCAAATTTGGTTTCGTTTTCTTGATTAGTTCTCGAGTTATGCAGAAATTTGTGTTTCATTTGTAGACCCCCTTAGAGAGAGGGTGGAGTGTCGAACCACCTTAGAAATGTTTCTTCCTCATAAAACCTCCACAAGCCAAATTTAGTTCCGTTTGCTTGATTAGTTCTTGAATTATGCGGAAATGTATGCTTCATTTGTATGGCAGCCCATCTCCCCCTCAGAGAAACGAGAGGAGTGTCTATTCGCCATAGAAAGGTTTTGTATCCCCTAAAACCTCCAGATGCCTAATTTGGTTACATTTGATTGATTAATTCTCGAGTGATAAAGAAATTGGTGTTTCATTTTTTATGGCAGCCCTCTCCTTAGAGAGGGGGGAGGGGTCTCAAACTATCATGAAAACCTTCCCGGCCCCAAAAACCCCCACATATAAATTTTTTATGTCGATCGGTTCAGTAGTTTCCGAGTCCATAAGATTCAGACAGACAGACAGACAGACCGAAATCCATTTCTATATAAATAGATAGATGATAGATTCTATCATACATAGTTTGCAACCTAGACTACTATGACCTCAATGTTAAGGAACCATCGTTGACGACGGTTGCTAAGCAACATAGCGGGATAACGTCGTTTTTTTATACAGAAGATAGCAACTAATAGTAGACGATTGATTGTCACAGATTGAAAAAGTATGAATACGACCGGAATGGGAGAATGGATATGACGAGATAATTTTAGAGCATGACAACGCCAGACCACATGTCCATTGATCTGTCAACAATAATTTAGAAAGAGTGGACTGGGTGATTTACTATATTTTTCTACAGGGACATGGTTTCGGCTTTTTCTGAAGAGCGGTTCCGATTCTATGAAGAAATCAATATTTGGATAAAGCTGGATCGCTTCAAAACAACTAAATTTCTACAAGGGTGGATTTCGTGCTATACCTGAAAATGGCCAAGGCTTCTGATGAAGAAAACATGGAAAAAGGCAGGTAAGGTAAGTTCAATGTTTCAAACAAATGCCTTTTTATAAAAAAAATCGTAGCGTCATACCTTCTATGGTTAATTGAAATTGATGATACTATCATGTGAGCGTAGATTCTTATAAAGCACCGAAATATTTTGAGATCTTGTATAAATAATACACATGTTTTTCAACTAAGGTCCAGCAGGTAGATATAAGGGAAGCTGAATAATTAGTGGACAATGTGCAACTGGATGAACTAACGGGTGTTCAATAAAAAATTGGAATGATTTCAATACATTTCTGTAAAAAAGCAAAGAGCGTAAATTTTTTTCTCACCGAAAGAATTGCTCTCTGGGCTCCTTTAAAACGGGTTGCTCGTTTCTTTTCGCTCGGGTGCTGTTGGTTCGATCAAAGATGGCGCCGAAACACAAACACTTCTCGAGCGCGTTATACGGTTCTTCGAAACGCGTGAGAGTCAAGGAAAAAGTTTACAGTAGACCACTTTCGGGACGAAAATGTGCCGGTGAGCACTGTTTATTGGATCCCGACATCCCGCAAGATCATGAGGAAAAAGAAGAAGGAATCTCTGTAAAAACTGTTCGACAACAAGGACGGTACGAGTTTGCGTGAAATTCGCGACAATTTCGCTGTTCCCATTCCTTCATCCACAGAACCCTTAAGCAGTAGGGCATCGTCTGCCGGAAGAAGACTAGGTCCCCAGAGTACACGGACGAGCAGATAGCGACCATGAAATCTCAGTACCGGTGGATGATGAAGACTTATCGCGAGACGTTGGTCGTGCTGGACGACGAGCGTTATTTTCCGCTGTCAAAATCCCACATTCCCGGCAATCGGTAGTATACCAGTAGTATACTGTATTGCGCACTGGTTCGTTCGATCCTCGAATATGCCTGCATAGTATGGTCTCCGTACTACAATAATAGTATTCACCGAATTGAGTCGATTCAACGGAAATTCGTTCGTTACCCTTCGAAAATTGCCGTGGAATGACCCATTGAATCTTCCTAGGTATGAAGATCGCTAATTGATTTACAATTATTAGCTTCAAGAAGAGAGGTAACCAAGGCATTATTTACTGCCGACCTTATTTCTTCAAATATAGACTGCCCTGAACTCCTTCGGTTGATAAATTTTAAAAATTCATCACAGCTCACACAGCTTTACACATACCACCTGCACGAACCATATACGGTTATAACAAACTATCTGTCTCGTGCGTTCCTTAAAAAGCTCTATTCTGTGACACTTGTGTTAGATGTAGCTAGTAGTAGAAATAGTAGTAGTTGTAGCAAAAGCAGTAGATTTATGTTGATTGGGGAAAACGTTAGACCTGTTGACATTTGTAAAATAAAAAAAATTGAGTGTAATTAGCGTGCTAGCACAATACTTCAGCAGTATAGGCGGCCAATTTGCGTAAGTCAACATCTCAAGTGCTTGATTGTTCTCAATTGCGGTAAACCGAGTCAACGGGAGGATTATCTCGTGAGGAGGTATGTGATTGAAGCAGCCGCAGTTAACCACTGGAGACGTAGTGCTGCAGACACTATGGAATAACTCGTATCGGTGCTTGCAATGGATTCAGAAAGTTCAACATTGGTTAGTATCCAAGCGTTTGTGTTGAGTGTTCTGAGAGTACTGAGGTGTAACGGAATTGGCTTCAAGTTATTCTACACTTTCTGAGCGTAATTTTGGTGAATGGAGGACAGAAGATTTCTGTATTCCGTTTCGATAAAGCGATGCGTGAATATGGTGCGAGTGAGCGTAGTTTCACATTTCTTTATTTCTCCTTGACATTTTTCAACTTGATCACTAGCACCAGACCGTTCGCAAGCACCGATTTCGTTAACACTAGTTCCTGATCGGTAGATGCATTCGTAGGTAAGTAACCATTAATATCTTCGTCCAAATGCCACTCAAGATGAAGAAGCTTGGAGTCCTCAAGTACGATGGAGACGTCAAGGCCCTCATTTTTATGATAAATGGACTGGACCGCCGTATGAGCAAGGCAGATATCAGAAGCCCGGAGTTTGATCGGAGATAACTGCAGAAAGTGATGACTGAGGAATAGGGTAGATGTATCTCTGCAGCTATTTGTTCAAAATAATCGGAATTTGACAACCTAAAAGAGCTCTACTAGGGATAGTATATGATTGCCCCACTTTTGTACTACTCGATTCCCTACGATTATTTTGGAAAAAGGCGTAGTCTGATGAGAGCTCGAAGTAAGATATATCGGGTCCAAGCCCGGTTTCCATCAGCAGTCGAATATACTAATCACAACTAGATAATGGTAATGAAGCTCGTTCGCTTTGGTGCAGAGATCTCTCATGTTCTGATTGTATAAAGAAAGCGCATGGATTAACATCAGACAGCGAATGCAACTGGTTGAACTTGTCCAGGTAGACAGGGTGGAAAACATCCTCACCGGATCTGGCCACAGGATCGGAACTATTTTGATGTATGGGTTCAGCGAAAGACACGACTAAGTTGGAGGGATCTGAGATTTCCTTTCTGCTTTGTGTAATACGCCCCATATTCATCAGCTGAATGGAGTCAATCCGGGACACACCGTTTTTTCGTTAAATGTGCATCGAGCACCAAAAGCTTACTAGAATTGTCGTAATCGCCTGTTAAAGCAGGCTGGAAGACCATGTCATCAGAATCGTTCGTAGGGCCGGAACGAATTCGTCCGAAAAATACACTAGATTGCACGACTGTGGCGGTGAGATATGGATCCTCCATAATCTACGAAAACACGTTCGGTTGCGAGCCTTGACTGGTTTCTTGATGTTTTCAGTCCTTCGCGCTAGCTTGCATTGGTGATGTGAGATTTATCATTGTTTAGCCGTTTGAAACACGATTAGAGTGCTAGTTCGGAGTTTCTCACGGGATTCAAAAATCCTTTTTTTCGAGCGGTTGTTTGAAAATTCACGGAAAAGTACTCCTTTCGCCCACGTTGACGTGTGGAGCGCCATGGATCTCAGTTCTACGTTCATGCCAATTTCGAATGAGATGAAGGACAGCATGTTAGAATCGCTTCCCTTGAATACATCTATGTCGTCATTTCCTAAGCACTGTTTTGTTAACGCAGCAACTTGTCTGATCTAAATACTCGGGGAGATTTTCGACAAGTACAGTCAAAACATTGGTATAGTCACTGGCACTGACAGCGGCTTCTTACAGGACCATATGTAAAGCCTGTCCACGTTAAATTCCGGACACCAAGGTGATGCCAGTAAAACAAAAATTCACGTAATACAACAAAACCGATTGTTTATTTCAGTCAAATAGACTTATATCTAAAACAAAGAAAGCTTACTTCGATGTTAATTACGTTGTCTGTAAAATTCACGAACTTTCTTGGGAACATCTGCCATTAGGTTCCGTACAGTATCCTCAGATATGCTGGCGGCGGCGCTTTTCCATCTCCTCTTGAAATCATTAATGCCATTCGCTTTCTTCTTAGTTTCGAATAGTTTTCGCTTAATCAGAGCCCAGTACTTTTCCACTGGGCGAAGTTCTGGACAGTTCGGTGGATTTGCTGTTTTTGGCACATATTTGACCTCATGTGCATTATACCATTCTAGGATGGATTTTGCATAGTGACAAGAGGCCAAATCTGGCCAAAACAACGCTGGAGAGTCGCGGCTTCTTATGAATGGTAGCAACCGCTTCTGGAGACATTCCTTCTCGTAGACAACTTTGTTGATAGTGCCGGTAGAGACGAAAGATTTGGATTTTCGGCCTCAACTGCATATGGCCTGCCAAACCAAGTACTTCTTGGGGAATTTAGACTGCTTCTTGGTCCGAAAACATTCAGCTACGGCATTCCTTCGCATTGCAGTATAAGACCCGGAAGCTGTTTGAAGTCTTCGAGAACATAAGTTTCATCTTCCATTATGGTACATGAAATTTTTTGCAAAAACTGGGTGTGGAACACCTTAGCGGACGAATTGTTGGGCAGATATGAGCTGGGTTAATTTTGACATCCACATAAACTTAGGTTAAGATTTCGACTTTCAGACGATTTCGTTGTGTTTTTCTAAACTAGTCGTATATATATATCGTCGATTTCAAGGATATTGGGGTATACTAGATTGCCAATAAATGTGTGTGAAAAAAGTGACCTTCGAATTTTCGAACGGGACTTCCTGCAAAGTGTTGATTCCCGCAAAAAAATATTCTATGCAAAATCTCGACGTTTCATGCAATTCTAAGACATTTGATATGAATTTTTTTTTTGAAAGCCTCGATTGGGTGATTTTTTGATATTCAAAAGAACTCAAATTGACGTCTTTTCGACAATAGTAAATAAAATCCGATTGAGCTCAAATTCAGCATAGGTTTTTTCCTCGGGAATCAACATTTTGCCGAAAGTTCCGCTCGGAAATTGGAGTAACCATTTTCACTCTAGGGTATACGTACCAGTACCTTACCAGTTTGAGATGTCTTGACAAGTTCTAAACTTAACCATGTGTCCTATTTGTGCTACTTCCTCTAGATAATATCTCTTGCAGTGCCTATTTTCTGGCATGTTGAATAACAAAACAATCGAAAGCAGACAGAACGTATGATATGTGAAAGAAATTTCTATAAAGATTTTTTTTGTGCTAATTTTTTCTTGATGGATTATGAATGCACAAAATACTCTAGTCCGGATACCATTTCTGGGTTTACGCGCAAAGTGATGGCAGTTGTATGTCATAATTTCTCGATAATTATGGCCACAGAGACAAGTTCATAATCGACAGAAATGCTTCTTGGATTTCTTGTTGACAAATATGACCGAAGATTTTTGTGTGACTGAATCATTAACTCCACTTTGGAAAAATGAAGCCTTCCACACAGCTATCGAATATTCATACGAATATTCTATATTTATAGATAACGCCCAAAAACCATTTGAATATGAATTCGAGGAAGTCTCTTATTACACTAAAGCAAATTACCAATCAATTAGGTGTAAGCTTAACTATATCAATTGGCAGGATATATTTAGAAGTGTGGAAAACATTGAAGTAGCAGTGACGACTTTTTACTCGATGATCAATGAAATTATAGAGAAGGAGATACCAACTAGACGAAAAAGGAGAAATATAAACATAAAGTATCCGATGGTTTAATCAAAACATAAAGAATCTAAAAAATAAAAAACAGAAGGCACATAAAATTTATAAGAAATACAAATCTGACGCTCATCTCGAAAAATATCTAAACATTTGCGAACAGCTCAACTCAACTGTTAAAATCGCTTTTGAAAATTACAACTTAAAAACAGAGTCGGACATAAAATCTAACCCGAAAAGTTTCTTTAATTACATAAAAACAAAATTAAAAAGCAATGGTTTCCCATCACGTATGCACCTTGACGATACCGTGGTGAATGACCCAGAAAAAAATTGCAACTGTCAGAAAACTAACTAACATTAAAATTTTTGACGCATTAAATAAGCTTGATGTCTCAAAAGGGCCAGGTCCTGACGGAATTCCACTGGTTTTTAAAAAAAATTTGGCATCTGAATTACCTCATCCACTTTTATGGCTTTTCAATGAGTCATTGGAATCAGAAAGGTTCCAAAAAATATGGAAAAACTCTTTTCATGTACCTATATTCAAATCCGGTAACAGATCCTGTGTAAGAAATTATCGTGGAGTAGCAATCATTTCTTGCATTCCAAAACACTTTGAAGCCATAATAAACCAAAAACTTTTTCAACAACTAAAGACACGAATTACGAATAAGCAACACGTTTTTTTCAAAGGACGATCAACAACAACAAATTTGCTGGAATTTGTCACATTCACTTTGAATGCAATGGATAATGGTAATCATGTTGAAGCTCTATACACTGACTTTAGTAAGGCTTTCGATCGTGTTGATATACCATTACTGCTTCTTAAACTTCAAAAAATAGGGATAGAAGTCAAGCTATTGAAATGGCTAGAATCATATTTGACTGACCGCACGCAAATAGTAAGGTTTAATGGAAAAATTTCAAAACCAATATTTGCCACTTTTGTTCATTTTATTTGTTAATGACGTTCGCGTTTTTCTTAATAGTGTTAAGGCACTTATCTACGCAGATGATATGAAGCTGTATATGGAAATGAAGAATGAAGAAGACTCTCAATCATTCCAAAATGAAGTTAACATAGTTTATAATTGGTACACTAAGAGTTTATTACAGCTTAATGTTAGGAAATGCACTTTGATTACTTTTACAAGAAGAAGAACACCATTGAACAATGGTGTTAAGCTGGGAAATCAACCATCAGTAGATGTCAACGAGTAAGAGACATAGGCGTGATCTTAGATTCAAAACTAACCTTCGTTGACCATTATAATACAATCATCCATAGAGCAAATGATATGTTGAGCTTCATCAAACGCTTTAGTTACCATTTCCACGATCCGTACACAATAAAAACATTGTATAAAACATACGTCAGATCAATTCTCGAATACTGTAGTATTGTACGGTCCCCCTACATAACTTCACACGAAGACAGAATGGACTCTGTACAAAAACAATTTCTATTATTTGAACTTCGTGAACTAGGCTGGTCTTCATACCATCTCCCTCCATATGAGAGAGACGAATGAACTCTCAGAGTTTAAAGTCTCTCTAATTCAATACCTTCCTTCCTTCCATATGAGGCACGTTGCATGCTAATCAATATGAAAAGCTTAAAACAACGTCGGAACTCTGCCATGATTCTATTTATTATTGACATCATATCACAACGAGTGGACTCAGAAGAAATATTAGGAAACCTAAATTTTTACGCACCGATTAGGCACCTGAGAAACCCTAACATTTTCTACATAGATTACCGAAGAACGAATTATGCCAAATATAGTCGTATTAATCGTATGATAAGCCTCTGTAACGAACACAGTGAAATAATTGATGTAACGTTGTCAAGGTCAATGCTCAAAGAGCATTTGAATAGAATAAGATATAGTTGAATTTTACTCTAATATTTGGGCAGCATATTTAGTCTACGCTGGTTTGACGAAATAAATAAATAAATAAATAAATAAATAAATAAATAAATAAATAAAAAATGTGTTGTTAAAATCGTCTTTTGAATTAAACGGATAAATTATCCAGCCAGCTCTATTTAGTTTTTTTTTTAGTTTTAAGTAACTAGTTTTAAGTAGTATTAAGAATGTATTGGTCTACAATTTTGATTGACGACAATAAAATAAAAAAATAATTAGAATACACAAATATGACAGATGATATCTAAGAAACCGATTCCGTAATTTGAATACTCATAAGGAAGTAAGAATCCACAGAAATGAAGGCAGTAAATAAACACATATTGATTAGATATAGGATACTTTGAGAAGAGACAACAAAAGAACCACTGAGCTAAATGGGATAGAATATTACCACATCATAATGCACTGTAGGCTAATTCTAGTACTGTCCCCATTCGCATCAAACTCTGAAAGTGTCCCCACATATTGCTATTTCCACTTCGTTACCACTCAAGTTCAAATCCCGCCACCCAAACTACATACACACTGAACTTACTTGATTTTCTGCTTTGCTGCTCGCTGGAGATCTCGTCGCTCTCGTCGTTGTCTGGCGGGAAAAACAAATTCACAATTTCCGAGTGAATTGCTCTGGAGATTTCCGGTGTCATATAGCGCACTTTTGTGATATCCGAGCACAGACTGTGCCGCCAGACGATTAGCAACTTTCCGGACATTAGCTTCTCCCGCAGAAGGGCTCCTGGTGTGCGGCGGAAGCGTGTCGTTTGATGACATGTGGATAAAAAATTTAAATGGGATTTACACATGAAGCGAGGGAAAAAAAGTTGATTAGAACACTTCCGGTCGTGCAACTAAAGTAATAAGGAATTAAACTAGCACATACTCATTTCATTGCGGACTGTGCGGAAGGTGGAGAAGTTAAATCCACCTTCTCTTGTGTCGATGACAGCTTCAGAATCCTGTGTGGGCATAAGAAGCTCTAGAAATTCGGTCTCAGTCAGTCCGTACTCAGAGCATGTTATGTATATAGCAAGTTTGCTAAAGCCTTTGAGTCCGAAACGTTGTTCCATTACATCGAATATGTTGTTCACGTACTGCTCGAAAGTTTCCGAGGCATCAACTTTTTGTACGATTGTCTCATTCTGTACCAACGAGAGATCGAAGAAATAATCCGCATTTTTGAAGCGTTCCTTCTGCATTGGGGTGAGTTTGAGTGACTCTATAGGCACCGTCGTTGACACCACTAAGAATACATTCCAGGGCAGACTGATGGGAAGCCACGAGAGAGCGGCCACTATGTCGCAGTCCAGAGGATTCAACTTGTGCAGGTCATCAATGAAGAGAAATAGTATGTCGTGGTGCAAGTCTTCGCAATGCTTCAGCAAATTCTGAAACCAATTATTTATGTAAAGAGGATCAAAAGAGGCATCCTTCGGTAAATAACCCTCCGGTATGTTGAGGATAATTGCCAGCTGTTGACAGATCACTCTCAGCAGTTCCAGGTTGTAGGCTGAGCGAGGAGTGGCGGAAGCGTAACGGATCACACGATGCACTTTAATGTGTTCGAACCAGCCGGTCACCTGTGAATAGATGTGCGATAGCAAAGTACTTTTACCGCTCCCATGGCCACCGTAAATGAAATATGGTGGATGCCGACTCCCCGAACGATAATTCAGTTGCACGTTTTGCCGTATTCGGTCCGGGATTTTAGATGATATGTATTTGCTGGCATTCAAATGTTCATTCAAGTACATTAGGTGGGTCGAGTGTTCGTGAAAAATTTCCTGTAAATAAACAGACATGGAAAGAGGGAGAGAAGATGATTTATATTACAAACAAGGTACGATGTCATTACTCTGTGTGTAAAAGGAATTGCGCCGAAGTATTGCGTTTTCAAATTTATGCTGGAGTTTATCATAAGGGTGAATTTGGTTCCAAATTCGACACCGGCTGTCATTGATGATGATATGAAAATGGAACGTTTGCTTATGATTGATTTGGGTATAAATTCTTGTGGAGAAGTTAATTTTTATTGAAATTATGACGATAATGGTGACGTTTTTTATAAACTTATTCACGTCATTCACGTCAACCTTTCAGTTCAGTTTTTTCGTACTCAACAAGTAATAAGGTTCATACTCAAAAGTACATGGTACGAAATAAAATTTGATTGTCATGACCGATTTTTCAAGTCGACTGTTAATAACTTCGAATATTATTTTAGAATGCTGCAAAATCTTAGAAATAACTGTTTAGAAGAATGGTTTGGTCGCCCTGAAATAGTCTATTGTAGAATCAGTTGACGACAATTGATTGTTGAATCAGTCTTGCTCTCGCAGAACAATACACAAGCTGATCGCATATCGTAAAGGGTGTGTCACATCAAATTGCATCACGGAAAAACGCTGTAGAAATTCGCCCAGTAGACCGATCCTTTTGAAAATTTTAGACAGTAAAATAAAAACTATTAAACAACTTTTGGCATTTTCTTTTTATTCATATTTCGAGCCCAAGTCCGTATGCTCGCACCTTCCTCTTGACCCCGTCCATAAGGTTCTGTACAACGTCAGGTTGTAGTTTTTTTTGAACAGAAATCCATTTTCTCTTGAAGTCCGCCTCCGATTTGACAACTTTTGGGTTCTTCCGGAGGGCCTGCTTCATAATCGCCCAATATTTCTCTATTGCGCTTCTGTAGGCACTCCTTAAGGTAAACCTGCCCGTTTACCGTGCCGGTCATCACGAAGGGGGCGCTCCGCTTTCCGCAAGAGCAGATCGCTTGCCACACCATGTACTTTTTGGCAAACTTGGATAGTTTCTGCTTGCGAATCTCCTCCGGAACGCTGAATTTATCCTCTGCGGAGAAGAACAACAGGCCCGGCAGTTGACGAAAGTCCGCTTTGACGTAGGTTTCGTCGTCCATTACCAGGCAATGCGGCTTTGTCAGCATTTCGGTGTACAGCTTCCGGGCTCGTGTCTTCCCCACCATGTTTTGCCTCTCGTCACGGTTAGGAGCCTTCTGAACCTTGTATGTACGCAGGCCCTCCCGCTGCTTAGTCCGCTGGACGAATGAACTTGACAAATTCAGCTTATTGGCGACATCCCGGACCGAACTTCTCGGATCACGTCTAAACTGCTTAACTACGCGCTTGTGATCTTTTTCACTGACGGAGCATCCATTTTTGCCGTTCTTCACCTTCCGGTCGATGGTTAGGTTCTCGAAGTATCGTTTTAGTACTCTGCTGACCGTGGGTTGGACGATTCCCAGCATCTTACCGATGTCCCGATGTGACAACTCCGGATTCTCGAAATGAGTACGCAGGATTAATTCACGACGCTCTTTTTCGTTCGACGACATTTTTCCAAATTTACGAAAAATTGACAGTGAAGCATGGCACGTGATATACACTCTTATCTGATTATAAGCGAAAGCTGAAGATATAATTCCTAAAAATTAAATTTCTACAGCGTTTTTTCCGTGATGCAATTTGATGTGACACACCCTTTACTTCGTTTCATGTCAATGTATTGAAAATTTACCTCGAACGCTATTCCGATGGCCTTTTTCGCAATTGATATACACTCGGCTACGGGCGATTGTATACTTGTTGCATCTGCACCATTATTCCACATCTCATAACTACATAAATCTTTCTTTGGCATCGAATGGGAACTACAACAATTGCAATACTTGCAAGTATCAACTATCATGCTACATGTTATTTAGTATTGTCTCAGTGGAATCGTACCTCTAGACATCGTTCGTACAACGAACATCAACCAGCACCAAACAAGCGTTCAACATTGCATGCATACAGAGCCCTACATTGGTGGCTTGAAGCGACTAAGAATATAAACACCTCTCATAATTTTGCGCTATTCTCAAAAAGAACGCTTTCGATAATATTACTGACCTCGAAAAAAGTTGCTTCATTTACTCATGCTCGAGATAAGCGCAGCCGTTGTTCTTAGTGGATAAAGCAAGCGAAACCCAATCACATACAAAATTCTAGAACGACATTTACTTTGCTGGTGACTAAATAAACGAAATAAATTCTGTCTGTTAATCTCAATAACCTCGAAAAGAGTTGACCTGTTTAATTATGATCAATATTATGGCAAATGCCATTCTTGTTGAAGGCAGTTTTGCGATTGGTACTCGAAACCAAATAACTCACAATATTGCAGCTTGACATTCACTATGGTTTAGCTTGATATTCTTCAAATAATTATGTGGCGCACAAACTTAACGCCTGCTTCGCCATAGCTTCGGCTCGTAGCCCTGATGCAATGTCAAGGATACCAACGAAGCCCTTATGATGACGGAAAACAAGGGATGTTAACTGTTTCGAATAAAGAAAAAATCTGAATATTTGCCTCAGCAGAGATCCATTATTCATACCCTAGCGCAAGTATTCCTCTTCTACTGCCTCCCTCTGTGTTTATATTCACTGTCGTGGCTGGATAATTTGCACCACCAAACAATCGTCCATCATAGCATCAAAATATTAGGTGATTGTTGCATCACAACAGAGCCAATACACACGAGAGCAGATACAAATGGGGTTTCAGCGTAGCGAAGATTCTATTTGCTATTTGTACGGGTTATGAAGCACGCACGTACGCACACAAAGCCATATATCGATGTCTTGAAGCAACTAAATATACACAAACTTATCTCCGCTTTGCGCTCTTCTCAACAGAAGCCCTTTCTACCAAATCACACACAAAATTCCTGAACAATTATTTTCTTGGTGAGCCGATGACAGCCTAGTTCGATGATTTCCCACACTACTGTGTAGTTCAGAACTCTAATGGAATGGCGTCAGTTTGATGTAATGATTGCAATGCCAGAGACATCACCGAGTAAGTAATTTGGTCGCATCCACAGCTCAATGCGAAACAAAGAGATGTGATAACGCAAAACAAGAACAAGCGATGTTCATTACTTCGTCTAGGTAAATATTCTTCTTCGTTCGTTCGTTCGTTCGTTCGTTCTTCTTCTTTTCTTTGTGCACGGAGACTTTAAATCATTCCCCTTCGTTGATCGTCGATAAGTTGCTATTGATGGCATGGGTAGGGAAGCTCACAAATGAGCAGAACAAATGTATGGGAAAATGGAAATGCATCTAGTTTTCATCAATTTAAACCGTTTATACACCAGGGGATTGTAACAGTTCGGCTGAAAATTCATAAAATTGACGTCTAGATGGCGCCTCTTGCAAAAATCTACTTGACTATCACAAAGCACCATTTTTCAATGGATACGTGTCAAAATTTGACAACAATCGGTCGATTGGTTCGTGAGTTACAGCATTGAGAGTGAAGCAATTTTTGTTATTGTGAGAAAAAATGTGAAATCCGAATTTCGTGTATTGATGGCAAAATTGCATGAATTGGGCTTTGAATTACTTCCGCATCTACCGTATTCTCCAGATCTGACCTCCAGCGACTATTTTCTGTTCGCAGACCTGGAAAGAATGCTTGCTAGCAAGAAATTTAAGACCGATGATGAAATGATTACCGAAACTGAGGCCTATTTTGGAAAAACCGAAAGAGTACCATAAAAATGGTGTCGAAAAGTTGCAAGATCGCTATAATCGCTGTATCGCCCTAGAAGGCAATTATGTTGAATAATAAAATTGAATTTTGCAAAAAAAAAAATTGTTTACTGTGTTACCTTATAAACTTTTCAGCTGAACTGTTAATATGTAGCATAAAAAAATGGTGTGTAAATCGTTAAAATCCGTTCGCGGCAAAAATAGTTACTAACGTTAACTTTATTTCATAAGAACGTGACCTGTTTTCTGATTTGGCACCCTTAATGAAAGACGTAGTTCTACGTCAAAATGTAATTCCTCCAGAAGAATCTCATTTGATAGAACAAATAAAAATCAAACATTCATGCATATGCATTGATTAGATCAGAGAGTGAGAGATCAAATTTCCTGAGTCGACCAGTTGGATCATACTTCGTATCGTCTTCTTCAATATTAATGACTTCGAGTATTATCCCAAGTAATGGATAAGGTTTTGGAGAGTATTGACAAAGATTTGATCCCAATACTGCCGTATTTATACTTTAAGGTTGTTCATTGTGTTTCAATCGCGTCCGTTGTCGCAACCCCTCGCAACGAATATTACCTAAAAATCAAGTATCGGGGTACAGGTTGGCTAGTCCAGAACGGTGATCTGATCCATCAACTTAGTTATTATTCGTCTAGAAACGTGAATAGACTGGTTGATCCAAATTATTCTTTAAGCACGGTAATTTGGAAATGCATACATGTTAGGAGGGGGAAAATGAATATTTATCAAGCTTGGAAAAAAGAAACAATATATGAAAATACGATTCTTAAGTTTAACAGTTATGTGTTACTTTGCAATATAGTCAATATTATGACAAACACATTGAAACTACGCGTGTATAATGAGGGAGAATATTTCCTTCAAACCCTGCCAGGAGTGTTTCCACATTTTAATCTCTTCCAGAGCGGTGAAAAATCATTCTGATCTGTACTTTTTTCCCTAAAATCTGTACCATCGAAAATATTCGTTATAGAGAAAACGCTAATTTATTTGCATGAAAAGAAATCATCTGAGTGTTTGATGATGCTTATACATAGTTTTTCTTAATTTAGATTGCATACTATCATTTATTAAAATTTTCAAACTGCTTTTGATCTCAGAATAGCATTCTTCGTATCGTTGCTGAGCCTATTTCGAAGCTAATTTTTACTCTGATTATATTTAGAAAAAAATCGCTCGACAGTTGCCGATGAGTGATGCATAGTGAGAACGTTACAAACAAGACATCGAAGTTCCGAAAAAGCGAGCGAACCTTCAATTATTTTTGGACATCCAATTTTCGTCGAAGATCAATTTCGTTACCGCAAACATCAAATGGAATAACAACGCTTGTCAATATGTATATGTAGAACACATGCGAATTTAATTTTTCAAATTTTCTCATTTTCCTTCAGAGTTTTCCGGAAATTTTAGATTGTAATGTTTGGTTGGAATATGTGTATTATCTCTCCATTCCAGAGAAGGGAGGGGTGTCATACCATCATAGAAACATTTCTCGTACTCAAAAACCCTCACATCCCAAATATGGCTCCATTTGCTTCATTACTTCTCGAGTTGTGCAGAAATTTGTGTTTCATTTGTGTGGCATCCTCTTCTTGGAGAGAGAGAGGGGAAGAGTGTCGAACCACCATAGAAACGTTGCCAAATTGCCAAATTTGGTTTCATTTGCTCGATTAATTCTCGAGTTATGCAGAAATTTCTGTTTCATTTTGTATCTAATCAGCATATACTCATTTATTGCACCCTGAAACCTCCACATGCCAAATTTCGTTTCATTTTCTATATTTATTCTCGAGTACTGCAGAAATTTATGTTTCATTTGTATGGCAGCCTATGGGGGGGCCACTACTATCATAAGAACCTTCCCCGGCCCCAAAAACTCCTACACACCATTTTTCATATCGATCGGTTCAGCAATTTCCGAGTCCATAAGAATCAGACATACAGGGATCCATATTTATAGATATAAGATAATGCATAAGATCGTTTCCGGACTTTTCCTATTTAATTTTAGTCATTTTTGTCACCGAATTGAACGAATTCATATATCAACTGTTCGTTGATCTATTCGTCGTTAGATTCATACGTGCAAAAGCAAAATACAAATGTTTAGTATTTTACTGTACTTTCGTATAGTTATTCGCTAAATACGATGGTCACACACATACACACTTGTGAAAGAATTTGCACGTTAGGAAGAATTGTAAATAGTAAACTATAAAATAGTCGGTGGCTTATGGTTATTTTTTTACAGTTACAGTTTCGTAGATATTTTTTATGATGAAAAATATCAACAAGAAAATAAGAAAAAGAAAAAGTTCCTAGAAATCCTTTTATATAATCTTTTTATGCCTCATCTAAAAAAAGCATTTATTCTTAGTAAACCAAGAATACACAGACAAAGAATTTTAGAAATATGCAAACTTTATATTCCAGAATCTTTACCATCTGGAAGTTATCTAGAAGGTCGTTATACATTCTTCTCTTCGATAAAAGCCCCGAAAAACACGCTACAACTGTATGAAATTTAAAAACTATGTTTGTCTCGAGCATGTAGTTATGGTATGTTCTGATTCTTACACTAATGAAACCACAATCGATCAATACATTTTTATGTTATTTTATAGCTCTTTATACTTTCATGAATTATATTCAGTTGCTTTTTTTCAATTAATAACAGGAAAAAAGACAAGTTTTGTTATTTGTGTTGGAGTATCAAAAATTACTCTGTTTTGAGGAGGCTGAATTGACAATTAGAATTCATATTGCATTGCATTCACAAACGGAGAAAACATATTTTCTGGAGTTTTTCATTCAATTACACCCTCTTCTTCAAATAAATACCAATGAAGCCGAAAAAATACACAATAGCAATATTACAGAGAAGTTCAATTTTCGATCTGTGATACTGTGCGCGAGTATACGAGTTATGATTTTGTACGCGAGTACAGCAGTGTTAAAAATGATCTGCATTTCGCTGTCCATTGTTCTGATAGTTTCATTTCATATCCTCGGATGAGGATGGGATCTAAGACATACAAATAAATGGAATGCCATAGACGATAATCACCGACAAAGATAAAAAAAACAAACCAGCCATTTTCTTAATTCAATTTATGTAAAAAATGTAAAATGTATAAACAAAAAATAAAATTATTACCCGAACGGATCGCAAATTTGTAATCCGTAATCCGTTCGACTCAAATCCAATCGAGTTGTGCTAATATTATTGAAAGTATTCGAATACTTAGAAGTTATAGTCCTCAACTTAACTTTTTTTTCTATAAATTACCTTGCATTTTCGTCAAAACTTTATCCGTAATATAAAATTATTATTAGATACAATTTCGCTCATGATTTTTCCCCACTTGCAGAGAATTCGTTACTCTGTAACACAGAACACATATTAGATACGGAAGAGCTAATTTTCGCTTATTTTCGGCTTGAGTACAACGGATTACTGGACGCAAAATTGCGAACCACTCGAGTAATTTGCATGTAATGGAGGTAAATTTAGTTACATTCAACGCACTGTAACAGTTTATACTGTGTAGAAACATTTAAATTCAATTTAATGGGTAATATATAATGTTCACAGTAGAATCACCTCCACGATACGTGAAACAAAATCCTTATGATTGGTATTGAAAAACGTGTAACAAATCGATAAAAAAAATTCAACGTGTCACTAACTGGAGTAATTTATATTCCATAGAATTATTTATCACAATTTACTTTTTACTATTGGGACTACATTAGTATACACAAATTACATCACCCTAATGCAACTTCAAGCATTAGATAACTATACATTAAAATATAAGCCGTTTGAACATAATTGTGAATAGTGTTGCCACATGTACAGATTTATCTGGTAAGGTACAGATTACAGATTATTGTCCTAAAGTACGAACAGGTACAGATTCTCTGGAGTGTTAAATTTACAGCACGTGGAGTTGGTCAGGCAGATGAGGAAGAGATTTGATTTCGATTATTTGACCCTCAAGAGTGCTGCGAAGCTAGATTCCAACACCTTTTCCAATCTAACCAGCATCAACGCGGTACTGGAAATGGTTCCAGATTTCTACTGGAGACTGGACAACGAATACTGTGCCCTAAAAGTGAAATTGCTTGATAAGAAAATCTCTGTTACATAAAATGCGATAGAACCCCAATTATCAGCGGAATTGTTTGGCAAGAGCACCACGGATTACGAAAATCGCGGATAACGCAATAAGTTAAAACACGAAAAAATATCTTTCACCATGAGAACTATGGGGGTCTCCGTAGCCACATTGGTTACGCGTTCGCTTAGTAAGTGATCGATCGTCAGTTCAAAACTCAGGGCCCCCATTGACCATCTTTGTTTTGTTACAGAATAACTACGTCCACGCAATAATCACCAGCGATGGAGATCGATCCACGGTCGAAATAAGATCGATTCATCCATACAACTGCTCTGCTCTGCAAGACACATCAGGCTGCTGTTCTATAAATAATGATCAATCAACTATCTCCGCTGTCCGGTCTAACTGGATAATGGAAGAATAGAAGGAAAAACTCTTACGCCTAAATGGCTACTCTGTGAATGTGTACCATATGCAATGGTATAGAAGAGAATACATTAGTGTCGAAAAATGGCAATTTTGTAATGTGCTAACTATAGATATGATAAACATGTGACACGATTAGAATTCGGCTCTGTTACAGCTAAAATGCTAATGAGCCTAAAATAAATAAATGAGATAAAAAAACATGAGAACTATGATGTATTAATGCAGAAATCAATCAAATATCCATCTGTAAGGTCGTGTCTGATAATGTGACAGCATTTTTTTTTTATTTCCAAAATATATATTTTATTAAGGCACATGTGGCGTTAGCCTGACGGGGCCGGAAGTCCAATATTTTGACAATTTTTGTCTTACAACTATGTTAGTAATATGTAACCGATTACTCGCGGTTGGCTCGAGGTTAGTATTACAAAGATCTCACTAGGGGGGCGTCGCTGATCAATGGTCAGTTACATTGATCAGCGACGCCCCCCTAGTCTGTACCTCATATCAATCGTGGTGCGTCTCTCTTGACTCGAGGAATCCAGGGTAGAATGGTCACTGGGCGGTACAATTTTCAGCTCGTGTAGAGTTGCCATGAGCGGTACAACCTTTGGCTCTTGTTGAATGATCAGTGGCCTGCACAACCTTCGACCTGTGTATCTGTAAAGAGTATGTGTATGTATTGCCACGACTAAGTAAAAGTTTATCGATTGGATAGGTGGGATATGATACAGGGATACAACGGAGGAAACATCATCAAACGTTGACATCGGCGTTTCTGAGGAACAGGTATAGATGAAACAGAAGATCAGGATCACGACTACCTAAGATATCCCGGATGGGGATATCCGAATGTGGCAGCCATGACTAGAACAAAAGAGCATGAGCCCACCACTCACTGACAAATTTCGGGAAGACTTATAGAATTGCTATGGAACTCGCTTTCGCGGATAATGGATAACTCACACCGCGTGATAATCAGATGATCTTGGGTATTAGGCTACCCTAGTGAACAAAAACTGAGCCACCTCAGTATTGCTTATAATGCATTGAAATTTTAGTTACAGTTTTAGAATACAGTGGTTTACATTCGTTTATCCGCACCCAATTTTCCCTCAATATTTTTAAAAATAAGTCAATTATTTGTACAGTTTTGTTCAAAAAAGACTATTATTATTTATTTTCATCGAATTCATTCTAAAAAAAAAAGTATAAATTCACTTTTTGTTTTCTAAGTAATTAAAATATGTGGAATCAGGGTGGACAGTTGTTTAGCCGCATCCTAAAATTTCAATTAAAGAAAATTTGTGCGGCAAATTCCGAGTCCAATCGGTAGCTAATATTTAGTATGTCCACCTCCATTTCGGATCACTTTGAAACTCGTTTTGGCATCGAGTCAGACAGCTTTTAAAGTATTGCCATACTGATTATAGCCCAACACTCCTGAATTACTACCTTGAGGCTGGAAATGTTGTCAAATTGTCATCCGTTTGCATAGACCATCTCGGCCAAGATTCTCCATAGATTTTCCATGGGATTGCAATCGACTGCAAGCAGGTCATTCAAGAAGCGGAATGGCCTTCTCAGCAAACCATGCCTTCGATTGCTTGGAAACGTGGATCTATGAATTATCCTGCTGAAAAAAGCAATATCCTCGGTAGCGTTATTAAATGAAACAAATGGGAAGTTTGCTGTGATAGGAAACGGCACCCCACACTGTCAAACTTCCGCCCCCAAAGTTTCGCTTCGATCTCACGACATTCCGTCGACTTAAATTGTACCAATAGCAACTGTAACAGTCCGGTCCATCCAAATTGAACTTTTTTCGCCGGAAAATACAACATTTCTCCATTCCAGTTTCCATTCCATGTATTGAGGGGCGAAAATGAGATGGTTCTGCTTATGGGTGGCGGTCAGTTTCGGCTTCCCTTGAAGTTTCTTCCACATGATGCTTGGTGACTCATTCAAGATGCGCGCAATATGCCTCTTCGTTACTGGAACAACCGATTCTGCCTTAATGTATGAGCAGGACATCATTTCTTGGTTGCTTCGTGTCTTATTCGACCTTCAAGACGCAAAGTAACTCTGGTGTTCCCATTTGTTGGTCGTTATATCCTATATTTCAGGCACTATTTAAAGAAATTCCGTACCTTTTCTCAGATCGACCAATTTTTGTTACGATCGAGCGATTAGAAAACTTTTGTTCACTGAATATCTTTATTATTTTCCGCCCCTCCTCCGTCAATAGAATACCTTTCGCCATTCCTTTCAATTCTACGTAGATCACTAATCTGACCAACTTCTTACGTTGCACATCTAATATTTACCTTGTAAATTGAACATTCCCAAGTATTTTTTCAAAAAAGACAGATAAAGGCTTGGTGATTATGCGAAAACCTGCAAGGCATAAACTTGCGGCTAAACGTATGTCTCGGGAAAAAACGACGTTTGAATGTTTATATCCACCGATGCCGCCTTGTGTGTGTGTGATTGTGACGCGCGTCCTTTCAATAAAATTGACTTAAATATACTACCACTACAGCAAATAAGTATCCCGAGAAGAAGAACATTCCTTGTTGTTTTGTAAGTGTTTCAAGTTTTTTCCAAGTGCGTCTGAACGAATGTCTATCACTGTATGTCATCTATAAAAACTCGACTTTCTTGGATTTGGGTTTTTTTTAAATACGGCCTCTTATTTCGAGAAAAACGACTATGTCCTAGAAAGTAGTTTTTGACAAAAACATTTTTATTTTCCAGAAGACAATATACCTCAACGTTCCATGCAATTTCAAGGCACATGGCACAATTTTTTTGCAGACCTCGATTGAGTGATTTTTTGGTTATAAAAAACTCAAACTTTGCGACACTAGTGAATGAAGTCCAATTGAACTGCATTTTTGCATATGGTTTTTTTTTCGTGAGAATGAACATTTTGTAGAAAATCTCGTGCGAAGATCCATTCATTGGCACCCTACTGTATGTAGGGTGCTTAAAAGTGTATAATTGGTTAACTAATTTCCAAAGATAACAAACATATTTTCAATGAAAAAACACAATAAAGTGTAAGATTTTCAAAATTATTTTCAAATTATATTTTTGTGTTCATTTGATTAGAATAAACTTTTCCTACTTAATGGTAAATTTTTAATATGTTCTGTTATATCCTTATCCTCATTTGCATAAAATGTATGCTTGTTGTGTTCCGGAATTAAATGGAAAAAAATGGCAGCAATTTCAAACATACAAGAGGAAACTCATGTTCGGTTTTTTTCAGACGCGGCTTGGGTGGTTGCCTGTAACACACCTGGGAGTGGGGGGCCCCATACATGAAACACAACATACCCTGTTCCTGATCGTGATTTCCATCACCATTATCGAGATTTCACCTGTTTGCTTTAATCCCCCAGGCCGGATATCTTTCGGGCGAAAAGAGAGGTTTGGGAATGAGTTCTCCTGAATACTAATCATACCCGTGCAGAAGTGAAAACCATAAAGGGAGTGTGATGATGGATTATCCCGCGTGGAAGTTATTTTTTCGTGACCCAGAAAATGAAAATTCCCTTCCCTCTGGTGCTCATTTCGCATGCCATTCGGCGGAGGAGAAATATTGGTCTAACCGAAACTCGTCTTTTAAGAATAAACGGTTCACCGAAATTTCAGGCTCGATTGGCGAGCTTCCGATCGATCGAGCGTAACTCAAATGTGATGGGGAAATTTTCCGGCAATTGTTTTGCTGCAACTCAGCTTCACTTGAAATCCGTTCGTGCGTCTCAATTTCAGGGGTCAAATTCTATAATCTTTCTTCGAAAAGCTGTTATGTTGATATGTTTTTCATGCGAATGATTCTAGTTTAATCGGAAAATTCGTGCACAGGACCTCAGCTCAACTGTGCGTTCAACTGCACTGAGTAATATGGGATTGATAAAGATTTACACCTGCACGAGCAAAGCGTGTCGTCTTGTGACATTGAGAGTGAATATCCGTAAATCATCCTTTGTTTGTGTCCTTCCTATTTCATAATGCTGCGAAACGAGTCAACCATGTGGGAGAACCTTTTTGTCTGCCTTTTCCTCCTGTCGGTTGGTTTATTTTAGAATTTACGGAGGATCTCCGTGCCGTAGCCATTCGAGAACGGCTGGTGATAATAATAACTCTATAGAGGAAGCTTTTTTAAATGTTCGTCCTTCATCGTAGCTAGGAAATGGTGCTAGATTGAAAATTGAACATGTTGAATTTTCAAACACGACACCTAGGATTAAAGCCATGCCATTTTACAACAGTATCTCATGTGAATCTATATATATATATATATATATATATATATATATATATATATATATATATATATATATATATATATATATATATATATATATATATATATATATATATATATATATATATATATATATAGGGCTGCCATACAAATGAAACACAGATTTCTGCATTACTCGAGAATTATTCAAGCAAATGAAACCAAATTGGGCATATTGAGGTATTAGGGTGCAATAAATGTTTCAATGGTGGATTCTCCACCCCTCTCTCTAAGGGGGGGCTGCCATACAAATGAAACACAAATTTCTGCATTACTCGAGAATCATTCAAGCAAATGAAACGAAATTGGACATATTGAGGTATTAGGGTGCAATAAATGTTTCTATGGTAATTAGACTCTCCACCCCCCTCTCTAAGGGGGGGCTGCCATACAAATGAAACACGAATTTCTACATTACTCGAGAATTATTCAAGCAAATGAAACGAAATTGGACATATTGAGGTATTAGGGTGCAAGAAAACTCTTAAAGGGGGGGCTGCCATACAAATGAAACACGAATTTCTGCATTACTCGAGAATTATTCAAGCAAATGAAACCAAGTATTGAGGTATTAGGGTGCAATAAATATGTCTATGGAGGTTAGACTCTCCACCCTCCTCTCTAAGGAGGGGCTGCCATAAAAATGAAGCACCAATTTCTGCATTATTCGGGAATTAATCAAGCAATTGAAACGAAATTTTGTGTGTGGTTACTGCCATACAAATTTCGGCATAATTCAAGAACTAACTCAGCAAACTGAACCAAATTCAGCATGTGGAGGTTTTAGGGGGCAAGAAACATTTCTAAGATGGTTCAACACTCCTCCCACCTTTCTGAAGGGGGGGGGGCTGCCATACCTGCATACCTTGGGAACTAATCAAGCACAATTTGCGATGTGACGGTTTTTGGGTATGGGAAATGTTTCTATGATGGTATGACACCCCTCCAAACATGACAATTGAAAATTTTCGGAAAACTCTGAAGGAAAAAGGGAAAATTCGGAAATTAAAATTCCCATATGTTCTACAATTACATAGTGACAAGGGTTATTAGTACATTTGATGTTTGCGCTAGCGAAATTGATCTTTGTTCGAAACTGGAATTGGATTTTAATGTAAAGAAATGCACTCCTATATCTTCTTTTATCTATACCAAAAAAAGGATCGCTGGATGTGTTGATAAGAGCAGAACTCGAGGAAGGAATTGTCCGATTTAGGGCTGTCTTTATTCTATCATATTTTCTGTATAAAACATTGATTCCATGTAACGGAGGAACATGTTATTTGCAAGTGGTTAAAAAATCTTGAACGAGAATTGTGTCTGAAAATAATCTGATATTGTAATGATGAGTTTTGTTAGAAATACTAGGAATTTTATAGCAAAAGATAAATTCAACGGGGTCGATTAAAAGATCAATCAATGAACATTTCTGCGATTGGACCCGTGAACTTGCTCATAGTAAGAAAATGTGAATGTTTGAAAGTATTGATAGTAAAAAACAAATTTTGGGCGGGATGAAGTTTGCTGGGTCAGCTAGTACTAATAATAAAAATAACGCTAGTTGAGGAGGCGATGTTCAACTGAAAGGAAGAATACATGCAAACAGTTTATCATGATTGGCGTACATTTTAGAAGCCGCACTTTTCAGTGAAAATCCTTTCTTCATTCAGATATTTTTGTCGAATGAATAGGTTATATAATGTCCATGTGCAATGTGATCATCATGATCTCTCTATTAGATATGTCTCTAATGAATATAATGATAATGATATGTCTCTAATGAGAACACCCAACTTTATGTTTAGTAGGTCGCAGAATTCGTTGTTATATAAAGGTATAATTTTTTTCAATTCGATGCCCAGAGAAATTAAACGTTCGGCAACAATGGCAGAGTTTAAGAAAATGTGTATTTCACACGAAATTTCTGTTCTGTAAACTGGTTTTATCATTTTTTCTAAATAACTCATTTATGTTTCCAATTGATTAAAATTTATAAAATTTATTTACAGGTTTAACTACCATGTTCGTACTGATGATGATGAAATTTTTTTTGTGTTTTTTGTTAATGTACAGGGTTTTCCAACTTTAAATTCCGAAAGTAAATTGAAATAAAACACACTTAGAATTCGAATTTCGATGAAACTTTTATTTCAAATTAAAGTTTGGTTTATGCCATTATGTGTGAAATACAACATCATTCAAATGTCCACCTAGGGCTTCCTCGCACACCTTGATCCGGAACAGGTAATTTTCGATGACTTTTCGGCACATATGGGGCGGTATCTCGGTCATAACTTCACGAATGTTGTCTTTCAAATGTTCAAGAGTTTGCGGAGAGTTGGCATAGACACGGTCTTTCGCATAACCCCACAAAAAAAAAGTCTAGCGGGTTCAAATCGCATGATCTGGACGGCCAATTGGCATCACCAAAACGCGAAATTATGCGTCCCTCAAATTTCGTTCGCAATATGGCCATGTTCGGTCGTGTTGTGTGGCACGTTGCGCCGTCCTGCTGAAACCACATGTCATCCGTATCCATATCTTCAATTTGTGGTAAAAAAAATCGGTTAACATGCGGCCATAGCGCTCACCATTCACAGTTACCGTCTCGCCGTCCTCATTTTCAAAGAAATACGGCCCGATGACTCAACCAGACCATAATGCGCACCAAACAGTGACTTTTGGCGGATGCAATGGCCTCTCAACAATCACGTGTGGATTTTCTGAGCCCCATATACGGAAATTTTGGGTGTTCACATAGCCACCGAGCTCAAAATGTGCCTCATCGCTGAAGAAAATTTGATGCGAAAACTCAGCATTTTGCTGCTGTTGTTCGTTCACCCAATCGACGTATGCCCAACGCATTCCATGGTCACCACGCTCTAATTTTTGTACCAGTTGGACTTTATATGGATGTAGGTGCAAGTCCAAATGCAAAATTCGCCACAATGATGTGTTTGACAAGCCCAATTGCTGAGCACGCCGTGGAATCGAAACATTCGGGTCATCCTCCACACTGGCAGCAACAGCAGCAATATTTTCGGCCGAACGCACATTACGATGATGCACAGGTTTCACAATATCCGCTACGGATCCAGTTTGTTCGAATTTACGCACTACATTAGCGATTGTGTGCTCTGTAGGGCGTTCATGACGACCAAAATCCGTCCGTAATACTCGAAAAACATTTGCCTGCCGGTTTTTCATCATTTTTATAGTATAATTTAATATGACGATTTGGTTGACAGCTATGTCAAACGGTTGTCAGCGCAAGGCTGTATACTTTTGGAATCCCGAAATGGAAAACCCTGTATATTGTAAAAAAAAGAGCGTTGTCTACGGAAGTTTGAGCCTCGCGCGCGTTTGATGGGCCTGGATTATGTTAAGTGAACACTGGCAGAACACTGATACCTAATGAAATTTTTATGTGGGGTCTGAAGTAGAAACTGGAATGTGGACAGCTCAATCAGAATTGTCGTAAACTATCTTTTTATCGGATGGTTATATCGAGTATTTCTGAATTGTGGCAAACCTCTATCATGTTCTAAGTAGACACTTTTAGGTATTGGGTTCAATTCCCAATCTGTCAAGAATCTTCCTCGGTTGGAAATTTTCTTGACATGCCTTGAAAAAAAAACTTTGGGCCTGAAGTTGAGATTATTATTATGTTAATGTCGATTCAGATAGGACTATTGTTTTTCTTTTGCGGTTTCGCCTATTTATAATGTTCTATTGATAGAAATTCATGCCTCAACAGAGTCAGTTCGCTTTGATTTTGGTTTTATAATACTGTTCTCTTAATTGGGTTAAACATTAATATTATCTATTAGATATATCGGCCAGTTCAAACCTTTGTAGTGGTATGAGGTGGGTCATCATCATCATCATCTAATACACACACACGATATAGAATTTGTGTGGAGGCGATCTGGCGTAGTGGTATCATCCATACCTCTCACGCTAGAGATCACGAGCTCAATTCTCACTCCCGACATTCTTCCGAAGTGGAAGTAAAAGTGACGAACCAACCAAAAGTGTTTAAAGTCACTATACTACCGATAAAAAAAAATAGTTTGTAGCATTGAAAAATAGGCGAAATTCACTTTTGTCACTGTATAAATGCTAAATAAACTCAAGATTTCAATTTGTCAACAGAGATCAAATTCGTGGACTTCGTTATCATAAGTTTTATTGAAATTTTTACATATAATGATTGTTGATAGTTTTTTCTTATGCCAGTAGAAAATGTTGGTTTTCGAAAGCTACCACATAAAATTAACTTACCTGTACTGTCTTCTTTCTACCCTTGCCCCCATTGGGGTCTTTTGCCAGACTCTGGTCAATGGTGTTCCTCAGTTTCTCAAAAACTCGGTTTTTGAATCTGCCCAAATAAGCTTCGTGGCTCTCGAAATCCTGGTCGATAACACCTCCCGCCCAAGGTACGCTGTTGAGGACGAAAAAAAGGAAAACCTGAATTTATTGATGGCTCGCTGATGGCGAACGGTAAATTATGCTTGGGGATCGATGGACACGGGTCAATCCTCGAAGGATGGGACAGATAATAAAAAACGCAGGTAAAAGCAAGCATAATGGTAATTGAACGTCGTAATAGTAATCGACTGATGGGGACTATAAATTTACCGAAGCTATCGGAATAAGTACGCATAAAAACTTACGTTAGCGATTCCTGATTGTCGACTGAGAGCGCATCCGCCACGGATGACTTCAACTGCTGGGCTCGAATTTCATCGATGGGCTCGTTTCCGTCAGACGCTTCCCACTGGCGGAAAATGGCGAAGCAGTTTTCCTTCGCACAAGCTAGCAAAAAGTAAACATAAGTGAAACCGAAGTGAGAATCGGGTTGCAGATATTATGTTCCAGTACGACATCAGGAAGATTCATTGTAATGTTTTCACTGATGACGTTATTTGTAAACATATTTTATGCCTAGAATGATGCCATCATACCGCCATCAATGTGTCAAAATATGTAGAATATGGTAATATGGTAATCGAGTGGAAAAGCAACGAACAGACCAGAGGCAGAGCAGTGACAATTTTATTGAATATGAGAAATATTTATGAGCTCCATCCGGCAATTGAATACACTGTGAAATAAAATTCTAAACGCGTACATGCCGCTGATTTATCCTAATTCGTCAATCCTGTGAGATAAAATCCATCAAAATGATTGCAAATTATGGTTTTAAATATATCAAACATTGATGGAACACTCGAGAATAACAGCGATGATGCTTGAATTATGTCGATGTCTTCTCATATTTTCTGGCTGGGATTTCTCGCATAGAATGGTTGTAACGGACAAGTTAATAACGGTCTCTTTTTTACATGTTCTTATTTCTTTCTTGTCGGTCTACGCCTGATACATTGAGGGCCATCCACCGACGTCAGGGAGATGACTTCACTCTAAATCCTACCTATCGAATTTGCTTTAACTGAGGCACAAAGCTTTAATTCTGTTCTGAAGGAAAATGCACCTGAAGATTTTTTGCCTCTGAAAATTTCTAGCGACATTCAACCCACTCAATACTTAGGGGTATCAGTACGCGAAGTATATTTGGGATTGTGAACGAAAAATTGATGTTGTTGCTAATTGCGTTACATAGAAAGCTTGTATTGAATGGGCTTACATTTAAAGTGTATTTCCCAGTTTTTTACCGAACAACTAACAAATGTATTTTGACTGATCAGCAAAAGCTGATAATAGTATAATAGTCAGAGTGGACCAAATGTATGCGACCATCGAGACTAGAAGCCACGTTTTTTGTGACAACCAGAAAATGGAAGGAATTTCAAATGAAATTTGGGATTTCTCCGCATCAGAAAATTCTTCCTCAACGAACAAGGAAAAGTAACTCGTAATGAGACACAATGTATATACTTTTCATGCAATCATTAGTTATTGACAGTCTAGTGCCATCCAAGAACATCCATTGCCTGTTCTAGCAGTTCTTCAATCGACCTAAGTGTTCAGCGTTGAATGATTTCGAGTTTCAACAAAGGTCCAGAATGAGTGTGGTCAGAGATTATATTCCGGAGACACACCTAAGAGCAGCGAAGAGTGTACCAGAGTGTTCCGAGAGTACGAAAAACTCAACGGCTAGCTTCTTTATCGTAATCCTTTTTCTCCACATCACTATTCACTGTTAATTAATTTTCTTAAACTTTTCCGTCTGATCTGCTCTTATCTCTGGCCTCAAACAAAATCTCTTTCCTCTCCCCTTTCCGTTCATCTCCTCTTCTCCATTCCATTCTTTCCATCATTCCTGTTTTCGGTTTCTGTCACCCAGTGCTCAGGATAGTCATATTCAACTGAGGATAGTCAGCGGACTATGAAGAAATACCCATTCGTATTCAATTGGAGCTGACTTTCGGTTTATTCACGCAGTTTCTCCGTCAACATGACTCAATAGTCAGTCGGGCGTTTATTTATTCTAGTTGATTTATTTGTTTATTTAGTAAACAGGTAGCATTACACCCCAATGACGATGGTTGATCAAGAAAATAACATAAATTAACACAGAACACTTCTAAAGCTTTTTTTTTTTTTTTTTATCTGTATTTTAGTGACTTTCAACTCATTTGGCTGGTTCGTCACTTTTGCTTCCATTTTTGGAAGAATGTCGGGAGTGAGAATTGAACTCATGATCTTTAGCGTGAGAGGCATGGATGTTACCACTACGCCAGATCGCCTCCATTTCTAAAGCTACACTTATTTGTTTCACGCGTCATATTAAAATTAAAAACGTGGTAACACCTATTGAAGAGACGAGACATACTCCGCATTGGTTCATGCAAACCATAATTCGTTCTAGCAGCAGGGGTACAAAGGAACGAGTGTGTACGAAGGCTGCGACGACGTATATTAATGTCTAAAGTGCTGAGCAAAGTAGAACAATCAGTGTTGCCTTGCAGGAGGTAGGCAATGAAGCAGGCCTATGCTACGTTGCGTCTCTCATCCAACAACTCCAGTTTTATAAGTAAGCAACGGCTCTTGTAACTGGGCAGGTTAAATGGATCCATCCACCTAATATTACGTAGAGCAAAGCGGACGAATTTTCGCTGTACTGCCTCAATTCGTTGGATTTCATTCTGGTAGTAAGGAGACCAGATGATCGATGAATATTCCAGGATGGGGCGCACAATTGAGCAGTACAGAGCTTTCAGGCAGTAGATATCCCTAAACTTTTTGGCAAAACGAAAAAGAAATCCCAGCTGTGAAGAGGCTTTAAATACAATGAGTGCGATGTAATCCTTGAAGGTTACTTTCGTATCAATCAGGATGCCCAAGTCCTTGATAGTCGATTCTCGCTGTAATTGTTCACCTTCCAGACTGTAACCGAATTGAAAAAGAGAACATCTGCGTTCGAACGAAATCACCGCGCACGTACACGTTTAGTGACATTCTATTACTACGACACCATTTAGCGAATGTTTCTAGCTGTTGTTGTAGAAAAACCGCGTCTTGTGGCTGCTCAATCTTATAGAACAGCTTCAGGTCATCAGCATAAGAGAGTTTGAGGCAGTTTAGAATGTAGTTGACATCATTCATGTACAGTAGGAATAGAAACGGTCCGAGGTGACTTCCTTGGGGAACACCGGAAAAAGCTGGGAAGGGTTTCGAAACATGGTCACCAATCTTTACAGACATGCTACGACCACTGATTTAAGATCCCAGCCAGTGTAACAGATCGCTATCCATGCCTAGTATGTCGTTTTTAGCTATTGCGATTTGATGGTCCGTATATATAGCATCCACTTGCTGACCATTCTCTATTTGACGAACTACATAGGAAGTAAAGCAAGTTAGGTTAGTCGTCGTTGAACGTTTTGGCATGAATCCGTGTTGGTCCTCCGATATATAATGCGCGTATATGTGCACTAACTCGTTAAGAATGATCAATTCAAATAGTTTGGACGTGGCACTCAACGCAGCTATACCGCGGTAATTCGAAATGACCCTTTTGCACCCTTTCTTGAACACAGGGAAAACATACGACTGTTTCCAACAGTTCGGAAATACGCCAGTGGTCAGTGAAAGATTAAACGCCGTTGCGAGCGTTTGAGCCAGTGAATGCATACAACGTTTGAGCACAAGTGATGGAATACCGTCAGGGCCACATCCCGTGGAGGATTTCAATCTCTTTCCTGCTGTGCTAACCATATCGTCGGTGATTAAAACTGTAGCGAAGAAGTAGAAAACCGAGGAACGTTTAGGGTGACAGCTGCCACATCCAGCGGGTCGAGTTGTTCATCAGTAAAGACGTTGCTGAATTGAGAGCGGAACATATCGGCAATATCAGAGGTCGTATTAGCTTCAATCAAACCGTTGGACATCGTTGAAGGCAGTCCAGTTTCCTTTCGTTGTTCGTTTATGTAGCGCCAGAAACTTTTGGGGTTATTCTTGAGACGTCTTTGCAATTTGTCCTGATAAGCGTTGTACAGGCGATTGTTAAGCTGTTTGTATTCGTTATTTAACTTAGAGTATGTATTCCTCGTAAAATCCGTACGGCATTTGGTGAACCGTCTGAGAGCAGCTCGCTTCATCTTTTTAAGAAATTTGAGATCGGCATTTGTCCAAGCTGGTTTCAACGGCTCGCGTTTAGACTTTGAAGGGACAAAGGTCGATAGCATAAAGCAGGATACCTGAAATAGTAGAAGCAGCGAGGTTAGCGTCGTAATCTTGGAATACTTCGTTCCACTACACACGAGAATGAAAATCGTTCATGCCATCGAAATCCCCCTTACTGAATTCGTAAAAAAACGCTCTCAGTAGTGTCGCAAAAACGTTGTTGAGGACATATTTTCAATTCCGTTAGTATGGGAGGATAGTGTCTACAGATTTTAACAAGGGGTGATGGAGCTTGAATAACCATAACGTCCTGGCACAGCTCTTGGCTGCGAAATCACCCAGTAAAGCGAGTCAAGATGATTTTCAATCAGGTCCGCGTCATTCACTCGATCAGGAGGAATATATACTACACCAGGGTAGAGAATAGCGTGAATCGTAATCCATAATTGCTCCACCTTCGACGAGCCTACAGGAGGAATCAGCGGTAGGGATTTGAAGTTCGAGCGAACAGCGAACAATACACCACCTCCAGTGCGTTCGGTGTTGTTTGAAGTCGACCGGTCTTGAGCTTGAGCTTGAGCTTGGGTAGACTGTACACTTCGTAGTTGCTCTCCGTGATTGACCTGAACCAATCAAATTGCACAAAGAACACACAGAATGACGCTTGGGACTAGCAAATTATTCTCGTTGTGCAATTTTCGGTGATTCGAGCTTTAAACGGTCAATAACGACGCCGGCCACGTCCTTACAGTCACCAGGGGAAGGGAAGGAATGTTAGTATGATATTCGCCGCCAGACGGCCAGAAGGGTCGCTTCTATAGCGTGGTTCCCTAGCGTTTATCATGGGAGGGATAGTTGTTAGTAGGGAGAGGTAAAAATCAGGATTCACTGAGGTAAGTGATGTGATTATGTGAACGCGAACTATCGACCACTCGACGAAACAAAAATCCGAAAACCGCATGTGTTACAATACGCGGCAGAGATTATGGTATCCTGAGAAGGAAAACCTGTAAAATAGATTGGACCGGCTTTTTTCTAGTATTCATCGCACGTACTTTTTATCGAAATTCAATCACTCCGGCGGAGATTTAACTGTGGGAAACCTAAAAAGGTAACCGAGAGAATTCCTTCAAAGCCAACCGAGCCGGCAATATGTTCCATTATTAATTACGCCTATTCTGTATCGAACTGACAAGGTCACTGAGAAAATACTTCTAGAGAAATCGTCCTGACAATATATTCAATTATTTATTGCGTGTATGCTTTTTCGTCGTTTCAATTGGTCCTAGAGGAGCTCTCCCGGTCATCCCCTCAGGCCCACGAAAAGACATCTCCACGCCATCGGGATTGGATTCCTCCATCCGCGGGCAACCCGAGAAGGCCACCGAGAGAACCCATCCAAAATCAAACGAACCGGCGATATATTCCGTGAACCATATTGTGGAAGAGAGCATTGATCGGACAGTTTTGGAAGAATATGAACGACATTGGAAATTCTAGTGTTTCGAATTCATTGGAGCTTTTGTTAAATCGGATCATCTGTTACATAGCTTTGACTCGACTGCTGACAATCTTTGTATTCTCTCTCCATGGTAAAAAGGGAAACCGGGAGAAAGCAGGAGGGAAAGAAGTGTAAAATGTAATTTAAGTCTATGGTAAAATGAGAGTCATGAACGAAAGTAGTTTTTTCATGTTTAATACGTGTGCCACAAATTTCTAAAGATTTTCTAAAGGAAGAATATTTATTTATTTATTTACATATATATACACATATATACACACATATATATATATATATATATATATATATATATATATATATATATATATATATATATATATATATATATATGTGTGTATATATGTGTATATATATGTAAATAAATAAATAAATATTCTTCCTTTAGAAAATCGATCACTCGAACCAACAATAATCCAGAGAATGAATTGAATTTGTGGCACACGTATTAAACATGAAAAATATACTTTCGTTCATGACTCTCATTTTACCATAGACTTAAATTACATTTTACACTTCTTTCCCTCCTGCTCTCTCCCGGTTTCCCTTTTTACCATGGAGAGAGAATACAAAGATTGTCAGCAGTCGAGTCAAAGCTATGTAACAGATGATCCGATTTAACAAAAGCTCCAATGAATTCGAAACACTAGAATTTCCAATGTCGTTCATATTCTTCCAAAACTGTCCGATCAATGCTCTCTTCCACAATATGGTTCACGGAATATATCGCCGGTTCGTTTGATTTTGGATTGGTTCTCTCGGTGGCCTTCTCGGGTTGCCCGCGGAGGGAGGAATCCAATCCCGATGGCGTGGAGATGTCTTTTCGTGGGCCTGAGGGGATGACCGGGAGAGCTCCTCTAGGACCAATTGAAACGACGAAAAAGCATACACGCAGTAAATAATTGAATATATTGTCAGGACGATTTCTCTAGAAGTATTTTCTCAGTGACCTTGTCAGTTCGATACAGAATAGGCGTAATTAATAATGGAACATATTGCCGGCTCGGTTGGCTTTGAAGGAATTCTCTCGGTTACCTTTTTAGGTTTCCCACAGTTAAATCTCCGCCGGAGTGATTGAATTTCGATAAAAAGTACGTGCGATGAATACTAGAAAAAAGCCGGTCCAATCTATTTTACAGGTTTTCCTTCTCAGGATACCATAATCTCTGCCGCGTATTGTAACACATGCGGTTTTCGGATTTTTGTTTCGTCGAGTGGTCGATAGTTCGCGTTCACATAATCACATCACTTACCTCAGTGAATCCTGATTTTTACCTCTCCCTACTAACAACTATCCCTCCCATGATAAACGCTAGGGAACCACGCTATAGAAGCGACCCTTCTGGCCTTCGGGCGGCGAATATCATACTAACATTCCTTCCCTTCCCCTGGTGACTGTAAGGACGTGGCCGGCGTCGTTATTGACCGTTTAAAGCTCGAATCACCGAAAATTGCACAACGAGAATGATTTGCTAGTCCCAAGCGTCATTCTGTGTGTTCTTTGTGCAATTTGGTTGGTTCAGGTCAATCACGGAGAGCAACTACGAAGTGTACAGTCTACCCAAGCTCAAGCTCAAGCTCAAGACCGGTCGACTTCAAACAGCACCGAACGCACTGGAGGTGGTGTATTGTTCGCTGTTCGCTCGAACTTCAAATCCCTACCGCTGATTCCTCCTGTAGGCTCGTCGAAGGTGGAGCAATTATGGATTACGATTCACGCTATTCTCTACCTTTGTGTAGTATATATTCCTCCTGATCGAGTGAATGACGCGGACCTGATTGAAAATCATCTTGACTCGCTTTACTGGGTGATTTCGCAGCCAAGAGCTGTGCCAGGACGTTATGGTTATTCAAGCTCCATCACCCCTTGTTAAAATCTGTAGACACCATCCTCCCATACTAACGGAATTGAAAATATGTCCTCAACAACGTTTTTGCGACACTACTGAGAGCGTTTTTTTACGAATTCAGTAAGGGGGATTTCGATGGCATGAACGATTTTCATTCTCGTGTGTAGTGGAACGAAGTATTCCAAGATTACGACGCTAACCTCGCTGCTTCTACTATTTCAGGTATCCTGCTTTATGCTATCGACCTATTTGTCCCTTCAAAGTCTAAACGCGAGCCGTTGAAACCAGCTTGGACAAATGCCGATCTCAAATTTCTTAAAAAGATGAAGCGAGCTGCTCTCAGACGGTTCACCAAATGCCGTACGGATTTTACGAGGAATACATACTCTAAGTTAAATAACGAATACAAACAGCTTAACAATCGCCTGTACAACGCTTATCAGGACAAATTGCAAAGACGTCTCAAGAATAACCCCAAAAGTTTCTGGCGCTACATAAACGAACAACGAAAGGAAACTGGACTGCCTTCAACGATGTCCAACGGTTTGATTGAAGCTAATACGACCTCTGATATTGCCGATATGTTCCGCTCTCAATTCAGCAACGTCTTTACTGATGAACAACTCGACCCGCTGGATGTGGCAGCTGTCACCCTAAACGTTCCTCGGTTTTCTACTTCTTCGCTACAGTTTTAATCACCGACGATATGGTTAGCACAGCAGGAAAGAGATTGAAATCCTCCACGGGATGTGGCCCTGACGGTATTCCATCACTTGTGCTCAAACGTTGTATGCATTCACTGGCTCAAACGCTCGCAACGGCGTTTAATCTTTCACTGACCACTGGCGTATTTCCGAACTGTTGGAAACAGTCGTATGTTTTCCCTGTGTTCAAGAAAGGGTGCAAAAGGGTCATTTCGAATTACCGCGGTATAGCTGCGTTGAGTGCCACGTCCAAACTATTTGAATTGATCATTCTTAACGAGTTAGTGCACATATACGCGCATTATATATCGGAGGACCAACACGGATTCATGCCAAAACGTTGAACGACGACTAACCTAACTTGCTTTACTTCCTATGTAGTTCGTCAAATAGAGAATGGTCAGCAAGTGGATGCTATATATACGGACCATCAAATCGCAATAGCTAAAAACGACATACTAGGCATGGATAGCGATCTGTTACACTGGCTGGGATCTTAAATCAGTGGTCGTAGCATGTCTGTAAAGATTGGTGACCATGTTTCGAAACCCTTCCCAGATTGTTCCGGTGTTCCCCAAGGAAGTCACCTCGGACCGTTTCTATTCCTACTGTACATGAATGATGTCAACTACATTCTAAACTGCCTCAAACTCTCTTATGCTGATGACCTGAAGCTGTTCTATAAGATTGAGCAGCCACAAGACGCGGTTTTTCTACAACAACAGCTAGAAACATTCGCTAAATGGTGTCGTAGTAATAGAATGTCACTAAACGTGTACGTGCGCGGTGATTTCGTTCGAACGCAGATGTTCTCTTTTTCAATTCGGTTACAGTCTGGAAGGTGAACAATTACAGCGAGAATCGACTATCAAGGACTTGGGCATCCTGATTGATACGAAAGTAACCTTCAAGGATTACATCGCACTCATTGTATTTAAAGCCTCTTCACAGCTGGGATTTCTTTTTCGTTTTGCCAAAAAGTTTAGGGATATCTACTGCCTGAAAGCTCTGTACTGCTCAATTGTGCGCCCCATCCTGGAATATTCATCGATCATCTGGTCTCCTTACTACCAGAATGAAATCCAACGAATTGAGGCAGTACAGCGAAAATTCGTCCGCTTTGCTCTACGTAATATTAGGTGGATGGATCCATTTAACCTGCCCAGTTACAAGAGCTTACGTTGCTTACTTATAAAACTGGAGTTGTTGAATGAGAGACGCAACGTAGCAAAGGCCTGCTTCATTGCCTACCTCCTGTAAGGCAACACTGATTGTTCTACTTTGCTCAGCACTTTAGACATTAATATACGTCGTCGCAGCCTTCGTACACACTCGTTCCTTTGTACCCCTGCTGCTAGAACGAATTATGGTTTGCATGAACCAATGCGGAGTATGTCTCGTCTCTTCAATAGGTGTTACCACGTTTTTAATTTTAATATGACGCGTGAAACAAATAAGTGTAGCTTTAGAAGTGTTCTGTGTTAATTTATGTTATTTTACTTGATCAACCATCGTCATTGGGGTGCAATGCTACCTGTTTACTAAATAAACAAATAAATAAACTAGAATAAATAAACGCCCGACTGACTATTGAGTCATGTTGACGGAGAAACTGTGTGAATAAACCGAAAGTCATCTCCAATTGAATACGATTGGGTATTTCTTCATAGTCCGCTGACTATCCTCAGTTGAATATGACTATCCTGAGCACTGGGTGACAGAAACCGAAAACAGGAATGATGGAAAGAATGGAAGGGAGAAGAGGAGATGAACGGAAAGGGGAGAGGAAAGAGATTTTGTTTGAGGCCAGAGATAAGAGCAGATCAGACGGAAAAGTTTAAGAAAATTAATTAACAGTGAATAGTGATGTGGAGAAAAAGGATTACGATAAAGAAGCTAGCCGTCGAGTTTTTCGTACTCTCGGAACACTCTGGTACACTCTTCGCTGCTCTTAGGTGTGTCTCCGGAATATAATCTCTGACCACACTCATTCTGGACCTTTGTTGAAACTCGAAATCATTCAACGCTGAACACTTAGGTCGATTGAAGAACTGCTAGAACAGGCAATGGATGTTCTTGGATGGCACTAGCGTTCCCAGTGGAACTTATGCCTTCTCAACGTAAGTATTACTTGCGTCATTTTTTTACTTAGTTGAGATTTCTATGCCGAAAAACACACCTTGAATGTATTATGGAGTGGCAAGCTCTAGAATACGCGCGACCACAGTGCAAGTCAGAGGAAATTCCTTTGACGAAAAATCTTCCGGGCAGAACGGGAATCGAACCCGAATCCCCGGCGTTATAATGTGTGACGCTAACCACTCGGTCAGGGGAGCACTTTAATGGATGTATTGATCCCAAAATTCATCTGGTATCACCAAGAACACCAAGGCCCGCTATTGCCCGCACATTAGGGTTTCTTATGAATAAATTAATAAAAATTAGGAAGGTGGTATCGACCGCATTGCTAACGCAAGACTACGGACTATTCGCATCCAATTCAATTATCACTTTCGGAATCAACATAAGAGGAAACTGTTAGTTAGGAAGTTGTAACGGTTGTAACTATATCGTAGCCTGATTAAAATGATTCTATTTTTTGCTGGATTGTCAGCATAGCAAAGATGCTCAAGCCCAACACAGTATAGTTCTAATCCTGAGAAGAAATCTCAATCGAAATAGATCACAAGAAACCAATTTGGTTGCATTTATGAAAGAAACCACCTACTTTGATAAAATTTGAATCAAAGAAGTCAGTCTGAGACGTTGGATGGATGGACATATTAGAGCTTGAGCTTGAGCTTGGGTAGACTGTACAATTCGTAGTTGCTCTTGGATGGATGGACATATTAGAGAGGCTTTAAACTTCTTCAGTTCATTCGTCTCTAGCCCTCAAAAGGGCACTTGTGGATAACTTAACTCCAACTCCTCTCCATGTCTGGAGAAAGATAGTTCATTCCCGCTCGACGCTCGTCAGCAAACGGTGTTCACTCAACAAACATTAAGCGAGAAGTGTGGAGTGATAAACGGACAAAACCGAATGCACTAGTTGCCCGTTATTGACGGTACGGGTAGGTATGCACACAAATGGGCATAAAAAATGTATGGACGAATGGAAATATTCCCGATTTTCATTAATTTTAACCGCTTCAGGGAATTGTAATGTATAGCATATTAAACAAATCTTAGAGAAATTACGATTCGATTGGTATCAAAATTCGTTCTTAGCGAAAATTAACGTTAACTTCATTTCATTATTACGCTCGCTAATTGTTTTCCGGTCTGAGACTATCTTAGAGAAGTTCTCAATTCAATGGTTCATGACGTTCTTTACCTTACTGTTCGACATGTCATATTGGCGAGATAACTTGGTTTCACGAAAAAAACAGTAAATATCCACGAACTTGAAGCACGGACTGATTGGGAAACTTGAAAAGAGAGAACAGGTTGAAGAATTCTCCAGAGCGTTCGACAAGGTTTGACACCTGATTGTTGTTGATGAAACTAATGCATAGGTCTTCCGGATAGGATAATCAAATGGACGCTGTCCTAGTTGACAAATCGTGAAGTACAAAGGCACTTGATACGATTGCATATAGGGTTAGTGGGGCAAAGTGGTCACCTGCTTATTTGGTAGTATAACTATTGACTGTAGTTGCCGTATTGATAGTCACCTTATGTTTGAAGAATTTAATGACTTTTGAGTCACCCTATACTTCAGTTGAGCTTTCGCATTTCAAAATACAAATAAAAACAGAAATTACTCTCTCGATAACCATTCGGCCGTAGTTCAGTGCGCATGGTACCTAAAGAAATTTTGTTTATTCAATCTGATATGTTGGACAAATCATCAGTTTGGACGACTGTTCACATATTCTAGAAGAGGTGAACAGATATTTTGTTTAATCTCAGCGATTAATTAGCACAGACATTATTTTCATGTTTGGGGGCAAAGTGTTCATAGGTGAATAACAACTTACAATTTTCTGTTCACTAAAGTTGATATACCTCATCACATTCTGCTCCTGAAGAAGATCCTTTTGTGGCTTTGACCCTGGATAAATAAGCCACTCCAACCAAACCAAGCCTCATTATGCGGAACGTTATGTGTTTCTTACTACGCTTTTGTATGCAAGAGAAAATTTAAATTGATTCTCTAGGTGAATAGGCCAAGCTTATTTCATGCATGTACCTACTATAACAAATATGATTTGAACAAATTTGGACAAAAAAAACGCATAAATCTATCCCATTTAGCTTGATATGGGCGGGTGACCACTTTGCCCCCACTAGGCGACCACTTTACCTCCAAGCAAAAAAAAAGTTCGATTTTTCACCTTTTTTTCTAATGATGGAAAATATACTATTTTGAATTTTTTATAGTAAAAGCCGTATGCTATCTTGAACAACAATGAGTTGAACTATAATAATCTTCGAGAAACGGGAATTAAATCGGTATGTGGGCGCTGGAAATGGGCATATTCCTTAGGGTGACCACTATGCTCCCACTTCCCCTACACTTTATACAATGTTGAAAATTTCACAAACCAATTTATTGTACCCAAGCTAGCGCGAAATACTCATTTATGATTCAGTTATGTTTTAATTGAATGGACAAATGAAATGATTGAATTCAATCCGCCGTTCGCCGCTTCACTTTCGTACCCTTTCGACACAAATCATGTTATCGCGAGCAGGCTGGAATCGTAATGATAATTCATAAGTGCTCTCCCGGTGGATCGATTCGGATAATTATTTTTCACCGCTTTGATCTTTTGAGAAATGATTCTGTTAATGGCATATTTTACAGCCTGGCGAATTTACAGTAAATTGAAAGAATTTCCTTGCAAGCCGTGAAAGTGGCATTGTCATTGTAAAACTCCGCATGTATAAATTGGAGTGAGATCAATATCTCACTTCGTTGAGTGTATATCGAAGCAAAGAACAAATTAACAGTTTGAGAACGAATCAAACATTCATTAGTGCAAAAAGAGACATGAACTATTCCACACATAAATATAGCCAACCGTACAAGAGCAAGTAAGGAGTTAGTAGAACAATAAACCACGAGAGCTGAGGGCTGTCTGGCAATATATATGCTGCTCGTACAATATTTACCTAATCCCTTCTGAATCTCCCACTCGAGAGCTCTGGTTGGCAGTCGCTTAAGCATATCACAGAACCGTTCACTATCGATTAATTTGATTCCATCCAGCATCTTTATGCCTGCTCCCCCATCGCCTTCATGGAATGCTTTGGAAATCTCATCTATTTTTTTCTCGAGAATACCACTCAATTGATGACTCTCGGCGATCCATTCCTCCCGATTCATCGTCCTGAGGGGGACAGAAAAGCAAAGGTAAACAAAATCTTAGAAAATGAAATGAACACGTTGGTAATCTCGAGAGTAACTGATAGATAGATTTGCTTAAAGCTCTGAATTGAGGATGTAATATCACCACGTGTGCCAAACAAAAGTTTAGAGTTCGATAAATTTAGAGGCTTTCCTAAAAAAAACTGTTTATCCAGATACTCACCTATATTGCGTTTGCAGCATAAAGTCACCTCCAGCGGGCTCCTCTCGGTACCATCTCCTGAGAAATTCGCACTCCTCCACCGATGAGCGCTTACCTATTGCCGTAAAAATGTCCGGCTCTAGCTTAGTCGGTAGTAAAAAATTTCCCAGACGTGATCCTAGCAGTGCCTTTAAATAAAGAACGGAAAGAAAAGAGCGAAGTTGATAAATAAACTCCTCGCCGCTGAAATATGTTCGATCCGTTTCGGACCGGATATTACGTAGACTCGACTGCTTTCCAAAACAGAGTACACACAATCATTTTCAGCGACTGCAAATACCAATAAAATAATGTAACCGGCAAGAGGAGGCGGGAGTGTAACGCTCGCGCGTGTTTATTTGCGTGGAGCATAAATCGTCGAAGGTCGTAGTCGTTGAGCGGTTCCTTTCAAGAGATCTTTTGCATGATTTCTACATTTCTCCACTAATCTCGCTTATCAGCGACGTAAAAAACGGCTTCTGTGCGGTTGGCATCGGTGAGTGGCATTGCGGTTTACGGTGGAATTATTTTAGTCCATGGTAATGAAGCAGCGTGATTTTCACGCAGCAACGCTCACAAACGGCACACAAGTAATCACGCTTGAATTTGACATTTAACCAAACCACATTCATCGAGGATTCTATTAATATGTAGGGAAACTGGGGAAAACCCCGGCCCCACAAGGGAAAGTATAGCTTTGTGAGATCTGAAGGTACATATTGTTATGTTTCCCTCACAGAGCCATTGTCTAGACTAATTTCCATGAGATATAAGAAATATCAGTGCTTCTGAACGGCAATTTTGCATGTAATAACGAGTGTTAAATAAAAAATGAGAATTTTTTCAATCACATATAAAAAAATTTTTTTTTTTTCATCGATTTCAGTATTTTTCATTAATAACATAATGTATTTTCTTCAAAAAAATGTCAGTGAATGTTTGAGTAAGGGCCGTGGTCTGCTGTTCGACGCAACTTTGTCGCGATGCTCTCACAAGAACGTTGTACGGCACTTACGTCCATTTTTCGGATACAATTCCGGATTCTTGTAGTCAGTTGCTTCGTGTCCTTGGCCCTCCAATTGTTTTTATACACTAGGGCACTGAGTGAGCCAAAGAAATCCTCTATTGGGCGGCACTGGGGCAAGTTTGTTGAGTTACGGTCTTTCGGCACGAACGGCATCTTTTTCTCCTCAATATACGCCAGCGTCTTCTTGGCGTAATGGGAAGACGCCTTGTCCGGCCAGTAGACGTACTTCCCATCCGCGTGATGCTCGTTCAGGAACGGCAGCAGGATTTTATCGAGGCACTCCTCTCGATAGATTTGTTGGTTGATTGCCAGACCGCTCGGCTTAAACCAAGGCTTTGAAATTCCCCGGTCGGAAATGGCGATGTACAACATAACCTTTTTTTCAAACTTGTGCTTGAACTTGTATTTCACTTCAGGTGGTGTGGATGACTTGTCGCTGGAGTAGTAATTATCATTTCCTGGAATATGCGTTTTGGACAGCGAAAAATAGCTTTCGTCGTCCAGAACGAAAGACGTCTCGCGGTATTTTTTGGTCATCCACCGACACTGTGATTTAACCGTCTTAATCTGCTCCTCCGTGTACTCCGGCGACCTCGTCTTCTTCCTGCAGCCGATTCCTTCCATCTTGAGGTTCCGATGGATCAATACGTGGGAGCAGCCATATTTCCGACCGGCGTCACGCAGGCTGATTGCGTCCTTGTTGTCAAACAGCTTCTTTAACGATGTCTTCCTCTGCTTCGTCATTATCGTCACCGGGCGACCACTTCCGACCTTCCGCTCTACGTTCAGGGAACCCAGGATACGATATACCGTACTGACAGGTACATTTTCTTCGTTAAAATGTGCCACCGTGAACTTTTTTCCTTGCTGGAAATGCGTTTCGTAAACCGTACAATGCGTTCGCGGAGCACTTGCTATTTCGACGCCATCTTTGCTTTGACTAAATTCAAACTAGCAAAACCAAACACGCCTACTGTTTCTAGGGAGCCCAAAGAGCAATTTTCTTGGAGAAAGAAAATTTTACGCTCTTTATTTGAGTTACTGAAAGGTATTGAAATTCTCATTTTTTATTTAACACCCGTTAGTCAATTTTCAAAGCTGGCATAAAAACAGGGTTCAACAACCAATGCGGGTGAATCCGGCACCCTCAATATTTCAATAAATATCCTTTTTATTTTGTCCAAAATATATATTTTATTAAGGCACATGTGGCGTTAGCCTGACGGGGCCGGGAGTCCAATATGTTGACAATTTATGTCATACAACTATGTTAGTAATATGTAACCGATTTCTCGCGGTTGGCTCGAGGTTAGTATTACAAAGATCTCATAATTGGGATGTTGCAGTCTCCAGTACTATGTATGTGTGGCCGACACGGGATACTTCCTATTGGGGTGTAACTGACCATTGATCAGCGACGCCCCCCTAGTTTGTACCTCATATCAATCGTGGTGCGTCTCTCTTGACTCGAGGAATCCAGAGTAGAATGGTCACTGGGCGGTACAATCTTCAGCTCGTGTAGAGTTGCCATGAGCGGTACAACCTTTGGCTCTTGTTGAATGATCAGTGGCCTGCACAACCTTCGACCTGTGTATCTGTAAAGAGTATATGTATGTATTGCCGCGACTAAGTAAAAGTTCATCGATTGGATAGGAAGTCATATCCTTCCAGGGATACAACGGAGGAAACATCATCAAACGTTGACATCGGCGTTTCTGAGGAACAGGTATAGATGAAGCAGAAGATCAAGATCACGACTATCTAAGATATCCCGGACGGGGATATCCGATTGTCTGCCTAGTGCCCTCAATGCTCTGGAAAGCTGAGAGCGGCAGCATGGAACCGGATACACAACCAGACAACATGCTCGATGTCGTGGTAGCCATCGCCACAATCACAAAGATTGTTTGCTGCGAGCCCAATGCAATAAAGATGCGCGTTTAGGTTGTAGTGATTGGACATAAGCCGAGGTACCACGCGAATGAAATCACGACCTACATTCAACCCCTTGAACCATGCATTCGTCGAGACCTTAGGGATAATCGTGTGTAGCCAACGACCGAACTCATCTTCACTCCACATGCGCTGCCAACTTACGAGCGTGTGCTGACGAGGAATGTGGAAAAATTCATTATATGCAATTTGCCTTTCAAAAAGTGTGCCTTCTGATGCGCCCACCTCAGCTAGCGAGTCCGCTTTCTCATTCCCCGGAATCGAGCAATGAGAGGGAACCCATGCTAAGGTAATCTTGAATAATTTTTCGACCAAAACACTCAAGAGATAAATATACTTGACAACAGCTGAACCAGTTTGCTTACTCCACTCAAAGGGTGACGGTCTTACCCCAATAACATACATTGTTAAGTAGACTATTTCCATTAATTTATTGCTTTAACTTAACTCAACTCGACAAACTGTAGAACATTCGTTGAAGCTGAGACATTGCAAGATTGCTACATAAAGATGAACCATGAACTGCAAAACTTAGACGAATGATTGAAATGGAAAAAAAAATCAAAAACCAAAAAGTTAAACATAAATAAAACAAAGTACATGGTAGTATCGACACACTATCTTGAAAACGAAGGTCTTAGTATAAGTATTGATGGGCAAATGGTGGAAAGAGCATCATCGATCAAATATCTTGGTGTTATTCTTGACGAAACGCTGTACTTCGACGAACATATAAACTATACTATAAAGAAGGCAGCTCAAAAATATGGAGTGCTTTGTAGAATTAATCGATTCCTGGTACTCATCGCTCCACATTTTGATTATTGTGCCTCTGTGCTATTTCCCGCAAATAAGAGGCAAAGGCAAAGAATGCAAATTGTGCAAAACAAGGCGATGCGCCTGATACTGAGATGTGATCGACTAACTCCACAGAGATTCATGCTTGAATGCCTGCAATGAATGTCAGTGGGACAGCGTAATAAATATTGCACGCTTACGTTCATATATAAGATGACTAACGGTATGACATCGAATTATCTACAAAACGCGATAACGTATGGAAGAGATATGCATCGATATAACACAAGACAAGCAAGTGACCTCAGAACCATGAACTTTCGAATGTCGTGTACCCAAAACTCACTTTTTTACAAAGGATATTTACTGTACAACACATTGCCCAATGAAGCAAAGACAGCAACTAGCCTTCGAACGTTCCGTAGTATTTGTAAATAGTTTTTGAAGTATGATTTAAACTTTTAACCCGGCATAAAATCAATGTTAACCATTGTTAGTATGTAAGATGACGGAGTTATAACGGACATTTGTGTTTCTTATCTTATGACTATGATGATGATGGTACCGTATATGTTTGTTTAATTTTACAATTTTTTTCTCCATTAGTTGTAAACTTGAATTTAATTTAAACAATAGTTTGAGCCCGCGTGTTAAAAATGATTGCAGTTAGAAAAGCATGAGATTGAACATAAGCAAAAGCAGTTTTCCGCGAATAAAACAAAAGCTTTCCAAGGTGTTTAATGTGGAATCCGGAGTGAAGCTAGGGATAGCTCAACCGGAATACTTGTAAACTCATCATCTCAAAAGATAATTATAACAAGATTTTTCTGTGCTGTGGCAGATCTCATTGCAGATTCAGGTTGACGCGTTATACCCTGGGTCAGATGTAGGGTCTGTAGTGTCGGCTGGAATTAGGCTTAGGTTTGCTCAGCTGTCTGGCCTCGAAAATGATCGCTTAATAGATCGTTGTCGGGTATCTAGTAAAGCGGGAATGCCTTCGTCAATTCAAGGCTAATGCTGACATAGGTATTGGGTTCAATTCCTGATCGGTCAAAGATTTTTATCGGATTGGAAACTTTCTTGACATGCCTTGGGATAAGTGATGGGCCTGAAGTATCGGCTAGAATTAGGCTTGGGTATGCTCAGCTGCTCGAACTCGGGAACGATAGTATCGTGGCCGGGGATCTGATAAAGCGGGAATCCCCTTGTAAATTCTTGGCTCATACTGACATAGGTATTGGGTTCAATTCCCGATCGGTCTAAGGTCTTCCCGGGTTGGAAATTCTCTCGACACGCCATGGAATAAATACGTACAGATGATGATTTAAGTTGTTCTTTCGATTACCAATCTTGGCATGTGATATAACAAGTCCGTTTTTTTATTATTCAATATGCTAACTGGTTAGATTTATATTAAAATAACTTTCGTTATAACTACAATTATCAGAAAAAAAACCCGTTCTGCTCAAACTTTTGTAAGGGGACCATCATCATGATTTCATATAACGAGTAAATTATTGTCTGTGTGTGTTGTTGTTTGTTCTATTTCTTATTTTATTCATTTTATCTTAAGACTATGATGTTGATGGTATTGATTGGTTTTGTTTTAATTTCATTTTAGTTTTTAAATTAAAATTAAACAATAAAATAATTGTGAAGTCTGCAATAGTTTGAGTCCGCGCGCGTTGATAAACATAGAAAGACTTGAGATCGAACATAAGCAAAATCAGTTTTCCGCAAATAAAATAAAAGCATTCCAAGGTGTTTAATGTGGTAACCGGAGCGAAGCTAGGGATAGCTCGATCGGAATACTTGTAAATTCATCTTCTCAACAGATAATTATAACAAGATTTTCCTGTGTTGGGGCAGATCTCATTGCAGATTCAGGTTGACACGTTACTCCCTAGGTTGAATGTAGGGCCTGAAGTATCGGCTGAAATTAGGATTAGGTTGGCTATGATGTCTGGCCTCGAAAATGATCGCTTAATAGATCGTTGTCAGGTATCTAGTAAAGCGGGAATGCCTTCGTTAATTCGAGGCTAATGCTGACATAAGTATTGGGTTCAATTCCTGATCGGTCAAAGATTTTTTCGGATTGGAAACTTTCTTGACATGCCTTGCGATAAGTAATGAAGTATCGGCTAGAATTAGGCTTGGGTATGCTCAGCTACTCGAACTCGGAAACGCTAGTACCGTGGCCGGGGATCTGATAAAGCGGGAATCCCCTTGTAAATTCTTGGCTAATATTGACATAGGTATTGGGTTCGATTCCCGATCGGTCTAGGGTCTTCCAGGGTTGGAAATTCTCTGGACATGCCATGGAATGAATATGTTTAGATAATGGCTTAAATTGTTCTTTCGTTTAGTAATCTATGTCTGCGAGATAACCAGTCCGTTTTCTTTTAATTTGCTCACTGGTTAGATGATGAAAAAATATAAATACCGTAATATAAAGGGTGTGTCACATTAAATTGCATCACGGATAAAACGCTGTAGAAAAAGGTTTTTTCACCTCGTTCAAGAATAAAAGCTTAAATTCCACTACCGAAAAATCACATCCGGTTGCACATCATCGGCACTCACGTTTGTTTTGATTAATATTTTAACATTCGACGAATCACGGTGAGTTGGGGTTGACTTAAAATATCTTATATAATAAATACTAACATATCGTTAACGTTCCCTGTGGAACTTTTGCCGTCTCAACGTTTGCATTAACTAGCGTCATTTATTAATACTTAGTTGAGATTTCTTAAGCCAAATAACACGCCTTGAATGTATTCCAAGGGGCAAGCTCTTGAATACGCGTAACCACAGTGCAAGTCGAGGAAAATTTCTTTGACGAAAAATCAAAGAACGGGAATTGAATCCGAACACCCGGCATGATAACGTGAGACGCTAACCGCTCGGCCACGGGTGCACCCAATACTAAATACTAACATGTACAGTGTTCGAAAACATAGTTAATTAGAGTTTCCTAGTAGAATTTTTCTTCCCAGTGAATTGCATCGGTAATGCTGAGATTCTAAAACAGCCACTTAACATCTTCGTGCGAATGGCGTGGAATGTTTTTGAAGCCATCGGAGTGTTCGGTATCATCATTCTCACGCAAGCGATCGTCAATAAGCTTCGAACATAGGCTGCATGGTGTTATATTGGATCGTATCATCGCCATCAAAGAACTCGGAGTTATGCCGAACTACAAACTTACCTATCGCGACCACGTCTCCAACATCATCCCTTAAGCGTCTAGAACACATGGTTTCATTTTCCGCGTCACAAGGAAATTCAAGAACGTTCATTGTACCAATGTTCTCTATTGTTCATTGGTCCGCCCGTTTCTCGAATATACTTATGTGGTGTAGTCACCCTATTGCCGGAATAATTTTCAGCGAATTGAGTCAAAACAATGGAAATTCGTTCGATTCGCCTAACGAAATTTGCAGTGGAATGATCCAATAACCCTCCCTAGCCACGAGGATCGCTGCAATCTGATAGGGCTGCAATCATCAGCTTCACGGATAATTTTTTGTTACTGCCAATGTTACTTCAGACATGATGACTTCGAATATCGATTGTCTATAGCTCCTTCGGTTGATTAGTTTCAACATTGTTCGCTGTAATTTACGATCTCAGAACTTCAACAAGAACTAATTACGAGTATAATGAACCTGTCACTCGCGTGTACCGCGTGTTTAACCGTTGTAACTAGTTCTTGTTTAGATTTCCATATTTCTCGTTCATCCCTCAAAAAACTGTATTTTGTAGCGTTCATGTATTTTGTTAAATTTACTGCACTTTTGAATGCGTGTATTTTTTAAACCCTTGTTTTTCAACAGGAACACTTTCTAGTAATGAAACAAAGGTAATAAATTTATGTTCCATTCTCTATTAACGTTTTCATTAAAAAAATTGACTTTTTTCGGGTGGTGATAAAAAACTAAGTCAGACAATTGAGTTTGATAAATTTCCCATGGAAAGTAATGATATTAGCTTACTTGCAAAAAAAAATCTACGTCCTTGCGAGCGACTATCCGATACTTAACCGGAACATTCGCCATGGCGGACGAAAACATGCGTGTAGGCATGTTTTTGAGTTCTTTCTTCGTTTTATTTATCAATTCAATTCTCAGTTTTTGCGACAAAATTGTTGGAGTAGATCTTACGCTTCAGGTTTGCCCAGAAATTCTCGATAGAACGCAGTTGGGGAACGTTGGGCTCGCCAACTTGGGTACCACATCGATATTCAGCCGCTCCATCTCCTCTAACGATCGCTTCGAGTAGTGAGCCGACGCCAGATCCGGCCAGAACAGCACGTCTTTGCCTTTATGGTATTTCTTGATGACCGACGCAACTTCCGGCAGGCACTTCGTACTATAAATTTCCCCATTCGCATCCCCTTTTCGCTGATTGTCAGCCACAGCAGCATCTTCTTGGGGAACTGGTGTGAGAAATAATCTTTGCTTCGGAGCTCACCTCCTTCGTGGGGGAAGTAAAATACGAGGTGCCCTGCCAGTCGTTGCCATCCAGGGTGAGATAGATCCCGTCGTCCATCACCACCGCCACGTCACGAAATCGACCGAGAAATCGACCGAGAAATCGACTTGAACATATTACTCAGCCGCTGCCGCTACGTCATTGCCTACAGTTCCGAGACCAGTGGACGGGACCTCTGCTTCCTGACATGTATGTCCATGTTCACTGTTTGGCCGGTTGCACCGAGCTTCCGGCCAAGCGCACGCAGCGATGTAGCCACTTTTCCCTCGGTCTTCCTCTTTAGCATCCTTTGGAGTCCAGGATCACCAGACGTGATTTGGTGAAAAGGTTCACTGCAACGCACAGTAAAGTTCAGCGAATCTGAATGCGAGAATTTCTCATACATTTGTGTAGATCGCAAGACGTTTTTACACTAGTCGACAACGACTGTGGCGTATATTGTTCAAATATGTACTAAGTCAATATGCAACACATATCGTACGTCAACTGCTGTAGTGTCTCGGGTACAAGCGCTCACATTTTTTTCCAATAACAGTATCAACGAATGTATTAAGGGTTAAAAATAAGCTTAGGTATAGCAATTTGTTGTAGATTCGTTCCTTCACAAACAACCCATGCATTGTCAACTTGCATACTAGATTTATCGTTTTATCAGTTCCGGTGAATTTCTGCTCTATGAATCGGCAATTATTCGTTATTTTTATCGAAGTTTAATCGAGCAAAATAATCGTTATCATCACATTTAAATACCAGAAAAAGCATCCCACCAGCAATGCACGGTACGGTGTTTCTTTTAGGACACAGTTCCCAGAATAAAAACAGTTCATCTTTCCCATCGTATTAGCCTGCCGGAAAAACTGTCATGCCGTGATGAATACAGATTTGTACGTTACTGGCAATTTAATATATTTTTCATCTATCCCAAGCCCCGAACGACGATTCTCTGTCAGCGCAATTCAGCCGAAAACGAGACGCATCCCAACCGTTTTACGACCCGTCGGATATCGGAAGGTTTATTGTTTTAATACACCCAAACCAAATATTGCTATCGCCCAGCCCAGCCTCATAATCGGATCTCAAATCTGGTAAACAAGTGGTCTCGTGGCTGTCACCACAGTGTGGATACGTTGATCTCCTTCCCCGTAATAATGGAATCATGAGAGGGGTAACGGGATGTGTCATTCTGTGTCTTGTAATCGCCCTCGCGTTTGGCGATTTCCGTCATCAGCAGAAGAGTGGGACGGTGTCTTCTCCACCATTCACAAATTGTGAATCAACCACAAATTGCAATTCGATTATAATCAGGGGCGTATAATTGAGATATTTCAGGATTAGGCTCAAAGGATAATTTGATATTTTGGGAGTTTCGATACGTACTGAGGGCGGTATTTTTGGAATGTTATACCAAACCAAAGAGGGTTTTCCCCTGACTGACTCGGTTTTAAAATAAACGCTCCTGGAATGATAACACAATTTACGGAAATAAACCTCGTGTGAAGCTAAATATTGATTTGGATTCGCTCAGCGTTCATTACGCTAAATGAAAGGGATGATAGGTGTGATACGCACCTACTGGAGAAAATGGCCAACTTGAATTCCTTGGGAACCAGCAAGCAGCTACTATACAAGTTTGATAGTCATAACGTGCTTTAAAGACAAAAAAAAATTGTAATGGGTTGTATCTAGGACACGACTGAGTTTTCGACGTAGAACTACGGAATTATATTATTCAATCCACTTGTTTATCACTTCGGATATTATTTTAGAATGCATCGAAATTTTTGTAATATCTTTTTACCTTTTTAATTTTTTATTACTTCAGTAGATTCGAAAGAGTCGAGTAAAGTCGAAAGCTACCAGCACTTCTCGTTTATTTGGTTCAATTCGCATCAGACTTTCTTCTTTCCACTCAGATATCGATCACAAACTAATCACCCTTTTGCTCCTACATTCCACATGAGATGTGATCAAACCCCACAACATGCTACAGTAAGGTTACCCTGCTGGAATTTGAATTTCGTATGCTGTTCTTCTTTGTCGTAGCAGCATACGAGATATTTTTTGTGTTTTCATTCTATTCTATTTTTGGTTTCTGCCTCAAGCTCTGAGAAGGACCCTTGTGGAAAGAAACTCTATTCCATACTCCTCCTTCACCTGACAAGAAAACTCGCTCGACGCTCTGCGGCAACCATGTTTCTTCGATGAGCACCCAACGAGAAGTGGTGTGGCTTCAAATCGCGGATGGCTTATTTAAACCAAATACGTTGAAAACGGGCAGAAACGAATGCATCAGTTGCTCGTTATTGACAGCTCTGTTCGGGAATGCACACAAATCGGCAGAACAAATGTATGGGAAAATGAGAATGCTTCCAGTTTTCATTAAATTAAACTGTGTTGGTATTAGTGGCTTGTGCTATATAGTATTCAAACGAATCTTAGAGAATTTCCGTTTTCATTGGTGTGCAAAGTATCAGGATTTGTTCGCTGTGAAAATAGTTATTAACGTTAACTTCATTTCACAAAAACGTGACCTGTTTTCTGATTTGGCACCCTTCCTGGAAGACGTCAAAATACATTTTGAACCTGTTTACGTTGTATTTTTTACATTATTTATGTAAGCTTTCCATTAATAAATCTGATTCAGAGACAATAGCTGTAGACCGGATGCATTGAGTTGACTGTATCAAATGGATAAAATGGTATGAGAGGATGCATTTTCTTCTCAATTCGATATTATTTGCTTCGGGTAATATTCTCATGAGGGAAATAGCTTGTTTGCCAGGGATGCTGGGTGACTTTTTCAGATGTAATGCGAACAAATGTCTTAACATGTTAAGCTTTTGAACGAACATATGATACTTGTTACTCCTATTGTCTAGCATTTTATTTCGCGAAGTTCGATTGAAATATTTCCTTTAGTAACTCGATATGCGGACGCACTATACTTTTCAGCATAACTTAAATCCATAAAATATCGTGCGTCTGCATCAAACAGAGACATGAAGCGTTTTGTGCTTTTCATAAATGTTGTTTGGCGTGGTCGTTGAAATCAAAAAGACACTTGTCACATGAAAACAAAATGGTATTGTCCCATCCTGCTATTATAGTATTGAAACCTTGACGTTCTCCCTTTTTTCAAAGAATGGCGTTACGAGAACTTTGTGCGTGTAGTTTTAAATGCAGAGTGATATTGTAGAAGCATAGAGCTTTAAATTAACATAAAACACGAATAAATAGTTTTTTTATAATTCGTTTATTTTTTCAGGCTCAGTTACTTAAGTTTTAAGGAGCAGAATTTTTACTAACCATATAATCAAGGATAATTGTTTATATCTATAATAATGAAAATATAGTTATTACTATAGATATAAACAATTCTCCATGATTCTATGGTTACTAAGGTAGAATAGGATTGGGCGATCTTGGATAGATATTTAGAAAATCGATCTTTTCTTCTCCGATTTTCGGTTTTCTACTCCAAAAAATCAAGAAAATCTTTTTTCGATCTTTCTGATTTTTGATAGTAGAAAAAAAAATGTAAATTTGTTTTTCAGTAAACATTGATTTTAATCTCATCAAAAACCACTTGACAAATTTCATAAACATTGGATTCCTTTCAAGGTTTTCAAATTAGTGTTCGTAGTGTTCGCTTAAAAGAAGCAATCTTGTAAGTTAGGTCATTACAAAACAAGAGGTCACAAGTTATATTCACACCATAACATTCACTAGGCTGACAGTGAGAATTGTGGCGAAATTGGATGGTTTCATCAGGTGCAGCTGAAGCCTTCTTTTCTAGAACTGGGACTGCTACCAAGATTTCGACTGAATGCATGACGTATGGCACGGTTAGATTTTATAGAAGTCAGCAGAGTTCTGGATGAATATCAGTTGTTGTATTTCTAATAATAAATATTAATTAATTCATTTAATGAAATGATCCTATGACGGTACAAGATGAATGTCTTGCGACGAATTCCAATGTAAAATGTTTATTTCTTGTTTAAAAGAAAAATGTAGGATGGGCTGAGCCTAGGACACAGACGAAAGTTTCACGTAAGGCTGTAATGGTTCGGAATTGAATTTTTTTCATGGTTCAGAAATATGTTATTTTAATTCTTTTGAAACTCCAAATGGTGACCATGAAAAGGGCCGTTTGTTATATGTACTCTTGACCGTCAAACGGGTTGTAACGAACAAAAAACAAAACTTGAATTTTGGCTTGAACTGTTTAATTGAAAATCTTCTATATATATAAAAATGAATTTCTGTCTGTCTGTCTGTCTGTCTGTCTGTCTGATTTTTATGGACTCGGAAACTACTGCCATGCAAATGAAACACAAATTTTTGCATAACTCGAGAATTAATCAAGCAAATGGAATAACATTTGGCATGTGGAAATTTTAGGGTGTAATAAATGTTTCTATGGTGGTTAGACACTCCACCCCCGTCTCTAAGGGGGGCTGCCATACAAATGAAACACAAATTTCTGTATTACTCGAGAATTAATCAAGCAAATGGAACGAAAGTTGGCATGTGGATGTTTTAGGGTGCAATAAATGTTTCTATGGTGATTAGACACTCCACCCCCCCTCTCCAAGGGGGGGGGGGAGCTGCCATACAAATGAAAAACAAATTTCTTCATAACTCGAAATCTAACCAAGCAAATGGAGCCAAATTTGGCATTTGAAGATTTTACGGGGGCACGAAACGTTTCTATGGTGAATGGACACTCCTCCCCCCTCTCTAAGGGGTGAAGAGGGGAAGGGTCTGTCCTTTTTCTATCATATTTTCTGTATCATACTTTTATTCCATGTAACGGAGAAACATGTTATTTGCAAGTGTTTGAAAAATATTGAACGAGAATTGTGTCTGAAAATAATCTGATATTATAATGATGAGTTTTGGTAGAAATACTAGGATTTTTTAGTAAAAGGTAAATTCAACGGGGTCGATTAGAAAATCAATCAATGAACAGTTCTGCGATTGGACTCATGAATTTGCTCTTAGTAAGAAAACGTGAATGTTTGAAGGTAATGATTTTTTTTTTATTGCTATTGATAACAAAAAACAAATTTGGGCGAGACGAAGTTTGCCGGGTCAGCTAGTGATTAATAAATATCAGTGTGACACATAACAGGGTGGAATAGTAGACGAAGTATATTGGATCGATAAACGAAAGAAATGTAGTCATTGATTGAATTGAATACGAAGTTTATGAGGAAGAAACAAAGAAATGTTGGAAATATTAGGTTGGGGAAAAAGTTATCCATTATTTGATCATACAATGATATCGATCATACAATTTCATGTTTAGGATCGTTGGAAATGTGACATTTTACGCAAAAAAAACTTTTTTTTGCTGTTTTCTGTTTATTCCAGTTCCAACGGAGGTCAACAAAGAGAAAATTCGGTACATTTTAAATTTTTTCTTTTATAAATGCGAAAATGCAAGCCAGGCAGCTAAAATTGTGAATGGTGTTTATGGTGCCGATACTGCAACAGTAAAATACGTGCAATTTAATTTATTTTTGTTAAAGTTTTAATTTTTTTTGTATTTAAAAAAACTTTTTTTATTTTTGTTTAGTGCAATACACTAAATTACTGTCAACAAATGGACCGTATGAAGCTAGCGATTGACCAGAAACGTCCAAAATTGACCAACAGAAAAGGTGTTGTGTTCCATCAGGACAACGCAAGGCTACACACAGTGTTGCCACATTTTCATTTGCACAAAAAGGGATAAAAATTGGTCTCATCTATACTTTTTCTTCGAAAAATCTGTACCATCGAAAATATTCATCGTAGAGAAAAATATGTTTTATTAGCATGAACAAATTCTTTTATTTGCTACAAAATATTCTATTTACTCACTAACTTTATATACTCGCTATAAATACGACATTTATCATTCAATAAAATTTTCGAGCTGCCGCTACGAAGTTTAATCAAATCTTTTGATCTTAAAATTGTATTTATCGTGTCGTTGCTGAACCAATTTCGAATTTAACAAATATTCCTATTTTGATTATATTCAGAAAGAAATCGCTCGACATCTATCGAGTGGTGAGGCATAGTGAACATGTTAGAAACAAGAAAATGCGAGTAGACCATCAATTTTTTTTAGGCATCCAATTTATGTCCAGCAATCTTACACAAGTTCGCTTTCTACAACTGTGATTCTTTTCCGGAGCAATTTTACTTTTAGGGTGCGGATTTCGTTCTCCAGATTTTGTAAATGTCCATCGTATAACCCCGAAACACTTCGTTTTATTTCGTTCTCATTCAGTTCAATTCAATTTCATACACGGAAAAATTTGTACCAATCTGTACCCTATGACGAAAATCTGTAATCTGTACCGTAGAATCTGTACCAAAAATATCGAAAAAAATATGTACCTTTCCAGATAAATCTGTACGTGTGGCAACACTGGCCACACAATTCCGAGAGCTTGATTGGGATGTTTTAATGCATCCACCATATAGTATTGCAAAATTTTCAGAGTGAAAAGAAATTGGGATCAAGAGAAGATTTATAAAAATTTCACCATAAAATAATGGATTACTTTTTCCCCAACCTAATACTTACGATTTCGTGATATTTTGAGGCAGAAAATCATCAATCATATATATATTTAATGGATAGCTATGGTATTGTGCGTTCTTTCCATTGTTATATTCTTATTATAAGTCTAATTCTATGTCATCTAGAATAGTGGCTTTTTCGGTGAAATAATGTTCGTTTGCAGACTATATTTCACGTCACACACACTGACACTGTGGGCCATGACAATATTACTTTGGTATCGTTGAAATGATGATTTTCTATGGAATTGCAGCCATCTACATCATCGTTATCACTACATATTGACTGGATGTCTAATTTGTTGAATAGAACGAATTACTGCACACTATTTTGTGTTGCGTACAACACTAACGGGAACCAAGCCGAAAGAAAGAATGCATGATACATGATTTATCTTTTCATTCCCTCGCAAAACATACAGTGATGCTTCTGAATCCGGACGCTTTTTAATCCGGTCACTTTTTCATTACATTCAATACCATGCCAAAACCATGACATTTTTTGCATGTTGAAAGCATGTGACTAATAGTTACTATTGTGTCAATTTAGCTCAGTGTCAATTATAGTACCTACCTGTTAAAAAAATATTAAAACCCAAAAAGCAATGTGAATTTTACAAACCCATGTCCGGAATAAAAAGCACATTCATAAAATGATTTTAAATCCGGACGGTCATTTAATTTTCTCATTGGAGGAGTTGCACGATCCGGGAAACTGCAAATCTCTTCGGTATGGGCCACGTCAGATTTCCATCATCTACAGTTAGTTGTTTCATTACATGTCCCACGTTTTTTTAGTCTCATCAATGCCCTAGAAAGGAGTGTGATAACTACTACCTGCTATTTGCCCAATTATTTTCTAGCTTTTAGTAAATCATCTGCATTATTATTATGTTTAATCATAATAAAACCGTTGAACATAATAAGTGTTTTTTACTTATTTTATTCCATACTTTTTAGTACATTATCCGTATCATTAGTATATTCCTCTACAATAAAACCATTCAACAATTTCTTTAAAATTTTGTATTTGTATTTTTCATAAATAACCGTGTTCTATTAGTCCATCTCTTTTGTTTGATACTCATATTGATGAGGTTTTGAGAAAATATGTAATCCACCATTATGTAGTGGCCGCCATCTTGAATTTATATTTTTCATCAATAACTGTATTTTATTAGTCAAGCTCTTTCATTTGATACTCATACTGACGAGGTTTTAAAAAAAATATGGCGCCATCTTGTAGTGACGGCCATTTTGGAAATCCATTTTTCATGAAGAACTGTATACTAGTCAATCCCTTTCATTTGATACCCATATTGATACGGTTTGGAGAAAACATGTAATCCGCCATTTTGTAGCGGCCGCTATCTTGAAATTACATTTTTCATTAATGACTGTGTTCTACTAGTCAAGCCCTTTCGTTTGATACCCATATTGATGGGGTTCTGAGAGAATATGTAACCCGCCATTTTGTAGCGGCCGCCATCTTGGATTTACATTTTTCATAAATTACTGTATTCTAGTAATCAAGCCCTTTCATTTGATACCCATATTGATAGGATTTTGAAAACATATATATATGGCGCCATCTTGTAGTGGTCATCTTGTGAAAATACAATAAATAATTGAATTGATAAAAAACTTTTGTACCAAACGTGTTTCGATTTAGTCCCGCTACTAATGATACACCCTTAAATAAGTTCTACAAGAATCAATAAATCATTTCTCTCAAATAATTGCAAAGAAAACAAGCGTCCGGATTAAAAAGCAAAAGTGTCCGGATTTCAAAGCATGATTAAAAAAGTGTCCGGATTTAAAATCACGACACGATGCAAGAAACTTCAAATTTTGAACAAATATAACATGATTTAGTGGAATTCTGTGATTCATAACTTAGATGAAGGCCTTCTAATTCTATAGGAACGCTAATTTTTCATGCTATGATATGTCAATATTTTTTAGTAGTTGAAGTTCTATTCGTAAGCGCTTAAGCGTCCGGATTTCGATGCATTACTATACCCCTTTTATTCGTTAAATTGCCCACTTGTTTTACCAAAATTTTCATATCTCAAGATAGTGTTCATCGTGACATTGATAAGCCAATTTCGAAGCTTATTTCGATGGTTGTCGATGAGTAGTGTGTAGCAAATATAGTAAAAACGAGTCCGCAGGCACAATTGTGTCGTTTTGGTCAAAAATTCGTTCAAACTCGTTCGATCTATGAGCATGTGCGTTGTCGTGGTGCAAAATCCATGTGTTATCCTTCCACAAATCTGGCCGTTTGCGTATTTTTCCTCTCAAACGCCTCTTAACACCAAAGTAGCACTTTTTATTGACCGTTTGGCCTACCGTAAGGAATTCCGTCAACATCATATCAAAAATCACCCACCAAAAAAGTTAAGTTGTTCTTAATGACGCTGCAAACAAACTAAATGACAGATCGCGCTCAAAATTTCCATTCAGACCGCTGATAGTAGTACCAACTTAATTATGTTGAGATGGAGAAGTTCATCTAGGAACCTTAGTTGTAAGAAAATAAATATTTTCCCGATTTTCTTAGCTATTCTTTTGGAAATACTTTTCCAAACATAACAAATTCAATAAACCTAATCATCCAGCTTTCAAATGCTTCATTGGAGTTCCAGTAAAATATTTTACTGCAGAGATAATGGATCGTCTGATTTGTGCTGACTATTTTGTTGTATTATTACCAGTGTCTTAGAATATCAGCAAATATTCACGAGTAACGAACATAATTTTATTTCTGTGTTAATTTAATTTTTTTTCAGCTTGAAACACACTGCCCTCCTTATATTGATTTTGTTCATATCGTTGATGCATGAACAAATTTGCTATAATGAATGAATGCGGCATTGAGTGGGGTTCATTACTTCGCTGTTATTTATACTTTGAATATCAAAAGCAACAAATTGATATTCATCACATTCGAAACGATATTCGTTCAGGCATTGATTTTGAGTAAAAATTCAAAAATTTAAAAAATAGTCAGGCTGGACTATTTAGAAAACAAAAACGCCAGAGTTCGATTAAACGAACCTTGCAAGAAATCGCGCAGGATTTTGTTTGGCGAGACGATAACAACGGCATAAATAAAAACCAACCGCACTCAGCTGCCTCAGGTTAAAAGCAAACAACAGCTGATATTCATTTGGCTAAAATGAAATTCAATTCTGGCATCTTGAATAATCAAGATGAATATGACACTGAATGGAAAAATGAACTTCAAAACATATTGAAGAACAAAAGTTCATTTGCTCATATTCACTGGTTGTCTGGATCTGTCATTTTGATTTTCGTTTGGAATATATGGGGTTTCGATGCAACCTAGCCCGAAAATCTATGCATTCGAACTTAGCGAAGATGATTTTTTTCAACACTGATTATTACACTCTATCCAAGTACTATAAGACCATCTTGAATATATTTCGCAGTAACACAAACAGTTAGAATTTCAACAAGATATTATCATACATTGTTGAATGCTTAGAATAAAGTATATTTAACGTCAATTTTGTTCGAAAGAGTCGTTTGTTTATTTAGTGGGCTAAAAATGATAATTTCAGCTGTACATTTTTTATAAGACTACTTCAAAATTCGTAAGTATTATCAATGAAAAAATCAAAACAGTTGGTAGATCTATATGTCAATAGTTGTTAACCTTGCCTTTTCGGTTAATAACCTTGAAAATTAGTGTTGGCATACTATTTACCCAATTCTGCAGATCGGATTTCTCGATATTTTTTCATGTTTCCGAAATTGCGGCCTTGAGTTCATCAACCGTGATGTACTGCTTTCCCTCAGCTTAGAATCCGTGTACTAGGATCTCTCAATGATTTTCAACAGCATTTAAGTCTAGAGAGCGAGCCAGCCGGTCCAATAAATAAAGTTTTTGGCCCTCAATACATTGTTTCGTTTCTTTGTTGGTATGAATAGCGCATTGTTTTGCTTGAATATGAATTTTAGGTGACAATATCTACGCAAAAACGGTAGGAGAGAGGATCCCAGAACATTTATGCAATCCTAACTAGTTATTTTGGAGAATGTGAAAACTACCCTTGAGTTTTCCGGTTGCACAGAGTTACAGTTTTGGGTAGTTTGCCCTATGACTTCACCAGAATCGCGCATAGAGGACACTGACAACCTTTATAACAGTTAGGGAGACAGAGAGGAGGTTACACAGAAACACATACAGACATACATTATGGGGCAAGATATGATCGAGAGGGTGGACTGGGAGGCTGGATGTTGGAAGGGGGTAATGATGAGGCTGGGAAAAGAACTTGGAAGCTTGTCTAGTTCTTTTCCACTGCGATCGCCGAGCTTAAAAGACCTGAAAAACGAAATTGAAAAGTCATAGTCGAAGAAGACGTTGAAAAGTTGAAGTGAAGTTACAAGTTGAAGATAAATTGAAATTAGAGAGGAAAGAGAAAAGACAGTGGGAAAATATTCAAGAAAGAATCAGGTAATTTGAAGAATAGAAGCGAGAGAAAATGTGCTGATTTATCCTCATCTAAAAGGGATCAGGACCCATTTTTAAAGGCTTTTGCCTTGACCGCCATTGCGGATAACCGCATAGAACCAGCCAGCCACGCGGGATCCAGCCCCCGAATCATCAACCAGACGACCAGCGAGGACCAGAGGACTAGTCGGCCGGCCATCACACACGACACACGACACACACACAAACTTGTAAGTGACTAGAAATAAAAAAAGAGATAGTGAATTGAAAAAGAATAGTTGGTTTTAACTTTGTGTTTCCGAAAAAAGTCCAAGTGAGCCGACCTTGGGATCTCCGAATACCACGCCGCTCGAGCTGGCCAGGAAAAAAGGTGTTGGAACCCGCCTCAGACAGTCCCCGTGACCAGACCAGGGAGTAGAGGTCTTGTCGAGGTCCGACTGACCGAGAGTGACCGGTAATAACAGAACCTCATCTAAATCATGCCCGAAACTCTACCAAAGTTCCAGGTGGAAAAATACTGCTAAAACCTCTAGGATCATCCAAATTGCACTTTTGTCACTGAAGATAACTTAGCTATGTGAGAAGTACAAAAAATGCCATATTACATTGAAAAACTTTTCGTTATGGTATATAGCAAAATGTAGCAAAATGTAAGTCGAAGTTGCCGTTGCCGGTGTATGTGAATGTTTGCATAAGAACTACTTGGAAGAATAATTGACGCAACGTGACGGGACGGAACGTGAACGTGACATGGATGTTGTATGTGAATCGCACTTAATTAAGCACTACTTGAGGGATCGTCCAATCCGACGAGCAATTTCTCTGATACCAACATTTTCTTGGTAAAATGCTCCGATTTGTCCTTTTTCTCTCTCCGTGAGCACTTTTCCTTCGAAATTTTCCATATTTAATTATCAAAACAACTAAAACATCAGAAAACGTAACTGATCTTATACAAACTTGACACATGAAAAATACAAAACTATTTGTTTACGCTCAGCGCTTGCACACACACATATGAGAATCATACAGTGTATGGTAGTTACCAATATCAATACACTAGAATATGAATTGAAGCGTTGTTTGTTTACAATGACACAAAGCAGCAAGATAGTCACCTAGTCTTATAGATGTTGGACAGAGTGTAGTCCTATTGAAATCCTTGATAACGCATTTAGCTTCGTGTTCAATTGGTTTGAAGTGAAAATGGCAATGGACAAACTATTCATTTACCCCAAATATATACTGTTAAATATTCTATCCATTTAGAAAGCAGAAGCCATTTCGTCCATGGTTACAGATGGCAATTTTCAGCATACCTAATTCCGCTTTGTCAATAAGTTTTATAAGAGAATTTCATATCCATATTCAGCCATTCCATGTCAAACCAATATAGTGGTTCTCAGAATTTCCTGAAAAGTAGTAATTTTGTTCTTTATCACAAAACATTAGACCAGTATTTTTTTTTTTTCGTTAGGATGACCATTTTCATTTTAGGGTGGTTCGAAAGAATAATTATTTCCAAAAATAACTTTTTTTAAATTCATAACTTTTGAACCACTGAACCGTTTTAGATGATCGACATATCAAATTGAAGCCAATGAGCTATATAAATACTGAACCAGCAAAAAAATGCATTTTGTTTTCGTAATTATTGATTGTAGTCGTTTTTTGTTGTTTTCATGGCTTTGGACTAGAAAGCGCATTTTTTTTATATTTGTTCCTGAAAGCTGAGGATTTTTTACACAATATACAGTACTGGTCAGAATTATAGGCAGTAAGGTTGGTATTATGATGAGCTTGGAATATTTTTCTTCAGTATCAGGTGAATGAAGTACAGTGATATTTTTTAAAGAGTTTATTGATAACAGAAATGAAACGCAGTAGTTCTTGCTCTATTAAAAGTTAACAAAAGGAGTTGGAACTAAGTGTGGTTATAAATGTAGAAAAAAAACCTGGTCATAATTATAGGCAGTTCAATGAACTTCATGAGAATTGAAAACTTTAAGTTTCAATATTTGGCGATATTGCCTCCACGAGCCTTTATAACTCTGTTGATGCGGCTTGGAATGGAATTGACCAGTTTTTGGAAATGGTTTTGTGTGTAATTTCACCAAATATTCATGATGGCTTCTTTGAGTTCAATCCGGTTTCGTATTTGATAATTCTGCAGCTGATTATCCATATCCTTCCAAATGTTCTCAATTGGATTGAGATCTGGACTAGTTGGAGGCCATTCCAGAACAGAAATTTGATAGTTTTGAAACCATTGCATTGATTTCTTGGCCTAATGACAGGGAGCGTTGTCTTGTTGGAAGTACCATTGGTCATCAACACGACCGAAAGTCTCTTCGAGATACGGTTCAAGGACACTGGAGATGGTTTCAATATATCGAGTGGCATTCAATCTTCCTTCATAAGAAATCAATGGACTAATTCCTTTTGAGGAAAAGCAGCCCCACACACTGACAGAACCTCCTCCACCTTGTTGTCGCGTTTGAAAGCTGAATGGTTTGTCACATTCTTCAGCTGTGCGTCTCACAAATACGCGATTTTTTCTGTTGATTACTTCGAAGTGGAACTCATCGCTAAAAGCAACACGACCCCATTGATTTCTGCATGTTTGCATTGAATCTGCATGTTTGCGACACCATTCCAGACGTGTTTTGATTTTCTTTTTATTCCGGAAAGGGCACCGTTTTTGTGTGTAGCTATGTAGTCCGCTGTCATTGAGCCGTCGTCGAACTGTTCGGGCACTTACTTGCTTCCCAACTGCATGACTCCATTCACCGGCCAAAGCACGACTGGATGCTGTTCGGTTCTGCTTGCTCAGTCTTTTCAAATGACGGTCATCAGCCGGGGTGGTCATCCTTTTGCGTCCTTGACCGGGTTCATTCTTGTCTTGTTCCACTTTTGAGCAGATGGGCGACTGACGCGCGCGTTTCTGGATCAACAGACTTGCGACCCAACTCGAATCTTTGAAGACGAACTTTACACTGAATGATCGATGGATCCAACAACAACACACACCAAACACAAAACTAATGTCAGCACTAATACACAAATAAGGGATTTGACAGACTTCAACGTCAGCTTTCCTTTGTTCAACTCAAATTGACGGTTACTGCCTATAATGTTGTCCAAGCTTCAACAGACCTCTGTAAACTTAAAAAGTATAGATTAAAACCCATCTATGCATTTCAATGAAATGCTCAGTGAATAGTCACGTGGACTGAGGATTTTTTACACGACATATCTTGATATCAGAGATGCTATTTTTTCGTTTTTGAGATATGGTTTTTCAAATTTAACATGTTTAAAGTCTTCGTTCAATATTCCTATATGACTAGACTAGACCTATGCGACTAGAATCCAGTCTTCCCACACGTGTGGTATTTTTTTCAAAGAAAGTTGGCTTCCATTTAATATGTCGATCATCTAAATCGGTTCAGTAGTTCAAATGTTATGATTTTTTGCAAAAAGTCATTTTTGAATAAAAGGTGAAGAATTATTTCTTGGACCACCGGTTAACTTTGAAAAATCATATCTCAAAAACGAAAAAATAGCATCTCTGATATCGCCCCTAATAAAAAATACCCTAATAAAAAAATTAAAAAAATCTTCTGATGTATGGACGGCTTGTTAGAAATTGTAAGGACCCAAAATGCGAATAATTGGAATAAATGTGTTTCTACAATCCTCTATCGAAATCAAGCATCGCAATTCCATTTTTCACAATCCATCCATAATATTAACTCTTGTATATTAGTAGACATAAAAAGTACTTACCATGAAAAACACACTTTTGGACACCCGATGGCATGTTTCGATTTCGCACAGATGGTCTTCCAGCACATAGGGATCCAAGTCGACAGTTGTGTAGTCGCTGCCGGTTCCGAAATGGATGTCAACAATCTCGACCTATGTGTGGGGACACAATAGAGAATATTGGAATCAAACCATACCAAAAAAAGAAACAAAAAGTTTAACACGACAATCGGAAAACAATCGTTGTGGCAAACATAGCCTATTTTTTCTCGCAATTACCTCAATTTGTCGATCGTCGTAAACCGACTGTAAATCGGGCCCAATCACTTCCAGCAGCAGCCGCCGTTCCTCTTTGAAGTCTACCGACACCCGGATGTGTCCACAAACAGCAGCACGACGAATTGCATCCCAATGAACGGAACGGAGCACAGAGAAAAAAAATATCGAAAACGGAAGAAAAATGTTACAAACAGTTTGGTTTCCAACAATGGCAGGCATTCGAATGTGTATTTATCCCTGTTCCATGGTATGTGTGGCGGGATAAGGATGAGTGGGTGGGACAATTTTAGCTCCGAGTGTTACCAACGCCAACAGCAACAGTTGAAAAGATTATTTATGTTGGCACCTGAGTTGTGATTTGATATACGATCCTTCAGGAATGAGTAGAAAAGGGACGAATGAATTTATGGGAGCCATTAGATGAATTTATTCGGTATGGTTTGATACGAAATTTCATGTTTGTTTGCAACATCATATTTTTGAAACGGAGACCGATTCGATAAGCAATATTTATGTGGTGTGGAACATGGAAGCTGGAGAAAATTGAACCAAGAACAAATAACCACTTCTCATACTAAAACGGGCATAAGTTTGTCCATAAATTATCCACTGCTCAAATTGCTGCAGTTATCAGCGCACGAAAAGCTGTTTGCCGCAAATGATTAGCTAGGCTAATCCCGTAATTCATAGTGAAATATCACATTTCAGCACCGGATGCTATTCCTCAATGAGCATCCTGCAACCACAGAGCAAGCAGCTGTGTCGTAGTCTCGACACGATACGGGGAGGAAGACAGAAAGTAACGGAGATTAAGCGCAACTAGCGATGTGTGAGTAATTTCTTACCTTCCTTTAAACTTGCGACATAAATCTTGATAATGCGAGGAGATGGCAGCTTCGTTTTCTCGTTGTGATGCCCTCGAAGCGCGTTGAAGATTGCTTCCTCGACTGCAGCAGCCATGATGGTGGTTCTGGGTTTGCACACAGACTCTCGCCTTGCCCTAGCTATCAGTATCACTACCCCCTTTTTTACATTTGCTTTCTAGCGCGTCATAAAACTCTTAGTGGTTTTCCTTATGCTTCTCCTCCCACGTTACTACTTTTTATTCCACGCGGTGGAGATCCTCTACACAAAAGCTTTAATTTCACGCCGTTGTATATTTCATCCCCCTCACTTCAGGATTCGAAGTCTTACGAAGGCAGACTCGACACGTTGACGATATTATTTCGCTTAGAAAGATGCTTGTTTCAAACGACAACGTTTGATGCCGACAAATGCACTAAGGACCGTGGAACCAATGGAAAACGGTGCGGTAGCTACAGGTTGTGATTGCTTCCTCAACTCCTTAACTCTGGTCGATATGTAAGCGTTTTCTTCTGTTGCTTCTGTTTAATGGTCATGATGATGAAAATTGCATCGCATCCGGAGCTGTTATAATGTAAGAGAAATGGGAAGGTAAATTAGTGGGTTTAATATTTATCTTACTTCAGTAAGCTGGTAAGAGAGAAAATGAAACAATAAAGCGAAAGAATTTGATTACCGTTACAGTGGAATTGACTACAGCTCGTGCTGTGTATTATTTATACTTTACTCAAGATCGAATACCAATACTTTCAAGGCTATGTTTGACTGTCTTAAAGAGACAAGCTAGCAACAAGAGTTGTACCCTATCAATCAACTTTGCAAGCAGCTCTTGCTTCATCCTAATTGGATAAGCTGATGTACGAGTATAATGATTATTCAATGAGGCACCCGAGTATCGAGAAAAGCTTTCACTGATTACAGATTAATCCAAATCCATTGGGTGCAAGGGTGGTGTATATAACGAGATTTTCAATCATATTGTTTATACTGAGATGATAAAATTTCTCGATTACTCGAGCTTCGTACTTGTCCCCCGAGACTGGCCGAAAAAAAGGGAAATTGCACAATTATTTTGCATGTTTCGGTGATTAGAATTTTAAATAGACAATAAGCTTCCTATACTCGCGCATAGGTCTGACAGACCGAACATCAATGAGGTGGCTGAATTAAATGACTATCAAAACTGAATGAAGTTAAAGAAAAAATATTTTCTGGAGCTTTTTCACTCAATTATATCTTTTCCTTTGAATAAATGCCAATAATGCCTAAAATACACGATAGCAATGTCACAGAGACGCGCACAGTCCAGAGCACAGGAATTGCGATTTTTCGCGCGAGTATAGGAGTGTTAATGAGGCTAGTCGCGTCCTTTCAATCATCAAAGAAAGGGAAGGAATGTTACTATCATATTCGCGACGGGAGTCACGGCCTCTATAGTGTGACTCCCGTGCAATTATCATGCAAAGGATATATTCCTAACTAGGGATTGTTAACCGGTTTTACCGGTAATACCGGGTCATTTTTCATTACCGAATTACCGGTAGTTTTACAATCAACAACCGGTAAATTTAAATAAAAAAAAAATTAAAGTTTTACATCATAAATAATATTTGCCTTTATGCCACTTTGAAATATTACTCGAGAATCGAAATGAGATCGAAAAAAAATGAAAGGGGTTGTATCTAGTACATGACCGCATAATTTCAACGTAGAAGTACGCAATTACATGATGCAATCCACTTGTTTACCACTTCGAATATTATTTTAGAATACATCGAAACTTTTGTAATAGATTATGATCTTCGTTACAAATAAATTTGATGACCGTCCTTTTACCTTTGGTATGATGCCTGGGACTACAAAAATATGTGAACGGAAGAATTTTCAAACGATCATTGTATTTTACATTTCCCTCTGAAATTATTACGCATCTCATGTTTACGTAGTTCTCGAACCGCGAAAGTTCATTCACCTCTAGCATCTGAAATGATGATTTTTCCAGGCTTTTCAGTTTTACAGTACGTTTTAGGGAAACATATTCCAGTCTACACAACGGTAAGCAAGTACAAAAGTACTTAACACCAAAAAAATACTCCCGACTTGCATGTATTTGCAAAGCGGATTCCCCCAAGCACATTGATTTTGAAGTCTGTGTTGGAGAAACCGTAAATCGGGTCAATCAAAACTTGGCAGTTAGGGCGTTTAGATAACGCTTGACATTTTACAGTTATTCAATTGTTCATCTTATGAAAAATAACATTTTATTAATTGTGATAGACGCGTAGAAATATTTCCTATCAATTGATGCAAACATCTTTCAGATCTGTTAAGAAATGTTCGAGTAATAAGCATTCGAAATACGGGTTAGCACACAAATCGGCAAAACAAATGTATGGAAAAAATTAAGTTCTTCCAGTTTTCATGAATTTAAACCGTTTAGAGATTATCGGATTATAATGTATAGCATATCAAACAAATCTTAGAGAATTTCCGATTCGATTGGTATGCAAATCATTAAAATTCGTTCACAGTGAAAATAGTTATTAAGGTTAACTTTATTTCATAAAAACGTGACCTGTTTTCTGATTTGGCACCCCTCCTGAAAGACGTAGTTCTATGTCAAAAACACAACTGTAAGTGTTGCGCAGATTCTACGATCTCCGAAATTCAGTTCAAAAGTCGGTGCTTGATCAGAAAATGAAACACAGGATACCCTGATTCTGTTGTGGTCAACCACAACTCTCTACTTTCTTTATAAGCGGCAAGATAACGGTTAGCATGACTGCCGAAATACTCGAGAAGAGCATTGTGGATATGGTCGTGAAAAATAGCATCCCGCTAATATTTTTGTCACAACCAGCTTTCATGGCTTTAAACGGGGAAAGGACAATTTTATTTTAACTTGGAATTTATCTTCACAGCATGATCGATAAGAGAGAGTTGCATGGTTATTGAAGAAGCTAACACTACAAAAGTGGATTTGCGTAAATCCGTTAAGAACCGATTTGAATTCGTTGAAATTAATTTGAAACCGTAGTAGATGCAGTTACCGATATGTTCAAGATCTTCCACATGTGTTGCGCCATTCTCACACTCCAGTTGACGATTCATGACAGACTGGATGATCGTTCTGATACTACCTTGTTCGGTAAATATAGTCAAGTTACTATAGCTGCTAGAACCCCGAAAACAGGTGCAATTCTTTAAAAAATTGCAGAGAAAAAAGCAACTTTAGATCAGGCCACTCGCTAAAGGAGTACATATCTTACGATTCAACGACTGATGGAACCTTGAAATTTCATCTATGATCTGGTAAGTAATGAGAATACTTTCCTTACCGAGAATCAGTGGAACAAAGCGATCGATCTGGAGAAGTTCCTGTTTCGACCGTTCAACCTAACTAAAACACTTCGTCTTGAATAACTGACACCTAGAAATTTTATGTTAGAATGAGAAAGTCTGATTTTCCACCTTAGTAAGATAGAATGGCCAATTGGAGTTGGAGTTGTACGGTCCATGGAGCGGGGAGAAAATACACTTCTGGCTTACCCTATATTGTTAGCAGTACAGTAAAACCTGTTTTTGTGCGATTTTCTGTTCTTGTGCGGTTTTTTTTTGCGATTTTTTTGTGCGGTGTATGAAAAGAAGCATATTTGACGAAGTTATTGTTCATTTAGTTTTTTTCGATGGTTTATATGCATTTCAGTGCGAAAAAATGCATATTTGCGTTTCAATTATCCACTTCTCAAATCATTCTCATCAAATGCTCTAAGTTTTTCTAAGTTTTTACATGACATGCAACTAAATGCACAAAACAGCCACGCGCAACCGAAAAGGTAAAGTGTCCCATCGCAAAGCACTTTGAACGGTGAATGGCATGGATTTGAGTTATTTTCTTGGGGGAAATTTTTTATGCGGTCCCTATCTACCGCACAAAAAAAAGATTTTTTCAAAATGTGTACCGAACTCTATTTTTTAAAGCTGCTGGTGAAGTTTTGCACGATTTTTTTCATGCGACTTTTTTTTGTGCGGTCCCTATGCTCCGCACAAAAAAAAAAGGTTTGCATGTAATTCACATCGATCTAAAGAGCAGAATTTGTGAGACATTGGAACAAATGAACAGTTCATTGTTGAACAAGGAGAATGATGAACCTGTCGGCGAATCTTGCATCGATAACACTGAGTCATCATCAGACGGCACAGATTTCGATGCTTACCTGAATATTTTTTTTTTTATACCTTTTTGTTTATTTTAGGCTCATTAGCATTTTAGCTGTAACAGAGCCGAATTTTAATCGTGTACATGTCACATATTTATCATATCTATAATTAGCACATTACACAGTTGCCATTTTTCGGCGTTAGAGTATTCCCTTCTATACCATTGCAAATGGTACAGATTTACACAGTAGCCATTTAGGCGTAAGAGTTTTCTATCTGTTCTTCCATTATCCAGTTAGACTGGACAGCGGAGACAGTTGTTGATCCATTGTTGAGTTATTTATAGAAGAGCAGCCCGATGTTTCTTGCAGAGCAGAGCAGTTGTATGGATGGATGAATCGATCTTATTTCGACCGTGGATCGATCTCCATCGCTGATGATTGTTGCGTGGACGTAATTATTCTGTAACAACACAAAGATGGTCAATAGGGGCCCTGAGTTTTGAACTCACGATCGATCGCTTACTAAGCGAACGCGCAACCAATGTGGCTACGGAGACCCCCATTACCTGAATAATAAAAAAGGCAAAACGACGTCATCTCGGGAAAGAGAATAAGAAGGAAAACCTGCTGCTGAACACCTTTCGAAGTGAAATCCATGATTGTTTGCCAGAGATTGAAAAATATGATCGATCGTGCAAGATGACAGTGCATGAAGTAATTCCAGCGTTTCCTGAGCTCATCATAGAATGAGAACTGTCATGTCAACAACTCAACATTCTGCTTTGAAAATTGTGAAGTCAAATCTTTGAGCCTCAATGAAGAAATATTTGGCTGAAGCAATTCTGTTTTTGCGACCATTCTAAATTTTATTTAAATTATTTATTTGTGAAGGTTCAGTTACATAAGTTTTTTCTTCTTGGATGGCATTAATGTTCCCAGTGAAACTTTTACCTTAAAAACAAAATCACCATTGCGTCATTTTTATTTGTAGTACTTAATTGAGATTTCTATGCCGAAAAACACGCCTTGAATGTATTCTGGAATGGCAAGCTCTAGAATACGCTTGACCGCAGTGCAGTTCAAAATAAATTTTTCTTGACGAAAAATCCTCCGGCATGAACGGAAATCGAACTCAAACCTCCGGCATGATAATGTGTGACTCTATTATATACAATTTTAGACTCGATTATATACAGTTAAAAAAAAAGTTTTATATTTCGAATACGAGGGTCACTATTTATATTTCGGGAATAGGAACAAAAACAAATAGTTAAGCTGCGAATATACTTTTATTGTTTCTCAAAGTACTCGCCACGATGATCGATACACTTTTTCATGCGCTTAAACCAATTTTCAAAGCATTTATTCCAATCGACACGAGCTTTTTTTTTGAGCGATTGTCAAATTATGTGGGATCCAACGTGAACATAATTTTCGCACAACTAAGTGTTCATGTAAAATCGCATATATGCTGGTGGAACTAATGCTTAGGGATGCCTCAATCTCACAATAGGTTACATGACGATCTTGCTTAATCATTTCGTGCACAGCATCGATGTTTTCTGGCACTACAGTTGATTTTGGACGACCTTCACGAAACTCGTCGGACAGCGAACTACGACCACGATTGAATTCACTATACCAGTGATACACAGTGGTTTTTGATGGAGCTTCATCGCCAAAAGTCAAATTAAGTTGATTGACGCACTCTTGTTGTGATAATCCACGTCGAAAGTCGTAAAAAATCATCGCACGAAAACGTTCACGATTCAGTTCCATTTTTTTGCCGAGACCAAACTTTCAACTAAATATAAAATAAACAAATAGCGTCCGTATGACAAAATGTTCTGAGTACGTATATCGTCAAAAATGTCAAACTTTACGATGGAACCGTCAGATGGACTCACATGACATCAGTGTTGCCAATTCCCGAAATATAAATTTCTAGCGAAAAAGAAATGTGTCAACGTTAAAGTGAAAATTAACTGGCTATTCGTGAAGTGAAAATCGTGATTTGATAAATTTTAGTTGAAGATTCACCAGGAATTGTTTAAACTAAAATTGCAGCGGAATTAAAAAAGATAAATGTTGGGTGTCAAAAAACAAACTGTAGAGCAGGTAGAGAGCTTTCATTTGGTTGATAGAAACATTGAAGGGTATTATGTATTTTTTGGATAAAGTTAGAAGTCTCACAACTGTATACTGTATAAAATGTTCTTATCTTTCAAATGGGAGCAACATAATTGTCCTACGCAGCGTAATTTTTGAATTAGAGCCAGTTTAATGAGGAAATACACTATGAACACAATAAAAGTATGTGATTTTCGCGATTTTTTTCAACGAGAAAATAAATTACTCTGATTTATCTGATATCATAGTACAAAAAAAAAAAACCGGTGTCGATTGGACTGTCCCCTGAATAGCTGCAACAGGTTTGTTGAATCCTTGCAGCCAAAACCTTGTAAATTGGTGGGAGTTCCACAAGTTGTTCTAGCGGACCGATTTCACCAATGTTTTCTATGTAATCTTGGATATAGTTCCTGTCATCGTACGTATTGATTTATCAAAATATTGATTTTTAACGAAATGGCGATTTTTTGTAAAAAAAATGGAGTTTTGGCCTCAAAAATCGAGACAAAAAATTCACAAAAGTTTAATTTTTCAAAATTAACTTAAAACTTTCTTTTGTATTTTGTGTGAAGCCACTCAAGCATCTTTCCAGTAACCGGGGGGCGATCTGGCGTAGATGTAACTTACATACCTCTCACGCTAAAGGTCACGAGTTCAAATCTCACTCTCGACATTCTTCCGAAATGGAAGGCAAAAAATGACGAACCAGCAAAAAGCGTTGAAAGTCACTATAATAAAGAAAAAAAATCTTTCCAGTAAGTCATCATGATTTAGCTCCTTTTTAGTTTAGGCATTCAAGAATATATCCTAGAAAGGACTTTTCGAAGATTCTATTATGTACCGAATTAGAGCCATTTTTGTGACCTGGTACAGTCATAACAATAAACTTCAAACGAGTTTTTCTCGAAACAGTTTTTTTTCAAACTTGCTTACCCAATATTTCAAGTTCTACTGAACCGATTCATGTCGAATTAATATAAATACAATCTACATGCATCTCTTTATCGCATAAATCAATAAAAAGTGATAATTTTTCAATTTCATTATTATAAAAAAAAAATCGGGAAACGTAAGAAAAAACGTTGTAAATCGCATTTTTTTTCAAACGGACACTCTTTTTGTCAAAAAAAAAACATGTTTTTGACTTGTCCGAAGTTCATGCGATAGAGGCATCTTCACTGATTCAGAATGTGTTCGTTTTTCTTGTTTCAGATAACCAGAAGGGCTGGAATCGTATACGCCATGGCACAACTTTTTTTTGAACCCCCTTACTTCATAAGCTTGTAACTATTCTAATTATGAATATTTTTCTCCCGTTCAATTTTTGTTTTATTACTAAACGAAAGATAAACAAATAATGGTATAGCAGACACTAAAAATTTTCTTTGTTTTTAAGAAAAGTATTTTATGACTTTATTCAAAAACCGAAAAATATATGTATAAAAAACAAATAAAAAATATTTTTTAACTTGATTATATACAGGAATCGATTATATACAGTGACAAGAAATCGCAGACTATATATAATCAAGTGCATGCTGTATATATCAACATTTTCCTTAACTCTAAGGTTAATAAGGTAGGAAGCCGATTAATAATATTCACATCAATGTTGCCGCCTTCAAAACAGTCTCCATTTAGATAGTAAGGTAAATGATGTTGATTTGTCCAGTCGAAAATATGATCTTGGTTTGTCCACTTTTCAGCGCAGTAGTCAATTCAGGTATTCAATTGTTTTAAAACATATAAATAATAGTTTTATAGGATTTTTTACGAATTCACATTATTTAAAGGTTTGTAACATCCACCTTCTATTGGTGTCTAAGCGTCCCTCATTTGAGCTAACTTTTAATCAATTGCCAGATGATTATTTGGTACGTATTCAGACCTTTTTGGGATTACAAAACTTACACATATTGTAAACATCATGCTTGCACACCATTTGTATCAGATTTATATATCTGAATCATGTAATTTATGCATCTCGATGACCTCAATTTTGATCATGGTTTGTCAGATTCACTGATATTGATTTGTCCACATGGTTACTATGGTAATCGCTTGGCGCGCTGCAGTTTGTTTGTTTTGTTTTGTTTTCCTCGCGCGAAACAGAAATAAAGTTTCTGTGTGTTGTTCACCTATGTTAAAATGCCTAAGAAAAGACAATATTCTGAAGAAAGCCTAAATTATAAATGGATCAATATGATGACAGTAAACTCCAGCAATGAAAAATGCAACATCTAGTTTAAAAATCGAAATTTTTTCATTCAAAAATAGTGATTTCTAAAACCGGGCAACCCATGATCATAATTCCGTTTTGAAGAAAATCGTTAAAAAACATAAAAAATTGAACACGCCTTATGGTATTATTAGCAACTAGAGACTTGGGGCCTCAGTGTCATTCTGCGGACTGCCTATTGGACTCAGGAGTGTGGTAATGGATCCACATTTCATCCATTGTCATAAAACGTCGAAAGAAGTCCATTCAATTACGCTTCCACAACACAAAGTCAGCTGTTGAATCATCAACGCGCCCTCGTTTTTTGGTCGAAGGTTGAAACGAGCATAATTGTTTAAGTTCAGAATTTAGAGTTTATGTAGATTCGACGCCTAGTAGTAGACAACCTATATGGAATCAGACTTAAGTATTAAATCGATGTAGACTCCATATTTCAAAAATGAGGCGGCGGGTATTATTTAGGTCACGAACAATATTCGTGAAACCGGAAGCAGTAAGGAAAAAGGACAGAGAATAACATTCTAGAATATTCGATAGGTTTCGAATTCACGAAACAAAACCCCATCGATCTTTTCCTTCTGAGCCACCGAGCGAATCAGTTTGATTTTTTTGATGGTAATATTTCAATAGTTGTTTTTTGGTGAGACAATAAGGATACATGAAAAGATCTTGATAGTCATTGAAAAACAAAATCTTTTTTTAAACACAAGTTTTGTGTAACGAAATATTTCTGTTCTAGCAATAGGATCAATTTACTAATTTTGTTTTAAGAATACGGTTCCAGCAGCTTTCCTGAAACCCCTAGAAAACGGTGATTTTTATATATAAAAAAGGATTTCTTTCTGTCTGTCTGTCTGACTCTTATGAACTCGGAAACTACTGAACCGATCGACATGAAAATTGGTATGTAAGGAGGATTTGGGGTCGGGGAAGGTTCTTATGATACTTCGAGACCCCTCCCCCTCTCTAAGAGGGGGCTGTCATTGAAGTAAAACACAAACTTCTGCATAACTCGAGAACTAAACAAGCAAATGGAGCCAAACCTGGGATGTGAGGGTGTTTGGGTACAAAAAATGTTTCTATGATGGTATGACACCCCTTCCTTCTCTGACAAAGATAGGGGGTCACATAAAAATAATGTACTTATTTCAACCAAACATGACTATGAACTCTGAAGGAAAATGGGAAAATTCGAAAAATTCAATTCGCATGTGTTCTACAATAGCATATTGACAAGCGTTGTTGGTCCATTTGATGTTTTCGGTAATGAAATTGATCTTCGTTCGAAAGTGGAAATGGATTTTAATGTGGTAAAACGCACCCCTATATCGTCTTCTATCTGTATAAATGAAAATAGATCGCCAAATATATAGATAAGAGCAAAACTCGAGACAGCAATTGTCCGTTTTAGGGCTGCCTTAATTCTATGATATTTTCGGTATCAAACATTTATTTCATGTAACGGAGAAACATGTTATTTGCAAGTGGATGAAAAATCGAGAATTGTGTCTGAAAATAATCTGATATTATAATGATATTATTGGTAGAAGTACTGAAATTTTATAGTAAAAAATAATTTTAAAGGGTAGGTTAGAAGATCAATCAATGTACAGTTCTACGATTGGACCCATGAACGTGCGCTTAGTAAGAAAACGTGGATTTGATAACGAAAAAAAAATTTTGGGCGGGACGAAGTTTGCCGGGTCAGCTAGTATGAAATAAAACATTTTTAGGGGAACAAACTAGGGATTTAAAAATACAATTGAATCGTTTGTTTGAGAAACCCCCTAAGGCCGTTTGACGAACTTGCGAGAAAACGACAAAAAAACTGTTTTTCTCACAATTTTGGCCTGGTCCTTCTATTTGTTTGTATCAGGTTCGGTTACTACACCCAAAGCATATAATGTTAAACCACTTTTTCATTAATATAACAGTTTAAGTTCAAAATATAACGTTTTGAAGTTGGTGGGGTTTTCTCAAACAAACGAGAAATCAGTGACAAATTGGTTTGGTTTGGGTTCTAAACCCAAACCAAACCAATTGTGATTCAATTCAATTTTATGTACCTTCAATATTCATAATACGAGGGTCACTATTTATATTTCGGGAATAGGAACAAAACCAAATAGTTAAGCTGCGAATATATTTTTATTGTTTTTCAAAGTACTCGCTACGATCATCGATACACTTTTGCATGCGCTTAAACCAATTTTCAAAGCATTTATTCCAATCGACACGAGCCTTTTTTTTGAGCGATTGTCAAATTATGTGGGATCCAACGTGAACATAATTTTCGCACAACTAAGTGTTCATGTAAAATCGCATATATGCTGGTGGAACTAATGCTTAGGGATGCCTCAATCTCACAATAGGTTACATGACGATCTTGCTTAATCATTTCGTGCACAGCATCGATGTTTTCTGGCACTACAGTCGATTTTGGACGACCTTCACGAAACTCGTCGGACAGCGAACTACGACCACGATTGAATTCACTATACCAGCGATACACAGTGGTTTTTGATGGAGCTTCATCGCCAAAAGTCAAATTAAGTTGATTGACGCACTCTTGTTGTGATAATCCACGTCGAAAGTCGTAAAAAATCATCGCACGAAAATGTTCACGATTCAGTTCCATTTTTTTGCCGAGACCAAAATTTCAACTAAATATAAAATAAACAAATAGCGTCCGTATGACAAAATGTTCTGAGTACGTATATCGTCAAAAATGTCAAACTTTACGATGGAACCGTCAGATGGACTCACATGACATCAGTGTTGCCAATTCCCGAATAATAAATAGTGACCCTCGTACTCATACCAAGTAAGAATGGGATTGTTTATCATCATCAGAAGACATTTCGATTGAGTTGAGATGCGCATGCTTCTTACGGCATCGGTAAACAATGAATGAATTTGTATATGAAATTTTATTTTAAACCCCAATTAAAGGGGGTTCGTAGAACTAACTTTTTCTGATTTTTTTATAATCGATGTAGGTGCCCTCAAGGACTCAAAACTGCCAAAAAGTGGATTTCAATTAATCTATATAGCCTTCTGGCTCCGTGTCCGGATCTACTTTTACATCCGCAACTTGAAGTCGGTGCATCGGTTGAATCCCCTGCAGTGGCCTATCGCCTCGTGGTTGCGTACCACTATAGGTCATTCTGGAGTGCGTTGGTCTTCGGTGAGGAAGGTCGGTCCCACGGCTGCCGTACGCTACAAGCGGCAATGCTTCACCGTGATTTGCCTCAGTCAAGAGAAAAATTCGCCAACGAAAAATGTCATGAAACTTCATATGCCCTAGAAAGGACTTATCGAAAATCATATTATTTACCGAGTTAGAGCCATTTTAGTGATGCAATTTCTAACCTGGTACGGCCATAACGATGAACTTTAAACGCGTTTTTCTCGAAACTAGTTTTTTTTTTCAAACTGGCGTACACGATATCTCAAGTTGTACTGAACCGATTCATGTCAAATTTATATGAATAAAATCTGCAGGCATCTCTCTATCGCATGAAACTCTAAAAATTATATTTTTAAAATTATACTGTTTTTAAAAAATTGGAAAACGTAAGAAAAAACGTTTTAAACCGCATTTTGTTTTTAAAACGGCCGCCATTTTGTCAAAAAAGATATTTTTGACTTGTCCGAGGTTCATGCGATAGCGACATCTTTATTGATTCGGAATATGTTCGATTTTTTGGTTTCAGATAACCAGAAGGACTGGAATCGTGTACGCCATGACTCAGCTTATTTTTGAACCCTCTCACTTCGTCAGCTCTTAATTATTCTAGTTATGAATATTTTCTCTCCGTTCAATTTTCGTTTTATCGTCAAAAAATCGATGAACGAATAATGGTATAATGTATAGTAAAAATATTCTTCGTTTTATTTTTACGGAGCTCGAAAAAACGTCCAAATTTTGTGTCTCTACACTAGAATACCCTCTTAAGCAGGTAATTTCAACATAAAAATATAAGCATAAATGCCAGGACAACGTGAAAAGAATTGATAAAAAATGGTAATCATGTATTTACCAGCGCAGCGCAATGTTTATCATGAATTTATTATTTCGTGATGAAATTTATTGTGAGGTCAACGTAATGCGGGCGAAGTCCCCATTTAACGAGGATAAGGAACCGAGGCGACACTAAGCCGCCGAGAAGACGCAATCCGAGTCGGCCGCCGACCCGCCGTCGGAAGCTGCGGCCTCTCGCAAGCAAACCTGTGTTCCACCGATTGCCCGGTTTGTTTGAAACATAGGAGACGATCCTTTAGTTAGGCCCGACAGAGCGTTAGCGTCGGACGGCATACGTTTACCTGGTGCATTAGGGTCGGCGGTCAACTCGGATTGCATCACCTTGTGGGCTTGAGACCGCGTTGGTTCCTCATCCTCGTTAGATGGGGACTTCTCTCCCATCTCAGTATAAATTCTATTACGAAACAATAAATTCATAACATAAATTACACTTCAGTGCCATAATACGTATGTACCAAAATTGTTAGCTCTTTTAAGTGAACGGGCTGCGTCATCCACATAAATAGATAAATTTCATAATACATTATAAAACTGCATTCTTTCACTTTTTTTTTTATTCTGAATAGGATTTTATCCAACGCCGCTATTTCCCAAATTGCACTACCCACGAAAAATACGAACATTTTGGGTGGAAATGAACGTACAAGACAACTATGATCTTCATATAACACTCATCAGAAATAAATATACAAATACTTCCTATTAATAAAATTTGCGTATTATTCGAATATATCCTTCTTTTGAGTAAGTCTAGCATTTGGGTAGACATTACATTCGGGTAGCTGTCGCATTCGGATATTTGTTACTTTCGGGTGAATGTCTTTCGGGTGAGTGGGTTTCGGGTAAACACGACACAATCGTTCAAACTACTAACTATAATGGGTTATTTGTAAACAAACGATTTAAATAAACATAATACCGCTGGGATAAAATAAAGAACTATCTAAAAACTACTAAAAGTTATAATTAAAGATAAGTATGATATCACACGCATTGAACATTATTAGATTACACTCATTGCGCGAATAACATACTGCCGTCGGTACATAATTATGTCTGGTATTATTGCCGCCAGATAGTGATGTGAATTGCAAATGTAATTCTTCTATCCATGAACGAATACGTGAAGCTCCATATAGATTATTCTCGTTGCTCCAGCTAGTAATTGTGCATAGTGCTGCTCACAGCTGCCTCAGTTCAGATCAGGCGAGGAGATTGCAAGCAGAAGGGTGGAAAACTTTTCCCAACCGCAGTAAAGTAATTGAGTAACATAGTACCATAGCCGCTTACATAGCTGCGATGGGTTTGGATGCAGATTGGCAGCACATGCTCGTTGAATTGAAGTAAGCTGCTGCTGGATACTGAATGTAATTTGTGATGAAAAATCGAACTTAGCAAGTTTGAGAGGCTTCAGTGTAGTGCAACTATTTGCAATGGAACATTATTTTTTTTTTAATCCTTCTTATATTCAGTGGAACACCCACGCACAAAAAAACACATTTTTCACATTCGTTTATCATGTGTGTTGATCAATACCAATATCAATCAGCAAACATGTCACGCTGTTTTCACCCGGTTCCATATCCTATCGTTTCATATTTATTACAATTCTACCACTCACTGGGGATAATTAATTACGTAATATCCCCCCGATTGCACCACGGCAAGCAATCTTTCTGCCATTCTATTTTGTGTGAGCTGGTGCCGAGACGGAGGTGTTGGAATTTTATCGCCGTCTAACGGTCCATTGAGAGCAGCGCTACATAAAAGTTATTATTAATCTTCTTCAACTGTCAAAACATCTCCTACAATCGAAACCCGATGAACTCCGGGTGTTATGGATGGATTGGAGATTCGCTCGCCTGGAGGCAACCGCATCTTTCTTTCACCAAACCCCAGCCCGATCTTTCCGGTGGGGCGTGGGAAAGCGCGCGAAGAAATGGCCACGATTAACGAACCTCTACGGAAACCGGATAAATGAGAAATATTGCCGCGAGATGAAATATCTTCGACCGTCAGTGCGAAAGATATTTTCAGTGGGCTGTCTACGGCTCAAAAGCGAGGGAAGGATTGAAAAGCACAGAGCACAACACAATGGCGTATAGTAGAGTAAGCAAGGACCTCAAAACAGCTTTTATTGTTGCTTTGTTTTCGCAGCTTGGTTGAGCAACTTAAGTTGAAGATATGAATTTATATTTCAACAGTTAATGTGGCGGAAGAGATAGACATAATCGATGGGCATCATCGTTTGTGTAGCATTCAATTCCCTTTATTCGTCGGCATTTGTTTGGAATGTTTAACAGCTAATATAACAGAAATGGTTGGTTATCTTGAGACAACTTTTTCAATATGGGATATCGTAAAAACAAAAAGTACAGCTTTTTATGAGTAAAAATTTTCAAATTTAACTGGATTACGTTAATAGTGTAGAAAACTTATTTTGCGTCTTCGTTATCTTCGTCCTCTTGGATGACACAATGACACACGTTCCCAGTGGAACTTTTGCCGTCTCAACGTAAATATTACTTGCCCACATAATCAAAATCTTTAACTATCCGCTTGTGAGTTGGCTGCACTGTTAAATTATCTCAATACTTAATACTGAAAAAAGAGAACCCTGTTCATAATGCAAAACGCAACAGTGCTGGCGCAACTCTCTGTTGGGACGACGACATCCCGTTTCCATATTTCTCACCTTAGCGTTCCTTCAAAAATAGTTTTCTCCCTAACCTCAAATAAACCACTAGTAAACTAGCATTTGTAGCGTTTCCTTCTGGAGCCGTGAACTACAATAAGTTCGTCCGGAGCGAACTTGTTCTAGTAGTTTATCTTACAAACGAATAGTTGCAATATCCGCTAGATGAGCTCTTCGAAGTCGATAAGAAAATCATCTTTTCAGCTGAGTGCGACAAGGCCTTCTCCACGTTGAATGTTCAACTCAGATTTTTTTTTGTGACGCCCTACAACCCACAACGTAAGAGAGTGGCAGCAGCCGATGCGTTCATGTTTGTAGCTGGGGCTACCATCAGTCCGAAGCTCCCAGATGGATCGATGAAAATCGTGCAAGACGCTTCCAGAGCATTGAATGCCACCGACTAAGTCTGCAGTCAGCCACACGGTGAGGAAATGATTTGATCCAGTTCCACATAATAAGTGTGGCAACAAACCGATCACACTCCACTTCTGGGGATCGTCGTTTAGAAGAACTGCGTTCCAATTTATACGGCAAATCGGCTGCAACGTTGGGTACTCAATTCATTGATATACGACTCCGACCTCTTATACGTGTACACGACGAAGTTTTCTAAAACGTATATCCAGTCAATCAACAAATCAAGCTGAAAGAAGACTTCGTCGTTGCGAGCTTAATCGGGGCGAATAGTGCAAGATCGGTAGCATTGGATGCCGTTATTGCACTTCATCTCCAATGACAGAACAGTGCAGCGCGCCACCCGTTCCGAAACTGTTCTCAGCAATGTCTCTGGTTTCGTCCAGCGAGAATGTCCGCAGTCAAATATGTCCATTAGAGACCAATCAGAGAGATCAGAGTGGTTCGCTCTTCATGGTCATCATGCACCCTCGATGTTTGTAGAACGGTTAGTGGATATCGACTGCGTTGTCTATGCCATCTTCATCGTGGTTGTCCGGTAATCCAACGCAAGATAGCGATCGCGCGTAGCTCCGTTACCTGGCCATCGGTCGTCTCGGATATGGCTGCGCATATCAAAACGAGCCGTCACTGCGCTGCTGCAGTCGAAAGTCCGCACAAAGCATCTTCCCTGGTAAACGATTCCATGGTAGCGCTTTAACATCGACTACCCCTTGTTTTTCGTTGATTATTGCATCATGTGAGTCGAAATCATCAGAATGGAATAGAGGCGAATGAACTGGAAAGTTTAAAGCCTCTTTAAAACAAAGAAAAAGATGATCAGAATGGAATCGAACAAAGCCTCTGGAGTCCTTTGGAGCCTCTCCGCTCGCCTTGTCACTTGTCAACAACGGTATGAAGTTCACGATCACCGAGTTCACACAGTTATGCTTCGAAAATGATGTCGATCCCGTTAAAACGGCACTGTTTTATCTGTGGTCCTACGCTGAGCGACTTATATACATATTCAAGAGAGTGATCGAGAGAATTCTAGAGGGGAGAGAATGAATCCAGGACGCATTGGATACTTTTCTGCTGACTTACCGAACAACCTCGAAAGTGTCGGAACCAGAAGGTTCCGAAGGCATGTTTGAGCGTAGAATAAGGATCATTATGATGTGCTCCCGTGGCCGAGTGCTTAGCGTCACACCTATTGTGACTCACCAATTTACCCGTCAGAGCTACCATCTGTTACACGGTGGGTTCGACATCATTCTCCTCCCGTGTAGTTCCAGTATGACCCAGACTCATTCGCGTAGACATTTCTTGGAGATTCGCCAAACAGCTTTCGTAGGAATGGTATACGAGAACGCTGTCGCATTTCATTGAGCACATTTTGTTGTGCGTATGTAGAAAGCTGTAGTGGTAGATGTTAGCGAGGCATCCCCTATTCGGCTGTTCATGCGCATCACTCCTGCATCGTCTATGTACGGTGCCAGAGTTGACTATACAGTAGAACCCCGATCATCCGCGGAATAGTCTAGCTTACACCGAATAACGAAAATCGCGGATAACCCCATAAAGCACTAGAAACACGAAAAAAAAGATATTTTATAGATAGATATGTTTTATCTATACAGTAATCATTAAACTATCCATCTAGATTAATCTAAAAGGTCGTGTACACCAGTGGTCAGATAATGTGAAAGTCATGACCAAGACAAAAATGTATGAGTTTATCACTCACTGACAAATTCCGGGAAGGCCTATGGATTTACTAAGGAACTTGCTGTCGCGCATCGCACACCGCGGATAATCGGGGTTATACTTTACTTATACGGGATTTCATTGAACTCGATGCGACGTTTTGCAGCCATGTACATTCTCCAGGATAGTACTTTATTTGTATCTGTCAAAGCAGGTTTTCGGCTTCACGATACTTATAACTAGATACCCAAGGAAGAAGCTGCTTTCGTTTGTACCTTTTGTTTGTTCTCAGCAGAAATCTGCGGTAGAATGCAGTACATCGGAAAACTTACATCGTCGTGCTTCCAAAAAGTCCCGTCTCGAACCAAACCTTAAGACGCGTCCACATTACGCCAATCGGCCCTGGCCGCCCGGTAAAGCCGACTAAATGTGGACGTACCGCCCGGGCTTGCCGACATGCCGAAAACCGACTCGAATCAACCCGAACCCAACCCGAAACAAGTGGGTCCGGTTCGAGAAAGCCGAAACAAAACAAAACGAAGTAAACTAGCGTTGACGACATTGTGCTTCGTGTTTTCGTAATGACTTCGTGCATCCGATGGGGCTTCGGCTTCGTGCACCCGATGGGGCGTCCACATTACATAACGAACCGAATATGCCGCCTGGTACAGGCCGATCGGCATCATTCGGCATAATGTGGACGCGCCTTTAATCGTTATGTGTTACTCCCCACAATTTTTCTGGAACGAGTGTCGACCCCTGCTGCTGATTTTACGGTGATGATAGCCTCCTCGATGCAAAAGAATTTCTTCATCGGTTTGTGTTGTTCTCGTTTCTCCATAACTCGGAATTATGATGCAGGTACAGACTAAGAACTGACCCACACCAGAACTTCTACCAAAGATATACCAGCTCAGCCTTGTTTTTGCTGCCACTGGGTCGATCTTGGTGAATTTTAAAAGTAGAACGTAGTCACGCATGTTCCAGAGTGGATAAACTAATAGATTAATCGTAACATTGGATGACGGAGAAGTAATGGATCCCGATGAAATAGCCACGTTCCCGGAAACACATAACTGCTCGTTCCGCAGTCATTCGCCATAGGATCCCCTAGCATTACAAAAAAACTTGTCGAAATTAACTGAGGAACTGTAATTGCCGTTGAGTAATCTATTGTAACAGTAAAGGAAATGTTCGAGACCTCTGTTTGTTGCAGTGATTCAATTGAATCAAATCGATTTCGCGAGAACTGAGAGGTAGGAGTATAATTCGGCTGTACTTGTCCAGAACGAACTGTAAACCAAACGTTAAGTGGGGATCCATGAACGCTGCTTGCACGGAAGCATTGATTTGCGAGAACAACGTTGGAATCGCTGCATGCTGGATACCCCGCTGGCCATAAAGTGGCAGAACCTGTGTCGATGAATTATCCCTACCCTGTTCTCTACTCAACCATTCCTGTACTTTCTCATGGCTCGTCTCGCTGCTTGCATTACTCTCCCTACTGGTGCCGACATTAGACTTAGCTCATTCTTTCATTTTTTTTCATCGATGGAAAGTGTTACTACAATGGGATGAACAAGGTTTACGACTCGAAACCTTCTATAACCCTGCAGTTATCGCATATCCACCTTCAGTCAAGATCTCCGATTGAATCGGTCACTCCGACATAGTCAAAATGGAATCAAACCGGTCGCACCTACCGCATGTGTGATTATTGTTCGGATTAACGTTAAATTTCATCTTCTGGTGTGGCAGTCAAATAGAATCTATAAAAAAAATGTTGGCGTGAAATGGACTGGATGAGAAAATCTCAAACAAGTCTACTAGCAGTCGCTACTGTTCAAGAAGCTAAAAGCTGAAATATATATATTAGGCTGTCAAAAAAGTCCTGCGGTACTTTTTTTGAATTTTCATTTGTTCATAAAATTAGTTACAATCATCTGTTTTAAGTCAAATATGCGCCGTTTTGTTCGATGACTTGTTCCCAACGAGATGCCAACTTCATAATACCCCTGTTATAGAAGCTCGCTTCCTTATTGGCAAAAAAAAACTCGGATAGCCAATTTTTACAGGCCTCTTTTGTGGCTAACTTCTGACTACCTAGCTCGTTCGCCATGGACAAAAACAGGTGGTAGTCACTTTGTGCAAGGTCCGGACTATACGGCGGATGCAAAAGAACCTCCCATCCGAGCTCCTGGAGCTTCTGGCGCGTCACCAAAGAAGTGTGTGGCTTGGCGTTGTCCTGATGGAAGACAATGCGGCCTCTGTTTATCAAAGATGGCCTCTTCTTCATGAGTGCTACCTTCAAGCGGTCCAGTTGTTGGCAGTACAGGTCCGAATTGAGCGTTTGGCCATAGGGAAGCGGCTCATAATAGATTATTCCTTGACAATCCCACCAAACACACAGCAGAATCTTCCTGGTCGTTAATGAGGGCTTGGCCACCGTCTGAGCCGTTTCAGCGGGCTTCGACCACGACCGTTTGCGCTTCACGTTGTCGTAAGTGACCCACTTTTCATCGCCAATCACCATCCGCTTCAGAAACGGGTTGATTTTGTTACGATTCAGCAGCGATTCACATGCGTCGATACGGTCAAAGATGTTTTTTTGCGTCAACGTGTGTGGCACCCATACATCGAGCTTCTTTGTGAATCCAAGCTTCTTCAAATGGTTAATAACGGTTTGATGACTTATCCCCAGCTCTTGGCCGATGCTACGGCTGCTACTATGCCGGTCTTTCTCGGCTAATTCAGCGATTTTGTCGCAAATTTCGACGACAGGCCTTCCGGAGCGTGGCGCATCTTTGACGACCTCTACACCAGAACGAAAACGTTGAAACCATCGTTGTGCGGTGGAAATGGAAACTGTATCGGGTCCATAAACTGCACAAATTTTATTGGCAGCTTGAGATGCATTTTTGCCTTTGTCATAGTAGTACTGTAAAATATGTCGGATTTTCTCTTTATTTTGCTCCATATTTGCGACACTATAACTCACGAACGACTTAACCAAACAAAACACTGTCAAGGACTATAAAAAAAAATACCGCAAAAATACCTTTCCAACAAGCTATAGTATGACTCGAGACAATGAATACAACTAGAACTACGCGCTTACAACGACACCTCGCGAAAATACCGCAGGACTTTTTTGACAGCCTAATATATAGAATGTTTTCATTTGCCTTCAGTAGGGAAAGGTTGGTACACCATAAGTAATAGTTGATTTTTTTTGTGAATTCCATAAAAATATATAGCTATCTCACCACAAATTGATTGTCTAAGTCTCTGTTAATAATAAAAATTGTTTCTGAGGCACAAATTTCGATGAATTGATGTGTCTGCCATCTTTAGGAAAATAAGAAAAACGGACACTTGTAGGAAAAGATGGACACTTGGGGTGGTAAAGAAGCACACTAACCGAAATGTTTTGAAATTCAATTTGATGTACTGAAAAGATTTTCGAGGTCTTCAAATAGGGCTTACAAATGATTGAACAAAAAGGCTTGACTAAAATCACCTAGAAGGGCCTTGTAATTTTTCTCATTTTTTCATAATTCAAATAGCTTCCGGTATCCGGAATGACAGATTATGTTTTGAGAACCGTTAAGCGAGCCTTTTCAAACCATCTGAGTTGGTTTATTGAACGAATGCTTCAGTCCGTCTGTTTCCGTCAGTTCGTAAGCCTATTTTCTAACTTCCATCATGGACTTCCCTTAGAATCTCCTCTCTAGGTCGAGGAGATGTCGACACTTACAACGATTCTGTCCCTTCCATTTGAATTTTCTTGTTACTTTTGCTGACTGAAAACTGTCATAAGTGGTCCTAGCTGTGGTGAAAAATTGGAATTTTTAAAGTGCCGTACGAGTGTTAGTCTTGAAATGTTAGAATTCAACGCATTTGTGTTCACGGGGGACCCCCCTTAACAGTTTCCTTCATCCGCTGGTTCGTGGATGACTTCCGGTTGCTCTTGCAAACCGGTAGTTAGTGGGCAACTGTTCAAAAAGGAGGGGATAATCAAATTGTTCAAAACAACATATTCGTCTTTCCCTTCGGTGGAGTGTCTGTCTTTTCCAATATGATTAGTATTTTTTAACATCAATATATCTGAAGTAAAAGCGAGAAAAATTATTAAACCAACGGACTTCGACAGATATCAGGTATGCTTTAAAGGTCCTCACGTTAGTATTAGTAAATAGCGTGCACTTTGGGAGGAATTCTAAACAAATTTTTAGTCACTTTGTCTGTGAGTTCAATTTTGTGATAATTCCATACAATGGTTTCGCTCGATACAATGAAAGATATCGCACACTGTTCGGTTCCTAAAGAGAAGCGAATCATTACATTAGCGATTAGTCATTTTCTAGCAGTGAAGTAGTTAACACCATTAACCGGAACGAAAATGAACCCGAGAAGAAGCAGATAAATCAAATCCAACATCAGCAACAGTAGTAGTGTAGCAGTAGTGAAGCAGTAAATTCAACAACAACAACCTCAGCAGCAGCAACAACATCGGCGGCTGCAGTGCTCCTGCTGCAACGTGTTTTATTTCACCGTTTACCAAGCAGAAAGAGCAAATGTATCAATTATTTTCAAAACTACCTTCCCAAAAGGGTTTCCTCTGTGGACTTGCAAATTCAAACGTTCAAAAGGCAATTTTCCACCGAAAAAGCGTTCTCGTACTATCGTTCCAACAACCATAGTGATGCAATGTTGTTCGGTTGAAGTACCACATTGATTCGCATGTCGTCTCGTGAAGAATGCTTCTGTATTTTTGTAGCACACGTACACGTTGATTTTTTTTTCATGCATTGCTAATAGTAAATCAAGGTGGCTATTAAATTTAGATTAATTTTCTTAATATTTTTTAAATTTTAAGTTTTCAAATCCGAATTGCAGACTCGATGAAAAAATACTTCACGTCGATTTGCATACCGTTAGGTGGAATGTGTTTGTGTTTGATTGAATCACACGTAATAATTTTGATTTTACGCGATGTCAATGGTGGTGACGGTGAGGGGGGTGAAGAGATGGTGTCGTTTGTGGCTCCTAGACTTACTTATGTATTACTTGCATTGGAAATAAGGACACAAATTTCGAAATGTGAGAGCTTTGTTCTTCGGTTGAAAACTGAAGGTGAAAATTCGTTCCGCTGCAGTTGCTATCGTGTCAACAGAACCGGATCGGATTTTTTGACGCCGCTGAGCGAGAGGTGCTGTGTAGTATAACTTGTGTATTATTTCTCTGAGAATGATATCTTCTCTACGGTTATGTCCCCGACATTACCCACCCGTCGAATTAATCCCAGAGCAGCAGTTGTAAATTGTATTTTGTGCATTTCCGGCTCCCGCACAAACTCAAGTGTAATTATTCTTTACGAATTAGTCGAAAAAACATAAATTCATATTTATTCTGGTAACTCTCTCTAATAACGATATTCAGCGCTATTGACTATTGACACCTTCTCATTAGTGAAGAAATTCTATTGCCTACGGAAGTAAAATCCTGTCACACCACAAGTTCGAAGAAGCTGTAAAAAGAGACGTTTGCAGATATTTTTCTCTTCGCACATCCGGCGGCTTTGATGCTGAATGGTTGGACCACAAATTTCGCTCCATCTTCAAGGTATCAAAACCTCTCTCATTACAATAAATAACGATAGGCGGAGAAGATTCCTAGAATCGTTTCTGCCAGCGCCAGCACCATGAGGGGTCGTGTGTTTCCGATCGATTAAATAACTATCACCCGAAGAGATGAATATTCATTTCATCTCAGCTACGATACAAAAGATTATTCAAGCGACTCGATGATGAAGACACCTTTAATTGACTCGGTGTTTGAATAATGCCAATTGCGGTTGACAATTATTCAAATAGCGCTCACGATCTCATTGCCAATTTCTGATTCATAACCATCCACCCGTAATAGGATTGTTGCCTGTTCAAGGCAAATTGAAGGAAAACTACTTCTAGGTATTCCTAATTTTCATTCGTTTGTGTCCCGGTACCAAAAGGAAGTGTAATCACCAAATATGCGGAAATGGTAATATCACCACTCATAATAGTGAACACTTCGATATAATTACCGAACGACTAAAAGATGAATCATCAGTAAATGTCATCAATTTCATTTTTCCTACAGAAAAAAAAACAATTAAATCGTTATTTTTACCATTAATGTTCTCCCGCTTGCATATTATCCTCATCGTGGACAACATAGATGTGATGACCCGCATACGATGTTTGCAGGTCATCACATCTATGTTGTTGTCAAATGATGGAAAAGTTACGTTGACCGAGCAAACAAAAACGACTTTATGACTATAATTGGATGACATCTTGGCACGCATCGCATATCGCTGTGATTAATCAACTGCCATAATCAGTTGAATGTGTGTTGGAATTGAGTATGGGTCATTTATAATGGTCGTTCTACTGTTGGTGGACAATGTGTGTTTGTGCAATCTAATGTCGTCCGCTGAGGGTTATCTCTCCAAATCGTATAAATGAACGAATCACCACATTAATGTGAGTTGTCTTTATCAATGGTATAGACATTTAATGTGCGCAAATGTGTGTCACAATTGAATGAGTCGTCCGTTCTTTTAACGGATTGTTGCTTGAAATTTTCTTCTTAATTTATGCATGTGGAATCCAGCTAATCGATTTAGGATCGTTTTATATGGCGTTCGAAATAATTTACGAGATGTTTGCATCAATCGATTCGGGCACTCATTAATAATGTATTACAATGAAGAAAACTATACATTTTATGAAACAACTATCGAACATTTGACGTAAGGTTTGTGAGGCAGGTAAGGCATCATCTAAACTAAAATCCCGCGTTCTGAATGGTCGGTAGACAAACAATCTGTGTTCTCCCAGTTGCTCGTTCAATACGAAGATGCGACTGTGCAATGAATTATTTGTTTGATTTGATACTCTGAGCTCTCCCACATTCTGATAGGTTCAATTTTCGTTCTGTCAGTTTCGCTGTCTGAAAGGAACAAGCGACTATTAACCCATTTACGATCAAGCTGTAAGCCATCAAGCCATTGGTGTAATTTTGATTATTGGCGGTAATCCCAAAATGTTGGAACATTATTTTTTCTCTTCCTCCATTTTCCGGAAAATGACTGTTAAAAAATCGAACATTGGGCTGTCACCTTATTTTCAAGTACAAACACACTGTGAACAAGAAGTCGCTTGAATTAGTAACCATACGGCATTCATCTCTAATTTCTTTGAATTGAATTCTTCAACTTATGGTGAAATGTGACCTCCCTTATTTTACATAACTTTAAGTTATCCATATTAAATTATCTACCTTCGAACGAAAACTATTGCTGTTATTTTTATTGTTGGCAGTGGAGAAATGTCAATGCTCAAGAATTATTCCTTCCCAATTATCCATTTCCCGAAAACCTCACATTTTCCAAAACGTTATAAAAGAAAAAATCAACCGTCTTCCGAAGTAAACAATATTGATCGGCGCTACAAAAGTCAGATGATTATTATTCAGCAGAAAAAAATGCCATCGCAATATGTGTACTTTTATCAAAAAAGTTCACATATTTCTGTATTTCACAATTTTTTTTTGTTCTAATTGAAAACACCCTCCGCACATACTTGTTTTTAATCGAATTTGTTGCCAAAATTACACAAAAATAAATTAAATTAATGGTAAGTGGTAGCTGATAAATTAAACTATCATTTTGTACGTGAACATTACCAAATGGTCACTCTCCAAACTAATGAAAAATTATTCAATTTCCCCAACAGTTGGTTTTTAACGGGTTAATTGTGCCTGTACACAAGTATAAAATTCGAGCTCCACGATTTCAGTGTTTTAGTCAAACAAAACGGCCATTTTTAGGGGCTATCAAATTATTATCAAAGAGTTTAATAGGGGGTTTCAAACATATACAAAATCAATATGCAACAATCCATCCGTCCTGGTTTAGCAGGCCATGTCCTGATTTTGAGATTTTTTTTGTGGAGTTCTGATTTTTTCATATTCTAGCATTTGCCCTGATTTTCACCGAGAAGTTCAATTCAACTGACAAATCATACTTTTTGACGTAGGACTACGTATTTCAGTGGGAATGCCAAATTAGAAAACTTGTCACGTTTTCATGAAATAGTTTTAATATGAATAACTATTTTTGGTCTGAACGGATTTTGATGATTTGTATTTCTATCGATTCAAAATGTTTCTAAGATTCGTCTGATATGCTAAAAATAACGATTTCATAATTCGTACATGATTAAAATTCATAAAACATGAAGCATTCCCTTTTCTCATACAATTGTTATATGCGTTTCTGTATTGTCAATAACAAGCAACTAATGCAGTGGAGAATCCAAACTTTTATATATTAATGCAAATACGGTATGTGTTAATCGATCATTTGCTATGCGAATGTAGCGTTCGTTCGGGAGAAGAGAAAATATTAGGTTGGGGAAAAAGTTATCTATTATTTTTGGGTGAAACTCATAACTATTTTTAATATGCTTCGGATTGTCCGATTAGGGTCATATATGCACTGTTTTGATGTAAAATTCGTTGCCATTCTAAACAGAGCTTCATAATGTCTCTATCATAGAACTCTTGGTCCTTATAGGCGAAAAATACTAGCAATAGATTTTTACAATATTCTCTTCATCCCATTTTCCTGTCACTTTGGAAATTTTCAAATGCGAGAAAAAGGTGATAATCGCTTGGTGCCAGGTCCGTACTATATGGTGGATGCAGTGAAACATCCCAATCAAGCTCTCGGACTTGTGTGGCCTTGCGTTATCCTGATGGAACACAACGCCTCCTCTGATCAATCGCTAGCTTCGAACGGTCGATTTGTTGACAGTAGAGGTCTGAATTTAGTGTATTGCACTGAAAAAAATCGAAAAAAAGAATTGGAAAAAAATAAAAATCTTAAAAATAAATTAAATTGCACGTATTTTACTGTTGCAGTATCGGAGTTAGATATTATTAAACTTCACTGTAATATTTGGGTAGGCTACGCTGGTTTGACGAAATAAATAAATAAATGGATTTTTTTTTGATTATGTAAATTTTAAAATCCTTTTTAGAATTAAACGGATAAATTATCCAGCCAGCTCTCTTTAGTTTGAAGTAGTCTTAAGAATGTATCGGTCTACAATATATTGACGACAATAAAAAAAAGCAAAGAAAACAAATCTTGTCTGAAACAACAGCCCATAATCAGGACATTCATATGAAATTCGCATTTGGTCGGGGTTCTGCCAAAACGAACCAAGCGCCATTTTTTTCAAAATTTAGTTAATTACACCACTGGATGCAGGAAATAATAATCTATCAACTGTGAAAAGACCATGTCATTCGGACAATTGACAGCAGCTCCAAAACAAAAATTCTGTGTAGCAGACTGTAAAAAAAAACAAAATTGCATTCCACCAAAACGAACCATGAACCCACAATATGCCATCGGATGATAGTGATCGTTTTCTCCAAGAAGGCAGATCCGAATCTTTAACAGATTTTTCTGTTTCAGACAGCTCTTGGAATCAGATGCCGTCGGGATCTGGTAAGTAAGACAGCCAAAGGGCTGCCATGAAGTGTGAAAGCGTGTTAAGAGGCTGATCTGCACAGTCAATTAGTGGGAGGCCAAACTTCAAATTGAAATATCTCAGAATAATGTTTCAGGCGCTTGGTTCGTTTTGTCAAAACCCCGACCATTTTTGCATTACATGCTCTGCAATATGACTTAAGCGCTTGTGCTGAAGAATAAAGGTGCAAACGGTCATTTTATCTATTTACCCTTAAGGTTTAATTCAGTTAGAATCCGGAATCCCATTTCGGGAGAATCCATATGCGAGAGGGTTATCTTAATTTCTGTGCCTGCAAGGGACGCTGAAGTAAAATTTGGAGGTCAAAAGACCACTTGGACTCGAAAATTTATAAAAGAGAGTGCCTGCAGAAACGTCCAGTGAAGTTTTGGCCGGATTTAGTAAGGTGCCACTACAGTCGAGGGGTGCTTCAGTGGTCCCTCGTGGCAATTGTGAAGCTTAATTACGGAATTTGTGCCAAAGTGACTCGAGATGCGGCAGATATGAAAAGATCGTGGAATAAAATGGTCACTGAGGTTGATTCATCAAAACTGTGAAGAAATAATTTTCACAAATTATTTTTTCCAAATAACAATAAATGATCTGTATTTTGATATAGAAACATTGTTTGTACCTTTAACCAATCTAGAGATACAATTGATTTTATGATTCCATATTTTAAATGAATCAAGCTTTAATCAACAGTATGATCATGAGAAAGATTGGCTTCATCTTCTAGTTGAACTTTTTCATCATTATTTACTTATCTTACACAACCAGCAACACAAAAAAGTAATATAAGTTATGTACCTATGCTTTGATATAACGTACAATTCGATACAACCTACAATTTAAAAAGTAAAATGAACGTTATATTGAAGTTTCCCTGTATCAGCGTAGAAAGATAAGAGGATCTCCTTCAAGGGAAATTAATTCTGACCGCAAAGGGTTAAAGCATGTGAATCCATAAAAATATCCTATAAAACTACTATAAATCAATATATGTTTGGAAGCATTTGAATACCTGATTTGATTTTCTGAGAGCATGTTCGACGCAAGCCACCAATATTCCATGCGAATCGGAAGCATTTTTTTAGTTTAAAGCAAATAATTAATGACTGTGATTGTTAAAATTTGTTGCTCATGCAAATGCCTTAATGGCGGCGTTTTTGATGTGTCTGGATTTTTTTTTGGTGTTCAGCCTTTGAGCGGGAATCACATCTAGTTGGTTACAGAAAATTTTCAACTTATCACCAATGCTGCTGTTTGATTCACCACGAGATCAATCCAAATAATGATGTATTCACAGCTAATTGTATCGAATTTGGAAGGAATTTCAAATATGCTATTTAGGCGGAGTAAGCACATGCTATCTGCACCCTAAACCATTGTAACAACGGGTAATGGTGGTTTAATTTAATTAATTTGCGAAATGGTGATAGCGATGATGAAAGCATTGTAGTGCGTAGAACACAGACATTATACGGGAATGCTTTTTAGATATTTCCATTACAGGAAGTCGGAAGTCGACCAAAATGTGTTCGTAAAGCAATCAATTGAGTGGGTTTTTTTATGTAGAGCTGAAGGGCAAAAAGCATTCACGATAATGGAGAGTTTGCATAAAATTCCATTGAGCGAACTGCGTGTGATTGGGTTGATCTGTGGCACAAAAACTAGTGTTTTACACAGCTTTACAGCGAATGAAGAATCTGAATGGTTAAACGATAGAAACATATTTTGTAATTTTATCTTATGCTTATTATTTCATATAATTTTATTGAATATCCAGTGTTACTAATTTTACGCCGTTAAAAAAATATTCAAAAAGGCATGTAGAGGATCGGTAGAAAGTCGATACTGAAATCTTTACCTCATCAGAAAGATTTTTATCTTGTTCAATTCAAACCGATCAATTATAGGAGAAGTGTGTAATACGCACCCCTAAGCGAGAATGGATTTATCTTGACCGTGCTCTTGAAATTTAAGGTAACAATTACGTCAGTACGTAGATTAGGTAACCCTCAGTAATCTGTAATCGTTCTGTATTTTAGATACTGAATAACAAAAGTGCTACGAATTTTATTTTGTAAGGCGCCCAAATTCTAAATTTCCAACCAAACGGTGTTAAATGGCCCAGCAGAAGTATAATATGCCCATGAGTTGTTTCTCTCAGAGACTATAAAGCTTAGAGAAACAGCTTGTATGAATGAGAGATGCCATCAATCTGTTCATTTCATGCCCACCAGCGAAGAGAAGAAACCGTTCCTCCGGTAAGCGTGTTCTCCCAGTATTCGTGCGTTAATTCTCCAGTCCGCGCTCTTGTTTTCCTGCATTCTCTGAGTACAGAATATAGATGCCAGATGTGAAGACATGTTTTCGTTTTGAAGACAATTAATTTTGTGAAAACATGCTGAGGTCATTTCAAAGTATGTGAAAATAATTTTATCGAACATGATTTAGAAATATCGTGATGGTTTGCTCATTTTTGTTCATTACGATTACATTTGAAGACATTTATTCGTGCCATGCAGAGATATTTGAAAAAATCATCTGGCATCCCTCACATACAAGCTATTTCTCTCGTGAGAGTGGCCGAAAGCGAGCAAATTGACCCGATCGAGGGTATGCCATACTGGCCGATGGTAAGCTGATGCGGAAAATATCAAATTGAGAAGGAAATGAATCCATTCTTACCATTTTCTTCATCTGAGATATTCACTGGGAACTCGACTCAATAAATATGACCTATAGTTATCGTCTCTGAATCGGTTTCAAGCAACAAAAACCTTATAGAAATGATGTAGAAAAATACATCGAAAATTGCTTCCAAAAAAAATTCTTTTTCTTATTTTTTTAAAGCATGTTACAAATGTAAAACTTGCATGGTAGGATTCTATCATTGACTAGCAGGATTGCCTATATCCATTGGATTTCTATTCTTGCTGGTTTACAAGAAAATCAGGCGGGTCAAATTGTCCGGCAGGCGCGTTTTGGACACATCTCCTCTACTTACGTATTCTAGTTTGCTGGCATACAGTGAACTAAGTGTTAACACATCGATGTTTCAAGCTGTGTACAATGACTGCTTTAAGAGACTTTTGTTAGAGGGGCTCAGAAGGAAAGGTAAGTGTAAGTGATTTTATCGATTTTTCTTCATCAACTTTTTCTTTAGTTAATAACTCAACTGCAAAAACGTTCAAATTTGAATTTGCCATAGAATCTGATGGATGAGATTCTGATCTATCTTCCACATTGTCAAATACAGCTGGGAATGCGGTTGCAGCTAAGTTATGACCAAAAGAGAGAGTCGATGTATAGAAACCGATGATTTCACTTACACCCCTTTCATTTTGAGCACCTCATTTTGTGATCTCTTCAACCTATGCTGCTTCTTTGGTATATGGACATTAGGGTGGCAATGGATGTATGGAAATCGTCGAATTCATCATCGAATCTCAAAAACTGACCATGTACATTTTTTCATTTGCCCGAAAAAATGACCTGTGCAAAATTTCAGCTCATCGGATATGATTTAGGGGCACCTCAAAGCACTCAAAATTTCGATTTTTTGATCCTCGAAAGTTTTCCAAGGGGCTCCAAGGAGGAAATTTAGAAAATCGAAAAAAAAATCGATGCCAAATGACTTTAAAATGCATAAAACGTCGAGATCTGGTGTTATCTCGAAAAAAAAATTTCGGCTGAAAATCGACCTTTTAGGACTTGGAAGATTTTCGAGCTCACAGGTAATTTTTTAGGCCAAAAAACGAAATGTACATAGTTGGTTTTTTAAAGGGCCTGGTCGGGTAAGGGAGTAAAAAGTACCCCCAAACCAAATCACCAACGGTATGGCAAATATTGTATAGGATATTAAATAAGAAATTTTGGCGGTTTATTTGAACCCCTATGTGGTTTAACGTAGGACCTATAGTGAAAAACGTACTTTTTCGTTTATTTCACGTCATTCTCAAAAGATTCTAGATAAAAATTTGAAAAAAATACTGAATATGCATCTTACTACGGTGTATCAATAAAAATTATCAAAAAAAAAATTTATCAAAAATTAAAATACTAAAAAAAATATAGAAATTTTGAAAAAAACAAATTTTGGGTTTAGAGATTCATTACTACTCTAATTCATATTTAAATGTGTTCCTACGGCTTTTCTAGATATGCGTGATTTTTTTCAGAAAAAAAATATTTGTTTTATATTTCCAACGGGTCTGGCTGGGTAAGGGAGTAAAAAGTGCCCCCAAACCAAATCACCAACTGTATGGAAAATATTGTATAGGGTACTAAATAAAACATTTTGGCAGTAGTACCATATATTTGAGTCCTTATATGGTACAACATAGGATCTATTGTGGAAAATGCACCTTCTCGTTTTTTTTTCACGCTATCCTCAACAAATTTGAGACAAAAATATGGAAAAAATACTGAAAGTACAAAATTGTATTTTGTAAAAATGTGTTTTTTGCACCGAGCAACACTGAAAAAAATCACACATATCTAGAATAGTCATAGGAACACATTCAAATATAAATTGGAGTAGCACTGAATCTCAAAATCCCAAAAAAAAAAATTCAAAATTTCAATATTTTGTTTAGTACTTTAATGTTTGATAGATTTTTTTTAATAATATTTTCCTTGATACACCGTAGTAAGATGCACATTCAGTATTTTTTTCAAATTTTTAGCTTATGAGAGGCGTGAAATAAATGAAAAAGTACATTTTTCACTATAGATCCTACGTTAAACCAAATAGGGGTTCAAATAAACCGCCAAAATTTCTTATTTAATATCCTGTACAATATTTGCCTGGTGATTTGGTTTGGGGGCACTTCTTACTCCCTTACCGGGCCAGGCCCTTTGACATGACCATTTTCGCTGCCACCCTAATGGACATATCTTCTATGATATTTCTATTTTTCGAAGCATTTCTAGAAGCCTTCTGTATCGTCTTTTCATCGTATTGTTTTAGCAACGACTTCGATGAAAGAAAAACTGAAATACCCTAACTTGCAGAGAATTGTCCTGTAACCAACGTTGTGTAACACGGTGTGTTATTATGATGGATAAGGCGACTCCGTTCCCACAATACGATGGGGGTTCATGGTGGATGGCGAGATTATATTCTCAAAACCACATGTATCGTAATGCATCGAAATCCGAACACTTAAGCATTTACGAGTATAACATCAATTACTAAAAAATATTGCTACAGCATGAAACAGTACTATACCAATAGAATTAGAAGGCATTCATGTAAAATATGAAGCACAGAAATCCACAAAATCATATAATATTTATTCAAAACAAACATGTAATGTTTGTTCAATTTCTTCATTGTGCCGTGACATTTTCAATAATGATTTGAATTTCGGACACAGAAAGAAAAGCAAATTTTTTTTGAAAGAAATTAGTTAGAGATTTTTGTAAAGCTTTTAATTCATTGTTATTCTGCTATAATCTTAAAGCAAACATCAAACATCGAAAATCCTTGATCCATTCTTTCTAGGACTTGTAACATACTCTTATGAAACTCCTGCAATTAGAAATTTCATCGTTACCTTTTGATCCGTCCGGATTTTAAAATCATCTTCTCAATATGTTTTTTTATTCCGGACAGCTTGCATTTTTTGTTATATTTGTTTTGTTTTTTGACAATTTTTTGTCAAGAGCAAATTACTATCGCATCAATTTTTTTTTATCCCATATATTTATTTTAGGCTCATTAGCATTTAATCTGAAACAGAGCCGAATTTTAATCGTGTACATGTCACATGGTTATCATTATCTATAATTAGCACATTACACAGTTGCCATTTGCCAGTATTCCTTCTATACCATTGCATATGGTACATCTATACAGTAGCCATTTAGGCGTAAGAGTTTTCTATCTGTTCTTCCATTATCCAGTTAGACCGGACAGCGGAGACAGTTGATTGATCATTGTTGAGTTATTTATAGAACAGCAGCCCGATGTGTCTTGCAGAGCAGAGCAGTTGTATGGATGAATCGATCTTATTTCGACCGTGGATCGATCTCCATCGCTGGTGATTGTTGCGTGGACGTAGTTATTCTGTAACAACACAAAGATGGTCAATGAGGGCCCTGAGTTTTGAACTCACGATCGATCGCTTACTAAGCGAACGCGCAACCAATGTGGCTACGGAGACCCCCCCATATCGCATCAATTGAACTTGCCAATATTGTTTTGGTTTAGTGATGATATTGAATATAATGATAAAGTGTCCGGATTCTGAAGCATTACGATAACGTACCGCTGACTGAAAAAAAATGTAATTAGGGAGACCTTGAATAATCTTCCTGAAGGGCCGAATCAAACCAAACTACAAGATTTGTCCAGGCAATTGGATAGGTTTGTCGGCAATCTGACCATTTGGAAAAGCTTCAATAAAGCTAAATGCTTCGAAAAGACAGTACTGATTGGCCATATGAAGACACTTTTTGTTCTAGTCATTGAATATTGAATAACGACACATGAATTACGCATAAACGCGCATCATTTCGGTCGATAATTGGAGCACCGGATATAATTATTGCCAGCCAAACACTATCAGAAATGAAAATGGACGATTACACACAGTGTGTAATCAAAATGCTTTGTTTTCCTCCGTGAATGGTCGATTCCCTGAAAGGGAATATAACAAGCGGTTGTAGAAATGGATACAGCTGCCAAGGTCAGCCGAGTGTACCCTAAAGGGGATACAAATGACAACAGCACAAATTCTGCTGGTCGAGCTATGATAAATTAGCAAATGATTCGGTGTGCAATATGTTCCAAATAGATGCCGCCCCAAGATATATGCGTTGTTTTCGGAGAAGTCGTTTGGAACCTTTTTCGGAATGGGATGCAATCAATTCATCCAGTCGTTAGAATCATACACTACTGGTTCACACACGAACGCAGAAGCTGTGGGACTAATGACAAACGATTGTATGATTATCAAAGCGTCGTGATATTGAAAATCAGCACGTTCCTGCATTACGAATGTACTGCTCGTGGAATATTGTTCCAATGTTTAGCTTACCCAAACATTTTTAAAGGTATCTAGCAATACCCAATTTTTTTAAAGGGTGGAACGACCAAATTCGGCAGTATCGTTATGGATGACGAGACATACGCCAAAACCGACTTTAACCAACTTCTGGGACAAGAATTCTACACGGCGACGGGAAGGGGCAAGGTGTCAGAGATATTTAAAAACATTAAATTGTCTAAATTCGCACAGAAATATCTGGTTTGGCAGGCGATATGCTCGTGTGGAGAGAAGAGCAGCATTTTTGCAACAACCGGCACCCTAAACCAGGAAGTTTACGTCAAAGAGTGCCTCCAAAAACTACTCCTGTTTTGGCCGGATTTGGCCGCATGCCACTACGGCAAAAAGGCCCTGGAGTGGTATGCGGCCAACAACGTCCAATTCGTGCCTAAGGAGCACAGACCTTCGCTCGATCGAACAATACTGGGCCATCGTAAAGTGGAACTTACGGAAGACAAAAAAGTCGTCGGGAGCGAGCAGCAATTCAAGGCGAACTGGCGGGTAGCAGCTGAGAAGGTCGACTAATCGACTGTACAAAATCTGCATGTGCATGTGAAAATGAAGGCCCGAGCATCCGTTTTTTCGCCTCAGAAGAACTAATCTTTTTTTTTTATTAATCTAATGTATGAACTTAAAAAAACACGAATTTTTAAATTAAGAATAAACATCAGGGTGTCGATGAAAATGGACACCTCTAATTTCAAAAATTTACCACATAAAAAATGTTCTGTACCTCGAAAAAACACTCTATGCCAAATATCAGCTCAATCGGACTTAAGGGAGAGTGGCGCAAAGCGGCCCAAGTTTGAGTTTTTTGAAAATCGAAAAATCACCCAAGGGGGACATCGGGATTTTCGAGTTCTTTTTTTATGCCAAATGTCTTAAAATTGCGTAAAACATCGAGATCTAGTGTCATCTAAAAAAAAATTGTCATAAATCGACACTCTGGGACTTAGTTATTTTTTGAATACGAGACGAAACGTATGGTTTTGGGTACTAATAAAAATAGTTATCTCGATTTTTAATTCGGAACTTGCTGTGAAATGTTGATTTGCACGATAATATACTTCACACAAAATATTAGCTCATTCGAACTTCATTTATTAGTGTCACAGACGTTAAAATTTGAGTTTTTTTGAAAAAGAAAGACCACCGAAAATCGGGGTTTTCAAAAAAATTGTTGATGCCAAATGTCTTAAAATTGCATTACTCGTCGATATTTACTGTTATCTCGAAAAAAAATAAAAAAAAATTATTTTGGCGCTTGGTCGTTTCTCCGGCTGAAAAGTCGATTTTTGACAACAAATTTTTTTGAGATAACTGTAAATCTCTACGTGTCATGCAATTTTAAGACATTTGGCATCAAACAATTTTTTTAAAAACCCCGATTTCCTTCGTGATTTTTCGATTTTCAAAAAAACTCTAACTTTGACCGCTTGGCTCCATTCTCCCTTAAGTCCGATTGAGCTGATATTTGGCATAGGATGTTTCTTCGGGGTGGTGAATATTTATATAGGGTAACTTTTTGAAATTTGAGGATCGATTTTTTCCCATACATTCATTGACACCCTACGGTTTTCTACGTTATTAACATTAGAATTAAGGAAAAATGTATTTATTCTAGTAATAATACAGTAAGGAGTTCGGCTCCTTTAAACTTATGTAACTGAGCCTGTAAAAATAAACGATTTGAATAAAAAAAAATTGGCTCCCTAATAAACATACTCTAAACGTTAGTTTGTCTTAGAACTCTTTGATCGTTCCACCCAGTCTTCCGAAAAACATTTACACATGCCCACCCGATGTGAAAATTCCATGTTTTTGTTTGAATTCGAACATGATTCTCGCTAGTGTTGAGTGTCTATCCCCAACACGAACAATGATACACAAACATAGACATGTGAAAACAAACACGATGTTTATAATTCAAGAACATCATGTACAAACATATCACCCGATGTCGCAGTATTCATTGCTTTCGTTTCGTTTCTTTTCATACACGGAAAGAAATTATTCATCCCAAAACATTTCTTCGTAGAATACTTTTTCACAGAAACGAACTTGAAATTTAGTTCGCATTTCAAAAATTGCACGAACTAAGAGGCTATAAGTTCATGCACCAAAATATATATTTTTATTAAGGCTCATATGGCGTCAGCCTAACGGGGCCGGGAGTTCAATATTTTGACAATTTTTGTCTTACAACTATGTTAGTAATATGTAACCGATTACTCGCGGTTGGCTCGAGGTTAGTATTACAAGTGTTCTCATAATTAGGATGTTGCAGTCTTCAGTGCTCTGTACGTGTGCCCGACATGGGATACTTCCTATTGGGATGCAGCTGACCGTTAATCAGCAACGACCCCCTAGTCTGCACCCCATATCTAGCGTGGTGCGTCTTTTTCAACTCGAGGAATCCAGGATAGAATGATCACTAGCCGGCGCAATCATCAGCTCGTGTAGAGTTGTCATGAGCGGTACAACCTTTGGCTCTTGTTGAATCATCAATGGACTGAATTTTTTTTTTGCGTGCATGTTGGCAATTAAAGTCTGGGGAGCCGACTGCATAGCGGGCGACGTCGTACAAATGCTAATCAAAAAAATAAATACCCAAAAATTAGTTTTAGATGCAACCTTCAGCGGCACACAGCAGAACCAGCAGAGAAATTTCAGCGGCTAAAACACACCATTAATTTCTCGATGTTATCACAAACTGAATGAAGGAAAAAACTAAAAGCTACACTTACACTACACTACATATGCTATGTGTGCATGCGATTGCATCATCCTTTCTTCTCCTCTTCTCCGCTCGTTTTATAGCTCGGGTCGCGATCGTCGCGAACAAGCAGTATTGGCCATTTGTATTCAAAGATCCAGCCAAAATTGTTGCTCCCGTGGTCGACTGGTTAGCGTCACGCCTAACATGTCACTGCTGAATAATTCAATTTTAGTACTTGTTCAAATAGCTAATAATAGCGAATGTTACGTGAATTCAATATATTAATCGATGCGTGCACTAAATAATGATATCAAATGTGAAAAACTCTCATATCAATCGATGTTTATTTTGTTCAGAACAGAAAAAGACGTTTATTTTATTTGCCCAATATTTTTGATGAAGCACCCATTGTCATGAAAGGAAAGCATTTTTTCCATGTCAACATACCAACACACCACGCGTTGGTGGTGGTGTGGTGTCCGATTCGCTTCTTCTACTCTACGCACTGCCGGTGCTTGGGGTGAAAATGCAAGAGAAACTGTACACCATGTTCGAACATCATGTGAAACATTGGGATTAAACATCGTATGTCCAAACATACCACGAATACAAACATGTCACATTTTCTAACATAGGTACGAAAAAATCATGTTTATACTCAAACACAAAACTGTGAACAGCAGTGTGGACATGTTTATTCCGGACGCAGTGTTTTTTGTGAAACATGGAAGACTGGTTCCACCCTTTAGGACTGCTAAAAATGTACGATAACTATATACAACAGTGCAGTGGCAACTGTATCGCCACTTAGAGAGTCATTCTTGTGTGAGAAAAATCACAGAAGGATTGTGTCCGAGCCACGATCGCATAGTTGACGTAGGATTCCTTTGAGCCATCTGTTGCATGCTGATTTTTGCATGCGCCCTCTGATGTAGGAGATCGCTCCTGTGTTATGTATGAATAAAATTTAAAAAAAATCACCAATTATCATTATCGAACACAGTTATCAATTTTTCTCACCAGAAAAAAAACATTTTGCTTCGTTATAGAGTATTTAATACGATTTGTAGAGCATATGGGAAATCACTTTTTTGAATATTCCTTCACTTTTCGAATTTTTCTCGCCGCATGAACTTTCCTTGAGTGAAAATGAACACAAAAAAACAGACAGCTTAAAAAATTGGTTTTTATTTATGAAAATTGAAATAAATCGTTTCATATTTTAAGTCATTTTAACACAACCGCTACCATATACAATTTTACACTCACACTTGCATAAATGTTTCACAATGCATGTTCGGTCATTGATATGAAATTTCACGAAGCAACCAACATTAAACTTCCAAACTTAAACTTTATTTGCTAGAGTTAATCGTATCACTCATCTTACTTGCAATATAAGAATGGATTGTGTCACATTTACCCGAAATCCACTCACCCGAAAGTCAGTTACCCGAAAGACATTCACCCAAATCCCACTCACCCGAATGTAACAAATACCCGAATGCAACAATTACCCGAATGTAATAATAACCCGAATGTAACATTTACCTGAATGTGACAGCTACCCGAATGCGGCACTTACCCGAAAGGAGAATATATTCGAATAATACGCAAATTTTATTATTTGGAAGAATTTGTATATTTATTTCTGAAGTGTTATATAAAGATCATATTTGTCTTGTGCGTTCATTTCCACCCAAAAAGTTTGTGTTTCTCGTGGGTAGTGCAATTTGAGAAATAGCTGCGTTGGATAAAATTCTTTTCAAAATAATGGAAGTGAAAGAATGCAGTTTTATAATGTATTATGGCATTGAAGTGCAATTTTTATTATGAATTTATATTTTCCTAATAAAATTTATTGTGAGATAACTGTAATGAGGTTGAAGTCCCCATCTAACGAGAATAAGGAACCGAGGCGGCCTAAAGCCGCCGATGTGAAGCAATTCGCGTCGGCCGCCGACCCGCCGTCGGAAGCGGCGGCCTCTCACAAGCGAACATCTGTTCCACCGATTGCCCGGTAAATTCGAAACATAGGAGACCATCCTCTAGTTAGGGCCAGGCAACCAAGCAATCAAATACATGACATGTATAATTAGCCGGGCAAACGTAGTGCACCAGGTAAACGTATGCTCGCTAACGCTCGGTCGGACTGGACTTGGATTAAATCCGTTTTATCAACAGGGATTCGGCAAAACTCATAATCTGATTTGTCGGAATTTTTCCTTCTTCATTCGGGAAAAAATTCCATTCGGGTAAATGTTGCATTCCGGCATTTGTCGCATTCGAGTAAGTGTCCATTCGGGTATATGTTGCATTCGGGTTGTTGTTACATCCGGGCGAATGTCATTCGGGTATGTGTTACATTCGGGTAAACGTGTTTCGGGTGTATGATATTCGGGTGAATGGGACACAACCATAAAAATGCCCCCGAGGAGCATATTTTTGCAATGCCGATTTCCCCAGGCTCCTTGGTTTTAAAGTCTGTAGTTTCATGAAATATATAACTTTGTTCATTTTCGGTGTAATGAATTGTTATGGAGTGCCCAAAATAATTGATGCAAAACTCTCGTTTAATCCATCAGAAAATGAATGAGCAATAATTGTGAGTTCTATTTAGGATCCACTATGTAAGATTATGCAGATTTTTCAATAAAATCAATGGTGTATTCGATGAAAAATTCAAATTTTCAATTTTTTCTTTATAAGTCTACTAGCTGACCCGGAAAACTTTGTCCCGTCCAAAATTTGTTTTTTGTTATCAATACCTTCAAACATTCACGTTTTCTTACTATGAGCAAGTTCATGGGTCCAATCGCAGAACTGTTCATTGATTGATCTTCTATATCGACCCCGTTGAATTTACCTTTTACTATAAAATTCCTAGTATTTCTAAAAAAAAAACTCATCATTATTTTATTTTCCTTTATTCCTTCATCATTATAATATCAGATTATTTTCAGACACAATTCTCGTTCAATATTTTTCAACCACTTGCAAATAACATGTTTCTCCGTTACATGGAATAAATATTTTATACAGAAAATATTATGGAATAAAGACAGCCCTAAATCGGACAATTCCTTCCTCGAGTTCTGCTCTTATCAACACATTCGGCGATACTTTTTTATTGGAATAGATAGAAGAAAATATAAGAGTGCGTTTCTTCACATTAAAATCCATTTCCAGTTCCGAACAAAGATCAATTTCGCTGGCGCAAACATCAAATGGACTAACAGCACTTGTCACTATGTAATTGTAAAAAATATGGGAATTTATTTTTCCGAATCTTCTCCTTTTCCTTCAGAGTTTTCCGAAAATTTTCAATTGTCATGTTTGGTTTGAATATTTTTGGAAATATGTGTAATATTTTCATGGGATCCCATCTCCATTTCAGAGGAGGGAGGGATGTCATACCATCATAAAAACATTTCTCATACCCAAAAACTCTCACATCCCGAATTGTGCTTGATTAGTTCTCGAGTTATGCTGAAATTTGTGTTTCGTTTGTGTGGCAGCCCCCCTTAGAGAAGGGGGGAAAGTGTATTCACCATAGAAACGTTTCGTGCCCCGTAAAACCTTCACATGCCAAACTTGACTCCATTTGCTTGATTAGTTTTCGAGTTATGCAGAAATTTGTGTTTCATTTGTATGACACCCTTAGAGAGCGGGCAGAGTGTCTAACCATAATAGAAACATTTATTGCATCCTAAAACCTCCACATGCCAAATTTGGTTTCGTTTGATTGATTATTTCTCGAGTAATTCAGAAATTTGTGTTTCATTTGTATGGCAGCCACCCCTTAGAGAGGGGGGTGGAGAGTTTAGCCGTCATGGAATCATTATTGCACCCTAAAACCTCCACATGCCAAATTTGGTTTCATTTGCTTGATGGATTCTCGAGTAATGCAGAATTTTGTGTTTCATTTGTTTGACAGCCCACAGAAACATTACCTAGACCTGATTGGAAAAGCATATCCAAACACCGAAACATTGCCAGAATATTCGATTGACATCCACTTCCAAATCCATGCTGAATTAAGTGGTGCAAAAATCCAGCCGCTCAGAAATTTTATGTTACAGAAGGAGCTCTTGCATTTAATACCCGTGGCTTGTACTTTGATACTATTGCACTTGATGTTTTTAGACTCTGAAACCGCCAAAAAATCTCCTATGTGCGTAAAAAGACAGAAGTCATTATGTCCGGAGTATTTTCACCGCATGGATTACCTAATAAATATGTTATTACCTATAAAATATGTTAAATCAATAAATTTCACGTGTTCTTATTTATTGATATCTCAAAGAATCTCAATGGTTTAGTCATAATCGTAACTGTGACAGGTGTCCTGATTTTCAACTCCGACCAGATGGTATCTCAAAAAATGTCACAGTAAATTATAAAGGGTGTGTCACATCAAATTGCATCACGGAAAAAACGCTGTAGAAATTTAATTTTTAGGAATTATATCTTCAGCTTTCGCTTATAATCAGATAAGAGTGTATAGATCACGTTGGCCATGCTTCACTGTCAATTTTTCGTAAATTTGGAAAAAATGTCGTCGAACGAAAAAGAGCGTCGTGAATTAATCCTGTGCACTCATTTCGAGAATCCGGAGTTGTCACATCGGGACATCGGTAAGATGCTGGGAATCGTCCAATCCACGGTCAGCAAAGTACTAAAACGATACTTTGAGAACCTAACCATCGACCGGAAGGTGAAGAACGGCAAAAATGGATGCTCCGTCAGTGAAAAAGATCACAAGCGCGTAGTTAAGCAGTTTAGACGTGATCCGAGAAGTTCGGTCCGGGATGTCGCCAATAAGCTGAATTTGTCAAGTTCATTCGTCCAGCGGACCAAGCAGCGGGAGGGCCTGCGTACATACAAGGTTCAGAAGGCTCCTAACCGTGACGAAAGGCAAAGCATGGTGGGGAAGACGCGAGCCCGGAAGCTGTACACCGAAATGCTGACGAAGCCGCATTGCCTGGTAATGGACGACGAAACCTACGTCAAAGCGGACTTTCGTCAGCTGCCGGGCCTGTTGTTTTTCTCCGCAGAGGACAAATTCAGCGTTCCGGAGGAGATTCGCAAGCAGAAACTATCCAAGTTTGCCAAAAAGTACATGGTGTGGCAAGCGATCTGCTCTTGCGGAAAGCGGAGCGCCCCCTTCGTGATGACCGGCACGGTAAACGGGCAGGTTTACCTTAAGGAGTGCCTACAGAAGCGCTTACTACCACTATTGAAGCAGCACGAGGGCCCGACCATCTTCTGACCGGATCTCGTTTCGTGCCACTATTCAAAGGAAGTGTTGAAGTGGTACGAAACCAACGGGGTCACCTTCGTGCCAAAGGAAATGAACCCGCCTAACGCGCCGGCGCTTCGCCCAATAGAGAAATATCGGGCGATTATGAAGTAGGCCCTCCGGAAGAACCCAAAAGTGGTCAAATCGGAGGCGGACTTCAAGAGAAAATGGATTTCTGTTCAAAAAAAACTACAACCTGACGTTGTACAGAACCTTATGGACGGGGTAAAGAGGAAGGTGCGAGCATACGGGCTTGGGCTCGAAGTATGAATAAAAAGAAAATGCCAAAAGTTGTTTAATAGTTTTTATTTTACTGTCTAAAATTTTCAAAAGGATCGGTCTACTGGGCGAATTTCTACAGCGTTTTTTTCCGTGATGCAATTTGATATGACACACCCTTTATCTCCGTTCGATGCAACGTGACATGTTGCATCATGATCGCTACATGTTTTCCTTCACAGCACAACTGAGAGAGCATAAATTGCTTATGCCATTCAACCAATCAGAATGCGGGATTTTCATTTAGATAATGCTTAGGCGTCGTGCACAAATTAAGTAACGCTAAAAATCCGGATTTTGGACCCCCTCCCCCCCTACGTAACGCGATTTCCTATCTCTAATACACAGAAAGTAACGCAACCTCGATCCCCCTCGCCCCACCCCCCCTTTATCGCGTTACGTAATTTGTGCACGACGCCTTACCTAGTGTCATCTCGATAAATTTTTTTTTTCGAAAACCCCGATTTTCTTTACTCCCTTGGGTGATTTTTCGATTTTAAAAAAACTCAAACTTTGACCGCTTTGCGCCATTCTCCCTTGAGTCCGATTGAGCTGAAATTCGGCATATTGACGAATACTGTCTAAGAGGATTGAAAATGGGGAATATATGCTGTAACATGTAATCATATTCATGCCTGTATAAGATGGCAGAGACTATTATACAGAACGCAACCAAATGTTTACGCTGTTCTAGCCTCAAATCCCTTCTCGCTCTTATTTTCATAACAGAATGGCACACTTTAACTCACAACTGTTATTTTATTGAGAAATATTTCGAAATTGTTCAGCCATAGTGAACCATATTTTAAAAAAAGCTTCTTTGGTTCAGTGAGAGTGGACCATGTACGTATAGGGAGCCAAATAAATTCCCCTTTTTGGCATGATACTTGATGTTTTTTCACAATAATCATGCATCAAGGCATTGCCAGAGAGTAGCTAACATTTCTGAGAACAATATTGAACGAAAAAATTAAATGCTTTGGAAGTTGCAGAGCACTGAACTTCAAGCTCGTTTTTCTCGAAATCATAAAAAATGTCACTTGGTCCGGTCTGGATGTCGATTACCTTATGTTTAATACCGATTATGATGGCTCTATGCAGGAAAAAAATAGTTATTTTTTTTTGAATAAGGTTTCTTTTTCCACAATTTTGCATGGAAATACATGGAATCCTCAGTTTTCACATCCAATTACCTGAATCGTCGTTTGTTTTTAAATGACAGATGGAGCTACGCCCACTTCATCGAACTTTCACCCACACTTGCATCAGTAACATCAACTCAGCTAAAACTAGGTGCATCACCGGCGAGCTGGAAGAATTTTTGCAAGGTGCAAGGTGGCAATCAATCAATTCTGATAAAACACCGGCTGGAGAACACGTTTATAGATCCAATGTGCATGTTGTTAAAGACATTGCTGGAATCAGCAACGGCGACTGCACAGCGACTCGAGAAATTGTGATTTGAAGAAGAAACAATAATCTGAAGTTGATCGTTGGCACACACCGTTCATATGGCATTGTCTATCTACTTCATCAATGGTATTAATGTTCCTAACGTTCACCGTCTGATCGTAGAATTACTTGCGGACGGTAGAGAGGTAGAGAGCGAACGACTACGATTCCTCCGGCACAATCAACAGAAGCGTCGTGAGGAAGAATACATTCACTTACGAGACGCTATCATGAGCAACGTCGACACAGTCTTTGCTATTGACAGCACATGTGTTCAAACAAAAAAAATGTCTTTAATGACCTTCTTTACAACACGTTCCCACGCGTTGCTGGATGTATTCGGTTGAATAGCAAAAGCGTGGATGACCTAATATACACATTTTTAGTTTGGTTAGTCGACAAAATACGCTCTAAGAAAATAGATAGTACAATTTCCTCGAGAATTCCAGATCCATCTATTGATCAGTTACTCATCCGTATTGAAATCCGATCGAGACAGAAATACCCGAACTGATCGCAATATTATATCCAATAATCCATTCGACTCAAGTCCAATCGAGTTGTGCAACTGTGTCAACCTTGAAACACAATTCGATATAGACGTCATTGAACTTCGTATTCCATTTCTGTGAAGCGAAAAGAGTAATGAATTTCCGGGTGAAATAAACACGCTTTAAAACAAAAATTATACACGAAAAAAGTCCCTACCGAAAAAAAGGAAACAGGCTCTAATATGAGTTCTGTGTAAAAGAACAACACAAGTGGGAAAAAATCTTGAACGAGAATTGTGATAATGATTTTATATTATGGATAAAGTTGTGGCAAAAATGCAAAGAGATTTATAGAAAAATAGTTAAGTTAGAGTCAGGACTATGTCGTCTAAGTATTTAAACAGCACCGAGTAATAATTTTCATTCAAATTTCAATAATTTAAAATTGTTTCTGCTAATGACGGAATATGGGTACTGTTCTATATTGTTACCACAAATAAGGTTCAAGGCCCGGCGTTGAGCTAGAACTTTTATCGCTTTTTATAAGTTACATTAGACGACGCTGGAAATGGCGAACAACCATTCACAAATGTCAACAATTCTCATATCAATGTTGAGTTCTGCAGTTCGATGAAGAACAATAAGTACATTTGCAAGTCCGTGAATTGATGAACCAATATGGCTGTGTTTCAAATTCAGAATACCGATGTGAATACTCCTCGATTGGATGACAACGACGGAATAATGCGCTACCAAATTGGTCGGTGCATCAGCTCCAATGATGTTGTCTGGCATATCTTTACTTTCCCAATTTATGAACGGGACCCAGCAGTTATAAATTCAGCTGACCATTTTGAAAACGGCAAATGCGCATTTTTCATGAAACAATTTTTGTGGCAGAACAACGTTTGCTGGGTCAGCTAGTTAAATAATAAAATTATGTAATTCAAGTCTTACTGCTACAAGAGCAAGTCATTAATGTATGAGATCCCACTTATGGATAAATACAATCCTACAACCAAAACCCGACACACAATGGAGAATTGGTAAGTCAATCAACAGGTGCTGCATCGTATAGAATAATGCAGGCACGAATCTGAAATCAATCCATTGTTCGTATACATTCTATCTTGGATTATAAAAAATGTGAAATGTGTGCACTATCAGGCTTCTGTTCGTTTTTCCATTTCCGATTTAAATTTTGTTTGAAGAGTCATACGATAGCTCAGCTCAACCTCAGCGTACCATCAGTTTGGAAAGAGAATATATTTATCTTTCACAAAACCACATCATCCTCAATATGCATACACACCATTTGTCAGCGGGATGTGCATCGCAGTGCATTCTGTCAGCGGACGTTCATCCCACGAACGGAATGACAAATCCAGTTCTCTTGTGGTCAGATCAACTGCTATTGGCACACCCGAAATTGGATTCGATTGTGATGCGAAATGCGAACCAGATTTTACTTTTGAAATTTGGATTCGATTTCGATTCAGATCATTTCAGAATGAAGTACGCACAGTGGCACGACAGATTGCGGGGAAAATTGATTTACGTGGAAAAGCTTAATCTCCGAATTAGGATTCTATCCAATGAGATAACAGATGCCGTATAATGCGACATTTCAGCGGCCGACATAAATTTTTTACGTTGTTTTTACGAACTGCTCCATGTTTCCTCAATGTAAGTTGTAAATTTTCATTCGCCCACTGCCATTATAATTCACAGCGTGAATGTATTCAATATTCTAATATATCGAATATTTATATATAAAAGAACGTTCTTATTCACAATTACCATTTAATGTTTGTTCAAATTTCTATTCAACATCGTGGTAGAGCATTTAAAGTTCTAATTTAAAAAAATTACGACTTGTGTTACAGAGAAAAGTATGCTCCCAATCGTCACGCAGTTTACGCTAACAACTTCTGTTCACGTGATCCGAATCCAGATTCCCACTGAGTCAAACAATCACACTTCAAACCACAAATGAACATTGAATTTATTTTTTCCTTTCAACTGAAGCTCAAACCACTTTGAAAAGGGGCTCATAACCCGTGCCTACGAACCAGCAACGAAAAACGAGAAGGGGATCCATACTAGAGCGAGAGTTACTCCATCCAGAAGGTTTGTCTTTTGCGTTTATAGGGGTAAACACATGTGGGGAAGTCGAATTTATTCCCCGATTCGGGTGGTTTCATCTTTCCCTCCATCCACTCCAGATGTGAGATTTCTTCTTTCTTCGCAAACAAAATTCCCCGGCGCGAATATACGAAATCCACTGCTGGTGGTGAACGCAAGGATGTGGCAAACGCGTCAAAGTTTAACCACGAGTGTGTGTACCCAATCCATTGTTATTTGCGTTCTGGAGCAGAGTTGTGAACTTCCATCCTGGCAGGAACAAGAGGTTCCATTTGTTTGAATTTTGCCGAGCTCGTGCAAACTGATGGCGGAGAGTTTGTTTGTCGGTGGTGGGTAAGAATCATTCATAAGCCAACAGCAAACCACAAATTCATGACGGGACGATATGAGAAACAGCTTGAATCGTCAACACACAGTCTTAGTATTTAAACGGAAATTTCTGTAAAGCGATTTTTGGCAGAGGAACATCAATATTTGTGACCAAAGCGTCATCCAAACAACAATTATAATCAACATAACATCAGCATATGAGAAAGCAAAACTTCCACCAGAATCAGTCATTTGTCGGCTACTTTCTCCAGCGTCACACAATGACTATTCGTAACATTCATAACTTTTAATGGGGTACCTAATCTGGTACGGAGGCAGCTTTTTCTCAGACCTAAGCATCATTAGCCAAAATACACCAAACACTGTGGCCGAAAAGTTTTCTCCCTTGGGTCCGTCCAAGAAGTTATTCGAATCTGGAAATGCGGCAAACTTTTCCGTATGCTATTTATCTTACGTCTGCCTCAATCATTGCCCTTCTGCGTAACGTGGAACGCAGCTGACTTTAAAACTTCCAACACACCATTAGGGGGTAGAGTGAGGCGCTATCATCATTACGATCATAATTTGGTCGAACCGTGAAGTTCTTACTGTCCCTGGGTATCTTTTCCCTGTTTTGGGTATGAGAAAATGTTCAGTTGTTACTACGCGTGATGTAGATACAGCAACACTGCGTCAGAGTTCTGAAATTTTTAATTTCACATTAACTTTTTTTTCATGATGGTTCTAGACAGGAAAATATATCCTCAGTAACGCTCCGAATACACCTGTTGTTCCTCATTCAATCATATAATATCTGCCTGTCTGCCTTTGGGACGACATTATCCTTTAAAAATATAGTATCAAAGATAACTTAATAGAAGAGTTTCGGAAAAGGGAAAAAAAACTACTCATATATTTCACTCGATCATTTCCACGTCACCCACACCTGGTTGACAATCTTGCTTTTATAAAGCATCACCAGATGTAAGTGACGTTTTCTAATCAAATAAAAAAGTCATGATATGAAAAATTTGAAAATTTTTGAGTTTCTTTTTATAGCCAGCGCCTAGAAGAACAAAATGTACTACCATTTTGAAAATATTGTACAAGACTCTGCTTTCACCATTCTCTTAAAGATTACTTTACCAGAACGTGGTCATCGTAATAAACAAATAATTGATCGCTGTCAAGATTATTGTGCATAGACAATTATCCTGGTATACCGCGAAATTTTCCAAAGGGCATGGCTGGATAAGGAAGTAAAAAGTGCCCCCAAACCAAATCACCAATTCTATGGAAAATATAATATTGGGCACAAAATGTGAAATTTTGGCTGTTTTTGCAATGTTTTGCACGCCGTTCTCAATAGCTTCGAGAAAACAACTCGAAAAAAATACTGAAAGTGCGTCTTACATAAAAAAAAATATCAAGTACCAAAAAGAACTTCAAATTCCGAAAAAAAACATTTCCTTTTTTAGAGATTCAGTATTGCTCTAATTGGTGTTCTTAGGCTCTTCGCGATACAAAAAAAATATGAAAAATATGTTTCCAAATTTTGATATTTTTTTAGAATTTTGAAACCCAGACAACTATAAGATCTACCAAAATTTGGTTAGAGAACGAAATGTAGAAAAATATTTACGTTTTCATTAAAAAATATCAAACAAATTTTTAAAACAAAATTTCTTTGAAAATAATTATTTTGAAAATTATAATTCATTTTTCACAAAAATATGTTTTTTTATACTCCGAAAAATAGATATGAATAGTCCAACAAGTTAACCATACATAAGAAAATGGGCACTTTTACAGGGAAAGAGTTTTTCCAACAACACCTTTTTATCTTTTATTTGAAAGATTACTATTAATGTTTAACTCGTATCATTTTTAAACCGACATAATTAGATAAGTATATTTATTGAAAAAACATCACAAGTAGCTGTTTAACAACATGATTAGACAGGTATACTTATTAAAAAATCATCACGAATGACAAGTATTTGGCAACATAATTCGAGATTCTTATTGAAAAAAGCATCACAAGTTTTGAAAAATAAAATTCAAAAAATGCCTTCTCATGTACTGCTAGATACTAGATACTGTATTGCTCGTCTTCATCGGCTTCTCCTTCATATTCTTTTTCTCCATCTTCGTCCTCAATTGGAATTTCTTCATCTTCCATCTGAACTTGGTCTTCAATCTGAACATCCTCTTCACCGGCACCATGAGAAGCTCGAATCTCTTCCTCGATATTCAGTAAGTTCAGGACTTCTCCGCTTACAGCTGGTTTTCTCTTCGTTGGTTTCTTCCTCAATGTCGATATGTGTGGGTCAGAGTTGATCAATAATCGATTCATTAGATCGGTATTGGTCCTTAATCGGGATGTCTTTAACGTAAAACTTTCCCGTTACCTTCTATAAAATTTATTTGAAGCTTCAGCTGCTTCCTCGGATAGTTGCCCTATAACATTATCAATTCAATTAGTTGGCAAATGTGTCATTTTTTCAAAAAAGCAAATTGGCTATAATTTGATATATCGATCATCTGGATCGGTCCAGTAGTTCAAAAGTAATAAATTTTTGAAAAAAGTCATTTTTAAAAAGAAAGTGAAAAATTATTTTTTGGACCATCGGTTCAAAAATTAATGAAAAATCATAACTCAAAAACGAAAAAAAATGCCTCTCTGGTTTCGACATATGTTATGTGAAAAATCCTCAACGTTTCAGAAAAAATAAGAAAAAATATAGCGCCCTTGATCCGGAGACTATGAAAACAATAAAAGACGAATACAATCAATAACAACGAGAACAGATTTCGAATTTTCTGCAGGTGTAGTATTTTTTCAGAAAAGACAAGGTGATGGGCTTTAATTTGATATGTCGATCATCTGAATCGGTACTTGATCATCTGAATGTACGAGTAGTTCAAAAGTGATCCTAGATGCCTTGAACATCCTAGAATAAGGGACTATAGGATTTTTTTTGTTTTTATGCAACTTCGATTTTTTTGGGATTTGGCCGCCTAAATTTCCTCAGGGACTACTGTGCGTCACTCAGATATGGGTGACACTTTCCTCGGTCATACTGAATAGGATTTTTAAAAGTAATTTGATAGAATAGGCACCTAAGTGTAACTACAGGATAAGTAGAAAAATAATAAAATTGCAACTAGGAGTAGTGGTGGCAAAGTGTTCACGTGTTGTAAAGTGGTCACCTGCTTGTTTGCTAGTAGCACTATTGACTATTGACACCCTATTGATAGTTACATTATATTTGAAGAATTTCATGACTTTTGTGTCACCATGTACTTCAGTGGAGCTGTCACATGTCAAAATATAAATAAAAACAAAAATCGCTCTTCCGGAAGCCATTAGGCCGTAGTTATGTGCATTTTTAATTTAAGGAATTTCTAGTGAAATTTAGTTTATTTGACCTGATTTTTTCGACAAATGAACAGTTTGGACGACTGTTCATATTTTCTAGGAGAGGCGAACAGATATTTTGTTCAATTTTAGCGATTGTTTCGCATAGAAATCACGTTTTTGTTCAGGGGCAATGTGGTCAGTGGAGGACTACTATTTACAATGTTCTCTTTTTTTAAAAAAGCTGATATACCTTATCACCTTCTGCTCTCAAAGGGGTCCCTTTTGTGGCTTTGACCGAGGAAAAATATGCCACCCCAACCAAAACCAAGCATCATTATGAAAAACGTTATGTGTTTCCTACTACGTTTTTGTATGTATGAGAAAATTTCAAATACAACTCAGGATGAATAGGCCTAGCTCATTTCATACATGTACAGGGTCGTTCAGAATAAACGCTCACGCAAAAATTCGAATAGCTCCTTATAATTTTTTTTTCGCCCCGTCGATGCACTCTCCACTTCGGGACGATAATATTTGGCTACTCGTTCAGTCTGATCGGATGGTTTTTAGTGTCAAGATGTAGAATTTACAAGAACGTGTATTTTTAGTGAAATCGTATTACTCGAGCAACCGAAGCCTTAATCAAACTTTGTCCTCTTATGGTAAGAATTTCTACATTTCTCGTCGTCGATGGAGGTAACAGTGGAGGTAACTGTGGGTACGTGAAGTACCGTTGCTATGTTAATAAGGAACTTAAAGAAGAAATAACTCGGATTTTCGACAGCATCGAAGTCGTAATGTTGGAGTTGTGCATGAAGAATTTTGTTCACCGTTTAAAACGCGCTATCGGAAAAAGGGCTGCTCACATCGAAAATGTCCTAAAATAAGCTTTATTTTCGTTTTATAAAAATAAAAATCGGTTCACTTTTGTAGAATTTATTAAAATTTGTTGCGTGAACGTTTAATCTGAAAGACCCTGTACATCTTCGTTACGCTGAAACCCCATTTGTATCTGCTCCCGTGTGTATTGGCCCTGTCGCGATGCAATAATCGTTTTCCGTCGTCATAAGGGCTCCATTGGTGCCTTTGTTATTGCATCAATGCATTGAACTGACGCTATGGCGAAGCAGTTGTTAAGGTTGTGCGCCAAAGAGTTATTTGGGGAATACCAAGCCCATCGTGAATGTCGTGCTGGAATGTAATGAGGTAGTTGGGTTCGCGTGTCAGTTGCAAAACTGCCTTCAACTAGGATTGCATTTACGCTTATCTTGAGTATAATGAAGCAATGCTACTCTTTTCGAGGTTCTTGAGAGTTTATTTCGTTCATTTAGTCACCAAGAAAGTAAATGTCGTTCTAAAATTTCGGATGTGATTTGGTTTTGCTTGCCAGTAGCAAAACATTCTCCACTTAGGATGACAGCTGCGCTTATCTCGAGCATAAGAATGTAATGCAACTTTTTTCGAGGCCTGTAATATTGACAGAAGCGTTTCTTACGAGAATAACGCAATATGATGAGAAGTGTTTATATTCCTAGTCGCTTCAAGCCACCAAGTTATTAAAACAAACCTAACCTTAAGCTAAACCTATGGAATTACTATACTAATTCGAAACAATCAAATGCTCGGAATAGGAGCACCTCTTTCCAAATTTCTGAATTTTTTGTTGGGGAATTTCACTTCCAGGGTATCCAGGCAGGCCCTTTCGTGAACCTCCATTGTTCTCGCCAAGGGGGGCAGATTCAGAAATTTATTCTGAACGCGTTGGAGTCTCATCCTGTGTGTCTGGGCACAGCCCTTCCAGACGTAGACCACTTCTCTGAACCATTCGAGAAGTGAGTCACCAAACCTAATTCTTACGTTATCAGACGGAACAAGTCCAGGAGATCGCGAATGTGGGAATATAATAACCTGGTTCTTCACCGCATTGATAACAATTTTTATAAAAATAGTTTGTAAATTGTGGCTGCATGTTGCAGGATTGCAGAATTGGATGTTGTTTACACATGTCAAAAACATTAAAAAATGATGATCGATATGGCTGTTAATTTGTGAATATTTAAATAACAGGAATACAGGTTCGTAGTGATCCTCGTTGCTAGGGAAATTCAAAGGGTCATTCCACGACAGATTTCGTAGGGCCGAAGTAAATTCGAATGAATTTATGCCGAATCGACACAATTCGCTGAACATTTTGAATCATTTTAGTGGTACGACAACCACAATACATACACGTATCCGCGAATCGGACTCCCCCTGAGAAGCTTGTTGAACTCATTTGCAGCCCAACAATAGAAGCATCGACCTTCCCAGAAAACTACACCAACCGTAAGCAAGGCACTACATTATAACTTCAACATGACTTTCCAACTTTGATTATGAGGCACAAGTTGTAGGGATATGTTTGTCTATGTGTGTATGCGGGTGCGTCTTTCATCCTGGTGACGAAACCTCTTTACCAAGAAAAATGTAATTGCTGGAGCAATTTTTGCGGTGACGTTACTTCCTGCCAGCAGTCGGTTCGCATTCGTGTTATGTACAGAGTAGTGCTGTATGTAAAAACAAAATATAAATCACACCTGAACCTTTTCATTTGGTTCGTTAAAATGTTCACTTCTGTTGCTGCTTATGTAGGGTTCTCCAACCAGCGGAATATATTTCAACAGAAGCCGCACAGATGGAGAAAACTTTGCAGACTTTGTTAAATATTCCAAGGAACGGCGTGTTATATAATCGTGATTGAAATTTGTGCCCTTCCTTTTAGTTTGCTGAAAATTTTATATGTTGATCTCAGACTTCTGCTGAACGATTTTATGGAACAGGATCAGCAATTAAGAACCGAAGGAATGTTCGGTTGAAACTAATCAAAGTTTGGCCCTGCTTGTGCATCTGTACGCAACATTCATGTGATATGAAGCAAAACGAATAGTAGCAGGTATATAATTGAATCAATAATTTCTCATTAAATAAAGTTTAGGGTAACATCTGTCAGAATATAACTGAAATTACCAAAGTTTTGACATGAATTGTGGAATGTTCATTAGAATGGTGATCTCGATTATTTTCATGGTTGTCATCACATATTCTAGTTTGATAGAATATATAACTGCCGCAAGTTCATCGTCGCCATTCGCACTGTTCATCAATATTTTTCGCCGAAAAAATTACTCTTGGGAATTGAAAAATCGCATAAAATCCACTCGACACTTCTAATGAATGTACACACGAATAACCAGTGACAGAGATTTAGGGTCTGAAGCCAACAGATAAAAACTTCCGTTGCGTCTAAGGCACACGAGAGCTGTATGAGATAAAAAAAAGATATGTTCATTTGCTTAATATTGTGGTGCACCGCATAGGGAAGCCGTTGGCACGGTGGTGTGAAACTTCAACATACATTCCAGAATCACTTTGCAGATGCACATATTTGAATCAAACCCCACCAGCATACATACACTACATGGAAACGTCTCCTCCAATCGTCACAGGTCGTGTTCCAAATGCAATCAGTCGTGATGAAGCTAATGTTTATTAATTATTAAGGAAATTGTTCGGGCGCGTGCTTTTGCATTGTTAATGTATCAATTTGTGAGCAGGTCCGGAAAGCATGAACTAAGTTTTCCGGCCCCTAAAACCATCCATCTGTTTCAGGTAGACGCTTCTATTGCTGCGGGAGAATCATTTATCATGAAAGTTGCATGTTGCGGATGGCGGTACATCCTTCTTTTTTGTGTCGAACATAACTTCGCATCTCATACCCTAGCTCTCGTGGTTGACGAAGAGCATGTCGATGTTGTGGACGTGTAGGGCTGATAATGCGATATACATTGGTGTCAGATACTTGTGGATTGACGAACAAGCCACGTTCGGAAGCCGAAAGAGGAGTTTTTTTGTTTCACAAACATTATCTATTTTCCCAGTGATGTGTTTTCTTATTGATGGGAAAACAAATACGTATGTGTGAACTAGATAACACGCCAATGCGAATATGTTTGGGAGTGTTAATCAGAGTATTTTTGAGTTGTTCATCACCCCAAATAGGAGCAGAGATTACGTTGAATGATAGCAAAAATTCTCAATGATATTTTCATCTATTTCAGTATACAGTAATCGTTCGTCAAATTGGCTGGAAAAGCAACCCAGTTATCGAATTCCACTCCATAATCTGACGTTTTGGATATTGTTAGATAGTTGCAAGACTAATAACATACCATACGAGAAGACAAAATCTTGTCGGAGAGTTGCACTACCAAACCGTTGAAGAAGTTATAATTTATGAGATAAAAATGTGTCACAAAGAATTCGTGCCAGTTGCAAATCGGAAGGTACAGATGTTTTACAGAGATGGAAAACGAATTTTCAGAGTGTAAAAATTTGTGAAGCTAACGGATTATAGAGCAATTCCACGCCAAATCAGCCGGCCGTTGCCCCGATGCTCTCCATTTTTTTTTAAAAGTTTGTACGTGTGGTGGCAGGTACCAAAATTCTTATTTTTTTATCAAATGACCAATTTTACGACTGATTTTTGATAAGGATTTTTTATCTAGGACAAATCGATCGGTCGCTCATCCGAGCCTCTTCGATTTCTTTTTTGAAACATGGTAGGGGAGAAGGGGGTAAGACGGACATGTTAAGGAAAACTTCAATTGTATCTTTGGAAATTCATGTTTTCAAAAATTTAAAAGCAGTTTCTTACAGTTCAATATACTGGTTTTCGAAGTAACTGGCCAAATGTTTTATAAAAATGTGTTTTTCCATGTTTTTTTTACTGAAATTGAAACAAGCCGAAAAGTAGAACTTTTTTATCGGGGCGGGTATAATGGACATGTAGTGGGGGGAATATGGACAGGTTCATAATATACGAAGCGTAGAAGTTTATCGCTCGCGAGAGGAATAATTTTACTCTCTCTCAGTGTTTGTGCGTCCAGTAACTGAAATAGAACAAAAAGAGAAAGCAATACAAAAAAGAGTTCAATATTCTTCCCTTCACTTTCCATCATGCATTGGATGTGATTATGGATGTGACTGTCCATTTCACCTCCCCAGTGCAATTATTTCAATAATCTAAATTTACCACTTACGAATGAATTTACTTTTCCCTACATACCTAATATCGCTTATCTGTCAACTCACAAACCGAAATATAACCATCAGCGAATTCAATTTTGCAATTAAGCCATTCAAAATGCTTAACATCGAAGCCTTTCGGTTTTTGTTTCCCTATTTCACTTTTGATCAGTATTCATTGTCATAGGATGGTTTAAATATTATAGAAAAGCATGCAGAAGGATTTCCCATCAACAGAAATTTGAAATTCATAATTCAACTATACAAATCAATCACCTGTCCATTATACCCCCACTGTCCGTCTTACCCGCGGCTCCCCTACATATAATGGAAACTACCTTCAATAACAATTTTCTTTGTCATATGACCAATTTAAATTACGACTGATTTTTTGAAAGGGCGCGTTCAAAATCATTGATCTTTCTTTTGAAAAATCGTAACTCAAAAGCCAGATGTTTGATTGAAATATGATGTATGACAAAGTTGTTGGAAAATCAATGAACTATTAAAAAAAATAACACAAAAATAACACACTAAAAATAAAAATACACTGTCAAAAAATCTTACTCAAAAATTTAATATAATATTAAAAAAAAATTCTATCTCAAAACACCCACATTTCCATATTTTTTTCCCTTTTTTTTGGAAAACACTTGTTATTTCACAAAGTTTGACGTATAATGGTGCCGCGTCGGACTCATCAAAGTGGAGATATAAGTTTTTGGAAAGGGCTTGGCCGGGTTAGGAAGTGAAAAGTGCCCCCACACCAAATCACTGTATGGCAAATACTGTAGATGATATTAAATAATAAATTTTGGCGGTTGTTTTGGACCCGTATGTGGTTTAACATAGGATCTATAGTGAAAAACGTACTTTTTGTCTATTTCACGCCATCCTCAGAAGCTTCGAGATAAAAATTAAAAAAAACTGAATGTACATCTCACTACGGTGCATCAAAAAATTATCAATTATCAAGAACAAAATTCATCAAAAATTGAAGTACTAAAAAAAATATTGAAATTTTGATTTTTTTTTTGGATTTAGAGATTCAGTACTACTCTAATTCATTTTTAAATGTGTTTCTACGGCTTTTCTAGATATGTGTGATTTTTTTCAGTATTGCGCGGTACAAAAACAATTTTTTCATCAAAAAATCATATACTAAAAAAATTGAATTAACTTTTATTTTGATTTTGAATTAAATGTTATTTTTTTTATTTTGAGATTCAGTACTACTCTAGTTTGTATTCATATGAGATTTTTTTCAGAATTTTTCGAGTATTTTTCGCAGTTTCGCAGCAGTTATTTGGAAAAAGAATATTACTTTGGGACTCACTTTTACTCTAATTTTTATTTAAATGCGTTCGTATGTGTTGTTTTTTTCCACATATAGCGTAATTTTTTCTTAAATTTTCAAGAGGATTGCGCGAAAAAAATATGTTATTTCTGCCTTTGGGCATTTTAAATTTATATTGAATTGGGAGACCCATTTATATTTATTTAAACTTTGTTTTTTATATGTCTAAATTTAATCGGTATATTTAGAGCATTACGCTGTACAAAGATTTTTTCTCGTATCTTAAAATATATTAGATTATCGTTACATTGGATTTAGATGGTATACCAAATTCATAGGAGTCAGCAGTACGAATATAAATAAATTTTAAATTATTTTTTTGTACCGTGCAACACTGAAAAAAATCAGAAAAAAATCACACATGTCTAGAAAGGCCGTAGGAACACACACACATATTTTAATATGAATTAGAGTAGTACTCAATCTCAAAATCCAAAAAAAAATATAAATTTCAATATTTTTTAGTACTTTAATTTTTGATAAAAATTTTTTTGATTATTTTTCATGATACACCGTAGTAATACATTCATGATACACATTCAACTTTTTTTTTCAAATTTTTATCTCGTAGCTACTGAGAATGGCATGAGATAATCGAAAAACGTTTTTCACTGTAGTTCCTACGTCAAACCACAAAGGGGTTCAAAACAACCGCCAAAATTTCTTATTTGATTTTCTATACAATATTTGCCATACTGCTAGTGATTTGGTTTGTGGGCACTTTTTATTCCCTTACCCGGCCAGGCCCTTTATTAAGAGTTCAATACTATGTGAAATCGTACTCATTTGAGATAAAAAACATAAACAATAGAATCTACATGCCATTCAACATGAAAAACTATTTATAATATTTCACCTACAACTAACCATTCTCGAGATAATAATCATATTGATATTATAAAAAACATGCTCGTGAAATATTCGAAAATGCATACTGCTGCTGGACATTATGACCAAGGTTTCGACATCATCTTTTAACAGCGTATTCAAAATGTTATTTTTCCTAAATAGTTCATTAATTTTCCAACAGCTCTGTCAAACATCAAACATCTGGATTTTCAGTTACGATTTTCTGAAAGAAAGATCAATGATCTTAAATAAGCCCTTTTTAAAAATCAGTCGTAATATGAATTTGTCATATGACAATGAAAATTGTGATGTTGGATAGTTTCCACCATAAGTGCTATGTTTAAAAAAATGCATAGGGTCGGGTCAAAATTTGCTGTTTTTGGTCGATTTGGCATGGAATTCCTCAATAACTCGGAATCCAGACGTCTGCCTAAAATATGATGTACGACAAAGTTGTTGGAAAAAATCAATGGATTATTTCGGAAAAATAGCATGGGGACATGTAAGCTTTTTTAATTTATTTCTCAACAATTTCGATCAATTGAATAATTGTATTGAATTATATTGAATACGCTCTTGTAAAAATCAGTCGTTTGAAAAATTTTGAAATTGGCCATTTAAAAATGAAAACTGGGATTTTGAACAGACCCGACCGCATTGTTAACGTAGGAATACAAAATTAATGCGGGCGAGGACAAGCGTTGCGGAACAAACTTTCATCTTCAGTTTTCACCGAAGAACTCAGCAAATACATCTATTACATCCGGATGAGATATGCTGTACTTTGAAGCCACCTTTAACTCGGAAACAATGTACAGCATCCTCTGCGTTTTTCTTTTTTCACGTGGCAATAATTTGTTCTGTCTGAAGCTTCGAAAATTTCCTCCAACTTCGAGAAGTTAAAAGGGTTGCCTACCGTAATTTGAGCCTCTTCTTCTGCATCCCTTTAGTTTAGCACGAAATACGTTTGGAGTGCAAAGCACCGTCGGAAGCACTTAGACCCCTCTCGATGAAATTCCCAATAAAGCACACGCGAGAGACGGTTCCCAAAGGTAACACTGCACTTTGTCGCCGCTGTCAGCCGGAAACACAGAAATTGAATGTTCGATCGGAAAAGTCACTAATAAGTCCCCTGAATTCACAAAAACTTTTTTTGACAAAAATGTTATAAAAATCAGTTCGCTTTCATCATGTCGGATATTACTTTAGAATACACCGAAAATTTTCAAATAGAAACAGGACAAAATTATTGATTGATGATCCATTCTTGCCCTCGCGAGAGCAATATGCAAGAAATTCGATTCCTTATAGTAATGCAGTAATTGTACTATTCATCGTGAACACTATCGCGGCAGTCAGTGACACACTCGATCACAGACGATTAAATATTCGCTCCCCCGGCACCATTATTGCACATTTTTTAACCATTTCAATTTACATTTAGTAACGGCATAAAACAACACAACTTGCGTGTCATGAATAAATATTGGAGCACTCTCGTCAGAGGGCATGAAAGCCGGAAGCGGTGCTCCCATCGAACAACATTGTACCGTTGTTAAGTTCTTCCAGTTCTTCCATTCTTCCTGTGTATTGTGCAAAATCTCTGTAGAACCTAACAACATCAGAAAAAATGTGCTTCCAATTTTCGTCAATAGAAAACCTTCGAGGATTAGAGAATCACAATGTATACACCATACTAATCTTAAAATATTTCCAATTCGATTGGTGTGCACTGCCGTTCTACGCATAGTTGTCCCATGTTCCAAAATCAGCAACTGAGAAAAACGCAATCAAAGTTTTCCAGCATATTTGTCTACCAAAAGCTTTAAGCATTTCAATTTAGCAATACACAGGGTTTTCTAAAAGCACTATACTATTGTTTAATGAAATGTGATGAGATCCTCTCGCTGAATCAATCAATCTTGATCACGGGTTTAAAAATTCATGGTGGGGCTGTTATGCCTAGAATATCAACATGAGACAATTGAACTTGATGTTGCTTTTTGATATACTGGGAACAAACAATATTTTTTTTTGCGTTTTGCTGAAAGATTATGCATAGAAACATCGTTTTAAGAAGAAATGAGTGATCTGCAACAGAATATAAATCTCATTGTTATTAAGCATTCGCTAACACACGTGTTCTGTTGAACTTTTTCTTATTTGTTTGAGAATTAGTTCATTCTTCCAAACCAGAAAAGAATGCATTAGGCCTGCTGAAAGTGTGACCTGAAATTTTTGTACTTGAACCGACTTATTCGATGTTGATCTACAAAAAATACATGGTGGGACAGCTATGAATAGAATATCAACATGGGACAATTGAGCTTGATGTTGCTTTTTTAAAAGTTGGGAATACACTATATGTTTTTTTTGTGTTTTTCCGCAAGATTATGCAAAAAAACAACGTTCTATGAAATAAAGTGAAAATCGTCAAAAAGTAACATGGGACAATTATGCGTAGAACGGCCTGACGGTACCACACCTGTTAAAAGGATTTTTTCTGCCATGAACAATATGTGGACAACGAAAAAGTCACGGCTTGAACGTTATGACAATTGTCAAACTGAACTTCGATCTGGAATGTGACAAATTCAATGATAAACTTCCAAAAATCATAATATCCTTCCCAACCTCGCTTAATCATCTAAATATTCCTTCGTTGAATCCCTAAGAACAATTGCTTATTTTGTTTTATACTCGGCTTCATTCACTCAATAAAATTTCACTTGATAATCGAGCACATCGTGAAAATTGTCCTATTTCAAACGCTTTTTGCTCAGTCATTTCATGATGGATTGATGAAATTTTTGCGTCAATCGATTTCGACACTCCATAAAACTGTTTTATATTGAAGAAAATAATGTATGTCATAAAACTAACCATCCAAAAATTGAAAAATCTCAACCCCTATCCTAACGAAAATACCCACTTCTGATTGGTCGAAATTGACGACACATGCGACGGGTCCCTAACAGAGACATCAAAACCAAGCTGCCTGGGGGAAATTGGCATTGCAAATACATGAAAGTAGGGGGAACTTTTGTTCCTACTCAAAATGTATTCACTAACAGAGACATCAAAACCAAGCTGTAAGGGGAAATTGATATTGCAAATACATGGAAGTAGGGGTAACTTATGTTCCTACCGAAATGCATTCCCTAACAGAGACATCAGAACCAAGCTGTCGGGGGAAATCGGCATTGCAAATACATGAAAGTCGGGTGAGCTTTCGTTTCTACCGAAATTTATTCCCTAATAGAGACATCAAAACCAAGCTTCCCGGAGGAAATCAGCATTGCAAGTATATGCAAGTCGGGGGCATTTTTATATTGCAAGTAAGTGATACGATTAATTCCAGCAAATAAAATTCAAATTTGGAACTTTAATGTTGGTTGCTTCGTGAAATTTCATTTCAATAACAGATCGTGTATTGTGAAAAATTTAGCCCAAGTGTAAGTGTAAAATTGTATATGGTAGCAGTTGTGTTAAATATGACTTGATATATGAAACGATTTATTTCAATTTTCATAAATAAAAACCGAGGTGTGTTCTCGCTCGAGAACGGGTCGTTTGGTTTAAGCTGTCTGTTTTGTTGTGTTCATTTTCATCCAAGGAAAGTTTATACGGCGAGAAAAATTGGAAAAGTACAGAAATATTAGAAAAAGTGATTGCTCTACATATAGTATTAGGTGTTAGTCCAATTAAAATTCGCATTGGGTTGAATAAACACTCAGAAAGTAAAAATTATAAAAGAAAATTACCTTTACCATTTTAAATATGTTTTCTCTATATTAAAGTAACATGTTTTTACTGATGAGAAAAATTGATAGATGTGATCGGTATTGGTAATTATCTTATATTACATTGATGAGTTATTTTTCTTTATTTCATCCATACATAAAACAGGAGGCATCTCGTCTAGGACCAGAGAGGGCGGTTTTCATCATATCTCGTTCCACTCCGGTATTTTTCATCTGATACGCACCATCAAACGACTGTTTACCATCCTTCTGTCATCATCACTCAGTAAACACTGGTGGTGTGAACAAACAATACCCAAAAACCAAACAAAACGGCCCTTTTCAGGAGGCCTCCAAATCATTATCAAAGAGTTTAACGATGTAATTCTTATAACATATTCAAAATCAACAGATAGCCTAACGGAATCCTACGTCAACTATGCGGTCGTGTCTCGGACACAACCCTCCTGTGACTTTTTTCTGTTAAATGTCACCTTTACAACGGTCCTAAACTCGAAATTGTATGATCGATATTACGCGAGATATCGATCACTAAAGCCAGCTACCGAGAAAAAAATGGATTATTTTTTTCCCAATCTAATATTTTCTCAAATACATTCTCCTTCTTAATTTACAAATAAATGAAATCTGCTTTTCAATTTCAAAAATGTTTAAACTTTCCGCTCGTTCTGAGTTCTTCACATGTATCAATGAATGGAGTAAACATCGGTAGCGTCACGAAAATTGTCCTACTTTGAACGCTTATTGAGGAAGTCATTTCTTGAATTACTTACGAGATTTTTGCAACAATATATTTGGATCTATTGCAATATTTCCGATTCCTCCATGAGAAATGAAGCATAAAATCGTTGGGAATTCATTTTGGTAGAGTTTTTGTGTTGCTTTAAGGGAATAAAACTTTTTTTTTTTCTTCATTAAAGAGATTTTCAGCCAAAGGCTCGTTCATCTCTAAGAATAATACATTAAAAATAATTATAAAAAATGTTTTCCGATGAACTTTTGAACTTTTCGTCAATCTTTTTCTACCATTTTCCATTTTATATTTCTATTCTCTTCAATTTACGCTTGACAATTGCTCAATATACTTCGATAATACGTAATAAACCTATAAACAGGTGAGACCGTAAAATTATTAATATAAAAAACATCTATCAACTCTTAACGAGAATTATTAAAGCTTAAATGCAAATAAAATTTAAAGCGCATCACAAATCGAAATATCATCACAGAACAACCTAGCTTAAAAGCAGCTGCCTCTTCCTCTAGGCATCAATGAAAGCGCGAGCGCTCCACCGAATTTCATCCCCCAAAAGTCTCAAACTGTCTAATTGATGTTTATTTTCACTCTCTCTCTCGTCATCCTGGCGCACCCACACGGATGGCAATTTAAAACCGAAAAATCTGTTAATTTCGTTTATGTTTTATTTGCCTTTATTTATCTTCGCGAATACATCCGCAACAAGCTTTTCACCGACATTCTTTCGGTACATCTGGGGCAAAGCAGCATCACACCACACCATGTCATTCCGGTGTCGAAACAACCGACAACCATTTCGCTTTTGAGTGAGTCTCATCTGCATTATGTTTCACGCCAAGCTACAATAGAACACAATCGTGTTTTTTGGGATGCACGATGCGTGTCAGCTCAGAATTTCAATGATGCAAATGTCTCTCCCTCTCTGGAAGTTTGAATGCTGGGATTTGTTATTTTAATACGGATAAATTGATTGGATTTTCTGGTTGGAAAGCGTTCTTCCAGCTTCCAAGTTCTGAATGTTATTAAAGCGAAAAATTTGTTACGAGAAATGATGTATGTGCGGATTGTATTTTCAACTCCGAGGAAGGATGTATACTGCCAGTGCCAACATAAATTTTGTAATACTGTTCTCCATCCATCAAATCCGCCGGAGAATGGAAAACGAGCAGAATAATATACCGCACATCTTGGAACGCGTTTATATTCAAGCCCTACAATGATTCCACGCAAATTATTGATTTATTTTAACATGGCTATCACAAGACGATATTATATCCCGTTGTGCAAACTCAATTACTCAGCTCGCAACAGAGCTTTATCGAGGTCAGACCATTTCTTCGGCATGCTGAGTTTGTCGCTATCGCTTTGTACCATTAGTGCCAACTTCCGCTCCCAAAAAGTAAAAATAACTGGTTGAATTGGATGCACCACAAGATGATTTTGATCCAATTGATAACCTGCTTTGCTAACGCAACTGGATATCGGCAGTGTTTTTCATCATAACGATACAGTTTTGTTTCATATTCCGAGCAGTCATTCACATGTATCGATACAGCCTATAATTTATAATATTAGACATTTGCAAAAAAGTGACAGTCAAAACCAATGATAAAATGTTTGCGTTATTCCATAAAAAAACAAGCATAGTTCATTGTTCAGTTTTTTTAGTTGTTATAAGACAAAACGGTACAATCATGTTTCGTAAACATAAAAAAACTTCCTTATGTGTTACTTTGTCTCCAGATTTTCGCGTTACGGTCCAGCTCAACTTGTGGCTTGAAATTCACCAAACCAACACAATTCTTTTTTCCAATGTACCATTTTGGTTCAAATTCAAAACACATAAGCTTTGATGGCCATTAACCCTCCTGTACTCGCGTGCAAAATCATAATACGTATACTCGCGCACGGTGTCACAGACCGAAAATTGAACTTCTCTGTAATGTTGCCATTGTGTATTTTTCAGGCTTTATTGGCGTTTATTTTACGAAAAGGGTATGATTGGATGAAGAAAATCCAAAAAAATATTTTCTTCGTCTTAATTAAGTTTTAATAGTCATTTAATTCAGCCTCTTCAAAACAGAGTAATTTTTGATACTCCAACACAAATATCGAAATTCGAATTTTTCACTGTTATTAATTAAAAGTAAGCAACTGAATATAATTCATGGAAGTATAAAGAGCTATATAATAACATAAAAACGTATTAATCGATTGTGATTTCATTGGAGTAAGAATCAGAGCATAGCTTAACTGCATGCTCGAAACAAACATATTTTCTACATTTCATGCAGTTGTTGCGTGTTTTTCGGGTCTTTTATAGAAGAGAAGAATGTATAACGACCTTCTAGATAATTACCAGATGATAAAGATTCTGGAATATAAAGTTTGCATATTTCTAATATTCTTTGTCTCTGTATTCTTGGTAAACTAAAAATTAATACCTTTTTTTTAGATGGGGCATAAAAAGATGATATAAAAGGATTTCTAGTAACTTCCTTTTCTTTTTCGAGTTTTCTTGTCGATATTGTTCATTATAGAAAAAAATATCCCCGAAACTGTCATTGTTAAAAATTACCATAAGCCACCAATTAGTTTATAGTTTACTATTTACAATTCTTCCACAAGTGAAATTATTTCACAAGTGTGTATATGTATGACCATTATATTTAGTGAATAACTATACGAAAGTCAAACATTTATATTTTTCTTTTGAACATATGAATCTAACGACGAATATATCGACGAATAGTTAATGTATGGATCCGTTCAATCCAGTTACAAAAGGGACTGGAATCAAATAAGAATAGTCCGGTAATGATCTCATGCATTATATTCTATAAATATTCCACGCCACTAACATAAATTTATACATTTCATTCAATATTCTAGAATATGAAAAAAGGCACTTGCCCAAAAAAGTTACTCCTATACTCGCGTCGGTGTGTCAGACCGAAAGTGTTAAAAAAGTGACACACGTCCCCTTTGTACCAACACATGCGATACGCTAAACGATGACGAACGACGAATTACGAAGCTAAAGAGAATCGCAAAGTCGTAGTGTTGATATTTTCTGAGAAATGAACCAATTATTGATTTCTCGGTCTGACAGACCAATGCGCGAGTATAGGAGTGTTAAACAGTGTCTCATTCCCCAAAATGGTACTCTTTCGCGAAGTCAATTTGATTTTTGGATACAATGGAGCCTTCTTTTTCATTTGACTACAATAAAATTGATTTATAGGTACATATTCATGGTGAAAAACTAAAAATGTGTTTGATCACATTTGTCTCAAACTCCGAACACAATTTTTGTCACTGACTTATATTCCGAACACTTTTGTCTGAAATTCCGAACAGTAAAAATGCATTTTTTTAAATCATAACTTTTGAACTACTGGACCGATTCATTTGATCGATATATCAAATTAAATCCAATTAGCTAGCCTTTTTCTAAAAAAATGTTATACTTGCAAAAATTTTGGATTTTTTTTTTTGGTATCATTGATTGTAATTATTGTTTTTAGTTTACATGGTTTCATAACCAAGGGCTAGATGTTTTATTTTTTTCAAAGCTGATGTTTTCTTACACAACATACCCAAAAATCCGAGATATTGTATTTTTTTCGCTTTGAGTTATGATTTTCCAAAGTTGAGATGTTTTAGTTACGGTAGATTATTGGACAGATGATATGAACATGGTAAATCCATTTTGACGTAGGATTACGTCTTTCGGGAACATATGATATATTCATCTTGGATTGATGAGATTTTTGAATCAAACGATTTCGGCACTCTATAACAATTTTTCACCTTGAATAAAATAATTTATATCATGTAACTAACTATCGAAAAATTTAAAAATTTCAACCCCTATACTAACGAAAATATTCACTTCTGATTGGTCGAGTTAAAGACACATGCGGCGGGTCCCTAACAGAGATATCTAAACCAAGCTGCCTAGGGGAAATCGGCATTGCAAATACATAAAAGTAGCGGGAGCTTTTGCTCCCACCGAAATGTGTTTCCTAACAAAGACATCAAAACCAAGCGGCCTGGGGGAAATCGACATTAAAAATACATGAAAGTAGGGGGAACTTTTGTTCCTTCCGAAATATGTTCCCTAACAAAGACATCAAAACCAGAAATAAAATACATGCAAATACATGAAAGTAGGGGGATATTTGTTCCTACCGAAATGTATTCCCTAACAGAGACCAAACCAAGCTGCCCGGGGGAAATCGGCATTGCAAATATATATATTGCAAATAAGGTGAGTGATACGATTAATTCTAGCAAATAAAATTTAAATTTGGACCTTTAATGTTGGTTACTTCGTGAAATCTCATATCAATGACCGATCGTGTATTGTGAAAAATTTAGCCCAATTGTAAGTGTAAAATTGTGTATGGTAACAGTTGTGTTACAAATGACTTGATATATGAAACGATTTATTTCAATTTTCATAAATAAAAACCAAGGTGTGTTCCCGCTCGAGAACGGGTCGTTTGGTTTAAGCTGTCTGTTTTGTTGTGTTCATTGTCACTCAAGGAAAGTTTATCCGAGCAGAAAAATTGGAAAAGTGAAGAAATATTAGAAAATGTGATTTCCCATATACACTAAAGGGTGTGTCACATCAAATTGCATCACGGAAAAAAACGCTGTAGAAATTCGCCCAGTAGACCGATCCTTTTGAAAATTTTAGACAGTAAAATAAAAACTATTAAACAACTTTTGGCATTTTCTTTTTATTCATACTTCGAGCCCAAGCCCGTATGCTCGCACCTTCCTCTTTACCCCGTCCATAAGGTTCTGTACAACGTCAGGTTGTAGTTTTTTTTGAACAGAAATCCATTTTCTCTTGAAGTCCGCCTCCGATTTGACAACTTTTGGGTTCTTCCGGAGGGCCTGCTTAATAATCGCCCAATATTTCTCTATTGGGCGAAGCTCCGGCGCGTTGGGCGGGTTCATTTCCTTTGGCACGAAGGTGACCCCGTTGGCTTCGTATCACTCCAACACGTCCTTTGAATAGTGGCACGAAGCGAGATCCGGCCAGAAGATGGTCGGGCCCTCGTGCTGCTTCAATAGTGGTAGTAAGCGTTTCTGTAGGCACTCCTTAAGGTAAACCTGCCCGTTTACCGTGCCGGTCATCACGAAGGGGGCGCTCCGCTTTCCGCAAGAGCAGATCGCTTGCCACACCATGTACTTTTTGGCAAACTTGGATAGTTTCTGCTTGCGAATCTCCTCCGGAACGCTGAATTTGTCCTCTGCGGAGAAGAACAACAGGCCCGGCAGCTGACGAAAGTCCGCTTTGACGTAGGTTTCGTCGTCCATTACCAGGCAATGCGGCTTCGTCAGCATTTCGGTGTACAGCTTCCGGGCTCGCGTCTTCCCCACCATGCTTTGCCTTTCGTGGCGGTTAGGAGTCTTCTGAACCTTGTATGTACGCAGGCCCTCCCGCTGCTTGGTCCGCTGGACGAATGAACTTGACAAATTCAGCTTATTGGCGACATCCCGGATCGAACTTCTCGGATCACGTCTAAACTGCTTAACTACGCGCTTGTGATCTTTTTCACTGACGGAGCATCCATTTTTGCCGTTCTTCACCTTCCGGTCGATGGTTAGGTTCTCGAAGTATCGTTTTAGTACTCTGCTGACCGTGGATTGGACGATTCCCAGCATCTTACCGATGTCCCGATGTGACAACTCCGGATTCTCGAAATGAGTGTACAGGATTAATTCACGACGCTCTTTTTCGTTCGACGACATTTTTCCAAATTTACGAAAAATTGACAGTGAAGCATGACCAACGTGATCTATACACTCTTATCTGATTATAAGCGGAAGCTGAAGATATAATTTCTAAAAATTAAATTTCTACAGCTTTTTTTCCGTGATGCAATTTGATGTGACACACCCTTTACATATAGTATTAAGTGTTGTTAGTCCAATTAAATCGCATTGGGTTGAATAAACACTCAGAAAGTAAAAGTTATAAAAGAAATTCACCTTTTCCATTTCAAATATGTTTTCTCTATATTAAAGTAACATGTTTTTACTGATGAGAAAAATTGATAATTGTGTTCGGTATTGGTTATTATCTTATATTACATTGGTGAGTTTTTTTTTCTTCATTTCATCCATACATAACGCATCTCGTCTAGGATCACAGAGGGCGGGTTTCTTCATATCTCGTTCCACTTCGGTATCTTTTATCTTATACGCACCATCCAACGACTGTTTGCCATCACTCGGTAAACACTGGTGGAGTGAACAAACAACACCCAACAACCAAACAAAACGGCCCTTTTCAGGGCCACCAAATCATTATCAAAGAGTTTAATGATGTAATTCTTCAAACATATTTAAAATCAATAGATAGTCTAACGGAATCCTACGTCAACTATGCGGTCGTATCTCGGACACAACCCTCCTGTGACTTTTTTAACAGATGACAATTATATCGTGGCTTATTTCGATTATTCATGTGGTAAAAAGGTCCAGAGAGCAGTCGTATGCTTAGTTCTCGAAAACAGTAACATTTTCGGTGAAATTTTGATTAATTGACGATTATTATCTCACAACATACACACCGACACTGAGAGCCTTCGAAACATCAACTTTTCATAATGGTAAAATAATGAAACTTCGTTTGTTTCTATGAACGTGGGGGAGTGAAAATGGCACATGGAAATATCACTTTTATCCGTCTTCTTCGACGTGAATTCACCAATATTGACTCCACGCTATCACATTAGCCTTATATTCAGCGGGAGCTCTACAAAAATATATATTACTTCCTGAAAATAGCATTTTTACATGGATGCGGTGGCCAATCAAAGATAAACACAACGACTGACGTCACTATTTGCGAAATAGTTATTGCAGCGCATGCTATGTCGCTCGAAACTCGACCATCTTCATTACCTGTTTTCCAGGACATTGATTTTCACCCAAGGAAATTTTATACGGCGAAAAAGATTGGAAAAAAGAAGAAATATTACAAAAAGTGATTCCCATATGCTCTACATATAGAATTAGGTGTTGTTACAACAATTAATATTCGCATTGGGTTGAATAAACACTTAGATATTAAAAATTATAAAAGAAAATTACCTTTCCATTTCAAATATGTTTTCTCTATATTAAAGTAACATGTTTTTACTGATGAGAAAAATTGATAATTATGTTCGGTATTGGTAATTATCTATATTATATTGGTGAGTTTGTTTTCTCTTTATTTCATCCATACATAACATAGAAGGCATCTCGTTTAGGATCACAGAGGGTGGTTTTCATCATATCTCGTTCCACTTCGGTATCTTTTATCTGATACGCACCATCCAACGACTGTTTACCATCCTTCTGTCATCATCACTCGCTAAACACTGGTGGAGTGAACATACAATACGCAAAAACCAAACAAAACAGCCCTTTTAAGGGCCACCGAATCATTATCAAAGAGTTTTACGATGTAATTCTTCAAACATATCCAAAATCAATAGATAGCCTAACGGAATCCTACGTCAACTATGCGGTCGTGCCTCGGACACAACCCTCCTGTGACTTATTTTTTCGTTAAAGATCGGCTTAAATCGAATTAAATTCGATATGTCGATCATCTGAATCAGTCTAGTAGTTCAAAAGTTATTAATATTTAAAAAAAAGTAATTTTTGGAAAAAGGGATAACGGATGCGGAACTTTGAAAAATCATAACTCAAAAACGATAAAAACACATCTCTGATTTTGGATATCTGGTGTAATAAAACCTCAGCTTACAAGAAAAGCATGCACCGTTTTGTCACAAATTCCGAACACTAAAGCTTTGTTGGCCATTAAACGGTGTCTCGTTGCTTAAAATGGTACTCTTTCGCAAAATAATTTGATTTTTGGATTCAAAAGAGCCTTTTTTTCGTTTGATTACAATAAAATTAATTAAAAAATTCATGGTGAAAAACTAAAAATACGTCACTGACTCAAATTCCGAACAGCAGAAATGCTAATGATATGTTCCTCGTATCTCCGGAAGTTAAGGTCTATAAAAGGAGCTGTCTACATATACCAGGTGACAGTTTAAGAGGGTGGGAGTTGAAGCTTCAGTCACTTGACCCACGCGCCCTCTATAAGGCGACGTCCAGGTCCGAAGTCTTTGGGAACCGCTAACGACACATATTCCACACAAAACCTGACTAAGAAAATTTATTTTACTCTCGTTGGTCTGCGCCTGCAATCTATGTTTTGCAAGAAAAGAGCTTACAAACATTTGTTAACAAATGGTCTTCTTATATTGTTGCTCCAGAATTGGATTGTCCTTGTACCCCAAGTGCTTAAGTGCTAACACGAAAACAGCGAAAAAAAATCTACAAAAAACTGAAAAATTCACGATGTTTGTTTTTCGGGAATTTACTAACGCAAACATTGTATCACTGGTATTGAATTCTAATGAAGATTTTTGAATAAAATATCATTTCTTTCATCCATTTATTGTAGATTCTTACCTTTTCTACACTCAATATTAAAACAACAAAGAAAATAGTTGCAACAACTAGAAAAATATGAAAAATTAACCATCCTTGTTTTTCACAGAATTTGCTGACGTATATTTTTTGTCATTGATTTTGACTGTCACCTTTTTTTTCAAATGCTTAATATTGTAAATTGTAGGCTGTATCAATACCAGTAAATGATGTCAAAATGAAGCCTATAACCCTAAGAATGTAGGGGTATTGATTGTTCAATTATTTATTACATTAAAGTTCAGTAAATGTACACTTAAAATGAAGTGTTCGGAATTTGATTCATGCGTAGAAACTTGATTGATATTCCGAGCACTACCTCAATATCAATTTTAATGAAGATTTCTGCATAAAATATCACATAGCACATCTTCGCTACGCTGAAACCCCATTTGTATCTGCGATGCAACAATCACCTAATATTTTGATACTATGATGGACAATTGTTTGGTGGTGCAAATTATGCAGCCGCGATAATGAATATAAACAAATATAAACATAGTGAATGTCGTGCTGGATTGTTGGAGTTATTTGAGTTCGCGTGCCAATCGCAAAACTACCTTCAACAAGTATGGTATTTGCGCTAATCATAATGAAGCAATGGAACTCTTGTCGAGATTATTGAGATTAACAGATTTATTTCGTTTATTTAGTCACCAAGAAGTAAATGCCGTTCTAGAAGTTTGTATGTGATTGGGTTTCGCTTATCAGTAGCAAAACTTTCTCCAATAAGGATACCAGCTGAGCTTATCTCGAGCATGAGAATGTAATGCAACTTTGTTCGAGACCAGTAATAATAACAGAAGCGTTTCTTTTGAGAATAGCGCAACATGAAGAGAAGTGTTTATATTCTTAGTCGCTTCAAGCCACCAATGTATAGCTCAGTATGCATGCTACGTTGAACGCTTGTTTGGTGCTGGTTGGTTATCGTTGTACGAACGATATCTAAATGTGCGATTCCACTGAGACAATGCTAAATAACATGTAGCATGATATTGATAGTTGCAAGCAGGGACCGGAACACTCGCATCGATTTGCATTCAGACTGTTACTCGTTTGCTATCGTTTACCTGCGCTGCGTTATTTTGTTCCTTTATGTGTGACTGTCGATTGCCCTACATTGCCCTCAGCGAAAAGTATGTTCGCGAGTAGGATGAATTGCTCCCATATTTTCATTTCCTCACTCGCTCTGATGCATAGCGTGAACTATTCCGTCAGACACAGTTCGGCTGAAAAGTTCATAAGGTTGACGTCTAGATGGTTTTTTACGCGGTTTTTTACGAGGTTTTTTACGAGGTTTTTTACGAGGTTTTTTTACGCGGATTTTCCAATTAGCGCGGTTTTTTTACGCGGATTTTCCAATTAACGCGGTTTTTTGTTACGCGGATTTTCGAATTAACACGGTTTTTTTTACGCGGATTTTCCAATTAACATGGTTTTTTTACGAGTACACCCAGGTTTTTGCTTTGTGATAGTCAAGTACACCCAGGTTTTTTTACGCGGGGATTCGTACCCCCAGCGTTAAAAAAAACCTAGGTGTACTTGACTATCACAAAGCACCATCTTTCAATGGATACGAGTCAAAATTTGACAGCAATCGGTCGATTGGTTCGTGAGTTACAGCATTGACCGTGAAGCAACTTTTGTTATTGTGAAAAAAATCATAAATCAATGAAAACGATGGCAAAACTGCCTGAATTGGGCTTCGAATTGCTTCCGCATCCACCGCATTCTCCAGATCTGGCCCCAGAGGCTATTTTCTGTTCTCTAAACATCTGTGAACGTTTCATATTGATACGTTCAGCCGATTTTTCAAAGTTTGGAGTATATTAGAGAAGCATTTAATCGCAAATCGTATCAGAAGTACAAAATCCTACGCGATTCTCAGAACGAACGATTCGATCGGCTAGAATAAAAACGACTGAACGTATCAATATGAAACATTCACAGATGTTTAGGGAATACACTAGGCCAGAAAATTGCCTGCAAACATTAGAACTTACTGCGACATTTGCAAAATTACAGTGGATTTTGTAAAGCACTCCAAATACCCTGTTTTTGGCACTTTTTAGAAATCGATGCAAAAAAAATTAATAATTTTACAAATAACAAACAAATTATCAATATGCAGAATTTATTGGAGTTTTCAAAACAGCCTTTCGATCACCAAAGACGAAGGGGTAATTGCTCAGTCAAACTGAAATATCTCTGTGTGGGAAGGATCTACAGGAACGTTCTTAGAACCAAATAAAAGCTCGTTGATAAGGTTAATTTTATTTGCTATTGAGTTGGTTAGCAAAAAATTGTGTAAGTGTGTGTAAGTGTAATATTCTTGAAAAAAAACAAAGAAAAATCGATTTTTCATTTCTTCCCGATATCGTTGCCCACTACACCTACACAAACCAAGATTAAAATATGTGCGTGAAATATTCTAATACCTGAAAATTGTAGCTTCAAAATGATGCGCATCACATCGATATTCGTTGATTGTTCACAAAGTTACAGCAGGTCAAAAATCACCTAAAGTTTCCGACTTCGCACTCTGTTTCTCTAATTTTTTGTCGAATGTATAACCATCAGCGAATTGAATTTTGGTATTAAACCATTCAAAATGCTTAATATCGAAGCAGCTGTAATTACATCCACACGCGGAATCATGTATGATTTTCGGTGTTTGTTTCCCTTTCCCACTTTTTTTTTTTATTTAAGTCATTTATTTTTACAGGCTCAGTTACATTGGTTTAAAGGAGCCGAACTCTTAGCTATACTTTTATTAGTATATATCAACATGTTTCCTTAAATCTAGGGTTAATAAAGTAGGAAACCGATTACTCGCGGTCGACTCGAGATTAGAAGAGAGACATAGTTTCTTTTGGAATAGGAGGGGATATAAGGATATAGTACAATGTTCACACTCGCATTCACACTCACGCTCATCATACTCAATTCTTAAATCTATTATTATATCTATTATGTATATACATTTCAGCTTATTCTATAGTTAGTCAGAAGGGAAACAGTCGCTCGCGAAGGAAAAAAAAAGGAGAGGATAAGGGTGTACGGACAATCACACACGAAGATCGATAGTTTTAAGGAAAACATATATTAGGGACATGTAATCGAGGTCTAACCGAGCCAACACATCTCTCACTGGTACATTGGGCTGTCTACCTCGGGTCCGAAGGGAGTTTTCTAAATTCGATCTGGCAACAAGATACAACTCGCACGACCAAACAACGTGCTCGATGTCGTGGTAACCTTGGCCACAAACACAGAGATTGCTACTGGCAAGATTGAAACGAAAGAGTAGCGCATCTAACGAACAGTGATTGGACATGAGTCGGGAGAAGATGCGAATAAAGTCCCGACTCAAGTCCAGACTTTTGAACCACGGTTTGAGGCTAACCTTAGGGGAAATTGAGTGAAACCACCGGCCCAATTCATCTTCATTCCATTTGCGTTGCCAATTAGCGATGGTATTTTTACGGACTAAAGATAAAATTCATTGAAGGCGATTTGACGCTGATAAATGTCGCCCTCAATCGCACCTACCTTTGCTAATGAGTCAGCCCTCTCATTACCCGGAATTGAGCAATGTGAAGGGACCCAGACAAAGGTAATGACATAACAGCGTCTGGATAAAGCACTCAAAATTTCTCGTATTCTCTCAAGGAAGTACGGCGAGTGCTTTTCCGGCCTCACTGAACGGATAGCTTCGACAGAGCTAAGACTATCCGTTACAATGTAATAGTGTTCAACAGGTCGTGAGGCGACGCTGTCCAGCGCCCAATGAATTGCTGCCAATTCAGCAATATACACTGAGCAAGGATTCTGAAGACTGTGTGAGGTGCTAAAAAATTCGTTGAACACTCCAAATCCTGTGGACTCGTTTATAGTGGACCCATCAGTAAAGTACATATTATCACAATTGATACCCCCATACTTTTCATCGAAGATCATTGGAGCGATCCTCGATCGTTGGTAATCTGAATATCCATGGATATCTTGCTTCATGGACAGATCAAAATGCACAGAGGAATTGATGTAGTCAGGGAAACAAACACGGTTGGGAATATACGAAGAAGGATCAACCTGCATGGAGATGAATTCATGATATGAACTCATGAATCCGGATAGAAAATTTAGCTCGATCAGCTGCTCAAAATTTCCGATCACCAATGAGTTCATAACCTTACACCGGATGAAGAACCGAAGAGATAATAAATTGAAGCGATCTTTTAGTGGGAGTAGGCCTGCCAAAAACTCGAGACTCATGGTATGCGTTGAGGGCATACATCCCAACGCGATACGGAGACAAAGATACTGAATTCGCTCGAGTTTAATGAGGTGTGTTTTGGCAGCTGATTGAAAACAGAAACTGCCATACTCCATCACTGAGAGAATAGTTGTTCGATACAACATTATAAGATCTTCGGGATGGGCTCCCCACCAGGTGCCGGTAATTGTACGGAGAAAGTTTATTCTTTGTTGGCATTTTTTTACTCAGATACCTAATATGGGCCCCCAAGTACATTTGGAGTCGAACCAGACCCCAAGATACTTGAATGACATAGCATGAGTGATCGGTTTACCCAAAAGTTGAAGCTTTGGTTTTGCTGGTCTATGCTTCCTAGAAAAAACCACCATCTCTGTTTTCTCCGTGGAGAATTCGATCCCTAGCCCAATGGCCCAGGTTGAAAAATTGTTCAAAGTATCTTGTAAGGGTCCTTGCAGGTCGGATTCGTTAGATCCTACGACAGACACCACTCCATCATCTGCAAGTTGTCTTAGGCTGCAATTTTGTGTAAGGCAATTGTCGATGTCGCTTACATAGAAGTTGTACAAAAGGGGGCTTAAACATGAGCCCTGGGGGAGGCCCATGTAAGAGAACCGACTTACTGCCGAATCTCCGTGAGAAAAGTTCAAATGTTTCTCACAAAGCAAGTTATATAACATATTATTCAATAGAGGCGGCAGACCCCGAGAGTGTAATTTGTCTGACAAAACCTCTATTGAAACAGAATCAAAGGCCCCCTTTATGTCCAAGAATACTGAAGCCATTTGTTTTTTTTCGGCGTAAGCCATTTGAATTTCTGAAGAAAGCAACGCAAGACAATCATTCGTCCCCTTGCCCCTGCGGAACCCATATTGTGTATCTGAGAGTAGGCCATTCGTTTCAACCCATCGATCAAGGCGAAACAAGATCATTTTCTCCAACAATTTCCGTATACAAGACAGCATTGCTATTGGGCGGTACGAATTGAAGTCGGACGCGGGTTTTCCGGGTTTTTGAATAGCTATAACTCGTACTTGTCTCCAATCATCTGGAACAATATTATGCTCCAGGAACCGATTGAATAAATTCAACAAGCGATGTTTCGCCACATCAGGGAGGTTTTTCAGCAAGTTGAACTTAATTCTATCCGATCCCGGAGCAGAATTGTTACATGAAAGGAGAGCAAGAGAGAATTCTACCATCGAAAACTCGGAATCAAGATCGCACCTATCTTGTGAAATATCTCGAACATTTTTTTGTACGGGAACGGAATCGGGACAAACCTTCCGTGCAAAATTCAAAATCCATCGATTTGAATATTCCTCGCTTTCATTCGTTGAAGAGCGATTTCTCATGTTTCGAGCCACTTTCCATAATTTTTTCATTGACGTTTCTCGTGACAAACCTCCCACGAAATTTCGCCAATTAGCACGTTTTTCCCCTTTGATCAAATTTTTGAACTGATTCTCAAGGGCTAAATACGTTTGAAAATTTTCAGGGGTTCCACGTTTTCGAAAAGCTTTAAATGCATTTGATTTATCCTGATAAAGCTTGGAACATTGGCTATCCCACCATGGATTGGGAGGCCTTCGGCGAATAGTGGAACCTGGGATGGGTTTCGTTTGAGCGCGAACCGCGCTGTCATATATCAAACGAGAAAGGAAGTTATACTCCTCCAATGGAGGTAAACCATCTCTGGAATTGATGGCTAGAGTAATCGCGTCCGCATATTTTTTCCAGTCAATGTGTCTTGTGAGGTCATATGCCATGTTTATAGATTCAGAAGAACTCGACCCAGTGGTGATGGAAATTTTGATTGGCAAATGATCACTACCGTTGGGGTCCTGGATTACATTCCACTTGCAATCTAACGATAGTGAATTCGAGCAAAGCGAGAGGTCAAGAGCACTTGGGTTAGCAGGAGGTTTAGGTACACGTGTTGTTTCCCCAGTATTCAAAACGGTCATGTTAGCGCATAAACCGGGCTAACTGCGGTTGGAATGGTTCTGGCTAAGCACACTGTGGAAGTTAAAAACACAAGAGGTTATAGTCCAAATTTTCTCTTTATTTCACTAATTACGCATCACTTGGTAAGTCACTTCCACGTTGATGGTAAGGAAAAAACTGGCTAAGATGGATGATCTGTTCTGCGTTCCCTTTGCATTTGTCAGAAAGTTGGTGGGGTTTTTGTCCTGTCGGCTTCGCTCGGCTCGATCGTGTGCTGTTCGTTGTTATGTTGCTGCTACATTCATCTCGCTCTCGCACGTGACTAGGTGATGCGATGGAATGGAATAGACAATAATTGCTTCGGGTGATGATCGGAAAATGTGTATTGTAGACAAATGGAGGTTTCAATTTATATCGTCCTGACATGTCAGAACACGTTTTGCGCTCGCTGCGCGTGGCGCGAACAGGTCATATTGAAGCTGTTACAAAGGTCATAGATCAACGATGAACGATTGTCATCGTACTGTTCCCCCCAGGCAGTTCCGTGAGAGTTGAAGTCTCCCAAGATCAATCGTGGCTCAGGAAGGAGTGAGCAGATGTCATCAAGTTGTTTGCGGCTAACCGCAGCTCTCGGAGGCCAATACAAGCTGACAATACAGAGGTCTTTGCCTCTGATGTTTGCATGACAAGCAACAGCTTCGATCCCTCCAATAGGTGGAAGGTCAATTCGAAAAAATGAGTGGCACTTATTTATCCCCAATAGCACCCCTCCGTATCTGTCATCACGGTCCAAGCGTATAATATTAAAATCGTGGAAAGAGAGATCATCTCGCGAAGAAAGCCAAGTTTCGGACAGAGCAAAAACATCACAATTGAACTTATGAATTAAAAATTTGAATGCATCCAATTTAGGGATAAGACTACGACAATTCCACTGTAAAACAGTGATATCTCCGACCTCTCTATTCAAATTAGACATCAAGAGAGATAATCATTGCAAGGAGGGGCCATGTTTGCATCAATTGCTTGTAAAATTGTCTTTAATACTGGAAGCATTGAGATGACAAGGGTTCTGATGGAGTCGGAAATATTAAAACACGTGAAGATTTGATCCAAAAGGTCAGACAACTTTATAAATCCCGATTGGAAAGTTGAGCTTGACGGCGAAACAGGGACAGTTGGGGTTTTTGATGTCCCCTCGAGTGCTGGGTCGTTCGAAGGTGAACTATTCCCACGGAAGCCAGGAGGAACCTGATTTTGCTTGTCCACCGCTCGATATTTTAGGCATGCTAACAGGGGGTATCACCGATGGAACTTGTCGTTGAAGTTTGGGAATGGACACATTTTTGCGCCGGGGATTCCCTTGGAAAATGAACGGTGTGCCCTCTTCAGCTGTGTCCGCTTCTACTTCGTCAACTGGCAACGTGGAGAAGACATAGTGTGTGGGGATTGGTTGTTCTTGTTGTTGTTCGGCCGGTGGAGAAGCGCCCTTTAAAATTTCCGCAAAAGTACGCTTCGAGCGTTCCTTTAAAGAGCGTTTCTGTTTCTCCCAGTGACTCTTGTAAGTTTCACAAGCCGAGAGCACATGTGGAATTCCTCTGCAATATGGACACTTTTGATCAGTCGCACTGCAAGATTTATCCACATGTTGCTCTTCGCAAGTGGCACACCGCTCCTTGTTGGCACAATAAGCTGAAGTGTGACCAACTGACTTGCATTTTTGACAAGTCATGGGCTTTGGCACGAAGAGTCGCACTGGCAGTCTCAATTTGTCCACCATAACGTAGTCAGGGAGAGCGGAACCAGCAAAAGTTACTCGAAACGAGTCGGACGGCGTAAATTTAGAGTTTTCCTCTTCCTGGGAGACTTTGCCGAGTTGTCGGCATTCTAAGATTTTGATTTTCATCAAAGGTAGTTTTTTAAATCTACCATCTCCTTCTATAATTGATTCGCTCGTCAGACCCGTTTCGGTTATCACTCCCGAGATTTCTACGTCATGGGAAGGCACGTAGACACGATACTCTAGGGTAAATCTCTGGTCGACGACAATATCGTTTGCTTCTTTCCGATTATCCACGACAACACGCAGTTTGGTCGGTCTAACTTTTGAAATTTATTTCACGGAGGAGTATCTTGTCAGATCTTTCATGATCTGAATAACATTAAGCGCTTTTCCGTTTGGCTTAGGCCTGAGGAAAACAACCCATGGACCAGTTCCAAGTGCATCTTCCGGATAGACCTTGACACGTGGAGAGGTGATAACATGAGAAGGAGATGACGTGGATTGGGTGGGATCGGTGACAACAGGGAGCGGAGGTGGGATCGAAGGAAGGGCGGAAGTGCTAGGGGTTGGAGAGGAGTGAGTGGCAGACTTTTTAGAGGGGGGCTTGGTGGAGTTAGCTGACTCGTCCCCGGACGAAGCATCTCCTGTTAAAGTAACGCGTTTAAGTGTTTTCGCTGTTCCTTTTTTGTTATTTTTTACTAACATTGGGGAGTCATCGTCAGAGATCTCCATATTTTGAGACCCCCCTTCTGACATTCTACAATTTGTACTTATTATCTAATGTATTTAAAAATAATAATAAAAAATAATAAAATAGAAAAAAAGAATTAAATATATTAATTTTTATTCACCCAATTGTACACCAGTGCAGATAAACTGGCAACCGATGCTTGCTTCCCAATCGGTTGATCGCGCTCGGCACAATTGAATGTGTGTCGCACACTACCACACACAGTCGCCGGTGGTCGTTGAATCGCACTGTATGCGAATGAGTTGTAAGTGCGACGAGAATGGCGGCTCCTCCTCAATCGGATGATCACGCGCAAAGAATAGCTGCGATTATGAGTCGGCCAACGGTACTTCACCACACTATCCACGGTATGCGCAATCACACTGGTATTGGTGTGTACACGCGCGATATAATGCCAGCAATGGCGATGATACAGCAGAAACCAATCACTTTTCCAGCTCTGCTGAAATGATTTCCCGGTTTGTACACTGTCCAATGTTCCGCGGTGACAACCACGCGCGACGTGAGAAAAAAAAACCCCAAACGAAAGAAGGAGAAAAAAAAACACTTGTCCGGTTTTGTAGCTAACGAGACCAATCGAATATCCGGAGTCGCAACAATCACGTCTGGCTACCACAAACTTTAGACATGGAATGACCTTTCCCACTTTTGATCATTATTCATTGCCATGGTTTAAATAGAATAACATGTGTGTTCTCATTAACAGAAATCTGAAATTCAAAATGTAACTATACAAATCAACCACCTGTCCATATTACCCCCACTGTCCGTGTAACCCGCGGTTCCCCTACAGTACGAAGAGCGCGTCGGAAGTGACCGCCTTCAGCAAGATGTAAACCCGAAGGAAGATTGTCTTTCGTCCGGATCAGTCCTCGGCCCATTATGCCAAGGGAACACTAGAGGAGGAGGACCAACAGAAAATAAACGTTGTACCGAAGACCTCCAACTCTCCCAGCATTCTTTGTGTGGACACCGACTGGACAACATCGTTGCTGGACGAGCTGGACGGCGAGGGATCGAGTGCCTTTCTCAAGGCAAGAGGGCGGAGGTGGTAGCGCTGGAGTAGAGTAGAGTAGAGTTTTCAAAGGGCCTTTCTCAAGGCTAGAGACGAATGAACTGCAAAAGTTTAAAGTCTCTATAATACAATACCTTCCTTCCTTCCAACTCTCCCAACGTCCCCCAGCTGCGAGCGATAGAATATTTTTGAGCGAACCTCAAACGGAAGATCTACTCCAATGATTTCATGGTTAAAACGGAAAAGCAACTGATCCTCAAAGCCATGAAAGAGCTAAAAAACATGCCGAGATCAATCTTTCCATCGGTCTTGGTCAAGGTTCCGGCCAACTGCAGTAAGGTCGCCCGACAGAGCAACGATGCACTTTTGTAGAAGTCTTAATAAACATAGGATTCAAGTAAAATTAGATCCATTGACATATCTTTTTAATTTTTTATTCATCGCCATCCGAAATTAGTTCATTTAATCGTGGGGCACGTTGACTCCTGCGGTCCTGCGGTTTTTTTTTTGAATTTTCATTTGTTCATAAAATTAGTTACAACCAACTGTTTTAAGTCAAATATGCGCCGTTTTGTTCGATGACTTGTTCCCAATGAGATGCCAACTTCATAATACCCCTGTTATAGAAGCTCGCTTCCTTATTAGCAAAAAAAACTCGGATAGCCAATTTTCACAGGCCTCTTTTGTGGCTAACTTCTGACTACCTAGCTCGTTCGCCATGGACAAAAACAGGTGGTAGTCACTTGGTGCAAGGTCCGGACTATACGTCGGATGCAAAAGAACCTCCCATCCGAGCTCCCGGAGCTTCTGGCGCGTCACCAAAGAAGTGTGTGGCTTAGCGTTGTCCTGATGGAACACAATGCGGCCTCTGTTTATCAAAGATGGCCTCTTCTTCATGAGTGCTACCTTCAAGCGGTCCAGTTGTTGGCAGTACAGGTCCGAATTGAGCGTTTGGCCATAGGGAAGCAGCTCATAATAGATTATTCCTTGACAATCCCACCAAACACACAGCAGAACCTTCCTGGCCGTTAATGAGGGCTTGGCCACCGTCTGAGCCGCTTCAGCGGGCTTCGACCACGACCGTTTGCGCTTCACGTTGTCGTAAGTGACCCACTTTTCATCGCCAATCACCATCCGCTTCAGAAACGGGTCGATTTTGTTACGATTCAGCAGCGATTCACATGCGTCGATACGGTCAAAGATGTTTTTTTGCGTCAACGTGTGTGGCACCCATACATCGAGCTTCTTTGTGAATCCAAGCTTCTTCAAATGGTTAATAACGGTTTGATGACTTATCCCCAGCTCTTGGCCGATGCTACGGCTGCTACTATGCCGGTTTTTCTCGGCTAATTCAGCGAGTTTGTCGCAAATTTCGACGACAGGCCTTCCGGAGCGTGGCGCATCTTCGACGACCTCTACACCAGAACGAAAACGTTGAAACCATCGTTGTGCGGTGGAAATGGAAACTGTATCGGGTCCATAAACTGCACAAATTTTATTGGCAGCTTGAGATGCATTTTTGCCTTTGTCATAGTAGTACTGTAAAATATGTCGGATTTTCTTTTTATTTTGCTCCATATTTGCGACACTATAACTCACGAACGACTTAACCAAACAAAACACTGTCAAGGACTATATTATAGCGCGCAAAAATACCTTTCCAACAAGCTATAGTATGACTCGATACAATGAATACAACTAGAACTACGCGCTTACAACGACACCTCGCGGAATACCGCAGGACTTTTTTGACAGCCTAATATAATCGAGTCCGACCTGTATATGTCAAAAAGTTGAAGCGTAAACAACATAGTTTTTTGCCACTTCGAATATGTCGAATTTCGCACCAACGAGAGAGTTTTGGCGGGGAGTGTTACTCTATTACTTCAATATGAACGAAAAAGCTGTGGAAAGTCATCGCATTTTGGTGGAAGTTTATGGTCGCCATGCTCCAATTGAGCGAACGTGTCAGACGTGGTTTGCACGGTTTAAATGTGGTAATTTTGACCTGGAAGACTAAGAACGTTCCGGATCGCCAAAAAAGTTTGAAGATGAAGAATTGGAAGTTTTACTCGATCAAGATCCGTTACAAACGCAACAAGAACTTGCAGATACACTTGAAGTAACTCAGCAAACCATATAGATACCCCGGCGATGCATCAACATCGACGGCCGCGCGGAATATTCACGGCCAGAAGGTTATGCTATCTGTAAGGTGGGACCAGCTGGGTGTGGTGTACTATGAGCTGCTAAAACCGAATAAAACCATTACGGGGGATTTCTACCGACGACAATTGATGCGTTTGAGCCGTGCACTGAAGGAGAAACGGCCACAATACGAGCAAAGACATGATAAAGATATTTTGCAGCAAGACAATGCTCGGCCGCATGTCGCGAAACCGGTCAAAACATACTTGGAAACGCTGAAATGAGAGGTCCTATCCCACCCACCGTATTCTCTAGACATTGCTCCTGCTCTGTCCGATTACTACCTTTTTCGATCGATGCAACATGGCCTGGTTGACCAGCACTTCTCCAATTTTGATAAAGTCAAAAATTGGATCGGTTCGTGGTTAACCGACAAACCGGCCGATTATTTCCGCAAAGGGATCCATGATTTGCCAAAAAGATGGGAAAAAGTTGTGACTAGCGATAGGCAATACTTTGAATTTTAAATTTGTAATCATTTTTGCAGTAGTTTTGAAAATAAAACGAATTTTTACCGGTACAATTAGTGAATTGCCTACAAATAAGCAGAAATTAGTACTTGTTGAGATCAGTCCACTACTAGAGCAAACAAACATCGAAAAAGGGACACTCCCGGCCAGTTTTATGAAATTTTATTTAGAATCTCCTCTAAAACTGCCCATTTTACAATCACAATCATTTATACACTCACGGTGTGCACCAAACATTTCCCAAGTCTTTCTGACAAACTTGTTGCTCGTTTATCACTCTGTTTACGTTCAGACTTCTCGACAGTTACATATGGACCCCATGATGAACTCAACAGAACCACGCTGTGTGACAAACGTGTTGAATGAATCTACCCTAGACATCGTTCGCTCGACAGTCTGTATAAAGAAAATAGCAAAAACTCGCTCCGGCATGCGTATTACGAATATCATTTTATCGAAACGTTAAACCCAATTGAAACATCCCATAACGAGTTCTTTGAAATCGGTCTCCACAGAGTGAAAAGTACATTGTACACTGGCAGCGAGCAACGAAATTACGCTGTCAGATAAACAAAACCTCTTAAATATCAACATGCCCTGTCGGCCCGAAAGAAGAACATACAAATACAAATTGTTTAATATTCAAATATCAACAGCGTGATTGTTTACAGATAATTCGACTGCGAACTACTTCCAATCGCACCCGGACAGTAACAACATATTGCCAAAGAGTGGCGCGGGAGTGGAAAAATGTTACACCGAAAACACGTACATAAACCTATCCTATATGGTACACAACAGATATCGCACGATTATTTACCTAGATATTTTGAATGTGTTTGCGTACGTCTTCCGAGAGCAATAATTGCAGCCAACAGTTGGTTCGGGATGAAATTGATTTTTTCCCTGCTTGGGCCGTGTTTTCCCTCCTGAGCACCTTTGGGGCACGTGTCACGAATGAAAATTTCAAATTCGATATCCCATTTGCATCACCGCTGGGAAAAACTGTTTCAGTTATCTCCGGCCAAATGTTTCCACTCACTCACTACTGTCGGGCTGTAGATGTAATTGGAATTCTTTGTCAACTACGACTCTTTCACCTTTTAACCTTACGTTCCACAATTAAATTATTCCGGCATCAACACACTACTTTGCATGGAAATTATCTTCAATCTGATTTCTTTTTCCTTTTTATTCTCTCATCCACAACACCCAGCCTCCAGCTGCGACGGTTACAATAGGTATGCACCACACTATTAATATATAAACTTATAACTTTCTTCCACTTTTGTAAGGATAGACCATAATAGACGACCACAATTTTTCATTTCTTCATTCTTTCATTTTTATGTATTTCCTTATTTACACATTGGCGAACCACCTTTTTCCCGAGCAACACTTCAAAACAACACTTTTTGCGAACCCCAACAACTTAGTCTCCAAGCTGGAAGATGCATTCAATTTTCAACTTACTATTCACACAATATCATGACCCACCGAAGAGCGGACCAACGCACGAGGAAAACGGTCCCGGGAATAGAAACTGAAGTCTCACTTCCAGCTGTGTTTACTCCGCCTGTCCTGATTGTGGCTGAATGTGTGTCGGTGTGTGTGTATGGTTTATACCTGGAGTGAAACCGTGAATCGGAGCGACGCGGATTTTCCGTCTGAACACGACCAAAGTTTATCTCAAACTGGAGTGCAATGGTTCTGGCTGGTTGCGAATACCCGAAAAAAGCTTTTCCTGCTGAAACATTCTCTCCCCCGACCGATCTCACGGATGCTATGTACTGATAGGAAAGCTCCACGCGGAAAACTCTCCGAAGAACTGAGTTTCGTTAAATTTTCCACACTCTCTCTGTTTACCGGGAAAACTGGACGAAACTGTCCTCGCTAGTTTGCCTTTAGCGGGAAACTGAAACGGGAAACGAGAAACTTTGATAGTGTACTTTTGTTTTGTTTTGATTACAGGAACTTGATGAACTGATACTCTTAGTTCTGAATTGTGTTTTAAAATAAATGTAACACATCTTCTAATACGTAAGAGTTCAAAAGTTCAAAAATTCGCAGCAGTGTGATGTATGATGACTATAAATAAATCAACTAAATTAAATTGCTTCTACAACAACATAATTAGTGACCAGCTGTTAAAGCTTTTCGGAAACGTGGAACCATTGAGAATTTTAAAACGTATTTGGACCTTGAAAATTAATTTAAAAACTTTATCAAAGGGAAAATCGTGCTTATTGGCGAAATTTCGTGGGAGGTTTGTCACGAGAAACATCAATGAAATAATTATGGAAAGTGGCTCGAATCATGAGAAATCGCTCTTCATCGAATGAAAGCGAAGAATACTCACATCGATGGATTTTTAATTTTGCACGGAAGGTTTGTCCCGATTCTGCTCCTGTGCAAAAAAAATGTTCGAGATATACAGCAAGGTAGGTGCGATCTTGATTCCGAGTTTTCGATGGTAGAATTCTCTCTTGCTCTCCTTTCTTGTAACAATTCGGCTCCAGGGACGAATAGAAATAAGTTCAACTTGTTGAAAAAACTCCCTGATGTGGCGAAACATCGCTTGTTGAATTTATTCAATCGGTTTCTGGAGCATAATATTGTTCCAGATAATTGGAGACAAGTACGAGTTATAAAGGGTGTGTCACATCAAATTGCATCACGGAAAAAAACGCTGTAGAAATTCGCCCAGTAGACCGATCCTTTTGAAAATTTTAGACAGTAAAATAAAAACTATTAAACAACTTTTGGCATTTTCTTTTTATTCATACTTCGAGCCCAAGCCCGTATGCTCGCACCTTCCTCTTTACCCCGTCCATAAGGTTCTGTACAACGTCAGGTTGTAGTTTTTTTTGAACAGAAATCCATTTTCTCTTGAAGTCCGCCTCCGATTTGACAACTTTTGGGTTCTTCCGGAGGACCTGCTTCATAATCGCCCAATATTTCTCTATTGGGCGAAGCTCCGGCGCGTTGGGCGGGTTCATTTCCTTTGGCACGAAGGTGACCCCGTTGGCTTCGTACCACTCCAACACGTCTTTTGAATAGTGGCACGAAGCGAGATCCGGCCAGAAGATGGTCGGGCCCTCGTGCTGCTTCAATAGTGGTAGTAAGCGCTTCTGTAGGCACTCCTTAAGGTAAACCTGCCCGTTTACCGTGCCGGTCATCACGAAGGGGGCGCTCCGCTTTCCGCAAGAGCAGATCGCTTGCCACACCATGTACTTTTTGGCAAACTTGGATAGTTTCTGCTTGCGAATCTCCTCCGGAACGCTGAATTTGTCCTCTGCGGAGAAGAACAACAGGCCCGGCAGCTGACGAAAGTCCGCTTTGACGTAGGTTTCGTCGTCCATTACCAGGCAATGCGGCTTCGTCAGCATTTCGGTGTACAGCTTCCGGGCTCGCGTCTTCCCCACCATGTTTTGCCTTTCGTCGCGGTTAGGAGCCTTCTGAACCTTGTATGTACGCAGGCCCTCCCGCTGCTTGGTCCGCTGGACGAATGAACATGACAAATTCAGCTTATTGGCGACATCCCGGATCGAACTTCTCGGATCACGTCTAAACTGCTTAACTACGCGCTTGTGATCTTTTTCACTGACGGAGCATCCATTTTTGCCGTTCTTCACCTTCCGGTCGATGGTTAGGTTCTCGAAGTATCGTTTTAGTACTCTGCTGACCGTGGATTGGACGATTCCCAGCATCTTACCGATGTCCCGATGTGACAACTCCGGATTTTCGAAATGAGTGCGCAGGATTAATTCACGACGCTCTTTTTCGTTCGACGACATTTTTCCAAATTTACGAAAAATTGACAGTGAAGCATGGCCAACGTGATCTATACACTCTTATCTGATTATAAGCGAAAGCTGAAGATATAATTCCTAAAAATTAAATTTCTACAGCGTTTTTTTCCGTGATGCAATTTGATGTGACACACCCTTTAGCTATTCAAAAACCCGGAAAGCCCGCGTCCGACTTCAATTCGTACCGCAGGATAGAAATGTTGTTGGAGAAAATGATCTTGTTTCGCCTTGACCGTTTAGAGACGAATGAACTGAAAAAGCTTAAAGTCTCTATAATACAATACCTTACCTTACCTTGACCGTTGGGTTGAAACGAATGGCTTACTCTCAAATACATAATATGGGTTCCGCAAGGGCAAGAAGACGAATGATTGTCTTGCGTTGCTTTCTTCAGAAATTTATATGGCTTACTCCGAAAAAAAAACAAATGGCTTCAGTATTCTTGGACATAAAGGGGGCCTTTGATTCTGTTTTAATAGAGGTTTTGTCAGACAAATTACACTCTCGGGGTCTGCCGCCTCTAATGAATAACATGTTATATAACTTGCTTTGTGAGAAACATTTGAATTTTTCTCACGGAGATTCGGCAGTGAGTCGGGTCTCTTACATGGGCCTCTCCCTCAGGGCTCCTGTTTAAGCCCCCTTTTGTACAACTTCTATGTAAGCGACATTGACAATTGCCTTACACAAAATTGCAGCTCAAGACAACTTGCATATGATGGAGTGCATATGATGCATATGATGGAGTGGTGTCTGTCGTAGGATCAAAAGAATCCGACCTGCAAGAACCCTTACAAGATACTTTGAACAATTATTCAACCTGGGCCATTGGGCTAGGGATCGAATTCTCCTCGGAGAAAACAGAGATGATGGTTTTTTCTAGGAAGCATAGACCATCAAAACCAAAGCTTCAACTTTTGGGTAAACCGATCATTCATGCTATGTCATTCAAGTATCTTGGGGTATGGTTCGACTCCAAATGTACTTGGGGGCCCATATTAGGTTTCTGGTTTCTTATAATGTTGTATCGAACAACTATTCTCTCAGTGGTGGAGTATGGCAGTTTCTGTTTTCAATCAGCTGCCAAAACACACCTCATTGAACTCGAGCGAATTCAGTATCTTTGTCTCCGTATTACGTTGGGTAGTATGCGCTCAACGCATACCATGAGTCTCGAGGTTTTGGCAGGCGTACTCCCACTAAAAGATCGTTTCAATTTATTATCTCTTCGGTTCTTCATCCGGTGTAAGATCATGAACCCATTAGTGATCGGAAATTTTGAGCAGCTAATTGAGCTAAATTTCCGCTCCGGATTCACGAGTTCATATCATGGATTCATCTCCATGCAGGTTGATCCTTCTTCGTATATTCCCAACCGTGTTTGTTTTCATGACTACATCAATTCTTCTGTACATTTTGGAATTCCAGATTATCATCGATCGGGGATCGTTCCTTCGATCTTCCATGCGAAGTATGGGCGTATCAATTGTGATAATATGTACTTTACTGATGGGTCCGCTATGAATGAGTCCACAGGATTTGGAATGTTCAACGAAATTTTCAGCACCACCCACATTCTTCAGTTTCCTTGCTCAGTGTATATTGCTGAATTGGCAGCGATAAACTGGGCGCTGGACAGCGTCGTCTCACGACCTGTTGAACACTATTACATTGTAACGGATAGTCTTAGCTCTGTCGAAGCTATCCGTTCAGTAAGGCCGGAAAAGCACTCGCCGTACTTCCTTGAGAGAACACGAGAAATTTTAAGTGCTTTATCCAGACGCTGTTATGTCATTACCGTTGTCTGGGTCCCTTCACATTGCTCAATTCCGGGTAATGAGAGGGCTGACTCATTGGCAAAGGTAGGTGCAATTGAAGGCGATATTTATCAGCATCAAATCGCCTTCAATGAATTTTATTCTTTAGTCCGTAAAAATACCATCGCTAACTGGCAACGTAATTGAAACGAAGATGAATTGGGACGGTGGCTTCACTCGATTATCCCTAAGGTTGGTCACAAACCATGGTTCAAAAGTCTGGATTTGAGTCGGGACTTTATTCGCACCTTCTCCCGACTCATGTCCAATCACTGTTCGTTAGATGCACTATTGTTCCGTTTCAATCTTGCGAACAGCAATCTCTGTGTTTGTGGCAAAGGTTATCACGACATCGAGCACGTTGGTTGGTCATGCGATCTCATGTATCTGGTCGCCAGATCGAATTTAGAAAACTCTCTTCGGGCCGGAGGAAGTTAGCCCAATGTGCCAGTGAGAGATGTATTGGCTCGGTTAGACCTTGATTACATGTCCCATATATATGTTTTCCTTAAAGCTATCGTTCTTCATGTGTGATTGTCTCTTATCCTTATACCCTATACACTAAATGTGACAAATATGAAAAAAAAAAAATATATATATATATATATATATATATATATATATATATATATATATATATATATATATATATATATATATATAATTACATATATATATATATATATATATATATATATATATATATATATATATATATATATATATATATATATATATATATATATATATATATATATATATATATATATATATATATATATATATATATATATATATATTTCGAGATATGTTATGTGAAAAATGCTCAGCTTTCCATAAAAAATATAAAAAAAATTGGCGCCCTTGGCCCCTAAACGATGTAAGCTATAGACACCAAATATAATCAATAATTACGTAAACAAAATCCATTTATGTTCAGAGTGTAATATTTTTTGCATCACGGAAAAAAACGCTGTAGAAATTCGCCCAGTAGACCGATCCTTTTGAAAATTTTAGACAGTAAAATAAAAACTATTAAACAACTTTTGGCATTTTCATTTTATTCATACTTCGAGCCCAAGCCCGTATGCTCGCACCTTCCTCTTTACCCCGTCCATAAGGTTCTGTACAACGTCAGGTTGTAGTTTTTTTTGAACAGAAATCCATTTTCTCTTGAAGTCCGCCTCCGATTTGACAACTTTTGGGTTCTTCCGGAGGACCTGCTTCATAATCGCCCAATATTTCTCTATTGGGCGAAGCTCCGGCGCGTTGGGCGGGTTCATTTCCTTTGGCACGAAGGTGACCCCGTTGGCTTCGTACCACTCCAACACGTCTTTTGAATAGTGGCACGAAGCGAGATCCGGCCAGAAGATGGTCGGGCCCTCGTGCTGCTTCAATAGTGGTAGTAAGCGCTTCTGTAGGCACTCCTTAAGGTAAACCTGCCCGTTTACCGTGCCGGTCATCACGAAGGGGGCGCTCCGCTTTCCGCAAGAGCAGATCGCTTGCCACACCATGTACTTTTTGGCAAACTTGGATAGTTTCTGCTTGCGAATCTCCTCCGGAACGCTGAATTTGTCCTCTGCGGAGAAGAACAACAGGCCCGGCAGCTGACGAAAGTCCGCTTTGACGTAGGTTTCGTCGTCCATTACCAGGCAATGCGGCTTCGTCAGCATTTCGGTGTACAGCTTCCGGGCTCGCGTCTTCCCCACCATGTTTTGCCTTTCGTCGCGGTTAGGAGCCTTCTGAACCTTGTATGTACGCAGGCCCTCCCGCTGCTTGGTCCGCTGGACGAATGAACATGACAAATTCAGCTTATTGGCGACATCCCGGATCGAACTTCTCGGATCACGTCTAAACTGCTTAACTACGCGCTTGTGATCTTTTTCACTGACGGAGCATCCATTTTTGCCGTTCTTCACCTTCCGGTCGATGGTTAGGTTCTCGAAGTATCGTTTTAGTACTCTGCTGACCGTGGATTGGACGATTCCCAGCATCTTACCGATGTCCCGATGTGACAACTCCGGATTTTCGAAATGAGTGCGCAGGATTAATTCACGACGCTCTTTTTCGTTCGACGACATTTTTCCAAATTTACGAAAAATTGACAGTGAAGCATGGCCAACGTGATCTATACACTCTTATCTGATTATAAGCGAAAGCTGAAGATATAATTCCTAAAAATTAAATTTCTACAGCGTTTTTTTCCGTGATGCAATTTGATGTGACACACCCTTTAGCTATTCAAAAACCCGGAAAGCCCGCGTCCGACTTCAATTCGTACCGCAGGATAGAAATGTTGTTGGAGAAAATGATCTTGTTTCGCCTTGACCGTTTAGAGACGAATGAACTGAAAAAGCTTAAAGTCTCTATAATACAATACCTTACCTTACCTTGACCGTTGGGTTGAAACGAATGGCTTACTCTCAAATACATAATATGGGTTCCGCAAGGGCAAGAAGACGAATGATTGTCTTGCGTTGCTTTCTTCAGAAATTTATATGGCTTACTCCGAAAAAAAAACAAATGGCTTCAGTATTCTTGGACATAAAGGGGGCCTTTGATTCTGTTTTAATAGAGGTTTTGTCAGACAAATTACACTCTCGGGGTCTGCCGCCTCTATTGAATAACATGTTATATAACTTGCTTTGTGAGAAACATTTGAATTTTTCTCACGGAGATTCGGCAGTGAGTCGGGTCTCTTACATGGGCCTCTCCCTCAGGGCTCCTGTTTAAGCCCCCTTTTGTACAACTTCTATGTAAGCGACATTGACAATTGCCTTACACAAAATTGCAGCTCAAGACAACTTGCATATGATGGAGTGCATATGATGCATATGATGGAGTGGTGTCTGTCGTAGGATCAAAAGAATCCGACCTGCAAGAACCCTTACAAGATACTTTGAACAATTATTCAACCTGGGCCATTGGGCTAGGGATCGAATTCTCCTCGGAGAAAACAGAGATGATGGTTTTTTCTAGGAAGCATAGACCATCAAAACCAAAGCTTCAACTTTTGGGTAAACCGATCATTCATGCTATGTCATTCAAGTATCTTGGGGTATGGTTCGACTCCAAATGTACTTGGGGGCCCATATTAGGTTTCTGGTTTCTTATAATGTTGTATCGAACAACTATTCTCTCAGTGGTGGAGTATGGCAGTTTCTGTTTTCAATCAGCTGCCAAAACACACCTCATTGAACTCGAGCGAATTCAGTATCTTTGTCTCCGTATTACGTTGGGTAGTATGCGCTCAACGCATACCATGAGTCTCGAGGTTTTGGCAGGCGTACTCCCACTAAAAGATCGTTTCAATTTATTATCTCTTCGGTTCTTCATCCGGTGTAAGATCATGAACCCATTAGTGATCGGAAATTTTGAGCAGCTAATTGAGCTAAATTTCCGCTCCGGATTCACGAGTTCATATCATGGATTCATCTCCATGCAGGTTGATCCTTCTTCGTATATTCCCAACCGTGTTTGTTTTCATGACTACATCAATTCTTCTGTACATTTTGGAATTCCAGATTATCATCGATCGGGGATCGTTCCTTCGATCTTCCATGCGAAGTATGGGCGTATCAATTGTGATAATATGTACTTTACTGATGGGTCCGCTATGAATGAGTCCACAGGATTTGGAATGTTCAACGAAATTTTCAGCACCACCCACATTCTTCAGTTTCCTTGCTCAGTGTATATTGCTGAATTGGCAGCGATAAACTGGGCGCTGGACAGCGTCGTCTCACGACCTGTTGAACACTATTACATTGTAACGGATAGTCTTAGCTCTGTCGAAGCTATCCGTTCAGTAAGGCCGGAAAAGCACTCGCCGTACTTCCTTGAGAGAACACGAGAAATTTTAAGTGCTTTATCCAGACGCTGTTATGTCATTACCGTTGTCTGGGTCCCTTCACATTGCTCAATTCCGGGTAATGAGAGGGCTGACTCATTGGCAAAGGTAGGTGCAATTGAAGGCGATATTTATCAGCATCAAATCGCCTTCAATGAATTTTATTCTTTAGTCCGTAAAAATACCATCGCTAACTGGCAACGTAATTGAAACGAAGATGAATTGGGACGGTGGCTTCACTCGATTATCCCTAAGGTTGGTCACAAACCATGGTTCAAAAGTCTGGATTTGAGTCGGGACTTTATTCGCACCTTCTCCCGACTCATGTCCAATCACTGTTCGTTAGATGCACTATTGTTCCGTTTCAATCTTGCGAACAGCAATCTCTGTGTTTGTGGCAAAGGTTATCACGACATCGAGCACGTTGGTTGGTCATGCGATCTCATGTATCTGGTCGCCAGATCGAATTTAGAAAACTCTCTTCGGGCCGGAGGAAGTTAGCCCAATGTGCCAGTGAGAGATGTATTGGCTCGGTTAGACCTTGATTACATGTCCCATATATATGTTTTCCTTAAAGCTATCGTTCTTCATGTGTGATTGTCTCTTATCCTTATACCCTATACACTAAAGGTGACAAATATGAAAAAAAAAAAAAAAATATATATATATATATATATATATATATATATATATATATATATATATATATATATATATATATATATATATATATAAATATATATATATATATATATATATATATATATATATATATATATATATATAAATATATATATATATATATATATATATATATATATATATATATATATATATATATATTTCGAGATATGTTATGTGAAAAATGCTCAGCTTTCCATAAAAAATATAAAAAAAATTGGCGCCCTTGGCCCCTAAACGATGTAAGCTATAGACACCAAATATAATCAATAATTACGTAAACAAAATCCATTTATGTTCAGAGTGTAATATTTTTTCAAGACTAGCTTATTGGCTTTGATTTGATATGTCGATCATCTGAATCGGTCTAGTAGATCAAAAGTAATGATTTTTTGTAGTGGAAAAATATAAAAAAATGATTTTTCGGGCCATCGCTTAACTTTGAAAAATCATAACTCAAAAACGAAAAAAAACGCCTCCCTGGTTTCGTGATATGTAATGTGAAAAACAAATACAACCAATAATAACGAAAACATTATTCCAGTTTTCTGTAGCTTTAATATTTTTACAAAAAGACCAACTAATCGGCTTTAATTTAATGTATCGAACGTCTGAATTGGTTCAGTGGTTCGAATGTTATGAATTTTTCAAGAAAGTCATTTTTGGCAAAAATGCAAAAAATGGATTTTTCGGACCACCCTAAAATGGAAATGGTTGCCCTAACAAAAAAATAAAAAATACGGGTCTAATAATTTGCGATAAAGAACAAAACTATCACTTTTGACGAAAATCTGAGAACTACTATATCGGTTTGGCATGAAATGGCTGTACAGGGAAACTTCGATATAACGTACCCTCGTTATAACGTTACCTCGATATAACGTACACATTATCGAAGGCCAAAAAAAAATTTTTTTTAATTTTTTTTCTGAAAGAACAATAAATTATCTGTATTTTGATACTAAAGCTTGTGTTGTAACTTTAACCAATCCCGAAATACAACTGTATGGTGATTCAGGATTCTAAATGAATCAAACTTCAATCAACAGAACGAAGGGAAACATCATGAGAAAAGTTGGTTTCGTTTTCTTATTGATTGTATTCATCAACCTTACTCAAACAGCAACACAATAAAGTAGTATAAGCTACATTTCAGAGTTCTTTATTATGCTTCGATATAACGTACAATTCGATACAACGTACAAATTTGAAAGTAAAATGTACGTTATATCGAAGTTACCCTGTATATCTCTATATATATATATATATATATATATATATATATATATATATATATATATATAAATGTTCTGTTCGTTTGTGTACGCGTCAAAAACTCGAAAAGTGCGGAACCGATTGAGCTCAAAATTGTACACTATATACAATCCACTTCAAGGAGTGTTGTTACGGTATAAAAAATTGGAAAATTGGAAGAAAAATGAGTTTATATATGACCAGAGTGCGTTTCTGAAATTGAGCTTCTAATGAAAATCGACTATTCAGCAATGAATATGTGTTCTATGTGATGGAAACATATTTTTTCCACGTGTTTGACTAAATTATGAACTGAAATTGTGTTTCGAATTGATTTGAAATTTATCGATTTCCCTCATCTATCTCTATATACAGGGTTTTCCGTTTCGGGCTTCCGAAAGTATACAGCCCTGCGCTGACGACCGTTTGACATAGTTGTCAACCAAAGTGTCATATCGTTAGTTGAATGTCTGCCATTTTACAATATGGATCGTTTTAGCATCGCACAACGTGTTAATTTTGTTAAATTATACTATAAAAATGATGAAAAACCGGCAAATGTTTTTCGAGTATTACGGACGGATTTTGGTCGTCATGGACGGCCTACAGAGCACACAATCGCTAATGTAATGCGTAAATTCGAACAAACTGGATCCGTAGCGGATATTGTGAAACCTGTGCATCATCGTAATGTGCGTTCGGCCGAAAATATTGCTGCTGTTGCTGCCAGTGTGGAGGATGACCCGAATGTTTCGATTCCACGGCGTGCTCAGCAATTGGGCTTGTCAAACACATCATTGTGGCGAATTTTGCATTTGGACTTGCACCTACATCCATATAAAGTCCAACTGGTTCAAAAATTAGAGCGTGGTGACCATGGAATGCGTCGGGCATACGCCGATTGGGTGAACGAACAACAGCAGCAAAATGCTGAATTTTCGCATCAAATTTTCTTCAGCGATGAGGCACATTTCGAGCTCGGTGGCTATGTGAACACCCAAAATTTCCGTATATGGGGCTCAGAAAATCCACACGTGATTGTTGAGAGGCCATTGTATCCGCCAAAAGTCACTGTTTGGTGCGCATTATGGTCTGGTGGAGTCATCGGGCCGTATTTCTTTGAAAATGAGGACGGCGAAACGGTAACTGTGAATGGTGAGCGCTATGGCCGCATGTTAACCGATTTTTTGACGTAGGACTATGTCTAACCGGAAGATATAGGGGGTGAAATGAAAATCTAGGCACTGAACAAGTAGGAAAAAATGCAAGATTTGGAACGCTTATAACTCGGGCATTTCTCAATAGATCGCAAAGGTGTTTGCATCAATTGATAGGAAATATATCTACGCATCTATCATAACGAATAACATTTCATTTTTCTTGAGATAAACAATTGAATGATTGTGAAATATCAAGCATTGTCCAAATACACTATGTGCCCATTTTTAATTGGTCCATTTTGTGCTCCTCAAATCGTACCGACCAAAACGGGCAACCAGAGCAGCAGCGAAATAGAATGAAGCACGATTGGAAAGGAAAAAGAAAAAAAAATGAACGAAACATTGGTCGCAGTCTCACACATGCGTAATTCTCGAGTTTGCCAGTCAGCTTAAAAATCCCCGCTCCGCTGCCGTAACAATCATTCTCATCCAAACCATACACCACATCGTTTCGCATCACATCACATCAACAAACCAACACAAGCAGCCATGTCTGGACATGGCAAAGGAGCAAAGGAGGATCGCGACGATAAGAAAACCCGCATTCAGAACAGACCACAATCGGTTCCGTGGACATCAAGACAACAATAGGCAGTTGCAGCGAGTGGCGAGTGGCAAACGCAATCGCAAAACGGCAGCAGGTAGCAAAAGAAAAAAGTTTGTTCTTTATTCAAACTGCTTTGGTGGCAAATCCAGAACAAGGCGACATCGAGGGCGTTCGAAATGGTTTTTTTCAAAACCATGAGTATTGAGTTTTCTAAATTGGAACCATTCCATAAAAAACGGCGCTTATCAGGGCCATTAAACCATTCAAAAAAAGAGTTTACGAAATACAGTTGTATAACATGCATTCTAAAATAATATCCAAAATAATAATAAAACTCAAATTGATTTTTTCATAATTTGTTTGCCAATTTGTGTTTGTGAATTTGTCAGTTGTTCTGAGCTTATTGATGGTTGTGGGCTTTCGCAATTATTCAATTTTCACCAATTCTTAAATTGCTTCCAGATTGAAAGTACAGTAATTTACATTTATTTCTACATTTAGCTAATTGGACGGACATGTAATGCAACATATTTGGTTGGACATTTTTGTAAACATAGAAATCGGGGTCCAAATTATGACCCCACATTGAAACTCGACACTGTACCACTGTCATCGCAGATGTTCAATTACAGGTTAAAATCGCCTCCAATGCGACACTGAGTGGTGCTACGGCACGTCGCATTAAGTGTAATTTACTGTACAACATGTCACAATATGGATGGGAAGTAATTTTCTAACTATGAAAGCTGTGGCGAGTGGCAAACGCAATCGCTAAACAGGAAGGTTTAGCCGAACAAGATGGGGATATCAAGTGATAACAAAACAATAAACTCTTTAGATTGAAGATAATTTTGTGATCCTGTAAAGGACCCTTTTTAGCCTGCATGTGAATCCAACGAGCGAACAAATCGTAATGAATGTATTTTTTTGCCATCGCTGCCTTTTAGCGCTCATTCGTTCGTCTCGTTGGACTCGCCCCTTTGGCTGAGTCTGCGATTTGTCTCTATACTGTGAGTGTGTACCGCTAGAGTGCAAAACGCGCTGACCCCAAAAAAAAAATCTCATATTCTTTCAAGCCAGTGTGGTTGTATGGCATGGTTTAACATCGCATCGCATCACATCATAAAATCAAAACACAACACCAAAGGTTCTTTTCAGAACCACCAACATGTTCATAAAGAGGAGACAGTAAACTAATTCATTTTTCAGGTAGATAGGTAAGTATTCACGTAGGAGAACAAAATAAAACAATATATTTAAAATATATATTTAACAAAAGTTGTCCCCTTTGTATAGTCCTACGTCACTCCGGTTATGTCCCCGACATTACCCACCCGTCTTTTTTGCCACAAATTGAAGATATGGATACGGATGACATGTGGTTTCAGCAGGACGGCGCCACGTGCCACACAACACGATGGAACATGGCCATATTGCGAACGAAATTTTAGGGACGCATAATTTCGCGTTTTGGTGATGCCAATAAACCAAACTTTAATTTGAAATAAAAGTTTCATCGAATTTCGAATTCTAAGTGTGTTTTATTTCAATTTACTTTCGGAATTTAAAGTTGGAAAACCCTGTACATAAAAATTTTCTGTTCGTTTGTGTGCGCGTAAAAACTCGAAAAGTACGGAACCGATTGAGCTCAAACTATGATACAATACACAAAACAACTAAACACATCTAGGATTGTTGTTACAAAATAAAAAAAATGAAAAATTCAACTCAACTATGCAACCACAATGTGGTACAGCTAGTATATATAGTTATAAAATTATATTTAAGAATTCGGCTCCTTTAAACTTATGTAACTGAGCCTGTAAAAATAAACGAATGAATATATAAAAAAAGATTGCTCTTTGGATTCGAAGTGACGTGAAAAATATTTAATTCGGCATTCAACTCATGATTGCATCTCATTAGACGTTTCTAAACCAGTCTACCAATATGGACGATTTCTGTCTAATGTTTATATTCATAACGAGTATTGTTACCATTTCTTGATTAGTTAGAAGAATAACTCGAAACAAATTATCTTCCCCTTAACCGCTCAAAACACTTATTTAATCCACCCATTCGTTGTGATGAAATCATCATCTCAACCACAAAACCGTCCGATCGCTCTGTGCGCCAAACTCAATGACAGTTATTTTGCGAATGGCATAGCAAAGAGCAGCGTTTCATTTTTCCACGCCTGCGATCCCACGGCTTTCCATCCAGCATCTATTTTTAAAACATCTGAGTAGTTTTCCTACCTTTCAATCAGCGTCCCGTCGCTCGGCTAGTCAAATAAGAAGAGAGCAAAATGGATCCGCAAAAACAACCCAACACAGCATAGCAGACAGATGAGCCGTTATCATTTATTCACAAGCTACCAAAATGGAAAAGTAAACTCCAGCCGGCGTCAACTTCCACTGGAGAACCTCAGATTGTTTCACTCGCATAAACAGAAGGAAACGTCGGCCAGCAACGACGTCACGTATAAATGGATCTACTAAGCAGCACGTAGATACGTGGATTCGCTGGAATCGTCGTGGTCCTCCCCTGCGCTGTTAACGCTCATAGGGTGGTTCCTGTTATGCAAGGATTTTTAAGTTAGTGCCATCTCTTCATCCCACTACGATTTGTAGTCCTAAATGGATATAAACAAATGATGATGCGAGTAACCCCATATCATCAGTGAGTCCCTGAACGGTGAGCATAGAACAGTAAAATGGACCCGCCATAATGTCTAAGCCGGAAAATACTCTCACAAGCGAAGCGAGAGGAGCGAGATGTTTCTTGTACTGCAGTACCAGTCTGCTTTCTACAATTACCACTTCTATTTTTTGCGCTCTTTGTAGCCGCCCGCATGTTTACCCACATTTATTATTTAGCCCTGCTTGCATAAATAATAACGGCAATAGGAAACTTCGGTGTAAAACCTTAAATAGACATCAGAAGAGCGAAATTAGCGCGCTTCAGAAGCTGTTCTGTGAAGAAGCAACCGTTTTACCGTTTTATTTATTAATCACTCAAATATGGAAACACAGTTCCCAATTCAAAGATGTGAAAGTTTTACTTGTGGTCAAACGTTACACCAGAGCTATGCCAAAGTTGGAACTGAAAATCAACTGTAGGAGGACGTAATTCGTTTCAAATAATCAACTAAATAGAGTATCAGCATAGCTCTTCACTCAATCCAAAGAAAATAACGGAGAACCACATATGGTCGGTGTTAAGTCAGAGCGAACCAAGTGTCATTTTTATGATTTCGAGAAGAACGAACTTGAAGTTTAGTGCTCTGCAATTTTCGAACCATTCAATTTATTTGTTCAATATTATTTCCAGAAGTGTTAGCTACTTTCTGGCAATACTTTTACGTATGATAATTGTAAAAAATATCATGTGTCATGCCACAAAAGGCAGTTATTTGGCTTCCTATACGTGCATGGTCTAGTCTGACTGAATCAAGGTTCACATGGTTCACTATGACTGAACAATTTTGAATCATTTTTCAATCAATTGGTCGGTGTTAAGTCAGACCGGAGTTACATTTACATTTTTATGATTACATTTTTATGATTTTGAGAAAAACGAGCTTGAAGTTTGGTGCTACAAAGGGTTTCCATTGAGCATTCGAAACAATTTCGATACGTTATGCCTGCTGCACGCGTTATTTTCCAAATCTGATTGATGTGGTATGTAGCTTACGAAGTACTTAACCTAATGCAATCAATAACTCGAAATTTTCAATTTTGCGCCTTGGTCCTGACTTAACACCGACCAATGAATAGTTGTGAGTCAGTTTGCCATTCTTTTTTGTAAATTGGTTCCCGGAATAAAACGCTGGAGAAAACGACTGCAGCAGAAACAACCACTCACAAAAAGTGTAGTAGGCTACAGCGACGTAGTGAGGGTAGACAGCGCCCCCGGCAAACTATAGAAATGTCAAAAAATACCACTTTATACGATTTTTTCACTAACTTTGAGTTTCTGATATTTTAAGAAAGCTACTCACTTATACCAAAGTTCACTTTGAGCAGTTTATCCGTATTTAGAAGGTTAGGAAAAATCATTACCAGCTTCGCTTATTCTCTAGTCAAATCTTTGCCTTGGGTGCTTTAACTGGAGCAAAATGATCCTTAATTGCATCTAAATCAAGATTTGCTAACGATTCATTTTCGATCGAAAAAAATGGCAAAGCAATTGCGTCGGTCTTGGTTCATTTTAGAACGCAGATCATCTTCAATGAATTTACGATAGCTGAAACTGTGTTCGCACGATGCGCGGTCTGTGCCATTTTTACTTTAGTGTAAACCAGACTAGCAAGCTCTTTCATTCCAGCACAAAAATTACCATTCAATAACACAGACATTATTTAGAAGCATGCGTTCTTATAAAGCAGCTTAAGAAATAAAGTGTGTTTCAGTTATTTTTTTTCTTTCTCTATTATAGTGAATTTCAACACATTTCGGCTGGTTCGTCACTTTTACTTCCATTTTTGGAAGAATGTCGGGGTGAGAATTGAACTCGTGATCTCTGCGTGAGAGGTATGGATGTTACCACTGCGCCATATCGCCTCCTCTTTGTTTCAGTTAGAATTTGGTCACTTATTTTTATTCACTTCAGCGCCCCTAGTTGTCACATCGAGAAACCATTGACAGCGTTTTGATCCGGGTGGTTTGTTTATTCAGTAGGGCAACACGAGGTGATTTGGTCATATGGGGTGATTTGGACCACCCCTTTATCTCAAAAATTACGGCTCAACTTGGACTTTTTATAATGTCATTTCCTTCTATTTTTGAACCGTATGTACCAAAAGTAAAAAAAAACTTTGGTAAAACTTCACAAGTAGAGGGAAACGGTAGCATGAACACAGCAAGCACTTTGATCGACAAAAAATGTGAGTTTTCCGATCGTGGTTTTAAGGTTTTTCCCGCTAATTAAACAAACTTTTCGTGTATTGTGCAGTAGAGTTCTGTTCGCCTACAGGAGAGGAACAATTTGATGTAGCGAAACTGTAAGTTTGATAATAATAAATGAAATTAATTGCATTTTAATTTTTGCATGTTGTGTGGGGTGACATGGACACGTTTTTGTGGGGTGAATTGGTCCTACAGGTTTGATACTTTTCTTTGGTCTAATTGATTTCAGATGCCGCTGAATTACAGAAAGAGGATGGACAGACAACGTTGGAAGAAGGTGGAGCTTGAATGAGCAACGCAGGCCATCTAGAACGGATTTTCTTTGACCAAGCATCAAAAGTGTTCGAAAATGCTCGACCTAACAGTGAAAAGACTCATGCAGAATTCGACATGGTGTCAATCCAACTTTTCTGGTCTGGAATCTGGCCAAGACACCTGGTATCGATCCCAAAACATTGTTATTGATTGTAACATTATACCAAAATACTTTACATAAACTAAGTATGTTTTTTTCGATGAAACACACATTGCACCAAATCACCCCACATCAAATTTTAATGTCCAAAAATCATCTCTTTTATTTTATGATATATTTGGTAGATTGAAGCTTTATATAATGATTAAACATTATTTATTGAGAGAAAACAAGTGTAGCTCAGTATACAATGTGACATTTTTTATTTAGACCGTATTGGTTAGGTATTAGGCGATTTGCTTAGGTGGACAAATTTCCCTCTTTTCCCCTAGTACAGAATTCGTCAAGATTGAAGGATATATCCAAAAGTTATCGACGATGGAACGCCAAAGGCGAAAAAAAAATTGGCACAATCACATTGAGAACCCGACGTGGTCGGAAGGGAAGGATTGCAAAATTCTTCAAATTTCCAAAATCGACTGTAAATACCGTACTCAAACGTTACCGGGAGACGCCGAACACCGATGAAAACTTGAACAAAGTGAAATAAATGGTGCTTGAAAATCGTCATACCAGCTTAAGAGAGATGTCTAGTGAATTTGGCATTGCATATGGAACGGCACAGCATATTGTTGGGTATGAGACGCGTGGAAGCCAGGCTCGTTCCGAAGGACCTGAATTTCGTGCAAAAACACCATCAACAGACAGTTGCTGGAGAGATAATTTCTCAACTCCAAAGTGTTCCAACCTTCGTGAAACGGATAATTACGGGCGACGAGACATGGGTCTAAGAATTTGACATAGAAACAAAGCAAGAATCGTCCGAGTAGCGCTTCGAAGACGAGAAAAAACCGCGTCAAACCACTCAAAAGTGAAGGTGATGCTGACTGTTTTCTTCGATTGTCAACGCGTAGTGCACTATGAGTACCTTCCACCGGACTAGATAGTCAACAAACAATATTATTTATCCGCGTTTGAGAGAAGCTGTACGTCGCCAACGACCAGAAATGTGGGCCGAAAATTCTTGGATTTTACGTGATGATAACGCGCCATCGTACCGAACCAGAATTGTACTGAATTAGTTGACCAAACATCAAGTAAAAACCACCGAGTAAGCATGATGGCCCCGTGTGACTTTTTTTTTTTGTTTTTCCTAGTTGAAGTTGCCACTCCGTGGAAAAAGATTTCAGTCAATCGATGAAATCAAAGAGAATGTTACGAGGGAACTAAAAATCACCCTTTCGTTGGCCTACCAGAAATGCATGGAGGACTGGGTCAAGCGTTGACACGTGTATGTTGCTTCAGATGAATCGTATTTTGAAAGAAATAAAATAAATTTGCCTGAAATTTAACTCTATTTTGTTTTATTTGAAAAATCCCAGTACTTTCCGATCATAGGGTGCGTAAAAATGAAGTTTTAGACAAAAAGTTGGTAACACATTTTACCTTGTCAAGCGTAGGGTAGGTTCAAGTTTGTTTACGCAGATAAATTTTCCTGTAAGTTGGTGATTTGGCAAGGAATCTGTAGTTGTGGAACGGCGACAATGGTTGTCATCACTGGGGCAACAATTACAAGGAGGAGTGTCTTCAGAACAGGATTTTGCCATTCATTCTATTACACAATGGTCCAGTGAAGTTCTGGCCTGACTTGACAAGCTGCCATTACCGCCGGGATAGCATCAAGTGGTATAAGAAAAACAAACTTCATTGAAAAAACTATCAATCCACCAAATTGTTCGGATTTTCGAGATATATTGGACAATATCAAAGGCAAATTGAAGAAATGTGGCAGAACCATCAAAAATTCAATTCAAATGTACCACTTTTCCAAGAAGATAGCAAATCACACGAAAAGTTCGAAATCTCATCCGAACAGATGACGAATAATTTTCATGTTTTTTAACCTTAAAGTTGATAAACCTACAAAATAACATCCTCCCCTTTTATGTACGTTATTGCAATGCTGAGAAATGTCCTACTTTATGCGACCAAATTCTAACTGAAACAAGCTTTAACTGTAAAACATCGTACGGCCATTCACAGCCTATTTCGGCGCCCCTCCGCTCCTCTGTACTGGCTCCATGCATCTGTTTTGCATTGCATGGAGAGACGCCCAGGTATGCGTAGCGAATAATCAAAAGGGTATTGATGTGATGTGGTGTTAGGTGTTTCAATTTTGCGAAAATCAGAGAGTGGTTATTGGTTTTATTAATGTACGGACAGAAGCAACTACTCACGATGGATGTTTTTTCCTCAATTGAAAGATGAAATATAATAATTGGGAAATATAATTGTAGGAAAAAATGCCATTCAAAATTCCTGGATTTTGGCGCCTCGGAGGGCCAGCGCCCCCGGAAAATGCCGGGTTTGCCGCCCGCACACTACGCCACTGGTAGGCTAGAAATATTGTGGCGCAGTATTGTATTTCAAAACAAAAAATAACCGGGCAAACGTATCACCCCGGGCAACCGTATGCCGTCCGACGCTCGCTAAAGCTCGGTTGGACCTTGCAAAAGGATCGTATCATGTGTTTCTAACCGGGCAACCACTGGAACACAGGTTTGCGTGCGAAACACGCGTCATCTTTGCGGCTTGGGCCGCCTCGATTCCTCATCCTCGTCCCCATTGCAGTTCATTTCAACTACAAGTGCCTACAAGAAGTCTGCGGAACCGAAATTTTCTGCTTATACCGGTTCGGCGAGCAAATTACGCGACCTACGGTAGTATATCCGGTCTACTTAGAATGTTCAACAGAATTGCAGAGGGCTTTAATTACAATTTATGTCGTTGTTGGTTTGAATTCGGTGATTGGAAATTGTTTAAATTCAATATATAAATTATTGACATATGGTCCACTCTGTCTGCTCATCATATGACATGAGCTGAAAAGTCCCGATGAAATTTTTAATGGAAACAATCGTTTTTTGGGCATAGCTGTATTTATTTCTCAACATAGTTTCCTTCGAGGGCAATACACTTGGTATAACGAGTTGTGTGCTCCCGTGGCCGAGTGGTTAGCGTCATAACTAACATGCCGGGTGTTCGGGTTCGATTCCCGTTCTGGTCGGGGGAATTTTTCGCCAAAGAAATTTCCTCCGACTTGCACTGTGATCACGCGTATTCTAGAGCTTGCCACTCAGAATGCATTCAAGGCGTGTTATTTGGCATAGAAATCTCAACTACTAATAAAAATGACGCAAGTAATACTACGTTGAGACGGCGAAGTTCCTCTAGGAACGTTAGTGCCATTGAAGAAGAAGAAGAAGAATAACGAGTTTCCAACATTTCGTCCAGTCGATTACGCTTCAACAACGCCAAACCGCCTGATGAATTATCAACGCGCCGCAAAAGTGCAAAAAAACTTCACACATAAGCTAGTGACAGATAAACCTCTCGAAATGAATCTTGTTCATTTCTTGTTCATGTTGAAAAATTCCGGGGCTTTTCAGCCCATGTAGTATTACCGACATATTTGGTCGCATAATCTGGACATTTTTCGACAATAACTCGCTTCAAATGGATTAAATGCATTTAGAAATCTCCATTGATCGTTTGACCATGAGTTAGCACAGTTAGCACAAATCGAGACCGCATAGCCGATAAGCAGAATATAAACATCCGAATCACCATCCAGCTGCATCATCATCAACAATCACAACTTATCGGACCACCCGGAGACCAAGAATAAACAATCAACCGTTCACAAGAATCGATATCAGCATCGCGCTGATGCCATGAATAAACATTCCCACATTCAAGATGTTGTAAACACAAATCATTGATATATATAAGCAGGGACAATGAATGTAAGGATAGAGTTAAATTTGAATAGTGAATAGATGCACATCGTGTGCTCGAAAAGAAGAAATTGTTTTTTTTAAGTAAAGTTTAGTGTTTAAGATTAACTGGCGCCCGAATAGGGACCTTGCCAAGTGAAAGTAGTGCCAAGGAAGTGAGACAAGTGAAGTGATAGGGTGAACGATAGAGTTACCACCCACACTATCCGAAAAAAATATCCGAACGCACGAAGCCTCTCTGGACCGCAGGACCTCTGCAGCCGTGTGGAAGAGCCCCTCAGTAGCCACAACAGTTAGGAGCTCGCTTGTGGACCAAACAGGAATTTGCCGCCACACTGGGAAGGAAGGAAGACACTTCAAGGATCCCGACCAACCAGTCTCGCTGAACCCGCCAGCGGTTGGATAAATCAAAAGGTGATAATAGGACATCGAGACAAAAGTACTGGACACGCGCACCGAAGCTTTTCGAGACGTCACTGAAAGAGGATTGACATCCGAAAGTACGTTGTTCCGCAGTCTTGTGGTGTTCCCACAAGATGTTCAGGATTTACATGTAAGTACTAAAAACAAAAACGGAAATATCACAAAGTGAAATAAAGTGAATAATTTAACAAAGATTCAAATACAAGTAGTGCAAATAATTGTATAATTCCAAAATATAGTGTGACAATTAATTAATTAAATAAAATAACAAAACAATTAATTTCAGAAAAAAATAAAGGTAATTTCCAAAATATTCATTGAAAATAATCATATTATTTAAAAAAAAATATATATATATACTAATTCTTTTTCAGGTAAGGTTAAAATTTTTTGATAATTTTCCAACAATATTTTTAGGATAAAACTTTTTGTGAAACAAATATTTTTAAAACAAACATTTATTTTCAGGTTAAAATAAACATTTATTTTATCAACATTTTTTAACATTCAATAATTTTTTTAAACTGGATAACCTGCTAGAAGCATTTAATCAATTAAAAATAAATAATATGGAACAATTCGACGTTAACCAACTACTGAGCAGGATTACCGCTCTGGAAGCCGCTTCCGCTCCACAAAATATTCCTGATTACAGTGATCCACCCCTATTTTTCACAAAACAAGACGGTTCTCCCGTAAACCCAGATACTTTTGAGAAAATTCCCGATTTAGTCAAAGACTTGCCAATATTCACAGGCGATCCAAGTGAATTAAATAACTGGATCAGTGATGTTGACAGTCTAATCCAATTATATAATACTACTGCAAACCATAGTGTTGAATTGCAAAATAAATTCCACATGGTATGCAAAACTATCAGACGGAAAATTAGAGGAGAAGCAAATGACGCTTTAGTCGCTTCTAACATTGGTATCAACTGGACGATGATCAAGAAAACACTTGTCACTTATTATGGTGAAAAGCGTGATCTTGAAACACTCGATTATCAATTAATGACCGTACAACAAAGAGGAAACTCTTTAGAAATTTATTACGACGAAGTAAACAGATTGCTATCACTAATAGCAAATCAAATCAAAACAGATCACAGATTTAGTCACCCAGAAGCTTCAAAAGCTTTAATAGAATCTTACAATAAAAAGGCAATAGATGCATTCATAAGAGGGCTTGATGGAGACATTTATAAATTCATCCGAAATTATGAACCAACTTCTTTAGCAAGTGCATACAGTTATTGTATCGCATTCCAAAACGTAGAATGCAGAAAAATGCTAACTAAACCAAAACATTTTGAACATACAGCAGCACCCAGAAATTTAATTCCAATTAATCCTCTAAAATTACCACCACGTATGTTAAAACCAAATCCCATTCAAAATTTCAGAAATCACAATTTCAAACCCCAGCCCTTTATTAATAACAACAATAATTTTAGGCCCCCATTTCAATGGAATGCTCCAAAACCAAATTTCCAACAATTTCCGCAACATTCCTTTCAACCAAAACCACAATTACCTCCCAGAAATCCTTTCCGACAACCTCCACCAGAACCTATGGAAATAGATCCATCCATTAGGACTAGACAAATAAATTACGGCAATAGACCTCAAAATACAACTCAGGTAAACCCAATGAAGAGACCAAGACTCTTCAACATTAAAACCGGCCAATATGAAGATCCCCAAAATTTCGTTGAAATTAATCCCAATGATCACGATTATCCATGCATAGATAACGAATATAATGAAGAGGAACAAACCGAAGAATCATCTCAATATGAACGATATATGAAAACAATTGACACACAAGAACGGGAAACACCTGAAGAAGAAGACATAGAAAAAGCAGAACTAAATTTTTTAGATTAAAATCTGCCCTACCATACTTTCTTTATTTTGGTAAGGCAAAAGAACCACTAAAAATTCTAATTGACACAGGATCAAACAAAAATTTCATTCACCCTCGATACGCAAGTATCAGCCACAAAATAAAAAAACCTTTTTATGTATCTTCAGTAGGCGGAGATATAAAAATTAATAAATATTCCAGCGGAAAATTATTCAAACCATATTCTAATGTTTTGATTAAATTCTTTCATTTAAATGAATTAAAATCTTTTGATGCAATCATAGGACACGACACATTAAAAGAATTGAAAGCAGTAATAGATACTTCAAATGAAAAATTAATTTTAGAAAACAAATTCATTATTCCTCTACTCCAATACAAACTACAGGAAATCAACAAAATAAATATTCGAGATGATCACCTAGACAAGCAACAAAAAGACAGACTCGGAAAAGTTTTAAAAGATTTTCAAGATTTATTTCAACCTCCGGATGAAAAATTACCATTTACTACAAAGGTCAAAGCCGATATCAGAACTACTGACGAAAATGCAGTCTATAGCAAAACTTATCCTTATCCTCAAGCTTTAAAATCTGAAGTTAATAAACAATTAGAAAAACTTTTACATGATGGAATTATTAGACCATCACGATCCCCTTACAACTCACCAGTTTGGATAGTACCAAAGAAACAGGATGCTTCTAAAGAAAAGAAATACAGAATGGTTATAGATTACCGAAAATTAAATTCAAAAACAATTAGTGACAGATATCCAATTCCGGATACATCCACAGTCCTATCTAACTTAGGAGAAAACAAATTTTTTACCACATTGGATTTGGCATCAGGATTTCATCAAATCCCAATGTCTGAAAAAGATATAGAAAAAACAGCTTTTTCAGTTAATAATGGAAAATATGAATTCATTCGTTTACCCTTTGGCTTAAAGAATGCACCAGCAATCTTCCAAAGAGTAATGGATGACGTTTTAAGAGAACACTTAGGAAAAATATGTCATGTCTATATAGATGACATCATAATATTCGGTAAAACACTTGATGAACATTTGAAAAATTTAAGAACAATTTTGGAAACATTAAGAGAAGCTAATTTCAAAATTCAACCTGACAAATCAGAATTTTTAAGGACCGAAGTCGAATTTCTTGGCTTTATTGTTTCAAAAGAAGGTCTAAAACCAAACAATAAGAAGGTTGAATGTATTCGTAAATACCCTGAACCAAAAACTCTGAAAGATTTACGCGCATTTCTAGGACTGTCTGGATATTATAGACGTTTTGTAAGAGATTATGCTAAAATCGCAAAACCCCTTACAAAACTTTTAAGAGGGGAGGATGGCCATCGCCAAATTCTGAAAAATCAGTCAAAAAACACAATCATCAATCTAGATGATGATGCACGAAATTCATTTAATACTCTTAAAGAAATTTTATCTTCTAAAGACGTTTTAACATTTCCAGATTTTGAAAAAACCTTCATTCTCACCACAGACGCATCAGATAAAGCAATAGGAGCAGTGTTATCACAGCAATTCCAGGACGGCGAACGACCAATAACATTTATTTCTCGAACTCTTTCCAGGACCGAAGAAAACTACGCAACAAACGAAAAAGAGATGCTTGGAGTCGTATGGGCTCTTCACAACTTAAGGAATTTTATCTACGGAGCAAAACTAAAAATTTACACAGATCATCTCCCACTCACATTCACATTATCACCCAAAAACAATAATGCAAAGCTAAAACGATGGAAAGCTTTCCTTGAGGAACATGATTATGAAATGTTCTATAAACCAGGGAAATCCAACGTAGTAGCTGACGCACTTTCACGCATCCAAATAAATTCATTAACCCCTACTCAACATTCGGCAGAAGAAGATGACAGTTCCTATATACCCTCAACTGAGGCTCCCATTAACGTTTTTCGGAACCAATTAATTTTTCAGATTGGGCCTAATTCATCCTATGAATTTAATGTTCTTTTTGAAAAATACAACAGACACACTTTTGTTGAACCAAATTTTGATATAAACTTTCTAAAGGACAAACTACAACAATTTCTCAACCCAGGAATATTGAACGGAATTATGACAGATGAACGAACCATGGGAATTATACAAGAAATTTATAAAACAAACTATAATTCAAAAATTTTGAAAGTGAGATTTTCGCAAACAAAAGTAGAAGATATTCAAGATGAAGAACAACAGTTAGAAACAATCAAGGATGTGCATAATTTCGCTCATCGGAATGCAAAGGAAAACTCACTTCAACTCATAAAGAAATACTTTTTCCCAGGAATACATAAACTTTTCCAGAAATATATAAGAACTTGTGAAATTTGCAAAATGGAAAAATATGAACGACAACCTCAGAAATTTATCCCCGTAAGAACTCCAATCCCTAATTATCCTGGCGAGATCATACATCTCGATATATTTTGTTACAATGCCAATTTCCTTTTTATATCCTCACTTGACAAATTTTCAAAATATCTCAAAATGAAACCAATTAAGTCAAAGGCCATTTCTGATGTAAAGAATGTTCTTTTGGAATTATTATATGATTGGGACTTGCCCGCATTAATTGTAATAGATAATGAAAGTTCTTTTATATCAAATATCGTAGAACAAAACATTATAAATTTAGGTGTCAAAATCTTCAAAACTCCTGTTAATCATTCTGAAACCAATGGCCAAGTAGAAAGATGTCACTCTACAATACGAGAAATAGCTAGATGTGTTAAAGCATTAAATCCAGATATGCCAATTACTACTCTCATTCAAGAAGCAACTCATAAATACAATAACACAATACATTCATTTATTAACAAAACACCAAAAAATATTTATATAGGAGAAAGTAGAGATAATGCGTCCTATGAAGAAATAGCAAGAAGTCGAGACAAAAATAATGAAAAAATATTAAAATTATACAAAAACAAAGAAGAAAAAATTATTCCAAAAGCTTATCAAACATACGAACCCAATAGCTATGCATATGAAAAAACAAATACTCACAATAAACGTAAGAGTCGATACAACATTATAAAAATAAAAGAAGATCACAATACATACATTATAGATTCCAATAATCGAAAAATCCATAAATGTAATTTACGAAAGAATACAAGCGAATAAAAACATTTTTCGTTTCTTTACAGACTCGCCCTCTGCGCGTCTCAAGTACTGGCAGGAATTCAAATACACGACCTTACAAATAACCCACTCGCAATTGTACCACTAGGAAAAGCAAAAATAAAAATAGGACACATACGCATTGTACATCCTATTGATTTAATTCAAATTGGCAATACAATTTTCAATGTTAATAGTGACATACAGAATAATCCTTCAAATAATCCATTGTATGAATTAATCCAAATCAAAAATTATAAGTTATATGAAACATTTATGAAAATCAAACCATTTGTAAACAGAAGAAAAAGGTGGGATACAATCGGAACAGTTTGGAAATGGATCGCCGGCAGCCCAGATGCAGAAGATCTCCGAATCATCAATCACTCCATGAACGCCCTGATAACCATGAACAACAAGCAGTTATTCATCAACGAAGCTATCGACAAACGAATCCAAGAAATAACAGACATAACCAATCAAGTACTAAAGATCGAGAATGAAAGAACAAAAAACCATTCCCTCGAAATTAATCAATTGATAATTCTCTCCAACATAGACTCATTACAAAATCAGGTAGAAACATTAGAAGAAGCAATTCTAATGGCCAAACACGGAATCCCTAGTAGCAAACTACTATCGATAAAAGATTTTACAAAAATTGCAACCTTTCTACAAAACCACGATATTCACATAACTTCCTTCGAAGAATTATTAACACAAGCCAAAGCACAAGTAATGCTGAATAATACGCACATTATCTATATGCTAAAGATTCCACAAGTATCAACTGAAACATTTGAATACGACTACATTGACTCAATAATCAAGTCAATGAAACGCATTTTATTGAACAAAAATTACATTATCAGAAATCAAACAAATGTTTACGAATTGAATCAACCTTGTGAAGAGCAAGATGACTATTTCTTATGCGATAATTCTCAAATAGAACATGCAAATGAATGCATATATAAACTTACTACAGGGAAACATTCAAATTGCACCTTTGAAAAGGTATATTCAAAGGGACTCGTAAAACGAATCAACGATGCAACAATTTTGATCAATGACGCTGGTGCAGAAGTCTCATCAAATTGAACCAATTCCAGTCAACCCCTATATGGATCGTTTTTAATACAATTCAGCCAATGCAATCTTCATATCAACGGCGAACAATATTCCAATTATGAAACAACTATTCCTGCAAAAACATATGATCCTACCACTGGACTTCGTGTTAACGAAATTCATATCATAGACGCACCACCTGTGGAATACCTTCAGAATTTAACCCTTGAACATCGCGAAAAATTGGAACTATTAAACCTGCAAAATCATTCCTTGAGTTGGAAACTCAATATCTTTGGATCATTTGGACTATCAACAATAATTCTAATCGCAAGCACATTTGCAATTCTTCGATTCCTTTCCAGACGTAAACAAAAGGCCAACATAACAGTCCACTTCGACAAAAACGCTGAGACCATCCTAATAAATGAGCCACCAAAAACAACGGAAATTAAACCTGACACCAACAACACAGAGGAATTATCAGACGAAAGAAAAAAACAACTTCAAGCATTCTTTGATGCACCAACACCATTACGCACCATCCAAAAGTAAACTTTGAGGACAAAGCAATCAAGAGGGGAGGAGTTAGCACAGTTAGCACAAATCGAGACCGCATAGCCGATAAGCAGAATATAAACATCCGAATCACCATCCAGCTGCATCATCATCAACAATCACAACTTATCGGACCACCCGGAGACCAAGAATAAACAATCAACCGTTCACAAGAATCGATATCAGCATCGCGCTGATGCCATGAATAAACATTCCCACATTCAAGATGTTGTAAACACAAATCATTGATATATATAAGCAGGGACAATGAATGTAAGGATAGAGTTAAATTTGAATAGTGAATAGATGCACATCGTGTGCTCGAAAAGAAGAAATTGTTTTTTTTAAGTAAAGTTTAGTGTTTAAGATTAACTCATGTTTTAGCAGCTGATAGTGGATCACACACTTCTGATCCCACCAAATACAGAGCATTACTTTGGCACCGTGGCGTTTGACACAAATCTTGATCCAGTAATATCTCAGATTATTTGTCTTCAAACTTTTTCAGTTGACCCGGACGCTTTTTGTCTTTAACACTAAAATTGCCACTTTAAATCGTCCAAACTATTCCCTACAAAATCTAGTTGATGGAGCAGAGTCACCATAAACTTACACAAGCATTCGATATGCGTCAGCTGCACTTTTTTTCATGAACGGTTCATAAATTGATTAATTATGAACGTGCTAAATTGAATATTCATGATCACGTGAAAAATTTGATTACTTTTTCACATACCAAATACAGTAATGCTTTTGATTCCGGATGGCTTTTTAATCCAGACGCGTTGAGGCAAAAGCCTTAAGTACCACGCCTCTTAAAATCTAATAAAAAAATCCGGACGCGTTTTTATTACATATATTCAATATAATATTAAACTAATAACATCTATAGCATGTTTAATCAATTTGTCTGTGTAGTATCAAGCATTGTACCTAACTATTGACAAAAAATGTCCAGAAGCGAAACAAATATTCGTGTTTTACAAACCTATGTCCGGAAAAAAACACATTCAGAAGATGATTTAAAATCTAGATGGATCAAAGGTTAACGATGAAATTTCTTATTGAAGGAGTTATATAAAAGTATGTTCTTAAAATAACAATCATAAGATAAATTTCATAACGTTTGTTCATTATCGATGTTTGGTTTAGGATTATAATAGAATAACAATTAAATATTGAAAGTCAATAACAAAGGGCCTGGCCGGGTAAGGGAGTAAAAAGTGCCCCCAAACCAAATCACCAGCTGTATGGAAAATATTGTATAGTGTACTAAATAAACCATTTTGGCAGTAGTACCATATATTTGAGTCCTTATATGGTACACCATAGGGTCCATGGCTTTGAGACAAAAATAAGAAAAAATACTGAAATACATCTTTCTAAGGTGTATCGATAAATATCTTCAAACATTGTTTTCATCAAAAAACTAGTAAAACCAATCAACAAACAACAAAAAAAACTAGTAATAACCAATGTCCCGAAGACACTTCTGGAAGCGCTAAAGGTGTTGAATATGGAGAAGGAATTGGCCGGCATCCAAAAGTCGGTCATCCTTAGCACCTGCGCGATTGTCCGACAATTTCTCGGTCAGGACTGAAACAGCACGAGCATGCAGATACGTGCATTCCGCAGAGCCTAGTCCCCCTTTGGCATTCAGAAGCCCGGGGGCAGGTGAAAATTCTGGCTAGGTTCGCCTAGTTAAGAAGTGAGATAAGTCTGTAATAAAAAACAATTTAAATACGCGGTACAAAATAAAGTCATATATTTTTTGGCATTTCGAAATTTTGAAAAAAAAAATATAACTTTAAGACCAACTTCTGCTTTAATTTTCATTTAAATGCGTTCTTATGTGTTTTTTTACCTACATGAGGCGTAATATTTTCCTGAATTTTCAAGAGCATTGCGAGACACAAAAATAATTTTCTTCATCGTCATTATTTTTTTTTATTTTCTTGAAATCGATTATTTTATTGTATTCGTGGATTTTAATTGTAAGATTAAAATAAAAAAATAATAGTAATTTAAATTTTTTTAAGTGTTCTTCTCATTCATTCGAATGATCTTTCCACAAGGTCTTTATTTTTTCTCACAGAGCTCTATCGTACTACTGACTCCTATGAATTTGGTAAACCATCTAAATCCAATGTAAAGATAATCTCATATATTTTAAGATACGAGAAAAAAATCTTTGTACAGCACAATGCTCTTAATATATCGACAAAATTTAGACATATAAAAAACAAAATTTAAATAAATATTAGGGCAGTAGGGTAGGGCGGGGCTAGTTGGTCAATTTGGAATAAATTTGGCTATAACTTTGTGGTACAAAGTATTGCGTTAGAATGTTATGTACCAAAATGAAGCTTACTATTCTAAATTTTGCCCTTTCAATAAAAAGTAACCAGAGAATCATTTATTTGACATTTTTCTTTTATCTAACGTCTTTATATTTGAGAATGAATTGACTAACTAACCCCACACACCCACATTTTCCTTCATTATAAATAAATTTATTAAAACAAAACAAAAACAGTTAACAAATATCCTGTAGCAAGTGAAAAAACAACAAATTAATGAAAATTTCAAATTATCATCGTTGTTGGAAATTAGTCAGGCGATCTTTTCTAGCGATGTCGTCTCTCTTCCACTTTGTGGCGCACCAGAGATGCCAGGCTAGAAGACAATTCTTCATTTTGAAGACATTTGATTTTGTGAATACATTTTGAAGACATTATGAAATATGTGAAGACATTTCAGTATGATAGCATACGTGGATTTTCAAAAGATATTATTTCCATGAAATTCTAACTATTGGCCGAAAATAAGACATTAGTTCATTTGCCCTTGAAAATTCGAATGATTGTGACATTGCATTGCTATTATTTTGGGCCTATACTATACAATAGATTATCCTAGATCTTTCAAACGACCACCTCACAAATCGAAGGTTTTCCGGTTACATACCTTTTCAACAATTAGTTTCATGGATATGGTTTGAGATACAACCAAAACTTCAAAGCTGAAATAAACGAATAGAGTTGCCACAATTCCGTTTTTGTGTGAAGCACTTTCCTCCGATATTATGGTGAAGAAATTTGAGAATTTTTATCGTATCATGGAAGACATTTGAAAAAAATTCACCTGGCATCCCTGCGGCGCAAAACCGGTTTCATGCTTGCATTTGTTTTGATGACATTTATACCGTTCGCCCCAAAGTATATAGAAACTTTGTATATTGTAACTTCTGAGATTCAATGTGCTCGTTTATTATATTTAATGAAAATTTTACAGCAAAAAATATAAATATGACAATTATATTTCAAGTGGTTTGTGCGGGGGTTGGTATCAGGTTGTCTCGTTTCAAATACTATGGGTTTAGTAGTAAAACATATCCTTTCTATATTTGTTTATAGCTGGCGTAATGAAACGCGGTATACCTTAAATTTTTATATGCGTTGCTCTCAAACGAGCAGTTTGTGTAACCAACTAGCTCCTCTATATAAGAAAAAGAATATTAATGAAAATTCAATAAAAATAATTTTAAAAGCGATTTCCATTAACGTTTGAAATTAATACACACAATAAACTTTTGTTTTATGTTAGCACCGATTTTTTTTCGTAATTATTTACCATTTTCAGAACCAATTTTATAATGCGCAAACAGTGAATGATTTTAGGAAAAATCGTGTTCGTATTTTTTAACCTACTCATTAAAAAGTTTTTTCAACTTGCTTATTTTATTCGCTATTTTTCATCCATAAATCGCTAATTTTTTGGACGCTCAGATTCCAAGATATCGTCACTGACCAACTTACCCCTATGACCAACTAGCCGCGCCCTACCCTACTGGGTCTCTAAATTAAAAATGACCAAAGGCCAGAAAAATATTTTTTTTCGCACAGTCCTCTTAAAAATTCAAGAAAAAATTACGCTACATGTGGAAAAAACAACACATACGAACGCATTTAAATAAAAATCAGAGCAAATGTGGGTCTCAAAGTAATATTTTTTTCAAAATTTCGAAATGCCCGAAAATATTTTTTGTACCTCGAAATACATATCTAGAAAATCCATAAGAAAACATTTAAATATGAATTAGAGTAGTACTGAATCTCTAAATCCCAAAAAAAAATTTTCCAAAATTTCAATTATCTTCAATTTGTGATGATTTTTTTTAAAAAATTTCCTTGATACACCGTAGTGAGATGCACATTTAGTATTTTTTTCAAATTTTTATCTAGAAGCTTTTGAGTATGGCGTGAAACAAACGAAAAAGTACGTTTTTCACTATAGATCCTATGTTATCCACATAGGGGTTCAAAAAACCGCCAAAATTTCTTATTTGATATCTTATACAATATTTGTCATACAGCTGGTGATATGGTTCGGGCGCACTTTTTATTCCCTTATCCGGCCAGGCCCTTTCTCTCAAAGAAACGCTGCTGACAAAATGTGTCCGGATATAAAGTAAAAGTATACGGGATTCAAATCATGAATACATGTTGGGATTTCAATTTTTTGCAATTTTGCATGCTATGATATGTCAATATTTTTTGTAATGATCGAAGTTATCATCGTATGCGCTTAAGTGTCCAGATTTCGGTGTATTACGATACTTCGCGTGATAAAAAAAACAATTCAATCCCATCCAGCTGGAAACGTCGGAAATTGATTCAATTTTTTATTGAAATAAGAAATTCAAAACGTGACATAGAAGGTTTATTTCATTTTACTTGAATCCAGACTCATCTTTCGTTCATCATTTACCTTGATTCATCGTTTCCTCACACTTTTCAACCCCGCCAGGATATTTGTGTGCATTATCATCAAGAGCAAAGGTAGTCCAAAAATAGATTCTTTTCGGTGATGTCACAATTAATTGATTGAGTATCGCACAACTTCCTTTGCAATTTCCGCCCAGAACGCTAGCGAGCGTTCCGAGCCAGAGCCAAAGGGTTGGATTGAAATGAAAAATACACTGTTGGCTGAGAGGTGAACGTGAGAAGTGATCACAGCTCCAAGATAATCTGTTATGAACACTGACAGAAATATGTACTGAAGTGAATTTTGAGTAATAGCAGGATGTTAGTTGAATTTCATCCAGGCTGAATATCAACATACATATGTAGTTATAATGGTTAATTGGACATTTAATTCCATTTGTAAGAAGCTCCAATTCGCAATGAGTTTTGAACTCTCTAAACCCACAACTGAGAACAAGGAAATTAATTTCTTCCTACATTAATTCACCTATGTAGGAAGAAATTCTTTAGAGTAATGATTTTTTTACGTTTTCTGTAAGAATTGAAATGAAAGTTACAGTGTAGAAAAGCTACACCTAGACATGTAATGCATACCAAACGAATCGGAAATTCCCTAAGATTTGTTTGACATGCTATACATTACAATCCCATAGTCTGTATATGGTTTAAGGTGAAGGTGGAAGCTAGCCATTGTAGTAGTATAGGTAAATCCTCGTGTAAAAATGGGTTTGTTTGTGAGAGAAGAGCAAAGCACCCTTAAATAGATCAATTCACTTTTCAGACTGTGTGGCGCTTCATTGACACGAGTCTTTGAATAAATTTGAAAAAAAAAACAAATAACAATTCAATACTAAAGTAAAATGTATGAACGATATGTTCCGATGAACAATTGCAAATATATATATATATATATATATATATAGAAGGTGCATTTGCATATGATTCTGATTATACGCGAGCGTAACATGAGCAAATTTATAACACATGCGAATTGGGGCACTTTTGGTATTAACAAGTTCTTCCGCATAGTAACTCGATGTTGATAATTCCTTAATATTTTCCTTCGTTGATCGTATTGTTTTCACATATTCACGTTGGAAAGCCTTAACCCTTCTCTTCGTTGGCCGAGGCATTTAGATTGAATTTAATAGTTTTCCGTTTACTGTTTTTGAAAGCATAGGCAGCCGTGGCAGTGTTCCGAGCTCTGCAATACAATTTTCTTACCCAATGTTAAAGTTGCTAAAACTTACATTATAGACCCATTAAACGTAAAAATAATAATTGTATTGATATCAACACAATTTTATTCTATTGATTTTCATGACATGGGACGCTATGACTCCGGAATAACATTTTATTGAGTGGTTTTTATAGCTGTTTCGATGATGTTGTTTGGCATCAGTGTCGAAAAAATAACGATGCTTCCACCAATACAAACAAAACCATTGCAGAAGATTGAAAAACGAAAATTTAACTTTCAGAGCACTTGCTCGAGTTTTCCGACGTTCTTCACTATACGGTGCGAAAGCAGATGAAAATTTAATATCTTGTGAGTAATCGATTAGAGTTTGGTTGATATTACTTGATGGGAAGTGTGCGAAAACGATCATTTTCTTCACACTGTTTCGCAAAATTATTGATTTTCGGGCGAGAGGTGAGGGAGGGAGATGAAAGAAATGAGCGCCATTGTGGCAGCCATTTGTGGCTAGCTTCCACCTTCACCTTAAATTGATGAAAATTGGAAGTATTTCCATTTCCTCATACATTTGGTCTGTTCATTTGTGTGCTTTCCCCAACAGAGCTGTCAACAACGAGCAACTTACCGACGAGCAACGAAGGGGAAATCGTAAGATGTAAAGTCTCCGTGAACAAAGGAAAAGAAGAAGAACGAGGGGGAATATTTGCCTAGAGTATAAATAGTGGCTCTCGCGGAGGCGAACTTTCATCAACTTAAAGATGTAGAACCCTATGTACTAGACTTGGAATGTAGTATATTATAATGTAAACCAAATTAAGAAATAAAAAGAATTTCAAGGAAATAAAAGGCAAACTCTCATTCTTCGTGAGGAAATCGACTGAACAGCATCGTTACTGAGCGAGCTGAACGTCGAGGCATCGAATGCCTTTCTCAAGGCAATGGGGGGTTAGAGACGAATGAACTGAAGAAGTTTAAAGTCTCAAGCAAGGAAGGAAGGCAAACGTTCAGTATCGTTCAGTGTATTCAAAGCAATTAATCTCTCGCTGATGTCTCTAGCATTGCAATCATTGCATCAAACTAGCGCCATTGCATTAAGGTTCTGAGATACACAATTGTGTGGGGAATCATCAAGCTAGGCTTTCGTCAGGGCTTCTGTTGAGAAGAGCGCAAAATAGGGCTTAAACGCCGAACTTAAACGAGTAATATCCTTTGCGTAGAACGAGATACACACTACAACATGGCGCAGCTTGGTCAAAACCACTCCGAATGAATTATTTGAACTGATTAAGAACTAAAGATGACCTATGAATTAGAAACTTTATGTAATTCATGTGAAATTGACGTTTATTTTTTAAAGGGGTGACCATCTGGTTCTATAGTTGTGAAACACTGATTTTTTTGTTTTTTCAATTGTTTCGCGCCTGAATACAACAATAAAGTTCAAATGACCAGTCTTTTAAATGAAGATAGTTGTTATATCCTAAACTATATACTTCAATTAAACCGACTTCTTACACAACTCTGGAAACTCAGAAAAAATAAATGGTTCTATAGTTGTGAATCGCAGTGTATAAATTACATCGAAATCCACATCCACATCCACGAGAGGTTATCTTTTTTGTTAAATCTAGTTTATCCATAAACCTAGCTCTTGCTAGCCTAGCACAGTGTCTCTTGCGACATAAGGTGTTGTTGAGAAATTTTACGATAGAATTAGATTTTCTATTCAAATTCAATTACCTGTATATTTTGTTCGCATAGGTATGCCCAGAGTCGCCCATTTCACCACCCAACCTGAAACTGGTACTGTCTGCATCCATTGTGTTCTTGATTTGTTCTTTCCGTTGGACTCTAGAGTACTATCCGACCAGTATACCGACTACATGGTATTCGACTGGGACGATTATCATTGCACTCGCTTGAACTTCTACGTGTGAATGAATTTATTTTCAAACTTGATTAGATGAGTATTAGAATTGATATTTCGCTCAAATTATATATGCCATTTCTATTTTCCATCAAATAAAATAAAGCTGGGCCGCACCATTTTGCGTAAAAATTTCTGAACACTACTCTCTTTAACCATAATTTTATATCTTACCGCTCTTATTGGGATCTTCTTTATAATAATGAAAAAATTGAATTGCGTATTACCAGGCAAAAAACCCGGAAGTAGTTCTCCTGTCATTCCCCCAATGTATTATCCAAGTTATTATGATATAAAGTTGTCAAATTTTTGTTACATCATGATGGAAAATGATACGTTATTAGTGCTCAAAATATATAAAATTTCAGCTGCATCAAAAACCCTAATTGCAATAACAAATGGGAGTAAAAGTAGAACAAACATAAACCTTATAAAGCGCAGAGCTTGCACTACGTTTATAACCAAATTTTCGCGCGAATATCTCGTGTTATTCGCTTTTCAATGATAGCCGCAATCGTATGGAGGAAAAAACTTTTCCCTAACATTTGTCCCATGGCGCGGAAGTCCGGTTCGCATTTTACGATTTCTGCATGACTGAAATAATGCGGCTGGAACAAGATTCCCAACCTACTTTCCCCAAACTTTGTTCGAAAACTTTGTCGGATTTGTTGATTGTGATTTGCATTTCCAGCAATCATCTTATTCTACCCCTCATCAGTCGCATTTCGGTGAGGTCCGGGAGCAAAAATAAAAATAACAATCGAAGAAAATAACATTGAGCAAACGCCACAGCGTAACTTTGCCATAAGGAAATTCAGACATACCAGGAATGTATTACCCAAGTGTTTGTCAAATCATCTCAGTCTAATTATAATTTCTCAACTTTGTTTTTCACTTTGTTGTGACATTCACATCAACAATTAACTCGAACTCGGAATTAACCACGGGTGGAAACTGCGCGATGATTTCTTTATTGGGTTTTTGTACGTGAGACAAGTTGGTGGGGGAGAAACTTAATGAAACTATTGTTTAAGTTTTTTCTTTGACTTATTGTCAGAAGTTCTGGTGAATGGAATAAAATAATTTTGTCACGTCGTTCTGTCCAGCAACGGAAGGAACAGGAAGGAAAAATACATGTTTATTCATCAAGAATGATACTTGATACAGATTTTTTTTTGTCTAATTGCTTTATACCAGAAAGAATTTAGAAAAAATCAAGGTGAACACAGTGTCTCGAGAACATAAAAGAGTTAATTATCCAACTTTTGATGTTGTACTACGTTATGATTTCTATCATTGCGCCTTTCATTTCTATAATTTTGTATGTTACCGTGTGCGTTCTCTGTGGAACGCTTGTTTGGTGCTGTTGAATGGCGTGGAACACGGAATAGCGGTGGGTGCTTGTGGAACAAATATTCTTCGCATGTGCTGACTACACTCTGTCCAACTTCTACAAGACCAGGTGATGATCTTGCTGCTTTGTGTCATTGTAAACAAACTACGCTTCAATTGAATGAGGTACATATAAGGTGGAGCAGAAGGCAGATTATATTTGGATTTCTGAATAAAATATGGTGTCGTCATTATTTGCATTCAATATGAAGTGCATATGGAAGAAACAAAACAATGTTAAAAAAAAACTCGCGGTTTCTTGATTTTATGAGCCGAATTGACCATGAAATCTTATAGCTGATTGTTTTGAACACTTTCGTCGCCCCGTCACCCAGATATGGGTGATGCTTTCCTCGTTCGAATTGAATAGGATTTTTAGAAGGAATTGGATAGAATAGGCACCTAAATGTAACTATAGGAGATGTAAAAAAATAATAAAATCATAACCATATTATTATAATGTTTGTACTATTCTTTTTATAAATTTATAGTATGGATGGTTTGTACTGTAGTTTTTTTTTGCGAAACCCATATAATATAACTTTGGCATGTGTTATTGTTGTCAATTCGTCTTTAAATTTAGAAAAATATTGTTAGATCATGTGAAAGTTGCCTACAAACTAAGATTGATTATCATTTAATAATTTATCCGCAAGTTGTGCCCCGCAAGAAACTCAAAAACGTCGCGTTGGGCGACGAACGTGTTAATAGATGACAACTGTATTGTGACTTACTTCCATTTAAGGAGCAAGAAGATCCATAGAACAGTTCTTAGTCCTCGATAATAGCAGCATTTTCAATTAAATATTGCTTGATTGTAAACTAATAGGAGTACCGGTTAATTTCTTCGTTTTTTTCTCAACAAATTATGCTTTATTCTGCAAAAATGGTTACAAATTTATTTATTCAAGGAATTGCCCATCGCTAGTCACAACTTTTTCCCATCTTTCTGGCACGGATTTCACGGAATTCACGGATCCCTTTGCGCAAATAATCGGGCGGTTTGTCGGCTAACCACGAATCGATTCAATTTTTAACTTCATCAAAATTGGACGGAGCAATGTCTGGAGAATACGGCGGATGGGATAGTACCTCCCATTTCATCGTTTCCAAGTATGTTTTGACCGGTTTCGCGACATGCGGCCGAGCATTGTCGTGCTGCAAAATATCTTTATCGTGTCTTTGTTCTATTGTGGCCGTTTTTCCCTTCAGTGAACGGCTCAAACGCATCAATTGTCGTAGAGGTCCCCCGTAATGGTTTCATTCGGTTTTAGCAGCTAGTACACCACACTCAGCTGGTCCCACCAAATAGACCGCATAACATTCTGGCCGTGGATATTTCGGGCGGCCGTCGATGTTGATGCATGGCCGGGGTATCCATACGTTGTCCGACGTTTAGGATTGTCGTAATGGACCCACTTTTCATCGCCAGTAACGATTCGATGCAAAAAAAACCTTCCTTTTATGCCGTTGGAGCAGTTGTTCGCACGTAAAAAAACGGCGTCCGACGTCTCGTGGCTTCAATTCATACGGCACCCAATGTCCTATCTTTCGGATCATTCACATTGCTTTGAAGCGATCGGATATGGCTTGCTAAGCTACTTCAAATATATCTGCAAGTTCTTGTTACGTTTGTGACGGATCTTAATCAAGTAAAGCCTCCAATTCTTCATCTTCAAATTTTTTTTGGAGGTCCGGAACATTCTTCGTTTTTGAAAATTAACACTTTTAAACCGCCAAAACCACGTCTGACACGTTACCTCAGTTGGAGCATGGTCACCATATACTTCCACCAAAATGCGATGACTTTCCCCAGCTTTATTTCTTCATATTGAAGCAATGAAGTAACACTCCCCGCAAAAACATTCTCATTGGTACGGAATTCGACGTATTCGAAGTAATCAAGTTACGCCATCTGTTGTAAATCCGAAGAAACTTAACGGTACCCTAATACATTTTGCCGAGTTGGCCTAATGGGCCTACGAGAGCTACATTTTTACTCCTTAATTGCACCCCATATTATTCTAAAAATGCCACCAGGCGAGTAAATTGCTTCTTGTTTATCTTTTCTTTCCAAAAACTAAAACGAGATTCAAAATGATATCAAAAAAATCTAAATAAATACGAAATTAAACTTACTCCATTCCGCGTGACTAGCTTTCACAACACACAAGTCAAAACAATACACGGCGAGCGTTGCTTTTCTCCGTGACATGACAATGTCGTAGTATTCATAATAACACCGAGTTCATCGAAGTTGTCACGATGGATGAGCTCATCCGCATTCTACACGCAGCCGTAAAAAGGTTGTATACGATTCACCTCGTTTTCACCGTGAGGTGACGTTCGTGATCAGGCCCGTCTTGATAAAAATTGATAAAAATGGCTGAAAATAGCGTTTTCACATAGATGTGGAAGGCAATTGAATGTAAACACAAATATTAACATCACAACGTGGAAAGGAGCTATGGCAGCGCATGCTATCACACTACGCTTGCAAACTCTACCATCTGCTCCACCTAATATACCTGCTCATGGGCTTTAATTCATTTTCTAGTGTATTTGTTTTAGTAACTGCCATACCCTGCATGATTTTCATATAGGGGAAAAGGGGGGAATTTGGACCACCTAAGCAAATCGCCTAATATCTCCAAACCAATACGGTCTAAAAAAAATTGTCACATTGTATACTAAGCTACACTTGTTTTCTGTCGATCAATAATGTTTAATCATTATATCAAGCTTTAAACTACCAAACATATCATAAAATAAAAGAGATGATTTTTGGATATTAAAATTTGATGCGGGGTGATTTGAACCATCTGTAGGGTGATTTGGTCCAGTGTGTGTTTCATCGAAAAAAACATACTTATGTTCATGTAAAGTATTTTGGAATAATGATACAACCAGTAACAATGTTCTGGGATCGATACCAGGTGTCTTGGCCAGATTCCAGACCGGAAAAATTGGATTGAGACCATCTCGAATCCTGCATGGATTTTTTCACTGTTGTTCGAGTTTTTTCAAACACTTTCGATGCTTGGTTAAAGAAAATCCGTTCTTGATGGCCTGCGTTGCTCTTTCAAGCTTTCAAGCAAAAATTAAAATGCAATTAATTTCATTTATTGTTATCAAACTTACAGTTTCGCTGCATCAAATTGTTCCTCTTCTGTAGGCGAACAGAAATTTACTGCGCAATACACGAAAAGTTTGTTTAATCAGCGGAAAAAACCTTTAAACCACGATCGGAAAATTCACATTTTTTGACAATCAAAGTGCTTGATGTGTTCATGCTACCATTTCTTTCCAACTGTCGAATTTTACCAAAGTTTTTTTACGTAAGTTACATACTGTTCATTAATGAAAGAAGATGAAATTATAAAAAATACAAGTTGAGCCGTACTTTTCTAAAATAATGAGGTGGTCCAAATCACCCCGTATTTGGGGGGTCTCCGTAGCCACATTGGCTGCGCGTTCGCTTAGTAAGCGATCGATCGTGAGTTCAAAACTCAGGGCCCTCATTGACCATCTTTGTGTTGTTACAGAATAACTACGTCCACGTAACAATCATCAGCGATGGAGATCGATCCACGGTCGAAATAAGATCGATTCATCCATACCAATGCTCTGCTCTGCAAGAAACATCGGGCTGCTGTTCTATAAATAACTCAACAATGATCAACAACTGTCTCCGCTGTCCGGGTCTAACTCGATAATGGAAGAACAGATAGAAAACTCTTACGCCCAAATGGCTACTGTGTGAATGTCTACCATATGCAATGGTATAGAAGGGAATACTCTAACGCCGAAAATGGCAACTGTGTAATGTGCTAATTATAGATATGATAAACATGTGACATGTACACGATTAAAAAATTCGGCTCTGTTACAGCTGAAATGCTAATGAGCCTAAAATAAACAAAAGGGATAAAAAAAAATCACCCCGTATGTCCAACTCACCCCGTGTTACCCTATATGTATGTGTAAGCGCTGAGCGTAAACAAATGTTTTTGTATTTTTCAAGTGTCAAGTTTGTATAAGACCAGTTACATTTTCCGTTGTTTTGATTAATAAATCTGCAAAACTCCAAAGGGAAAAGTGCTCACGGAGAGAAAAAAGGACAAATCTGCGCATTTTACCAAGAAAATGTTGGTATCGGAAAAAATGCTCATCGGATTGGACGATCCCATCAAGTAGTGTTCAATTATCTGGCGAATCCTCAAGGATACGATGCGAAGAAGAGAGCTCAACGTAAATCGAAGCTCTCTGACCGGGGATAAGCGTGAAATACACTCGACACTCGTAACTCGACTTACGAATCGTTGATTTTGAGAGTCGCGTAAGATTTTGTACTAGGCTAAAAATTTGCCTGCAGACCTAAGAACTATTTAAGAATAAGAATTACAGCAGATTTTGTAAAACACTATAAAAATCATGTTTTTGGCACTTTTTTGAAATCGATGCGAAAATTTTAAATATTTTTTTCGCCAAAGTAACAAACTATCCTTATGCTGAACTTATTGGAGTTTTCAAAGCTGCCTTTCGATTTGGGTTGCGATGGTTGTTCATTGAATAATTCATCATCAAAGGGATAATTTTTCATTCAAACTGAAATATCTCTGTATGGAAAGGTTCTAGGAAACAAATAAGAGCTGATTAATAGAGTTAATTAGATTTGCTATTGAATTGTGTTAAACCACAAAATCTTTGAAAAAACAGAAAAAAATTGATTTTTTCTTTCTTCTCGGTATTGTTGTCCACTACACCTACACACATCAAGATGAAAATATGTATATAAAATATTCTAATACCTGTTGTAGCTTTAAAATGATGTACATCCCATTGATATGCCTTAAATTTTCACGAAGTTACAGCATCACCAAAAACGCTCTGCTCCTCTAATTTTTTTGTCGAGTGTGCAATGTCGAATGTGTTATTTTTTGAATTTAAATGTTTCCCGAGAGACAATTCATAAAGTTTTGATAAAAAATCCTTACATGAAGAGGGTTAAAAAAAAGCAAAGTTAAAAAATCCTAATCTTACACCATCTCACATCGAAGGACGTCTGAGTTTTACCAAAGCTCACATGAACCGACAGTGGGCATGATATGTTATGACAATGAATGCTTTCAAAAGAATACATTTTACTATTACCATAACGAAAAGTTCTTCAATGTAAGGTGGCCTTTTTTTCACTTCTAACTTTGTTAGGTTATCATCAGTGACGAAAGAAAGTTCAATTTGGATAGTCCTGGTGGTTTCAACAGTAACTTTGGCGGTGGTTAGAGCATGGTTTGGGCGGAGAACTCAAGATAGCTTTCACATTCTTCAAAATGAATAACAAGGATTACATACATGTTCTGGAATCCTCTCTCCTACCGTTTTTGCGTAAATATCGTCGGAAAAAAACACATTTCAGCAAGACAATGCCGCTATTCATACCAACTAGGAAACGAAGCAATGGACGAAGACATGAGTTATTGGACCGGCCGGCTCACTCTCCAGACTTGAATCCTGTTGAAAATTATTGGGGGGTCCTAGTGCGCAAAATCTACGCTGAGGGAAAAGCAGTACACCACGGTTGATGAACTTAAGGCCGCAATTTCGGAGACATAAGAAAATATCGATAAATCCGTTCTGTAGAATTTCGTAAATAGTATGCCAACACTAATTTTCCAGGTTATTAACCGAAATGGCAAGGTTTCCAACTATTGACTGGTAAATCTGCCGATTGTTGTGTATTTTTCATTGATAATACTTACGAATTTTGGAATGATCTTATAAAAACTGGACAATGTGTTTGTGTTACAACGCAGGGTTGCCACACATACAGAATATTCTGTATTTTACAGATTCTTCGCCAAATTTCAGATGCAGAATCTGTATATACAGATTTACAAATTTTCAGCGAAGATACAGAATTTACAGATTTTTCTAAATTCAATTTTAAATATTGAATTTATCACAGAATTTATAAAAATGTTGAACGCAACGCAACGAAATGGCAGTTGCTAAACGAAATCTTGATGGATTTGAAGAGCGTAAAAACAATTATTTTCGTTCCAAGTTGAGTATGACCATAGTCAACCCGCCAATCGTATATTAACATATTGCGGGCCGCTCACGAGTTTTCTCGTGTTTCGCATTCCGTCTATTACGGATGGATCACGAAATAGCCCGTGTTTTCTACACTTGAGTGTTAAATCCTTGGTCTGCCAAGAATCTACCAAAGCCTACCGATGGCTCATCCACATCGAAGGAAACGATCTCATTCGTGGAATCCGAACAAATGAAGCGTACAAGTTTGAGCTTGAGCTTGAGCTTGGGTAGACTGTACAAACAAATGAAGCGTACAAGTTTGCCCCAAAACGTGCGGTCCTCAATATGTTACCTCAGCATGACTTAACCGATTATGCGGTTCCTAAGCTATATTCTACAGCTCATCAATAACGTCGATAGCACCTTTCAATCTAAAAATTCTCAATTTTGTGAACTTTCCCCTTCATTCCGCGCGGCGAATGACACGAGTTGACAAAGTTTGTCGCTTTTTTTTCCAAAATATATATTTTATTAAGGCACATGTGGCGTTAGCCTGACGGGGCCGGGAGTCCAATATTTTGACAATTTTTGTCTTACAACTATGTTAGTAATATGTAACCGATTACTCGCGGTTTGCTCGAGGTTAGTATTACAAGTGTTCTCATAATTGGTATGTTGCAGTCTTCGATGCTCTGTACGTGTGCCCGACACGGGATACTTCCTATTGGGATGCAGCTCACCATTAATCAGCAACGCCCCCCTAGTATGTACCCCATATCTAGCGTGGTGCATCTTTCTCGACTCGAGGAATCCAGGATAGAATGGTCACTAGCCGGCGCAATCATCAGCTCGTGTAGAGTTGTCATGAGCGGTACAACCTTTGGCTCTTGTTGAATGATCAGTGGACTGCACAACCTTCGGCCCGTGCATCTGTAAAGAGTGTGTGTATGTATTTCTGCGACTAAGTAAACGTTTATCGATCGGATAGGAGGGATATGAAACGGGGACACAACGAAGGAAACATCATTAAACGTTGACATCGGCGTTTCTGAGGAACAGGTATAGATGAAGCAGAAGATCAGGATCCCGGCTACTTAAGATATCCCGGACGGGGATATCCGATTGTCTGCCTTGTGCTCTCAGTGCTCTAGAGAGCTGAGAGCGAGCAGCATGGAACCGGATACACGACCAGACAACATGCTCGATGTCGTGGTAGCCATCGCCACAATCACAAAGATTGTTTGCTGCGAGCCCAATGCGATAGAGATGCGAATTTAGGTTGTAGTGATTGGACATAAGCCGAGATATCACGCGAATGAAATCCCGCATCCCAATAGGAAGTATCCCGTGTCGGGCACACGTACAGAGCATTGGAGACAGCAACATCCCAATTACGAGAACACTTGTAATACTAACCTCGAACCGACCGCGAGTAATCGGTTACATATTACTAACATAGATAATAAGAAAAACTGTCAAAATATTGAACTCCGGCCCCGTCAGGCTAACGCCATATGAGCCTTGATAAAAATATATATTTTGGAAAAAAAAAATCACGACCTACATTCAATCCCTTGAACCATGCACTCGTCGAGACCTTAGGAATAATCGTGTGTAACCAACGACCGAACTCATCACCACTCCACATGCGCTGCCAACATACGAGCGTATACTGACGAGGAATGTGGAAAAATTCATTATAAGCAATTTGCCTTTCAAAAAGTGTGCCTTCTAAAGCACCCACCTTAGCTAGCGAGTCCGCTTTCTCATTCCCCGGAATCGAGCAATGAGAGGGAACCCATGCTAAGGTAATCTTGAATAATTTTTCGACCAAAACACTCAATAGTTGTCTTATTCTTGTTAGGAAATAAGATGAGCGTTTATCAACTTTCATTGAGCGGATTGCCTCTATTGAGCTGAGACTGTCTGAAAAAATAATATAGTGGTCGATGGGCAATGTTTCAATGATCCCTAATGCGTAATATATCGCACCCAGTTCAGCGACATACACGGAACAAGGATCTTTGAGTTTGAAAGAGGCACTGAAATTTTCATTGAAGATGCCGAAGCCAGTGGACCCGTTTATAAATGAACCGTCAGTAAAGAACATTTTATCAGATCCAACTTTCCCATATTCTGCCGAAAATATCGGTGGAATAGAATCGGAGCGTAGGTGATCTGGGATTCCATGGATTTTTTGTCGCATGGACAGATCAAAAATGACAGAGGAATTGCAGAAGTAAGGCAAGCAAACTTGGTTGGAGACGCTTGGTGAAGGGTGTACGTCGTGGGTAAGGTACTCATGGTATAAAGACATAAAACTTGACTGAGGAGTCAGTTGGAGTAGATTTTCGAAGTTATCAATCACCAATGGATTCATGATCTTGCAACGGATGAGAAATCTGTAGGATAATTCTGTAAACCGAAGAGTAAGCGGGGGTACTCCTGCCAAGACTTCGAGACTCATCGTATGTGTCGAATGCAAACACCCCATGGCTATACGCAAGCAACGATATTGTATTCTCTCCAGCTTGAGAATATGAATCCTGGCAGCTGATCGGAAGCAAAAACTGCCATATTCTAACACTGATAATATCGTTGTTTTGTACAACTGAATGAGGTCTCCTGGATGGGCACCCCACCATGTTCCGGTAATTGTTTGGAGAAAATTGATTCTTTGCTGGAATTTATGTTTCAAATACGCAATGTGTCTCCCCCAGGTACACTTAGAATCAAAATATACACCCAGGTATTTGAAAAACATAGAGTGTTGGATCGTTTTGCCGGATAGGTGAAGCTGGAATTGGGCGGGTTCGTGCTTCCTAGAAAATACGACCATTTCAGTTTTCTCCGTAGAGAATTCGATACCCAGCTTGAGGGCCCACGTGAACAGATTGTTCAGGGTATCTTGCAACGACTTTTGCAGAACGACGGGATTAGTACCCGTGATGGAAATAACTCCATCGTCTGCAAGTTGTCTCAGCGTGCAGTCTCTAGTTAGACAATCATCCATATCATTGACATAAAAACTGTACAAGAGGGGGCTTAGGCAGGAGCCTTGTGGTAGGCCCATAAAACTGTAACGAGAGGATTTCGAGCTGCCATGAGAGAAAATCATGTGCTTTTCTGACAGTAAATTGTACAGGAAATTGTTGAGAATTGGTGAAAGTCCACGATTATGAAGCTTCTCTGAGAGAATTTCCATGGAAACTGAATCAAATGCCCCTTTGATATCGAGAAAAACGGAAGCCATTTGTTGAAGCCACTTGTTGAACAAGTTCAGCAAACGCTGTTTTGCCAAGTCGGGAAGATTCTTCAACAAGTTGAATTTAATCTTGTCCGACCCCGGAGTTGGATTGTTACATGAGAGAAGGGCAATTGAGAATTCCACCATCGAAAAATTCTCATAATCGCTTTGAAGTGGAATGTCGCGTACGACGTTTTGTGCAGGAACGGTGTCGGTGCAAACCTTCCTTGCAAAGTTAAAAATTCCAACGGTCAGAGTATTCCTCACTTTCGTTTGTATGGTTCCAGCCACGCATTTTCCTAGCCGTATTCCAAAGAGTGCTCATAGCGGTCTCCCTTGACAAACCATTGACGAACTTCCGCCAATATCCACGCTTTTTTGCTTTAATCAAACCTTTTAGTTTGGCTTCTAGAGCTTGGTACTTTAGAAACCATTCCACTAATCCAGTTTTCCTGAGTTTTTTGAAAGCGGATGATTTTTCAAGGTAGACCTTTGAACATTCCTTGTCCCACCAAAGTGATGGAGGACAATGTCGGAAAGTGGTAGCCGGTACACGTTTCTTTTGAGCTTGAAGTGCGCTTTCGTAAATCGATATAAAGTTATACTCTTCGAGTGGAGGAAGTTCATGCATTGAAACAATTGCTTCAGATATTATTTCCGCAAATGTTCTCCAGTCAATATTCTTCGTGAGGTCATACGAAATATTGACTGACTCACGAGAGCTTGATTCATTAGCGATCGATAAAATTATTGGTAGGTGATCACTACCGTGGGGATCTTGGATTACCTTCCACATGCAATCCAGGGATAACGAAGAAGAGCATAGAGATATGTCTAGCATGCTTGCCCGTGCAGGAGGATTGGCTATTCTGGTTGCTTCCCCAGTATTCAAAACTGTCAATTTGAAGTTGTCGCACAGATCATAAATCAAAGTGGCACGGTTGTCATCGTAGAGTGATCCCCATGCTGTTCCATGGGAGTTGAAATCACCTAAGATTAACCGCGGCTCCGGCATTGCCTCGATAGTATCAAAGAACTGATGGTGGCCTACCGTAGTTCTGGGAGGGATATATATCGAAGCAATGCAGAGGTCTTTGCCATTGATTTGTGTCTGGCAAGCAACAACTTCAATGCCTGTCATCGATGGGAGAGTGACTCTATAGAAGGAGTGACATTTTTTAATCTCCAATAGTACGCCACCAAACGAGTCATTTCGATCGAGGCGAATAATGTTGAAATCGTGGAAATTCAGCTCGTCGGCTGAAGAAAGCCATGTTTCACAGAGGGAAAATACATCACAGTTAGCGTTATGAACTAAAAATTTAAATTGGTCTAGTATAGGGATGATGCTTCTGCAATTCCACTGTATTACAGTGGTCAATTCCTTGACCTCTTGCACTGAATCAGGCATCGAGGGAAATGAACGCTGCTAAAAAGGCACATTTTTCTTTCAAGAATGTTCTCACTACCGGAAGCAAACATAATACTATGCTTTTAAGAGAGTCATTAATATTCAAAGCATTCAAAATGTTGTCCACCAGGTCAGAAAGCGCAAACAAGCCAGGTTGTGACTGTTGCTTTGACCGCGAAAAAGGAACAGACGTATTGGGTGTTGTTCCGGAACGTGATGAGGACCCCTGGTTAGTAGAAGAACCGTGTAAACCAGGAGGTACTTGCTTCGGTCTATTTTCAGCACGTTCGGTTCGAAGTTTCAATCCAACTTGGGAAATTATGGACTTCTTACTGGGGAGTGATGGAAAAGTAGTAATTTTCCTTTTCCTGATGGCACCCTGCGATGTACCAGAACTTCCCGCGTTGGGAGCGTCAGCGACAGGCTCGTCGTTCTGCAGGAGGGAGTAAGGATTGTCCTGCGTCGTTGGCACGGAATTCTTAAGCATTTCTGCATAAGTCCGTTTTGAAAATTCCTTTAAGGAACGCTTGATTTTTTCCCCTCTTTGTATGTACACCGGGCATTGAGAAAGATCATGGGGGGCCCCGTCGCAATGAAGACACTTGCGCTCTTTTGCGCAAGAAGTCCCATCATGACTCTCTCCACAATCTGCGCAACGCTTTTTGTTGCAACAGTAGACGGCCGTGTGACCAAGTTGCTTGCAGTTGTTGCAACTTATTACCCGGGGTACAAGCAATCGAACAGGTAAACGAAGCGCATCTATCTGTTTGTCGCTTTATAATGGAGGACACTTCACTTTTGATACCCGGATCGATAACATATGAAGACACGACTTCAAATCCCACCTAAATGACCAACTACAGTCACGCCATTCGCCTGCAGGAACACCGTGACTTGAGTCATCTAACGTCATTCGCCGCGCGGACTAGAGGGGTTCATGATGAGATAAGAATGGTATTGTTGATCATGTTGGGTAACTTACGTTCGAAGAGCTACATGCAACGATTCGCTGATGCTAACCTTGATGTGAAAAAAATTGAAGTCTTTCTGAACTCGTGAAACAGATTTCAAAGCTATTTGATTTCAGCGATCCGATTTTTGATAAACCCTATGAACCCTTCGTCAAGCTATCAAACCTTAATGTTCTGATGCGCCAATTTCCTCAATTCGTTGAAGCAGGTAATAGACAAGGCTTGGATAACAAATTCAGACTACAACTAAACAAAGTACGGAAATCGGTTGGCACCCACAATCATAGACTCTCTTTTGGTAGTGAAGAACCTTATATCGGCTCAAAAAGGAGCTTCAAGGATGAAATTAACGAAAAATTTGAAGACAGACTTCAATAAAACCCTGTTTAAACATCATACAATTCAGAGGATTATGAATAAAACCTTTCTATGATTTATTTTGTTGTATTGATAAAACTTTAACAATCCATAAATAAGAAAAATATGGTCAAAATGAAAATAAACCTTTATTTTATTTTTTACCTTAATATTTTCAAAACAGATCTTATGGCCTAAAATACAGATATACAGATTTTTTCAATAAATTTTACAGAATTAAATGTGGTAACTCTGTTACAACGAAATATATTCAAGGTGGTCTCATAGAAATAGGATAGAGTATATGTGTGTCAAATGCGAAAAAGACCGCCGGGAGCGCAATGAATACTCAGTGCAATACGTGTATTGAAATGAAGAAACAAATTGGGACATATGACCACTTCGTGTATTGTTCGTAAGCAAGGGCGTAATGGCAAGGAAGAATCACTGCTTCTACATCCAAAGTTAATTTTTAGCACATGTTCTTGCATCTCGATTTGTTACATTAAATGAGCTGAAAGATAACATAAAATATTCTACTCCCCAATACATGTATGTCATTTGTATAACAGATATCCTAGAGCCAATATGAGGAAGCGAAACAGGAGACACATTTAAATGAAAGCATATGAAAGCTTTTCGTATAGTTTGCCAAATACACGGCCCAGACAGAGAAAGATATATTCTCGTTCTCGTTCATCGCATAAGAAAATATTATCACGCTCCTTTATAATAGCGCTGGCGCTATATGGATAGCGTGGTCGTGTAAAGTAACTTTGCATTCCAGCGCCGGCCTTGGTTCGATCCCCATTGACGTCATATGGACTTTTTTTTTGCACAATCCCAAATGAAAAGAGAAAAGAAAACAGAAAAAGATGTCTGCTCGCAAACATACAAGCCATTTTTAACCTTTTAAAATAGCACATTGTTTGCGCATTTGACTCTCATGTACAGGAAATGGCATTTTTTCTGCCAAGGATGGCATGTTTTCTGCCAACGCTAGTTTGGGTGTAGGACCAGTCTTGTTAATGGTTACCATCGTATCACATCTATTATGGAGACGTATGTGCTGTGTCATTATTGAATATCATAACATGAACAGTCAAGGACCGTCGACCTAAAAATGTCATATGACATTTCGGTATTTTTTTTCCGTCTTATTCATTAGCTGTTCATCGTCCCGTAATTAAACAACAGTGTTCACGAGGAACGCTCACCGCTTGAAACGTTCATTCAACACATTCGCACTTGATAGGGGATAGTTTGTCGGTTGCTTTGATCTAAACAATCCGTCTAAATATCATCCATCGTGTATGGATGAGTGAGTGAGAAGGTGGATGTATGTGAGCAGCTACGCTTAAATGCAGAATAAAGAGAGAAGAAGAATGCATTCCACTGCAGTTTTAATGTCAAATGACATTAAAACTACAGTCAAAGTAGCCGGAATTAAAGAATGGTTATGAGCACGAATGGTAGAATGGAAATAGCATATTTTCACCGCTCTTCTGGGTACGTTCGACAGAAAGAGAGAATATATAAACGTTCAATTGATTGTCGTGTTTGCGGCTGTGCGTTTATTTCAGAGGTGATTGTTGGAACCGAGCAATGCTTTCTTGGTCACATTCGCAATACATATTGAGCTGTGACTCTCGCGCAAGAGCAGTATGTGATGGTTGAGAGAAATGTCGACTGTGTAGGACTGCTTCTAGAATTGCTTCTACAAAGCCATGGGTTATTGACTTATTCTTTTCAGGCTCACCGAAACTTTCTAATAACGAATGATTTATGAAATTTCTTTGTATTCATGAACAATATCCGAAATAATAAACAACTAAATTAAATAAAACGAATGCGTAGTCCTACGCCCTAGTATCTATCCCGTAGATTTTTTTTGGGTTTAATTAACAAATTTGTGTCACATTTGGTATATTTTGATATTTACTAAATGACACATGAATAGTTTTCTATACTGATTGAAACTGTACATTCCCCTTTATTCTGCGCGGCGAGTGACGTGAGATTGCAAAGTTTACTACTTTATTCTGGAAACCACTTTACTTTTTAGCTACTATTTGACGCTCGAGTCGATAACAAATGAGGACACGACTTCAAATCTCACCTTGTGACGAACTATAGTCACGCCATTCGCCTACGGGAATGCAGTCACTTGAGCCATCTTACGTCATTCGCCGCGTAGAATAAGGGTGGTTGTAAGCACACCTGATGCTAAATTAAATAATCTTCTTGAAAAGCCAGAACATGCCATGCCATTATACCAAAGTAGAGTCTCCTGGGGGTGTGATTCATCATTCGTAAGAAATCTGTAGGAAACGACTAAATGAAAAATGCTTCACCCCGAACTTTTAAACAAAACGTAGCCTCGAAAAAGAGCGTAAACTTCCATCAATTCATATTAAATTTCTATCCATGCCAGCAATGTTTGCTTCCCCAGGATAAATATTACCACGCATTTTTCATTCCATCTTATACATCTCCGCATCTGCGGCCATATGAACCGAAAGCATAAATGGGAATACCTGTTACATACTCAGTGATCAATTTCTCTGTACTTTCTTTAGTAAGACCGTTCCTTAATGAAGGAAAGAAACATGAAAAATCATTTATAAAAAACAAAACAACAACTAATTTCTGTTTTATTAACAAAAATGAAAAAAAATCAGCAAAAATGTTTTAAGCACGCACTTTGAGCTGCTCGTTCCGCATGAACGCCAACTGGTTGTGAAGGGCTCGTATTTGATTTTGGGCATCCTCGAAACTGGCCGCTAACACTCCTATCTGACTTTGCATCTCCCGTAGAGCTTCATCGCGGTTGCTTATGGTTACAGCAGCCGCCGCACGACATTGTGCCAACTCCATCTCCAATGTCTGACGCTGTGTTTGGGCTGTCCTTCGATCCTCCAGAGCTCTTTCATTCATCCTACCAATGATCTTGGACGTTTCAGTTCGCACCTCTTCCAGTTCCTTCTGTCCGGCTGTGAGCTGTTCTTTCAATTTCTCCCGTTTGGATTCTTCATCGCGCATCGTTTCGGTTAGCTGTTCCACCTCCACTTTCAGCAGATTATTAGCTTTCTCCAGTTCAATATTTTGAGCTGTGTGGGCATTGTGTAAACGATTTTCCAGTGATTTTATCTGCTTAGCTGCCCTTTTCAGCTCTTCTAGAAGCTTTTCGTTGGACCCTCGCAAATCTCTGACCTTTTGTTCTTCGGCGTCCAAAAGTCGTGGAAACGGCGTCAATTGGCGTAATTTATCTTGGAATTTGGTTTTTATTCGCTGTATTTCCATATTTATTTGTTCTTCTATCCGACGATTCGTCACATTCATCTTTTCCATTCGAAGATTTTGTTCCTCAACTGTTTGCTGAGCCGCTAAATATTTATTCCTGTACTCATCCAACTGCTCCGCCTGTTCTTTGATGAGTATTTTGAACTCCTCCTGCTCATCGAGCAGCTCCGAGCATCTGTTTTTCAAGAGCTGTAATTCCGTCTTCTCTGGAGTTTCATTCTCACACGAGCAAGATTTTGCTAGTCGATCGGTAAGATTTTTGCATTCCTCGGACTTTTTTGTATATTCCTTCAGAAGGGTGTTGTACTGGTCATCCTCACCCTTCGAGGTTCCAAGCGATCGTCTCATCCCTTCGCTAGCTCTAGAGCTCTTAGCTTGCGACGCATACTGAGTGCAATCTGCACGATTTTGAATTTCACCTGTCAAATTCGGACCCAGTTCCGATCGAATAACGTTCAAAGCTGCCCCCATTTGATTGAGATTTCGTTCGAGAGCATCCGTGTTGTCCTTGTAGAACTGCAACCTGCTCAACATATCAGCTTCACAAAATTTAGTCTGCCTAGGGTTTCTTTCCAAGATAGCTTCATTATCACATCGCACCTTCATCACGTCAGCAGTGAGACCTTCAATCCGGCTCTGCAGAATCTCTATTATGCGGTCGCGATTCATCAGCTCCTTTTGTAGCGTTTTGTGCACATCGCCTTGACTCACATCCTGGACTTCGCCCACCATTACCGTTGAACTGAGCGATGATAGGGTGGAATCAATCGAAGTCATCCGGTCGGGCCGGGCAACATTCCCCAAAATCCAAGGATTGCGACATATATCATCGAGAGGGTCACTACAGATGCGAATCCTCTCCCAAGCGAGGTCCTTATCCTTCTTCTGCTCGTCAATGATGCATTGCAAGAGTTTCTTCAAGCAATCATTCTCCTTGACGAGTCTATTTCTCAGGAATGCCAGCTGTTCCTGGTCCGAGATGGATTTGGGCTTCAACGATTCGAACTCCCGTATTTTCTTCTTCAAGTCAACGATGAAGTTGTTCTGCTTTGACAATTGTTGTTTCATCTTCAGGATCCGTCGGTTGCCCAGCTTGGTCTGCGGTTGTTTCGACTCAACTAGGACTTCTACAGGTGAATCACCCTTTTTTCGTCCTTCTCCAACTTCTACAACTTCTTCAACCTTCCTAGGTTGCGACGCTGTAGATTTCTCCGGAACAGTTTTGATGAGATTGTCCATGAAATCGAAAACGTTTTCCTGGGCCGACAAAGTGCAAGAAATTTTTGAACTCATGTTTCAGGGAATTTACTGGTAAAATACTTGTGGTGCGATCGAACAAATAAAATTGAATGACGTCTTGTACTGAGAGAGAAAAATTATAAAGCCTGCTACAATCTCTCTGTTTTCGGCAATAAAATCTAAGGCGCAGAATAAATTTGAATACCGTCGTAGGGGTTGAGAATGGCTCAAAAATCAATGTAGAGTAAATGATCTTGGTTTGTCTGATTTGGGGTGTTTTTACGCAACTAGTAAATGCAAATTGATTTTTCTTCATGAAAATCACAGATAATCGATACGAGTTTGAGTTTGTTGAAAAGCCCCAAGTCTCTAGTTGCTAATACCACCATAAGGCCTTGTTCTCACTGCAGCGAGGCGTCAGCGTGGCTTGAGCGGGGCGTGTGACGCTTACGATTAATCGTGTGTGTTCTTACCGATGTGTTCACACCAGAATGACGTGCCGTGAGCGTGGTTTTGGCGTGTGGCTGGCGTGCAACCGAAAACACTTCACGCCGGCAATATTGGCACGGTGCAATGTGAGTGAATTAAAATATCGTGGCGAGAAGAGAACACGCTCCGCTCACGCCACGTTGACGCCCCGCTGCAGTGAGAACAAGGCCTAAGGCGTTGAAATTATTAAATTTTTTATGTTTTTAACGATTTTCCTCAAAGAGGAATTATGATCATGGTTTGACCACCTCTGATCATAGTTTGCTCAGAAAATGATCATGGTTTGTCCGGCTTTAACAATCACCATTTTTGAATGAAAACATTCGAATTCTCAACTAGATGTTGTATTTATCATTGCTTGAGTTTACTGTCATCATATTGATCCATTCATAATTCAGGCTTTCCTCAGAATATTGCATTTTCTTGGGTATTTTAAAAGTGTTCTCCTCAACACACTCAACATAGAGAAACTTTATTTTTGCTATGCGCGATGGACACAATAAACAAACTGCAGCGCGCCAAGCGGTTGCCATAGAAATCATGTGGACAAAACAACATTATTGAATTGGGCAACTCATGATCAGAATTGAGTTCATCAAAATGCATTAACTTAATGGTTTAGCTATGTAAAACTGATAAAAAGAATGATGTTTACAATATTTGTAAGTGTTATAATCCAGAAAAGGTCTGAATAAGTGCGAAGTAATCATCTGGTGATCGATTAATCCTTTGCGGTCGTATTAAATTTGGGAATGGGTGTCGTACCGGTCGGTATTATTTTTTTCTATAAAAAGCAGTGTTACATGCAAGATTATGAAAAATAAACATTTTTTTAATTTTTCTTTTGAACTATATATTGAATCATATATATGTATTAACTTAGCAATATGTTCAAATGTAATGTTTTTATATAAAAATTATATTTTATAATTCGTCTTCGTGTGAAATCTTTCGAAACAGTATCCAAGAGTAAACAAATATTTTTTAGCATGAGATTATTCAGATGACATAAGACACTAATGCAAACTGCTCTTTCTGCTCTTCAACAACAACTACTTCAACATAATTGAAAGTTACTCAAATAATGATTTCTTTATATCCGAAATGATCAGAACTTTTCACTTAAGATAAACAAAGATTTTGTTGCTTGAGACACTTATGCGATTATTCAAATAACATGAGACATTTGTGCAAACAGCAGTTCTAATACTTATGAATAATCTTTTCCTTCTCACCAAAGTGTTACAATGGCTTAATTCTGCTGTTATGATTTTTGCCCCACATTCCTATGCATTCAACTAGTGTAGGTGACTACTTTGTTTGATACTGAGTACCGTTATCTATTAATCATAGGAACACCGTATTGATTCATGAACAGGATCACTAGACTAGGCTTCGTTTAGGAAAAGCATAAACTGATACTTGGTTGAGCAAAATATAAGATTAGCATGGTTTCTTGCTGTGGTGACAAATGAAACACAAATTTCTGCATTAATCGAGAATTAATCAAGAAAACGAAACCAAATTTGGCATGTGGAGGTTTTAGGGTGCGATAAATGTTTTTACGGTGGTTAGATAATCCTCCCTCTTCTCTAAGGGGGAGCTGCGAGATAAATGAAACACAAATTTCTGAATTACTCGAAAATTAATCAAGCAAACGAAACCAAATTTGGCATGTGGGGGTTTTAGGATGCAATAAATATTTCTATGGTGGTTAGACACTCCTCCCGCTCTCTAAGAGTGGGCTGTCATATAAATAAAATACAAATTTCTGCATAACTCAAAATCTAATCAAGCACAATTTGGGATGTGAGGGTTTTTGGGTATGAGAAATGTTCCTATAATGGTATGACACCCCTCCCTCCTCTGGAATAGAGAGGGGGGTCCCATAAAAATATTACACATATTTCAACCAAAAATATCCCAGCCAAACATGACAATTGAAAAACTCTGAAGGAAAAAGGGAAAATTCGGAAAATTAAATTCCGTATGTTCTACAATTACATAGTGACAAGTGCTGTTAGTCCATTTGATGTTTGCGCTAGCGAAATTGATCTTTGTTCGAAACTCGAAATGGATTTTAATGTGATGAAATGCACTCCTATATCTTCTTCTATCTATACCAATAAAAAAGTATCGCCAGATGTGTTGATAATAGCAGAACTCGAGGAAGGAATTGTCTGATTTAGGGCTGTTTTTATTCTATCATATTTTCTGTATAAAACATTTATTCCATGTAACGGAGAAACATGTTAATTACAAGTGGTTGAAAAATCTTGAACGAGAATTGTGTCTAAAAATAATCTGATATTATAATGATGAGTTTTGTTAGAAATGCTAGGTATTTTATAGTAAAAAGTAAATTCAACGGAGACAAATAGAAGATCAATCAATGAACAGTTCTGCGATTGGACCCATGAACATGCTCATAGTAAGAAAACGTGAATGTTTGAAGGTATTGATAACAAAAAACAAATTTTGGGCGAGACGAAGTTTGCCGGGTCAGCTAGTATACTATAAAACTACTGTAAATCATGAAAAAGACAATTTTATTTATTTGTTTTGAAACATTCGAATACATGATTTGACAAAGGCGTGCTGAATTAGTGCATTCAAAAAAGTGGACAAACCATGATCATATTTTCGACTGGACAAACCAAAATCATTTACCTTATTCAAATTGTTCGTTGCATAACTATCGTGAATTAGAATAGTAATTACTTCTGACTATGTAGATACGTTCTCAAATGATGAAAATCAGAGAATTTCAGAGAATAAATTATTGGTATTAGTTTTTCACTGAACTACAATAAAATGACAATGAGTTAAAGTAACGAATATTGTTTTGCTTTAAGAGTAATGTTCAAGAATTTATTTTTCAATAAGATATAAGATAACATGTGAGTGCTTGATATAATATAAGATATAAGACAACATGTGAGTGCTTGATTGATTACTTGAGTTACGAAAATAGTGTCAATCCAGCTATCCAAAGTCAATCCAAAGTAACGAATATTGTTTTGCTTTAAGAGTAATGTTCAAGAATTTGTTTTTCAATAAGATATAAGATAATTTGACAACATGTGAGTGCTTGATTGATTACTTGAGTTACGAAAATAGTGTCAATCCACCTAGTGCGTTGGAAATTTAGATATATGTTAATTTTCCTTTTTCCTGTCATCGTCGAATTTTTCTACCGTCATGCTGGTTCCTGGACGGATATCAAACTTCTTTAGTCGCTTTACACTACATACATACAAGGTACTTTATGCTTGCTGTGTGGGGTAATATGGTTTCTGTGGGATGATTTGGTCATACAGGCAGCGGTATTGAGTGGAGCTTTTGCACCCTGGGCGGAAGTGTCTGGTCGCATCCCCTTCTTCTTCGCTATCTGTATCTGGTATATGCCGAATGGTGAAGTATTTGTTGATGTAGGAGTGTTTCTGCACCTCTAAAATCGTGTACCCGGGGGCAGTCCGCACCCCCGCACCATCCAGTCGACGCCACTGCATACAGGTTTAAGGGTGGATCCCGGTCTGGAAGACCGAAAAAAATCTTATTTACCATACGTGAGCCAATTTCTCCCGGTGAAAGATTATGTATCACATTGAGGTAAGTTCTGTCTATGATCTGTTTATGTAACTTTTCTACTAAGGCTAATGCTGTTCGTGAGAAATTCACTGACTATTTCCTTGGGGCAGGTTCAGTAAAGAGGCAATGGAGGAAGATACCAGTGACTACGAACACGAAATTATTGCGACACCGAAAATGTCATGCCAATTTTCTTATAATGTTTAGAATCAAACCAAAATTTTAGGGTAGTTTTATACATATATTTACTTCAAAAATCAAAAGAAAAGTTAATCGATGGAGCCTTGAGTGTAAAATTGAACGCATTTTCGCTTGATGCCCTCCATCAAAGTCTTTACAGTGTCATCCGGTACCAGTTTCTCAGTTTTTTTTCCATTTTCTTACTGCTCCACCGGGCGCAGCTCCGGACAGTTTGGCGGGTTCATGTCCTTTGGAACAAAATGGACAGAATTGGCCTCATACCACTCCAGGACACTTTTAGAATAGTGGCATGATGCCAAATCTGGCCAAAATAGCGGAGCTTCGTCGTGCTGCTGCAAGAACGGCAAAAGGCGCTTCTCGAGGCACTCAGATTTGTAGATCTCGCCATTTACTGTGCCTTTTGTCACGAAAGGCTCACTCCTCAGTTCGCAAGAGCCTGCCAAACGAGATATTTGTAGGCGAACTTCGACATTTTCTTCTTCTTAAATTTGTTGTCCACATCGAACTTGCTCTTGCCGGTGAAGAACTCCAACCCCGGAATTTGCTTAATATCTTTTATATACGTTTCGTCGTCCATCACACAGCAGCCATATTTTGTCAGCATCTTCTCGTAGAGCTTCCGTGCCCGAGTTTTAGCCGTCGATTGTTGCCGCTCATCTCAGTTCTGTACCTTGTATGTATGTAGTCCAGCTCTCTTCTTTGCATTCTGGACGTAGCTCTGCGACATGCCGATCTTTTTAGCCAAATCACGGCTTGAGACGTTGGGATTTGCTTTAATCATCCACTTCACCTTTCCCTCCGTCTTTTTATTCTCCGGTCCCGGTTTTCTTCCAGCTCCTTTGCCGTGGTCCAACGTCAACCGCTCCTGGAACCGCTTCAACACTCTGGAGACGGTTGAATGGTGAATGTTCAACATTATTCCCAACTGCCGGTGCGACAGGTCAGGAAATTCCAGGTGTTTGGTAAGAATTTGTTCTCTCGACTCGCGTTGGTTCACCTCCATGTACGTTGAATCGAAAAACACGACTTCGAGTTTGACAGCATGAAGACAATTCACATCAATGAGAAAGTGTGCAAAATTTGGTTGATTTTTACCCAATGGTAAAAAAGTTATGCCCTGTTGAATGTGTCGCAATAATTTCGTGTTCGCCCTTTAATAGTAGTGCATAACGACGAATGAATGAAAAATAAACATGGTTTTTTATTATTTTTCTCTCTTTTTAAAAATCTCATCATTATCACTAATAAATATATATATATTATGGATGTCGGCGTAATTATTCAAATAAAAACAATGTCTAATTTTTATGAGATATTTGAAGACTAATAAAATTATTGGAAACGTCTTTGTGAATTGATCTGAAATAGATCTCAGATATTATTAAAATATTATTACAAATATATGAGTATTATTGAAAATCTATCATTAATGAAGAATGAAAAGCAAGCAAATGCTTTCATTTAAAGGATCGATAAACTATTTTTAAAGGAAAACATTAATCAAATAAAAAATACTTATAATCAAAACGTTGTTCCGTATTGATGAATTACCGTATAATTACCACTAGCCATTATTATCATTATTATTGTTGTTAATTTTTGCATTCAGGTATGATCTTATAAAAATATTGTTAAACAAGCCTTTGATGAGCAACATTATGATGAGAGGTACCAAAAATCTAGAATGATTCGTAATTTTATCATAATTACTAAAGATCATATCTATAGCTTCAGTATATCTCAGCATTATGCTGAAAACTTTTCATTGATCCATAGCATCTTTTGAATACCAATTACAATTATTACAATATTACTGTTAAGTGCGATTCACATAAAACATCCACTTGACGTTCACGTTGCATCACATCTCGTTGCGTCAATTATTCTCCCATGCAAGGGAAGATATACTGAAGTTATAGAAATGATCTTCAGTAATTATGATAAAATTACGAATTATTCTAGATTTTTGGTACTTCTCATCATTATACTGCTCATCAGAGGCTTGTTTAACAATATTATTATAAAATCATTGAAACATATCTTAATGCAAAAACTAACAATAATAATGATGATAATGGCAAGTGGTTGTATGTGAATCGCGCTTTAATCTAAGGCCGACAAAAAATGAACATATGGTTGTCGAATTGTTTGCAATCTGCCAAAAACAATATCTTCGCTATGGTTAACTTAACTGTGGCTCCATCTTTGATTAAATTGAATGACGAAGAAAATCATTCAATTTAATCAAAGATGGACCAAAGCTTTTCAAGAATAATATCTCAAGTTCATCTTCTCTAGCTAATGCCACTAAAGCCTCTTCCAGGGACTTATCTGTTTTTTCGTTCGCATTTTTCTTTTTTTTTTACGCCCTAATCTATCTTCCTCTCTGATTTTTTTGCTTCTTTTTGAGCTCTATTTTCAAGATCCTGCCGTTGTTTCTGTAGATCATTCTCCACTGCCTGTGGCATACGATTTGATCTATGAGCCATGTCATTTTCCCCTATATTTGAATGACGGTCTCTGGACTATAGAAAATTATACGGAAATTTTTCCAAATTTTAGCGCAATATGGTGGTGCATAACTAAAATTAGATAACTGAATTTGAAAAAAAAATATCAACATATTAGGCTGTCAAAAAAGTCCTGCAGTATTTCCGCGAGGTGTCGTTGTACGCGCGTAGTTCTAGTTGTATTCATTTATCGAGTCATACTATAGCTTGTTAGAAAGGTATTTCTGCGCGTTATAATATAGTCCTTGACAGTGTTTTGATTGGTTAAGTCGATCGTGAGTTATAGTGTCGCAAATATGGAGCAAAATAAAGAGAAAATCCGACATATTTTACAGTACTACTTTGACAATGGCAAAAATGCATCTCAAGCTGCCAATAAAATTTGTGCAGTTTATGGACCCGATACAGTTTACATTTCCACCGCTCAACGATGGTTTCAACGTTTTCGTTCTGGTGTAGAGGTCGTCGAAGATGCGCCACGCTCCGGAAGGCCTGTCGTCGAAAATTGCGACAAAATCGCTGAATTAGCCGAGAAAAACCGGCATAGTAGCAGCCGTAGCATCGGCCAAGAGCTGAGGATAAGTCATCAAACCGTTATTAACCATTTGAAGAAACTTGGATTCACAAAGAAGCTCGATGTATGGGTGCCACACACGTTGACGCAAAAAAACATCTTTGACCGTATCGACGCATGTGAATCGCTGCTGAATCGCAACAAAATCGACCCGTTTCTGAGGCGGATGGTGACTGGCGATGAAAAGTGGGTCACTAACGACAACGTGAAGCGCAAACGGTCGTGGTCGAAGCCCGCTGAAGCGGCTCAGACGGTGGCCAAGCCCTCATTAACGGCCAGGAAGGTTCTGCTGTGTGTTTGGTGGGATTGTCAAGGAATAATCTATTATGAGCTGCTTCCCTATGGCCAAACGCTCAATTCGGACCTGTACTGCCAACAACTGGACCGCTTGAAGGTAGCACTCATGAAGAAGAGGTCATCTTTGATAAACAAAGGCCGCAGTGTCTTCCATCAGGACAACGCCAGGCCACACACTTCTTTGGTGACGCGCCAGAAGCTCCGGGAGCTCGGATGGGAGTTTCTTTTGCATCCACCGTATAGTCCGGACCTTGCACCAAGTGACTACCACCTGTTTTTGTCCATGGCGAACGAGCTAGGTAGTCAGAAGTTAGCCACAAAAGAGGCCTGTGAAAATTGGCTATCCGAGTTTTTTTGCTAATAAGGAAGCGAGCTTCTATAAAAGGGGTATTATGAAGTTGGCTTCTCGTTGGGAACAAGTCATCGAACAAAACGGCGCATATTTGACTTAAAACAGATCATTGTAACTAATTTTATGAACAAATGAAAATTCAAAAAAAATACCGCAGGACTTTTTTGACAGCCTAATATATTTACCAGTTACACTCGGGTCGGAAAATTTGCTCGCTATCTCTTCCCACATTCTCTGTTTTGCAAAATTATCTCGATTGTTTTTCAAGTTAATCCTCCATAGCTCTGGCATTTCTTCTACCAAGTCTATTCATTTTTCTTTTGAAAAGGGATACATTGAGCTCGACATTCCAAATAAATGTTTTCTATTATCAATCAACACTGACCTAACGAAACAGATCAAAATAACATGAACAAGATGATACTAGATTGGTGGAGCAAATCGTTCATATCGTTAAAAATGTGATTTCAGATGGTTCGTAATTGGAAAGCTAACAAATTCAATCGGGTATAATTAAAAAATAGTAAACATAATTTTGATAATGCAGCAATACGTTTACAATAGGTGTTCGCCTCAATTCTCACTTATTAGAGTGTCTCATCTGTATAGAACAGAACAATTATTTCGATATATCGTTCCACCTTTCTAGCATGTCTTGTTCGTACTGTCTGATGCATGTAGTGTCTCCTGTCAAAGCTACGCGATTTTTGCAGCCAAAGCTTGGAAAGTTCTATCTTTTTTCGCACTGCCATGGGTGATCTCGTGCTTCGTTCTGATTGGTTGGCGAATTTTTTTTTCGTGAGAGAAAATCGCGCTCATTGTGAATGATTGTAAATTCGGCATAACCATGTTTTTTCAACTGGTGGTATCGATATCTCAGGATCTACTCGACCGATTTGGCTGAATTTTTTTATCAATATGTAGCCGTTTTTTTATATCTCATTTTTTCGATTTTTTATGAGCTTCTAAACAGCGATTTTTCATGAAAAATAAACTTTTCGACATTTTTCTAAGGAGATATTCGTAGTCACATTGGTTGCGCATTCGCTTAGTAAGCGACCAATCGTGAGTTCAAAACTCAGGGCCCTCATTGACCATCTTTGTGTTGTTATAGAATAACTACGTCCATGCAACAATAATCAGCGATGGAGATCGATCCACGGTCGAAATAAGATCGATTCGTCCATACAATTGCTCTGCTCTGCAAGAAACATCGGGCTGCTGTTCTATTAATAACCCAACAATGATCATATCAGCTGTCTCCGCTGGTCTAACTGGAATACAGAAGGAATACTCTTACGCCTAAATGGCTACTGTGTAATGTAATGTACCATATGCAATGGTATAGAAGAAATACTCTTACGCCGAAAAAATGGCAACTGTGTAATGTGCTATTTATAGATATGATAAACATGTGACATGTACACGTTTAAAATTCGGCTCTGTTACAGCTAAAATGCTAATGAGCCTTATATAAACTAATGGGATTGAAAAAAAACGCTAGTTTGAGTGTACTCTCCGAATTCCACGTTATGTATCCGTAGTCAATACAACCTCTTTTCAACTGGTTTTATTTTCCGATGCCTCCCATTAACACTTTGACGTCCGTACGTTTCGTAAAAAAATATTCGCTTGGCGCCGGCAACGCTAATTCGGATTACTTGGCCGTTACCCGTTCTTTACATTATCGGGAAATTATAAATTATTAGTTTTTACTGTGTTACCGTTTGTATTGACGACAATGTTTCTATTGAATATGTCAGTGTTTTGAATTAAGTGTGTAGAAAATGTGCCTTAAAATACGTACACAATAGTCAGGGATAGGTTAAGTCAACAGTACACTCACAGATCAAAGACGGAAAAAAGGGAATGAATGTTGCGCGGAAACAGAGGTGGGGTTAGCGATGAACAATGATATTCATCATTATATAGTGGAACAGAGAGGGAGAAAGGAACAGAAAAGAAGATCAAGAGAGTGAAGATATGAGAAGGTAGATGGAATGATCGCAAGTAAATTGTTCATTTCCTGCCCAGAGCAAGTAGTGAGAAGAACTCAAATATACACCGAGAAAAATGTACAAGTTCTACGAAAATAAATTATCGTTGTTAATTTCACCATCGGATAAGCCGTAGGATCTGATCGGTCAGGTATTTAATACAGATTTAGACGATTGTAAAGGGCTCTGTTGTGAGAATTGTCTTCCTCTCTTTCTCTGTGTCCGACCAGGACCCGTTAATTTAGGGTTTAAAGCGCATTGTAACCATCGTATCGTAAATTTAGGGTTAATTAATAACCCCGGAAACTCGACGAGCAGCGTTCTGAGGACTTCTTCAGCCGGTGACTAGGAGTCCAGCGGAAAACCACACCGACACACCCATACAGAATTATAAAGGCTAGGTAATGAAACAAAAAAAATTATATTCACACGTTTTTACATATTCCACATCCGAGCCTTGATAAGCGTTTTCCCGAAGAGCCGACCCTGAGAGCGATTGGCCTCGAGCTCGAGCTTGCCAGCATTAAAAGAGGCCTTGAGAGCCCAACCTCAAAGGTTCCCGAGACTCAGACCAAAAACCGAGGTGTTACGCGAGGTCCGTCTGACCCCGGAAGTAATAACTAATCTTTTCGTTAGTTTTCATAATTCATCCCTGTTCCTCTACTTTAATGAAATTTCGAAGATATACATACGTAAATATTCTAAACCTATCTATATTTTTTCTATATTTTTTTTACTATATTTTGATTCGAAATTCGATATGCGTAAATATGGACACCTTTTTCTGGCAAATTTCATTGCGCTAAAGGATTTTCTTCTTAATTCATTTAGTGATTTGAATTGGAATCTGTAAAATATTTTTTTTTTTTAAATGAATTGTATTTTGAGTATTTCACACCATGAGTGGAAATTGGCCTAAGATCGACGCTGTCCACACAATACGGCTAAACAAAGTAACTCTAATAATTAAAGTAATTGAAGATAATTCACCGAAATTTCTTACTCGAACTAATCGCATATTACTTTTTTTAAGAAGGAATGATGATGAAAATAGTACTCGTTTTGAACTCAACCGCATTTTGCTTTTGATTACCATGACTGTTTTAATGCATAGTATGAATGTCATGTTCTTTAAACTAAGGTTTCAATAAAACTCATTCCGATCGCATGTCTTGTTCACGATACATGTCCTGAAGTGTACGTTCAGTACTTCGATGATATCGATATAAAAAATATGTTCCCTAGTCATGAAACACAACTCAAGATATTTTTTCAAGCAGCTCAAATTGTCGTACTGAACATCACGTTCTTTCGTGTGGATTGACGTGAAATCCATCGATGCTGGAAAAAATGGCGTTAGAAGCATAACACACGCCTTAAAATCCGGCTACAATTATCAGCCACCATAATATATAGGTTATTCACCAGAACACACAACCAACCCCCAGGGTGGAACGGGATATGGAATTCCCCCATTTTAGCATAGGTATGGGAAACCATCACTTTCTCTACGGTTCCGCAAATTCCCATAAGCGTTAAGCGTGACCACGCAAAGCTGCCACCAACTGGTACTGAGCAAATTCTCCTCCCTGCATGTCAGGGAAAAAAGGAGCTCCTTTTGTTGGTATACGGTATACGGTATTACCCGCGCCACAAACTCCTGGGATCTTACAATTACACCGAGATGGAGAGAGGAAGTGCATCAGAGAGAGAGAGGGAGCTTAAAGCTCCTTAATTGAGGTTCGGCTTCTTATTACATCGCTCTATTTTGGGTTAACTTGTTCCGTTCTCCTCACTCTCTTCCGCATTTAGTTTTGAAATCACACGTTGGAACAATGGCTACTCTACCTTACATTTCCCTCGTAGTCAAACGACATGTCTAGATGAAACCACGCGTCCACAGAGGAACTTGCCTCCATAGAGCATAGCTCTATTGGGGAGGGTTTCGTAAACTAATGTCGGTGAATATTATATGGTCGGTGTTAAGTCAGAGGGGACCAAGTCGCAAAAATAAAAATTTCAACTTATTGATTGCATTTGGTTAAGCATTACTTAAGCTACATAGCACACTTATCAGATTTGGAAAATCACGCGTACAGCACGAATAACGTATTGAAATTGTTTTGAATGCTCAATGAAAACCCCTTATAGCGCCAAACTTCAATCACGTTTTTCTCGAAATCAGAAAAATGTCACATGGTCCGGTCTGACTTAACACCGACCATATATGACATGAACGAGCATTACACTTCTGTTTCTATTATAGAGCGACTCTCATCCACAACTATCGAATGTGTTAATACTTTTTTCTGGAATCCTTCACATATTCCCCTTCATTCTGCACTGCCAGTGGTGACTTTGGATAACAAAGTCCCTCGATTCATTCTGGAGGTCGCCTTACTTTTTAGTGTTTATTATACCGATTGAAACAAAAGTTAACAATTTATGGGTTGATCTTTATTTTGAGATTCCTTCGCAGTATTTAAACTGTAATGAACCGATTATCATAGCTTCCCAACTCGTTATACAGTTCATAATTTTCATCATCAAATCACAAAAAGAAATTATCTCTCAGCAATGAATTTTTTGCTTTTTGCCAACGTGAAGCAAGTTCGAATGAAATAGAGTTTTCCGTGTTAATTTTGAATGTTTCATTCGGTATCATTATCAGTTGTAACCAAATACTATCACAGAGGGAGTATAGTCTGGGCCCCTAGAATTTCCACAGAATGTTCAGTTCAGCTGGTTAGAATACGCCCACCAAACTTAGATAAATAGTCGGAAAACACATCGACGAAGCTTCAGTTAGTGTCAGACGTCCGACATCGCGGCACTGATCGGGAGTTCCAATTGAATAAAAAATAAAAGTGGGAAATTATTTAGTGAGTTTAATGTGTGCCGAAGGAATGTCGATATGATTACTATGAAGAGTCGAGTGAAATTGTTACTATTGCTGACATCAATCATACATGTACAATGTTACTTCGAAAATCAGTGAGTATTCCATAACCGCACTGCGTTGAGGGTTGTGTTGAACGTTGGTTCAGTAGTAGATTTGGTAGATTTAAATTGCATGGTGAAAATGTGAAAATGTGACAAACTAGAAACAAGTGCGAACAGTGGTAAAATGACACAATATTTGAGACAACGTACCTTTGAAAGTGATTAACATGAGTTCTTGATAAAAGTTTCAACGAAATACTACGAATAATGATTTCAATCGCATATCAGAGATTACGAGTGTATGTGTTGCCTCGATAACTAAAATGAACATGGGGAGCAATCAAACTTATGGATATCAAAAATGCAGTCAAATTTGTGTGGATTCGTCGAAGTTCGCCCATCTCCATTGAAATAAAATGAATGAGTATTATAAAAGACATAAATGTATTGTATTTTTACAAGTCTAGTCCAGAGTCCTACAAAAAATCCATTAGCACTTTATTATTGAAAAATTTAACTGATGTCTAAATACACACAAAACTCAACACAAGTGAACACTCGATGGACATCAAGGGAATGTTGAAGAACTCTGTATAATGTTATAGAAATAGAAATTTTACTCACAAATCAATTCAAAATTCGTTATTCGTACTAGCGGGACACTACTTTGAGTATCTTCAATTTTTTTTGAATTTCCAGAAAGAAATGAATTATTTTGGAAAACCGCTCCCCTGACGTTCGAACTTAAATCACTGGGCTAGCAACTTTTCTGTCATAGCCATTAAGATGTCATATACAAGGTTCAAAGGTAAATCTTCTTCTTGAATGGCGTTAACATTCTCTGTCGAACTTTTGCCATCTCAACGTATGCATTAACTAGCGTCATTGATTAATACTTAGTTGATTTTTCTTAAGCCAAATAACACGCCTTGGATATATTCTGAAGGGCAAGCTCTAGAATACGCGTGACCACAGTGCAAGTCGAAGGAAATTTCTTTGACGAAAAATCCCCAGGCCGGAACGGGAATCGAACCCGAACACCCGGCATGATAATGTGAGACGCTAACCACTCGACCACGGGTGCACAACAAAGGTCAATATAAACTTTAAATTGAAATAAACACACATTCGTAAAAAAAATTTTGGGTGATTTTTTTAAATGCTGTTGAAAAATCAACGTACATCTTTTTTAAGCTTCCTTATACCCACACATGTATTTAAGCCTTTTCCATTTTTAGGTGATCCAAAAATTTTTTTTTTCCAAAAACCACCTTTTTTCAAAAATTCATAACTTTTGAGCTACTGTATAGTTTACATGCTTTCAGGATCAAGGATGCTATATTTGATTTATTTTTTTCTTGAAAGCTGAGAATTTTTACATAATACATCCAAAAATCAGAGAGGTGTTTTGTTTCGTTTTTGAGTTATGATTTTTCAAAGTTAACTTGTTTTCAGTCTACGTTCAATATTCCTATGTGACTAGACCAGATCTATGAAATTAGAATCCAGTTTTTTCGCGGGTGTAAAAATGATGTTTGGAAAAAATGAGGAAAAAATTATTTTTCGGACCACCCTAAAATAGAAATGGCCACCCTAATGAAAAAAAAAATACAGGTCAACTATTGTGCGATAAAAAACAAAATTACCGCTTTTCACGAAAATCTGAGAACCACTATCGCAACCACAAAAAATGTGTCCACAAAATCTTTGAGAAAAAAGAAAGAAATCGTTTTTTTATTTCTTCCCGATATTTTTGTCCAGTACTTCTACAAACACCAATAGAAAAATAGGTTCGTAAATTATATCAAAACTTGAAAGTATCCAATTTATTATTATTTCGATTTGAATTATTCCTGGCACTTGCTAGTTCAGCTAACTCGGAGGAAGCCCAATCTGGAGGTTCAATTTTCGTCTGCAACAATGGAAGTCTATATTAGTCATAACACTGCGAATGTTGTCTTCCAAAAGGTTCAACCATCTGCGATTTGTTGACCTAGACCATAGACTTCACATAGCCCCACAGAAATAATCCAACCACAGTTACTCCACATTGAGGGAACTCAATAGTGAATTGTGAAAAGTCGGTATTAATTATTACGTTCTGACCGGCATCATTTTTGAAAGAAAAAATCGAGGGATTGTATTCGAGACACGACCGCTTAGGACGTAGGACTACGCAACATTTTTTTTTTAACTTGTTGGTTTATCATTTCGGATATTATTTGCGAATGCGTCGAAATTTCATAAATAACCCTTTGGTAAAAAGTTCCGGGAAAAGGATTAATGGCTTGCGTGGTTTTGTAGAATCATTTCAAGAAGCAACGATTCTTTCTTGCCTTTGCGAGAACAATACACTAATTGGTCATATGTCGCAATTTGTTTCTTTATATCAATGCACGCATTGCCATTCAACAAGCATCAAACACGCCTCCAATAGATGCACACAGTTGCAGCGATAAAAATGAAACATCGCGAGAATGACCGTTTATGATAAATCGTTTCTCGACTCCCGGTCAAAACCATCAACAAAGCTAGGAGCTAGTTGCATCAGAACAGAGCCGATGCGCACGAGAGTAAATACGAATGGCAACTAAAAGTATTGAAGGTGTGCTACCAATATGTACAGGATATGAACAAGTTCTAAGTTTAGCGCAACGAAAACAAGCAACACACACAAAGCTAAACACTGATGGCTAGAAGCGACCTATAATCATTTGCACTCTTCTCTTTTTTCACCTGTTTTGCCATGGCTCAGATGGTTGTGTTAATTGCAATGCCAGATGCACTTCAAGTGAAATATTCCCGGGCATCTTGGTTTGATATCTCTGTTAGGGAATACATTTCGGTAGGAACAAAAGTTCCCCCTACTTTCATGTATTTGCAATTAGAGACGTCGGTTAATCGTTCGATTAATTCAAATGATCGAATATCTGAAATTATAATCGTGTAATTTTGTATCGAATAATTTAAAATCAAAATATGAATACATCGAATAATTGTCACTGTAATCGCGATTAATGAAAGAAGGCATTTTTCTCAAGGTTGATGCATTTTTAGGTTAAGAATTAGACCATATCATTTTTTTATTCAACTTTTTTTTTTTGTCCAAAAATGGAACATCGACAACCTGATAGACCACGCGACCCGAATGACAACATGATACGTGATTATTACAAGCAAAAAAATATTCGCTCGGTTAATCGAATATTGAAAGACAATTATTCGAATGAATCGAATATTGAAAAATGCCCTAACGATTAATCGATAATCGAATAAATGAAAAATTTAGACATCACTATTTGCAATGCCGATTTCCCCCAGGCAGCTTGATTATGATGTCTCTGTTAGGGACCCGCCGCATGTGTCATCAATTTCGACCAATCAGAAGTGGGTATTTCCGTGAGGATAGGGGTTGAGATTTTTCAATTGTTCGATAGTTAGTTTCATGACATATATTATTTTATTCAATTAAAAAAAATTGTTATGGAGTACCGAAATCAATTGACGCAAAAATTTCATCAATCCATCATGAAATGACTGAGCAACAATCGTTTGAAATTGAACAATTTTCACGATGTGCTCGATTTTCGATTTTCAATTTGTACCCCAATATGTTCCCGAAAGACGTAATCCTACGTCAAAAATGTTCATAAGTATCAGAACTACTGTTTGCATAAATGTCTCATGTCATTTGAATAACCGCATAAGTGTCTCAAGCAACAAAATCTTTGTTCATCTAAAGTGAAAAGTTCTGATAATATCGAATACGCAGCAATCTTTACTCGAATAACTACTGGTTCAAATTATGTTGATTAGTTGTTTTTAAAAAGCACAATAATTGTTTGCATAAATGTCTTATGTCATCTGAATAAACTCATGTAAAAAAATCTTTTTTTTCCAAAAGTGAGAAGTGCTGATCTTTTTAGATACATTACACGTTTGTCATTAATTACACGTTTATTGCATCATTGGTTAAAGTGTCTCATATGCAACGGATTATAAAAATAAAAATATGTATTGATTATACTTCATATTTTTTTTTTCTTTATTGTAGTGACTTTCAACACATTTCGGCTGGTTCGTCACTTTTACTTCCATTTTTGGAAGAATGTCGGGAGTGAGAATTGAACTCGTGAACTCTGCGTGAGAGGTATGGATGTTACCACTACGCCAGATCGCCTCCACATACTTCATATGATTTACTCGGGTTTTTTTTTAAAAAAAAAAAACAATCTCATGTAAATGATGGCATTTTTATCATTTTCAATTCATAAACAACACTGCAGCTTGTTCCAAATACATTTTAGAAGCTCTTTTTTTGCATTCTACATCTATTGTTCCTTCGCATTTTCAATGTCATCGTCAGAAATACTGTGATAATTCTTCGTCATCCTTCTGATGTCTTAAAAGCTAACGATTTTCGCTTAAGGAATATTCATGGGTCGAAGTTTGAGAGCAATGATCTCAGCAGATCTTCGTTTGAGTTGACTCGGGATGATTTCCTCGTGTGATTAAAACGGGGTTTCCTGATGATTTTATGGGTAACTTCCAATGCGTCTTCAGAAAGGTCCTCAATGGGTAGATCGAACATTGAAATAATGTTGCCACTGTGGATCAAAAGCTTGTGTACGATCAAAGACATGTAGTTCCAGCTATAAAGAGCTTATTAGAGTTGCCTTGTTTCCATCAACTTTGCTTGATATTTTGTAATATCAATTTGCTTACCACTGGATATAACTCTCATAATGGTAGAAAATTTTATGATGAGATCCACATCTATTCCAGTGATTGCAACACTTGTCAGATGATTGGAAAAAAAATCTTCGCGCGTTGTTTCCGTCGTTGGCCGTATCCAGGTTTCGACTTGTCAACTATCATAAGTTTCTTGCGTTTCTCATAGCTTTTATTGTTAGCTTCTCCTGGAACTTGTCACGTTTTGAATGGTAGCCGAAAAATAAAATATCAGATAAACCTCATCTCAATCTTTGAAATGTATAAGACAAACCTGTGAGATACATGCAACAGACATTCAAAAAAAAATTTCCAGCCATGCAGAATCGACAGACCGAACCTGAAGTTCCCGGAATTCTCGAACTTCTCGTGGACGTTAGAGCTGTTCATCTTCTTAGGAGTGGCCCCACAGATATAGCACTAAGCCGCTGCTAAGCGTGTCACAGCGTGTCGCAGGCTTTCCCATCGAGCATGATGAACAGAAACTCGAAAGTTAAAAAAAAAGATGTGTCGTATGGCAGCAATTCTCTGATGAATGACTCTACTTCAGATTGTTCATTCAAAACAAAGTTCGGTTTTTTTTCGAACATGAAATTGATAGGTCTGCAGAAATGTGTAGATCCTGGACGGGGATGTTGCCACAAGGTTTCTCCTGTTTGAACATTAATTAGTTTGATGGGCCCCATTACAATCAAGAACAAGAGTTCATCTGATGCATTTTCATTTGAAAACTTTTGATTGTAAGTACTGTATCCAGAACTGCCATTCATTCCACATTTTCAGATCAATTTCGCTTTTGAAGGATTAGTTAGGTGCAAGGTTTCAACAATACCGTTAACAGTTGAGTTAACCAGTTCCTGAATGTCCACCATTGTTGATGCCTCCGAAACCGAAATGTTTTTCGGGATGATTTAATTTTTTGCTTTTCTCAGAACATACAGACTTGGAAAGCAATCTTTATGTAAATGGTTCACCACCTCTCGAAGCGCAATATTCTTCCGATCCGTCAGATCCAAGTCTACAAAAAGAGCCAGTGCTTGAGCAGGCGTTAAGCGCTTGTTGCCAGCTTCATTAAGTAGAGTTGGATCCCCAGAAATGTTCGTAGCAAAAGCTAGGTCTTCTAGGGCGATATTAGACACCAGTTCTGCTACTCGCCGTCTTTTTGTTTTATTTGCGCAACCCTATAAACCCTCTTCTGGACGTCCGCGGATTGAGCTTCGAACAGTACCTGTGACAAAAATTCTGGCAGATAAGTGATCACCTAGGACATATATGCCCTCAAAGAAGACATATTTTGCAAAAAAATATTTTGGAAGTTTGAGAGTGGAAGTCTAGAAGGTGGAAGTTTTTTTAATATGATATCTTAAGTTTGAATTTCAATGTCATTATTTTTTATTTCTTTGCAAATTCAAATTCCCTGTTTCTCAAGAGTATTATTAGAAGCCAATTTTCCATTGAAAATATTCTCCACTTACCTTGATAATTACATTCCATTTCAGTTGAACTAATGGCACACAAGATTTTATTTTCAAAAACGAGTTGAAATCCGATCGAAATATCACAAAAATTTTCGCAAGCAACAATCTTGCCAGAAGTTGACAATTCAGCTGCTTTTATTAGTAGTTGTGATGCTTTATCTAGCTTACCAATACTCGTTTACATAGTTTCAGGCATACATAAACAAGTATGAGTGCATTAGACACCCGAAACAAAAAACTTTAAAATTAATTTTCATCTTCGGTTCAACGCACCGTGCAGCGTACTAAACAGTGACTTTTTCATGATGCAACGGTTTCATGACAATGGCACGAGAATTCTCACTCGATTCCTCGTATCCACTTAGCCATAAATGAGCTTCATTACTAACCAGAATTTTCTTCTGGAGCGCCCGGTAGTCGTGCGACTTTAATTCTTTTTTTTTTTTTTATATAAATCGTTTATTTTTACAGGCTCAGTTACATTAGTTTAAAGGAGCCGAATTCTTAAGTATATGTTTTAAAACTATACATAAATAATTTTCCTAACACTATGGTTAGTAAGGTGGAAAACCGATTACTCGCGGTTTACTCGAGTTTAGAGGGTGACATCTTTCAGGAAAGGGATGGGATATAAGGGAATTGTTACAATGTTGATGATCACACTCGATTCTTAAATCTATTGTATATTTACATTTCAACTTATTTTACTGTTTATACCATGGGGGCCAATCGCTCGCAATGGATGAAAAGGAGGGTATAAGGACATAGGTACAATCACACACGAAGATCGATAGCTTTAAGGAAAACATATATTTGGGTCATGTAATCAAGGTCTAACCGAGCCAACACATCTCTCACCGGCACATTGGGCTGTCTTCCTCGGGCCCGAAGGGAGTTTTCTAAATTCGATCTGGCGACAAGATACATCTCGCACGACCAAACAACATGCTCGATGTCGTGATAACCTTGACCACAGACGCAGAGATTGTTGCTGGAAAGATTGAAACGAAAGAGAAGCGCATCTAACGAACAGTGATTGGACATGAGTCGGGAGAAGGTGCGAATAAAGTCCCGACTCAAGTCCAGACTTTTGAACCACGGTTTGAGGCTAACCTTAGGGATAATCGAGTGAAACCACCGGCCCAATTCATCTTCGTTCCATTTGCGTTGCCAGTTAGCGATGGTATTTTTACGGACTAAAGAAAAAAATTCATTGAAGGCGATTTGACGCTGGTAAATGTCGCCTTCAATCGCACCTACCTTTGCTAATGAGTCAGCCCTCTCATTACCCGGAATTGAGCAATGTGAAGGGACCCAGACAAAGGTAATGACATAACAGCGTCTGGATAAAGCACTCAAAATTTCTCGTATTCTCTCAAGGAAGTACGGCGAGTGCTTTTCCGGCCTCACTGAACGGATAGCTTCGACAGAGCTAAGACTATCCGTTACAATGTAATAGTGTTCAACAGGTCGTGAGGCGACGCTGTCCAGCGCCCAGTATATCGCTGCCAATTCAGCAATATACACTGAGCAAGGATTCTGAAGACTGTGGGAGGTGCTAAAAATTTCGTTGAACACTCCAAATCCTGTGGACTCATTCATAGAGGACCCATCAGTAAAGTACATATTATCACAATTGATACCCCCATACTTTGAATCGAAGATCGTTGGAGCGATCCTCGATCGTTGATAATCTGAATATCCATGGATATCCTGTTTCATGGACAGATCAAAATGCACAGAGGAATTGATGTAGTCAGGAAAACAAACACGGTTGGGAATATACGAAGAAGGATCAACCTGCATGGAGATGAATTCATGATATGAACTCATGAATCCGGAGTGAAAATTTAGCTCGATCAGCTGCTCAAAATTCCCGATCACCAATGGGTTCATAACCTTACACCGGATGAGGAACCGAAGAGATAATAAATTGAAGCGATCTTTTAGTGGGAGTAGGCCTGCCAAAACCTCGAGACTCATGGTATGCGTTGAGGGCATACATCCCAACGCAATACGGAGACAAAGATACTGAATTCGCTCGAGTTTAATGAGGTGTGTTTTGGCAGCTGATTGAAAACAGAAACTGCCATACTCCATCACTGAGAGAATAGTTGTTCGATACAACATTATAAGATCTTCGGGATGGGCTCCCCACCAGGTGCCGGTAATTGTACGGAGAAAGTTTATTCTTTGTTGACATTTTTTACTCAGATACCTAATATGGACCCCCCAAGTACATTTGGAGTCGAACCAGACCCCAAGATACTTGAATGACATAGCATGAGTGATCGGTTTACCCAAAAGTTGAAGCTTTGGTTTTGCTGGTCTATGCTTCCTAGAAAAAACCACCATCTCTGTTTTCTCCGTGGAGAATTCGATCCCTAGCCCAATGGCCCAGGTTGAAAAATTGTTCAAAGTATCTTGTAAGGGTCCTTGCAGGTCGGATTCGTTTGATCCTACGACAGACACCACTCCATCATCTGCAAGTTGTCTTAGGCTGCAATTTTGTGTAAGGCAATTGTCGATGTCGCTTACATAGAAGTTGTACAAAAGGGGGCTTAAACATGAGCCCTGGGGGAGGCCCATGTAAGAGAACCGACTTACTGCCGAATCTCCGTGAGAAAAGTTCAAATGTTTCTCACAAAGCAAGTTATATAACATATTATTCAATAGAGGCGGCAGACCCCGAGAGTGTAATTTGTCTGACAAAACCTCTATTGAAACAGAATCAAAGGCCCCCTTTATGTCCAAGAATACTGAAGCCATTTGTTTTTTTTCGGCGTAAGCCATTTGAATTTCTGAAGAAAGCAACGCAAGACAATCATTCGTCCCCTTGCCCCTGCGGAACCCATATTGTGTATCTGAGAGTAAGGCATTCGTTTCAACCCAACGATCAAGGCGAAACAAGATCATTTTCTCCAACAATTTCCGTATACAAGACAGCATTGCTATTGGGCGGTACGAATTGAAGTCGGACGCGGGTTTTCCGGGTTTTTGAATAGCTATAACTCGTACTTGTCTCCAATCATCCGGAACAACATTATGCTCCAGAAACTTATTGAATAAATTCAACAAGCGATGTTTGGCCACATCGGGGAGGTTTTTTAACAAGTTGAACTTAATTCTATCCGATCCTGGAGCCGAATTGTTACTTGAAAGGAGAGCAAGAGAGAATTCTACCATCGAAAACTCGGAATCAAGATCGCACCTATCTTGTGGTATATCTCGAACAATTCTTTGCACGGGAGCGAAATCGGGACAAACCTTTCGCGCAAAATTAAAAATCCATCGATGTGAATGTTCCTCGCTTTCATTCGATGAAGAGCGATTTCTCATGTTTCGAGCCACTTTCCATAATTTTTTCATTGACGTTTCTCGTGACAAACCTCCCACGAAATTTCGCCAATAAGCACGTTTTTTACCTTTGATCAAGTTTTTAAATTGATTTTCAAGGTCTAAATACGTTTGAAAATTGTCAATGGTTCCTCGTTTCCGAAAAGCTTTAAATGCATTCGATTTTTCTACATAAAGCTTTGAACATTGGCTATCCCACCATGGATTGGGAGGCCTTCGGTGAATGGTGGAACCTGGGATGGGTTTCGTTTGAGCGCGAACCGCGCTGTCATGGATCAAACGAGAAAGGAAGTTATACTCCTCCAATGGAGGTAAACCATCTCTGGAATTGATGGCTAGAGTAATCGCGTCCGCATATTTTTTCCAGTCAATGTGTCTTGTGAGGTCATATGCCATGTTTATAGATTCAGAAGAATTCGACCCAATGGTGATGGAAATTTTGATTGGCAAGTGATCACTACCGTTGGGATCCTGGATTACATTCCACTTGCAATCTAACGATAGTGAATTCGAGCAAAGCGAGAGGTCAAGAGCACTTGGGTTAGCAGGAGGTTTAGGCACACGTGTTGTTTCCCCAGTGTTCAAAACGGTCATATTGAAGCTGTTACAAAGGTCATATATCAACAATGAACGATTGTCGTCGTACTGTTCCCCCCAGGCAGTTCCGTGAGAGTTGAAGTCTCCCAAGATCAATCGTGGCTCAGGAAGGAGTGAGCACATGTCAACAAGTTGTTTGCGGCTAACCGCAGCTCTCGGAGGCCAATACAAGCTGACAATACAGAGGTCTTTGCCTTTAATGTTTGCATGACAAGCAACAGCTTCGATCCCTCCAATAGGTGGAAGGTCAATTCGGAAAAATGAGTGGCACTTATTGATCCCCAATAGCACCCCTCCGTATCTGTCATCACGGTCCAAGCGTATAATATTAAAATCGTGGAAAGAGAGATCATCTCGCGAAGAAAGCCAAGTTTCGGACAGAGCAAAAACATCACAATTGAACTTATGAATTAAAAATTTGAATGCATCCAATTTAGGGATAAGACTACGACAATTCCACTGTAAAACAGTGATATCTCCGACCTCTCTATTCAAATTAGACATCAAGAGAGATAATCATTGCAAGGAGGGGCCATGTTTGCATCAATTGTTGCAAAATTGTCTTTAGTACTGGAAGCATTGAGATGACAATGGTTCTGATGGAATCGGAAACATTAAAACACGTGAAGATTTGATCCACAAGGTCAGTCAACTTTATAAATCCCGATTGGGAAGTTGAGCTGGACGCAAAAAAAGGGACAGTTGGGGTTTTTGATGTCCCCTCGAGTGCTGGGTCGTTCGAAGGTGAACTATTCCCACGGAAGCCAGGAGGAACCTGATTTTGCTTGTCCGCTGCACTCGATATTTTAGGCAAGCTAACATGGGGTACCACCGATGGGACTTGTCGTTGAACTTTGGGAGTGGACACATTTTTGCGCCGGGAATTCCCTTTGAAAATAAACGGTGTGCCCTCGTTAGCTGTATCCGCTTCCAATTCGTCAACTGGCAGTGAAGCAAAGACATTGTTTGTTGGTAATGGTTGTTGTTGAGTCAGTGGGGAAGCGCCCTTTAAGATATCCGCGAAAGTGCGTTTCGAGCGTTCCTTCAAAGAGCGCTTTTGTTTATCCCAGCGACTCTTGTAAGTTTCACAAGCTGAGAGCTCGTGTGGGGATCCCCCGCAATATGGACACTTATGCTCAGTCGCACTGCAGGATTTCCCCTCATGTTGCTCTCCGCATGTGGCACAGCGCTCCTTGTTGGCGCAATAAGCTGCTGTATGACCAACTGACTTGCATTTGTTGCAAGTCATGGGCTTTGGCACGAAGAGTCGCACCGGCAGCCTCAATTTGTCCACCATAACGTAGTCAGGGAGGGCGGCACCAGCAAAAGTGACTCGAAACGAGTCGTACGGCGTAAATTTCTTTTCTACTCCTTCCTGGGTAACTTTTCCAAGTTGGCGACATTCCAAGATTTTGACTTCCATCGAAGGAAGCCTCTTGAACCTGCCAACTCCCATACTTTCTATAGTTTTGCACGTCAGACCCGTTTCAGATATAACGCCCCCAATTTCTACGTTATGGGAGGGAATAAAAACTCGATATTCGAGGATGAAATGCTTATCAGCAACAATATCGTTCGCGTCCTTTCGGTTAGTCACGACAACTCGCAGTTTGTTCGGTCTTACTTTGCAAATTTCCGAAACAGAGGTGTATCTTTTCAGATCTGTCATAATCTGTACGACCCTCAAGGCTTTACCATTAGGTTTGGGCCGGAAAAAAACAACCCAAGGACCAGCGTCAGGCGCATCGTCCGGATAAACCCTGACACGGGGAGCGGAAACAATAGGAGAGGAATTCGAGGACAAGGTTTGAGTGGGGACAGTAACATCAGAGGGGGGAAGGGATGTCGATGATTGGGTGGAAGTATTGGAGGAATCAGGGGAAAGGTTTGCAATCTTTTTTTTGGAGGGGGGCTTGGTAGTGTGAGTTGACTCGTCCCCAGAAGAAGAATCTTCGGGCATAGGAGTCCGTTTAAGGGACTTACTACACCCTGCTTGAGCAAGCGAGGGGGAGTCTGAAATGTCCATGTCTAGACCCCCACCCTCCTCCATTCTTAGAACGAACGATTATTATCTTTACAATTTTTTTATCTCACTTGTAAAAAAAAAAACTTAAATAAAATAAAAATAATCACATAAATTTGTTGTTCCGATATGCGCTCTGTTACCCTATTAAGGGAGACACAAAAGTCACGCGCTACGGAGACAACACAATAGCAGAAGTTATTGTTGTACTCAACTGATTGTTGTTATTGTTGTCAACCACGTGTTGACGATGCCGTTATGGTTATTGATCCACTACAGACGCCGATCCAGACCACTGCAGAGGCGCTGCTTCCTCGGTTCTGGCTGCTTTGGGCACTTTGGGCACTAATTCACCACAGAACACACGAGAAAAAAAAACCAACTCGTTGGGGAGAAGAGAAAAAAAAACTTCGAGAACAATGCTTGAGGAGTGATGAATAGCACATCCAGCTCCATCAAGTTGTTAGCGAGGAATGTCTTTAATTCTTGTACGAATTGAATTTTGTAAACCCAAATCTTTCATAAAGATTATGGATATTTTTTTTCAATTTTGCTTTTTTTTAATACATACATTTATTGAATCTTCCTGATGTGGAAATAACAATATTTGGTTATGCATTTAGTTCTAACATAATAAAGTATTACGTTTGTTATCAATTCTTACAGTTAAAATTTCACATGTGTCCTGGAGCACAACACTAACGTTTGCCCACGTTCAAATAATTAAGGTTTTTTTCTTCAGACGTGTTACCATAAGTTGACCGAGTCGCCTTGCTAGTGGATTTGGATGATTCTTAAATCCTTTTCCGCATATTTCCTTCTCGTTTTATGAAGTTCTTCTTTAACCGTAACACTATTGCGGATGTACCAAGGGGCGTCAGTAATTTGTCTTAGCAGTTTATTTTGTACTCTCTCGATGATTTCGATATTACTTGCTGAAGCTGTTTGCCAAAGTTGACAGCCATAATGCCAAATAGGCTTCAGCATGGATTTGTATAGAAGTAGTTTGAACTCTAGTTTTTCGTCTAGTATTTCGAATTCTTCCCGATTAGCCAATGTATTTGGTTTGGTCGCAATTTCAATTGCGTTTTCTTTGCTTCTATGTGTTTCTTCCAGGTTAGACGGCGGTCTAGGTGTACACCGAGATATTTAATTTCATTCGATTGAGGCACTGTAGATCCATTGAACTTGATTTGTGGACATGTGTTCTGATTAAGCGTGAACGTAACGTGGACACATTTTGTTTCATTTACTTTAATTCTCCATTTTTGAAGCCACTTTTCCACGACCGTTATGTGTTCCTCGAGATCCCGTGAAGCAATCGTTCTGTTTTTGTGACTGCTGAGAATAACTGTGTCATCTGCAAATGTTGTAGTAATTAAGTTCCGCGCGGTCGGGAGATCAGCTGTGTAGATGAGATAGAGAACTGGTCCAAGAACACTGCTCTGAGGAACGCCAGCATAAATTTCTCGATCTTTCGATAGTGTTTGGTTATACCGAACATGAAACATTCTTCCCAGTAGATAAGAACGCATAATTTCATATACTTGTGGTAGCATATTTTTAATTTTATATAGCAGTCCTTCGTGCCAGACTTTATCGAATGCTTGAGCTACATCAAGAAAAAGCGCTGAGCAATATCCGCGGCCTTCATATACTTTACGAATTTCTTCTATCAATCGGTGCACTTGATCAATAGTTCCATGTTTTGTTCGGAATCCGAATTGATGATTCGGGAATCATCTATCAATCTCGGGCGCAGATTTTATTAGGATATTTTTTTCGAACACTTTGGAGAAGATTGGAAGGATGCTGATAGGTCTATAAGATTCCACTTTCTGTGCGTCTTTCCCTGGCTTTCATAATAATGGTCGAAATTTTCCATGCTTGTGGGAAATATCCTATATGAGTCATTGCGTTGAAAATTCTCGTGAGATGTTCAATTGCTAGGTCAGGTAGTTCCTTGATGATTTTTGATAACATGTCTCACCAGCCGATGTTTGATTTCCATTTTGTTTTGGTTTGTAGCACCAGAAAGTTCGAGCGTTTCTTGATTAGGTCCCGATTGATTCGGAGTGAAAACTTTTTGAAGATGGTTTGCAAAAGTTACTGCTTTTTCATCGTCACTTCTGGCCCAATTACCAGAGGGCATTCTAAACGGCGGGATCTGTAACTGAGGTCGTTTTAGATTCTTAGTTGCCTTCCATAGTGAGTAATTAGTATCTCGATTTGGCGAAAATTCAGTTAAGTAATTATGGAATTTGTCATCTTCTTCGTCTTGTAATAGCTTTTTTAATTTATCTGGCGATCGTTTGTTTTGCCAGACACGTCTTAGTCGTCGCTTTTCTGCAACTGCTGCTTTTATGTGGGAGGCAGTAATAATTTTTTTGTGTTTCTGGGTCTTCATAGGTGGGGTAGCTATCTTCGCAGCATTCTTCATGAATACACTGAGCTGGTTTACTACGTCCTCGATATGATGTTCGTTATCCAGAGGTAGATCGAGAATGTTAGAGGAGATATATGCCTTATATTTTGTCCAGTTCGTTGAAAAGTTAGTGAGATTAGATGACGTCTGCTTCACTTTCTTTTCTATGAAGTATTCCAGGAGTATTGGTGAGTGATCAGATGATAAGTTCAGAAGAAGCTTCGATCTAATTCGTTTACTATTAATTTTTTTTGTGACAGCGAAATCTAGCAGGTCCGGAAGTCGTGCGAGATCCTCTGGCCAGTGTGTCGGTTCGCCGCATGATGCAATGTCATAGCCAGAGTCAGTGATGACGTTGTATAATACGCGACCACGAGTGGTAATCAGCCTTGATCCCCAAAAGGTGTGTTTTGCGTTGAAGTCACCAGCGACGATAAATCGGTGCCCTTGAAGTGAGAAGAAGTCTTCAATTCCTCCCCCGAAGGGTGGTGGTTCGATGAAGAGTAGAGTGCTGTTAGTACTAATTTCTCTGATTTACTCTCGATGCACACAGCCGCTGCTTGGATATTTAGGGTACTGTGACGGTGCCATAAATAGTGTGGAATATCCCGTTTGATGAGGACCGCAGCTCCTCCTCTTGCTGACCCGTGCGGGTGATTTGTACCATAGAAATCATATCCCGTGACTCTGATGTTGTAGTGATCCGTCAGATGAGTTTCATTGATGAGAAAAACGCAAATATCGTGTTGGTTCAAGAATAGTTTAATTTCATTCAAATGGCTATGTATCCCGTATGCATTCCAATAGCAGATTTTCAAAAAAATTATTTTGAACATTGCAATTTTTGGATGAGCAGTTGCTGGCTGTGCAACATTTCTTGCATCATTGTTTGCATTGATGTCATGAGTTGCATAATTGAACCCATAAATACTTGTAATTGGTCCGCGGGAGGAATTATTGGTGTTGGAGGTTGGGAGAGTAGAGTATCCCTATACGATGTTCTTGATGTAGGCGTGAAATCAGGAGGTTGAGGTTTCGGGTGTGTGGCTGAATTTACCGTTGATTGCAGGGTTGGCTGATAGTTTGAAGGCGTGCTAGTTGCAGCTTTTAGTCATGATTCTTGCGGTTTTTTCTTTAATGTTGTGTATACAGGGCACCCCCTGTAGTGCAGTGTGGTTTCCACCGCAGTTGCTGCATTTTTTTGCTTCTGTTGCTGTTCTTGAGACTGGGCATTTTTAACGTAGGACTACGTCTTTCATTTCTATACTGGGGTGTAAGTTCAAACTTTCGAAAACGAAAGCGTTACGCCGGAGAACGAGATTTTGAGCGTTAATAGCTCCTAAACAGCTGAACGAAATTGTATGATAAACCCTTCATTCGAAAGATAAAATGTCTACGCGTTATATGCTTGTTGCTTTTTGATCCAAAAATTTTTTTCAATAGACCTAAAATTGCTTTCAAAACAGGCTATTGAAATCACACCAATCGGTATATAAGCGAGTGCCGCTCGGAAATCCACTCAGTTATAATTGCGCAACGATTGAGATACGATCGCTGGAATGGATGGATGTTTCTCTAACACAGACTTCAAAACCATGGAGCCAGGGGAAATCGGCATTACAAAATAGATGTAAGCAGTGGATACTTTTGTACTCGCTTGCGTATCTGGAAATTGGAATGTTTCCCTAACACAGACTTCGAAACCATGGAGCCTGGGGGAAATCAACATTTCAAAATAGGTTCAAGCTGCGGGTACTTTTGTACTCGCTTGCGTTTCTGGAAATCGGAATGTTTCCCTAACACAGACTTCAAAACCATGGAGCCAGGGGAAGTTGGCATAGCAAATTAGATGCAAGCAGCGGGTACTTTTGTACTCGTTTGCGTTTCGGCAAATTGGAATGTTTCCCTTACACAGACTTCAAAATCATGAAGGGTACTGCGGGTACTTTTGTACTCGCATGCGTTTCTGCAAATCGGAATGTTTCCCTAACACAGATTTCAAAACCATGGATCCAGGGGAAATTGGCATAGAAAATTAGATGCAAGCAGCGAGTACTATTGTACTCGGATTGACTATGGATTTGATATGGTATGATACGGTGTAGTGGATATGATCAAAGTGGTTTTATATTACATATCGAAAAAATCACATTTATAAAAGCAGCGTTATAAAATTATTTGTTTACGAATGCTGCAATCGATCGTCGTTATTGGGAAGTTGGAATTGTTGCGAAGGTGGTCTTATTTTCGCTGTGTAATTCCGAGGAGGAATCCATTCCTTCTCAATCGTTAATAATCCTGCTTCGGACCAACGATGATTCCAATTGTCGGGGTTTGGGGAGTGGGTATTTTTTGCGCTGGGTATTTCCGAGGAGGAATCGATTCCCCCTTTGAATGTTAATAATTATTTTCCAGCTAAACGAAGTGGTATGATAATCACTTTATTCGAAAGATGAAACGTCTAAGATTTATATGCTTGTTACTTATTGATTGCTAAGTCAACGTTAGTCCTACGTCCACCTTGCGGTTATATCAAAGATATAACCCACTTCTAGTTTTTTGTCTCATGAATACCACTGCAGACTACGCAGACTGCTGGAAGGTTGCAATACCCTTTGGTATGCCCGTATTCTTGGCAGTTGTGACACTGCACAGGGACAGTCCGTTTGTGCGGCTCTTCAAACATCACTACATGATTCGAAGGTCGGGTGACTTTATAAATTGGATGCACTTCACCCGGTTTCAATTTCTTTGTTGATGACGCAGGTAAATCGGTGCGGGCTTCGGTTGGACAGTTTCTTGCTGTGCACTTTCGTCGTTCACTGGAGCAAGGGCACCAAACCTATTACTCAGAGGGATAACTGTGTTGGCTGTAATGTTTGTTTTTTTTTTGGCTGTGTTGCCATTGTTCGCACTATTGGGGCTCATTTTTCTTTTAAAATAGCGATCTAGCCCTGTTTGCACTTTTTTATTGTCTATTGGTTTTTTCACGTTTAAAATGAAATTACTATTTTCCGGCGTTTTGTTCAAAGCGGGCTCACTTTCAGCGCGGGCTAACGAGTTCTCTGCCGCATCACTTTTTTTCGTCGGCGTTCTAGAAAGGCCAGATTTTACAAACGGATTGACTTGTTCTCCGTTCATTTCACTACGAGAATACTTCTTCCTTCTCACTCTCTACTAACATTCTTGAAAGAGCGCCAGAAGCGAGCGCAAAATAGAGTGCGAACGCGTACACTATCGCAACGAACGAAATTGCCACGGGCTTGAGGGTTGAAAGAAAAGACTGGACTGCTCAGCTCAATAGCCAAGCAGCGAATATTTTGCTATAACATTACTTTTGCATTTTGTGTAATTTATACATGAAAACGCAAAAAAGTGTTTGTAGTGAGTCAAAATATCGTCGCGTCACGCTGGAATGAATCGTATAATTTTCGTGTCGTGACAACAACTTCTTGAAACAGTTGGTACTCCCCCATTCATTCGTGAACCGATCTTGACCAAATATTAAGGATTGTTGACATTGTTTGCTCAGAAAAACCTAAGTACAAAAAATTTTGAACTTAGTTCATCTGATAAACTAAAAAAAAAGCTCTATTTTTGTAATGTGACAACGCTCCAAAATGCCTCTTTTTCAAATGCTTGTTTCTCATAAATTACAAAATGAATCCTAGGTCTACCCACGGCTATTCAAACAAGTATTTAATTATCCATTCAATGGTATACAAACATTGAAGTTTGGTTAAGCAAGTGCAGAGATATCTCAAGAAGCATAAATATACTGAAAACCTAAAATATTTTAAATATAATTATGTAGTTATTTAAGCTCCTCTCTCTCAAAGGCTGGTGCATGAAAAACAAATTTGTTTCAAGGAGTTCATGATATAACTAGTGCTTATTAGATAAAGTTTTCAATTTTCTCATAAAACTAGATTTATAATTTGGTTCTTCGGTGCATAACCCCATGGGATGGGTCGTTTTTCGTGCGCCGAAGAGTATTTAAAATGCACAAATAAAAGAACCTGTTTTTAAAAATGTTGATATTTTTGTATGTTTGGAGCAGACCTCCCATTCTCTCAGATTGAACGTCAGCTTGGAATTGCCCCAAAAAAAAGGTCCGAACGTTGCCAAGCAGGAAACGAACTAAAAGTAAAGAGGAAAGCATAAACAACGTGAACCTATATACTTTTTGCGACGGGGGCCGTGTGTGTGGCAAAGTATGCGATAAAATTTAATGCGTGCTTACTTGGAATGAGTCTCTTATTTCGCTCTCTCATATTGCTGTTATATTGCTATATATTATATATATATATTGTACACAAACTCACCTCTCACTTGAGTTAATGCTGTACAAGTATGGGAGGGCAGCACATTTTTTGTTATTTTTAAGCTCATTTAATGTTATAAATGAGGATGTCAAAAGATGTGCTAAAAATTAATTCTGGGTGTAGGTGCACACGTTGGAGATGTCTGAGAGAAACCTTTTGTAGTTGAGAACATAGTTAATTTCGTTTGTCGTAAGTTGCTCAGGTAGCCCATGCTGTGGATGTACTTACGGGGAAAACAGACACATCGGGCAGTCCTCGACAAAGTTCACGCCTCGTTGCCCATTGTCGTTTGTCTAGATGTGCAGAGTGTGCAGTTCGATTACAAGATTCACATATTTTTTTATAATGATACTACATCCCATGAAAGATTAGATCACAATGTTTCGCCAATACACCCGGTGGCTGCAGTTCTCCAATTTCTGGCGGCAACAAATTCTTCCTAAGTCTTGCTCGACCTGGTCCAATCACTTCGCTCGCTGGGCTCCTCTTATTCTTGTCCCCACCGGATTCGATGCGAACACTACCTTTGTATATACTGTACAAGTTTCGCTGGGCCTCCCTTGAAGAGCTCCGCTACAAGGCCATCCTCACCAGCTGCTTTGTGTTTCTTTCGTTGTTTAATGGCCTCCTCAACTTCACCCATCGTAGAAGGTGGTACATCGTCGTTGTTCACTGCACTGGTGTAGTCCTCTTCAACGCTCTTTTGGTCTCCTGTTTGCGCGCTGTTCAGAATTCTCCTTCATCGTCATCGGCGCTACCTGGATCGAGGCTGTGTACTTTGATGATGCAGATGTTGAAGAATGGACCACGGATCCTCAGTCTGCACATTCTTTCGCTGATTGGCAGCCGACCCCTTAACTTTAGCAAATGTCGATTGGGTTTGAATCTCGGACGGATTTTAGAATACAAAAGTAAATCTCGTTCGGATTGCAGAATGCAAAAGTTTATCTCGATCGGGTTATAGAATGCAACATCGTGCTAATCCCGATCGGGTTCCAGAATAGGGGCGATTTCTGGACCTCGTTGATTGCTTTCAAATGACGCAGTGCGAGTATTGTTGAAGAACGTGGATTAATTTCGACATTGCAGACGTAGTCCTACGTCAAAAATTAAAAATGTTTGGATGCTCGTGATGAGCATGACGAGATAATACAGATAATGGTTTGAACAAAACTAACAATTCTTTACAGTATGCATTAAATCACCTCTTTCCTTCCTAACAATAAACCAAATTTCACCCGCAGGCCCAAAATTTTGTCCAACGATGGTCATCTCATCATTGAATCGGCTGTGGACCGAAATATATCGTTTTTCCTGAGAGGAAACGGTTACCTGAACGTGGGGGACTTCAGCTTGGGTAAGATGATCCAGAGTCTTGCCAATGTGTCATCGTTGTCCCGTGATATCCCCATCGGTGAAGATAGCGCTCAGCTTCAGAATCTTATCGACGTCGTAAAGGGACCTTTTGGCTTGATAAAACGCGTTACCGCTCTGGAAAATGGGTAAATTGATCGGTTATACTTAACCACATAGGTTTCAGATTTCTTCGCTTGTAGAACAACTGAATCCAATGGAGGAAGAGATCGGGGTCGATTGAATAATATCAACCGACGTCTGGGTGCTCTGGAACGCAAGGTTAACAACATGATAACGAAATTGCGGGAGAATAACTGCAAAACAAGTCCCTGTCAGAACGGAGGTACGTGCATCAGTCTATATGATTCGTTTGTTTGCCAGTGTCCAAGGAATTGGGAGGGCCCAACATGCGCCAACGATGTGAATGAATGCTCGGAGTTCGCCGGCACTGATTTGGGATGCCAAAATGGTGCCACCTGTAAGAACACACCCGGGAGTTACAGTTGCATTTGTGCAAGTGGATGGCAGGGGATCCATTGCAATAGTCGAACCAAGGATTGTATGTCCTCCGGAAATGAGCTATGCGGGCATGGTACGTGTGTTCAGATAAGGGAAGACCCCGGCTTCAAATGCATATGTGAGCAAGGCTGGAAAACAAACGGCGTCACTCCGGCTTGTTCCGTGGACGTTGATGAATGTTCTGAGAGTAAGCCGCACTGCTCCAAGGATCCAGAAGTTAGTTGTATCAACCTGCCAGGCTCATTCGTTTGCGGAAGTTGTCCTCCTGGCTATTCAGGTAATGGATTCTACTGTGTGGATATTGACGAGTGCCAAACCAACAACGGTGGATGCAGCACGTCCCCATCCGTTTCGTGTATTAATTTGAGGGTATGTATGATTTCGGATATGAGACGAAACATCGACTGATATGTCTCTCCACATAGGGAACATATAAATGTGGGAGCTGCCCGCCTGGATATACGGGTGATGGTAAGACGTGTATTGTGAAAAGTAGCAGATGTTCGCCAGGACTGTGTCATCCAATGGCTCGATGTGTGGAGTATATTGTCGGTGTTGCGAACTGTGTTTGTTTACCAGGCTATCAGGGATCAGGTATTGGTCCAAATGGGTGTGTGAGAATGCCTACGAATCCATGTGCCTTCAATCCGTGCAAGGTAAGTGATTACTCCATCGAATATTGATACTTCGTTTCTAGAAACCTTTCTCTTAGAACGGAGGAACATGTACTCCAAATGGTAGCAACTATACCTGCAGCTGTCCACCGGGAACAGCCCAACCTAACTGTATTCGATTTGTTACACCCTGTGTGCCCAACCCATGTTTCAACGGCGGAACATGTGCCCCATTCATGGACCGATATTATTGTTCTTGCCCAACGGGTTACACCGGGATTCGTTGTCAAGGTGCCTCTCGGTCATGCGGTGGTATACTCGATTCTTATTCTGGAATTCTACGGTACCCAGTTGATAATGGAACCTACAATCACAACTCGAGATGCGCATGGTTGCTCAAAACTAATCATACAAAGATTCTGAATGTTACATTCACGCAGTTCCACGTAGAAGATGCGATTTCTTCTGGAGAATGCAAGTTCGATTGGTTACAGGTACTTTGGACACTATCAATGAGTAAACACTATGACCATTACATTCCTCCGACAGATTCACGATGGAAAAACCTCAGCGGCACACAACATCGGCAGATTCTGTGGTAACCAACTCCCCAACGGGGGTAATTTATTGTCTACGCACAATTTCCTATACCTCTGGTTCCGGTCTGACAACAGCACGGCTCACGATGGATTCGAGCTACACTGGGAAAGTATAGACCCTATCTGTGGGGGCGAAATAACGGTGAAAAGTCACGGAATTCTTGCTTCACCCGGGTCGCCAGGAAATTACCCACCTAATAGGGACTGCAAGTGGTATCTCACAGCACCGCCTGGAAAACGACTACAGTTCCACTTTTATACGATGATGTTGGAGTCACACAATTCTTGTGAGTTTGACTATGTTCAGATCAACGACGGATTGCGTGATGACGCGCCTATGTTGGTGAAGTATTGTAATACATCCCACCCGGAACCATTGGTAACACCTAGTAACGAAGCGACAATTTATTTCCATTCGGATGAAGATCGGAGTGATGCTGGCTTCCAAATCAGCTACGCACTAATCGAAGGAATTCCAGGTTGTGGCGGAACATTCACGAAGCCAGAAGGAGAGATAAACTCTCCGAGGGGCAACAACGATAATCTTTACCCGCATAATTTGAACTGCGAATATTTGATTCAGCTGCCGGTAGGCACCAGGATAGAGATTAATTTCAACCGATTCCACCTGGAAGCCAGCGACTCTTGTAAATTCGATTACTTGGAGTTGTTTGATGGACGAAGTCCTGAGGACCCTTCGCTTGGGAAGTACTGCGGAAATGAGCTACCGCCTGTGTTCACATCAAGCGCGAATAATATCCTTTTCAAATTTCGCACGGATTGGTCGACTTCGCATGGTGGCTTCTCGTTGAATTACAATGTGCAATGTGGTGGCGTTTTCACTAACCCCGACGAAGAGATCACCAGTCCAGGATATCCAAAGCCGTATACGGCCAATCAACAGTGTGACTACCTTATCCAAGCTCCCGTTGGAAAAGCGATTTTATTGGACTTCTCTGATTTCGACATCGAAGGCAATTCATATCCGAGTTGCGACCTGGATTATGTACAAATTTTCGATGGATATGAACCCAAAAACAATAGTGTTATTGGTCGATACTGCAGCGCTAAACCACCGCCGAGAGCCGTGTCAACGCTGAACGTGATGCTCTTACGATTCGTATCTGACCTTTCTATCAGCGGAAGAGGTTTCAAAGCGAATTATTCCCTCATCGATGTCTCGTGTGGCGGTGTGATCACCTCTGAAGAAACAATGATACGATCCCCTTCGAGTTCAGACAGAGGAACATATCTTCACGATTTGGACTGCAAGTGGTTGATCGTGGCACCCAAAACGCATGCCATTCAACTGTCGTGGAACAGTTTCGAGCTGGAGAAGAGTACCACCTGCACATATGACTTCGTAGAGATCTACGATAATTCATCGCAAACTAACGGATTCGTGGGCAGATACTGTGGACTCAACAAACCACCGGCAATTACGAGTTCTGGTAATTTGCTGACAATTCGATTCAAAACGGACAGTTCGAATTCGAAGAGTGGATTCAGTTTGTCCTTTACATTCTTGGATGTAAGAAAATGTAAGTAAATGTAACTGTAACTAACTCGGAAATGCAAACTTTAACTAACTCGTCTATGGAATTAGCAGCACCCTTTCAGAGTTCATTGAAATATTTTAGGGTGCCTAATTTATTAGTTAGCATCTTTACATACTTGACTTTAAAATTATTTTTTCTTATGTAAAGGGCGAAACTATACTCGTCACTTATATCGTAAACATTCCCAGAGACGAATTGTAGACCTTCACCTGACCCCCTAAGCAGATGAAGCACCAATAGCCAAGACGTTGAAGAATTGCAGAGCAAAGAGATAACATAAAACCTTTAAAAATTTACGCTGGACATAATACGTTTGTCCGGAAAGTAATAACCCTTATTCTTTGAGATGCGTTTAAATAATTCAATACGGGGATGAGACAAGTAGGGCATACCTTCAGCTATCCAGCGATAACTTTTTCAGATGCCTTTTTGGGTACCTTTAATTTTCGAACTCGTCGAAGTTACTATACAGAACTTTAGAGCAAAGATAAACGATAAAGTTTTGTGTAAAACCAAATAAAAGACCAAAGGATACATCAGACAGCCTTCAGGGATGCCGGCCTATCATATTCGAAAATAAAGAAGTGACACAGTGGAAGTTGTTCCGAGAAGGACGGGAGTCAACGACGAAACGTGTTCAGAATGTCCATCGACTACGGGGACAGACAACAATGTGTGCGATAAGTTCTCAACACAGACCGTCGACAGAGTGTTCGTGTGATTGCTGACCTTGTGAACTTACCAAAGACCGTTATGCGCGGAATTGTGTTGGAAAATTTAGCCTTACGCAAGATATGTACAAAACCTGTGCCCAGAGTTTTGACAGACTCTCAAAAACTCCATCGTGTGGATGTTTGTAATAAAAAGGAAACAGCGGAAGATCCAAGTGATTTTCTAACGCTTGTGATTGTTGCCAGCCAAGTTTGAACGATCGATTGTGTTGTCTTCCAGGAGCGACCAAGGTTTTAAGCCATCAGAACTGCCCAGTAGCCAATGGTTCGGAGTGAGCACGGGAGCTGCGCCATCTTCAACGCTGAGAATGCCTTCAATCTCAACCGACTCGTTACTTAGCACCTCATCACTTGGGCGGCTGAATAGCTACATATTCCACAAGGTCCGCCTTATGAACTGGACAAGTCGTTCCTAGCATCCTCCAATATAGGGAGCTGCCGGAGAATTGAAGTGCCAGGACTGTTCATCCAGCTTCAACTCTAGCTCAAAACCAATGAAGTTGGTGCTCCTGTCGCTGTATAATACAGTCAGTGTACCTCATCGTGCAATGCAATTGCGCATTACGTATGAATTAGTGGTTGATAAGCTAAGTAGTCCTATATGGACTGCAGAAATAGTAAGACATGTTAAAAGTACGCTCCCACAGCTCAATTCGTCTCTGTAATATCCTCGCGTCTGCTTTGAATGCGTAGTAGCTAATCCTGCGAGATTGGTTACGTATTGGAATTAAGCGTTCTAGTCTTAGTGGCAGGTGAACAACGATATCTTCTAGTCAAAGACCTCGTTGACTGCTTTGAATTATCCCTAACGTCATCACGGACCTGCTCAACATTTTCGGTAACATGTGGGCGGCATGACCGCGGCAAGTCCATGTTACTTCTATCCCCTTGGAACCTAGTTTATCACTCGCTGCATGTTTTCATGTTAACAACTGGCCCACAGTGATATCGAATAATGATTCTTATTTCATTTTAGTCATACTAGGCCGCAGATGTATGTTCGGCCGTTCGAAGCCTGCGCTTGCGGTTCGACAGTATCCTGCATGCGCAAGCGCTAAGGCTACTTGAGGTTCCGATAATGACCTTACCTTAGGGGCTCGATTATCGCCACCATTGACAACGGTTTCAGTACAACCCGTGGTTCAGACAATAAGAGGATATGCCTCCATTGTGTCGTGCCAGGTGTACTTAGCGCTATCTGAGGAGTAGATTGTGCACCTGATTTGCCCTCAGTTTCTAATCAAACCCCGTGGTGCTGTAATTGAGATAACATGCTGCCACTGAATGGTTTTACAGCGGACTTAAAGCTACCTGATGTGTTGGCAGAAGCTAAAAAGGCATCTGACTTACCCTCAATTTTTCGACTAGAACGATAACCGTTCTGTTTTCGTTGGCTTCTTCGGTTCTTCTATTTGTTTTTTGTACATTTTTTCTCATTTGCATCCCAAGAGTCGTTAGGGAAATAATGATCCACTGTGTCATTATTTTTTTAAATCCCCTTGGCTATTCAACTCTCGGCGCGGATTCGGAGCTTGGGGCAAAGTATTGACTCCAACGCTGCTCATTTTCGAGCTTGCGACCGGTAACAGAGTTTCTCATTGTTTCTTTGTTTCCAATCATCAATTGAGGCCTTCTATAGGATGATGAAAGAATCTGATATGAGTTCGAAACAAAACACATATGCTCACAAGGAGCAACTGCGCTCATCATGCGCTATCGCTATCATACGCAAGTAACGGTGCCTCCCTTAGCTTCCACCACTCGGTGACCGCTTCGCATGCACCATTCAGTCCCGGTAGTCACAAACGGCGCACTCCGTTTGCCACATGAGTAGATCGCTTGCCAAATCATGTATTTATTGGCAAACTTGGAAAGTTTCTGCTTCCTTACTTCCTCCGGAACATCAAACGTGTGCTGGGCGGTGAATAACAGTAGCTCCGGAAGCTGCCGGAAGTCCGCCTTGGCGTAAGTCTCATCTTCCATGATGAGACAATGCGACTTTGTCAGCATCTGGGTGTGCAGTTTCCGGATCCTTGACTTTCCCACCGTATTTGCCCTTCACCACGATTTGGAGCCTTCTGCACCTTGTACGTATGCAGTCCCTCCCGGTCCTTGGCTCTCTGGCCTGGCCACATCCCTGACCGAAGCATTGCGATTCCGCTTGAACGCTCTCATGACACGCTTGTGATCTTTATCACAATGACCGCATTTCTCCTTCCGGTCGATGCTCAGAGTTTCGTAGAAAATCACGAGACTCACCGTTGACTGCACGATTCCAAATTGTTTTTCGATGTTTCGAAGAGAGAATTGAGGATTTTGCAGGTGCTTGCACAAAATCAATTCGCGACGTTGCTTTTCGGGTATCGCATTTTTTTTAATTTTCGAAAAACTGACAGCGATGAAAATACAGTGTAAACAACACACTCCAAACTACTTTTACCTAAACAGAAAATTCAAGAGAAAATACCCAATGGACCTATTCGAGCGTGACGTGACAACGTTTTGACTCACTAAAAACAGTTTTTTTCTCGTTTTCATGTATAAATTACAGGATTCCCAAATAACGTTTGCATTATTGTAATTATATTAGCTTACTTGCAAAAATATGGCCAGAACACCGCGTCTTCGCCTTTATGATATTTCTTGATGAACGACACAACTTCCGGCAGGCACTTCGTACTATAAGTTTCCCCGTTCATGGCCAGTCCGGAGCTAAATAATAGCGGCTTTGACATCCCCTTCTCGCTGATTGTCAGTCACAGCAGCACCTTCTTGGGGAACTTGGTGTGTGAAATTAACATCACTTCGGAGCTCACTTCCTTCGTGGGGGAAGTGAAATACGAAGTGCCCTGCCAGTCGTTACCATCGACCTCCCGGCCAAACGCACGCGACGATATAGCCACCTTTCCCTCGATCTTCCTCTTCTGCATCCTTTGGAGCTTCTTGTCGCTCAGGGTCGACGGCCGTCCGGAACCGGGCTTTCTTTCGATGCTCTGATTGTTGTCCAATAGTGTCAAGATGTGCCGCACGTTTTCCATTTTCGACGCGACGGGGTACCGTTCTTTGAACGCACACACTTCTGAACGGAGTAGCTACGCTGTTTTCGCCATCACGGTAAGAGTTCAACTGATAGAGCTGTCAAACTTTTTCTACTGACTCATGGATAACTATGATTGATGCTGCATGGGTAGTTTCGTCAGTGCGTGTGAAGGTAAACCCATGAAAAATCGGCAATTTTCGACCATTTTTTGAATGCAAAAGTTAGTAAACGATGTCAAAGTAAAATTTAGAAAAAATCCTACAAATTTCCTTCAGTTGGAGAATATTTTACAGTTGAACTCACTTGTTGCCAGCCCAATACTTTTGTGACGTGACAACACCTGTCTTTTTGCGGTTTCCGACTTTTGAACATTATGGTGTATTCTCAGTTCCGTTTCAAAACATACAAATAAACTTTGTCCTATGATTTGTCAACAAAGGATGAACGTGAATTCCTGTTTATTCAGTTTTTCAAAAAACAACGTGATGTGGACACCCTTTATTACCCTCTCCTCACCATTTTGACTTGTTTAAAGTACAGAGGCTTTAAACATAGAAGTTCGTTTGATTCTGCCTTGAAACACTCTATGTTGAACGAAAATGACGGTTTGTCGCAGCGAAGGCACTATTCGTAGCCTCAGTTGGTTGCGTTCTTCATTCTCTTATCGCTTATCTTATCGCAAACATTCTCTTACCGCTTCTTCTGCTTTCTCTAATCGCTTATCTTATCGCAAACATTTAACGCTATGTTCCTCCGTTGCGTTAGATGCTTGCACAGAGTAAATGTACGGAAAAATAAAAATGCTCCCAATTTTGATATATTTTCTGAATTTACTATCTTAAAGGTAACTATGTCTACGTCAAAAAAATTAAAAAGATGTATGTAAAGATGTTTAGTTGGGCAATATCCTCACACACTGAAAGAGTGCTGCCAACTACTGGTTGGGTTGGTGCGAAATCCTTCAGGTTGCATTTTGATTATCACCATTAATTCTCTCTTCCAGTGTGTGGTGGCAGTTTCTACACAGCAGAAGGCGTTCTGAGGTCACCCGGGTTCCCGAACGAGTATACTTCCGAAAAAGTTTGTGAGTGGATCATCACGGTTCCCATGGGGCAGCAAATTCGACTTAACGTGAAAAGTTTCATCATGGAAAAACATCACAACTGTATATTCGATGGATTGGAAATTCGTAACGGTGGTACGGCCAGCTCTCCGCTGATCGGAAAATATTGCGGAACGGACGATTTCAATGGGTTGATTTCATTCAGTAATAAATTGTATTTGAGGTTTTATTCAGATAGATCTCGAAATTACGCAGGCTTTGAGATAGAATGGGATGGAACTGCAACCGGATGTGGAGGTGTGCTAAACTCGCACAGAGGATCAATCATTTCACCCCACTATCCTGAACCCTACGGCACCAATGCTGAGTGCTCGTGGAGAATAAGTATAAGCGCGGGCTCTTCGATTCATATCGTGTTCACCGATTTAGAACTAGAGAGTCATTCGAACTGTAGATATGATTACTTGGAAATATACGACGGTCGTGATGTATCTGGCAAAAATTTGGGCCGATTCTGTCATATCGATACTGATCCCATCCAGCTGAATACAGAGAGCAATCATGCGTATGTACTCATGAGGAGTGACGACACTAATCAAGGAAGAGGATTCAGCCTGAAATATAACATTCTCTGTAAGCGAAATATAACTGGCTTCGAAGGAGTCATTGAATCGCCCAACTTTCCGAACAAGTATCCTAGCACTATAGATTGTTTGTGGACGATATCAGTCCCACCAGGGAACAAAATAGACATCGAATTTTCCCACTTTGAATTGGAGAACAATCTGCTGTATGAAAATAATAAATCACATGTTTGCCACTTCGATTATATAGATATCATCGAGCCCGAGGATGAGCGTTCGTTGTCCACAAGATATTGTAACCAAATGCCCGCGAAAATGACCTCCAAAGGTTCGTCTGTGCAAATTGCCTTCCACACGGATGCTAGCAGTGAAAAGAGTGGCTTCAGACTAGAATGGCACATCAATGGATGTGGCGGGATACTCACCAAACCGAATGGATTCTTCTCGTCACCCAACTATCCCAATGAATATCCGGCGAATACGCAGTGTCACTGGACACTTTCCATGCCGCCAGGCTACAGAATAGAGCTGGCGATATACAATTTCAATATGGAGTCATCAGGCCAGTGTCGGTACGATGGCCTCACTATATCGAACACGGAAGATTTCCAACAAGTGATCACGACCATTTGCCACACACAGAAAGATCCAATAAAACTCACGAGTACAGGGCATATGCTGTATGCTAAATTTTTCAGTGATCATACGTATACCTACAAGGGTTTTATGGCTACCTATACGATGATTCCATCAAGTAAGTTACAATTAGTAGCATTTTTCAATTCTTCTTACATACACGCAACGATACATTGCAGACTGCGGTGGTGTTCTGACGTCTCATCAAGGATTCATCTATTCTCCGAATTATCCCAAAAATTATCCGAGCAATCAATCTTGTGAGTGGACTATTAGAACCGATCCCGGCTATACACTGCAGTTCCACATTGAGGACATTGGCATGGTGAACACAGGAAATTGCTCGAAGGACTACGTTCAAGTTTTTGATGGTTCAGAGCAAGGCAACAGCAAACTGTTGAATACTTACTGTGATAGCGAAAATATAACTTCGTCTGTTTCCAGCGGGAATCAGTTACTGGTCGTGTTCCATTCGGATCAATCACTGGAGGCTAAAGGATTCCGTGCAAATTATTCCACCGTAAGTATCTTGTGTTAATTCAAGCGATAAGCACAAGTAAATTTTTTCATTACCTAGAACTGTGGGGCCGCCGTAAATGTCACGCAAGCGGGAATTATTTCGTTGGAAAACACCTACAAAATAAGGTCCGAGAATTGTACCTGGATTCTATCGGCGGATGACCTGACGCGACACGTCACGCTCCAGATCATGCACATGAACGTGGTCGAGGTGGACGGGAACTGTTTGGCAAATTTGACCATCCACGATGGAAATGGTATCGATGCTCCCATCCGCTACAATGGATGCGGTAGTAAAATACCCCCCGCCATCGTCAGTAACGGGAACACACTCACAGTACACATAACATCCGAGGACTACAACTTGTACAACGTAATGGGAATGCAGTTTGTTGCTAGCTATATGGTGATGGATAACGGTAAGTGTTCATTTTCAAATTAAAGCAAAGAAATATTCCGGCGTGGGTTTTGTAACCTTAAAAAGTATGAAGTTAGGTGCATTCGAGAGGGAGGATCGTGAAATTGTAACTGATATAAGGGAATACGTGAGGACACGTCTCAAAAACAATTTTCGCCTTTTTAGACAATAGGTTGTCCATGACGTTAGTCAATCAAAAAGTTGCAGAACATACGATCAACGTCGCTCGCACTGAACCAAATTTCTCACGTGTTGCATTGAATATTTCCGGAGTTATCGGAAAACAGTATAAATTACCTTACATTCATACAGTTAATGAGCTAAATCTTCCTAAACTTCATTAGGGCGAGCTTGTAAATCTGTACCCATATTTGCGAGGGTTACCTGTCAGCGATTGTGAAGAAGCAGTTCCAGAAATTCTCATTGGTATTGATTATTCGCAGTTATGACCGGCTCTTAAAATACGTGAAGGAAGACTTCAGGAGCCAATGAAAATAGCCGCGAAAATAAGGTTGAGTTGTACTTTATTTGGAGTCACTCAACAGCAGTGTTCTGCAAGATTGAATGAAGCAGCATGTTTCAATAGAGTGTTTCCCAGCAAACATTCAATCGTATAACTTGGCATATTCTAAAATAATAAAGCGAAAAATGTGATTTTATTTGCCACAACAGATTAAGTCGTAATTGAGTATAATAAACATCGGTTTTATGATATGCACTATCGCAAAATTGAACTAATGGGTATCATATATGCATATCAGGCAGATGTAGCTCGAGAGTCACATAAACGTATAATTTGAATCAATGTAGTACTGCGAGAAATCGTGTTACATGTTGTGGAATATCATTTAACAGTAAATCATATTAGGTCGTAATTGAGTACATTTTTTTAACATTAAAATTAACATTCATTATAGCATATATATTGATAACATTTTACAATATATTTTTTGCACCCAAAAATCAATTATTGTGGTTCCATCGAACAGCTGGTGTGACGAATCCATATAGTTGGGATGGGTCGAGAGATTAATCTTTTTAAAGGGGGTATTGAGCAGCAGTACTCAGTAGAATTCACAGGGATTCAAAACCTCAGGCACTCAGATGATGTAGTTACTAATATTTTCTCTAATACGCATTTTCAATTGATGTTTGAAGTCTGTCATGTTCCGTTGAGTTCGTAGACAGAGTGGCAGTTGATTGTAGCGATGCTTCCCATAATACTTGAATGATTTTTTCATTGCATCAGTCAGGGCCCGAAATCTTCGAAGAAGAAAAATGAAGACTAACTCTACTCTCAGTGGCTTCGCTTCGACTAGAACTGCTTCGCAGTCGCCGTCAACAAAAAGTGAATTGAATAGAAAATGAATTGAAATGAAATGAATTGATTCAACTGACTTCAATCCTCATTTATACCCCCCTAAGAACGAAATTGTTCCCGCGTACGCAATTTCATTTTTACGTCCATATAAAGAGGAACGGAAACTTGATTTCTGATGCAAAAAATTATAGGAGGTTGTGTCCAAGACATGATGTAGAACTACGCTTGTTCTACATCATGTCTTGTTGTTCATGTCGCTTGGATATTATTTTTGAATTTTGCGAAATTTTAGAAACAACTGTTTAGTAGAATGGTTTTGTCGCCATGAAATGGTTCCTTATTGTAGAATCAGTTGACGATAATTTATTGATGATCCATTCTTGCTCACGCAGAACAATACACAAACTGATCGCATGTAGCACTTGTCAATGCATTAGAAATTTATCTCGAACGCTATTCCGATAGCCTTATTCGCCATTGACATACACTCGGGTACAGGTGATTATGCACAACAACACCACTATTCCACATCTCATAACTACATTGATCTTTCTTTGGCATCGAATGGAAACAACAAAAATGGCAATATTTGCAAGTATTAAACATCAAGCTACATGTAATTTAGCATTGTCTCAGTGGAATCGCATCTCTAGACATCGTTCTTACAATGAAAACAAACAGGCACCAAGCAAGTGTTCATCATAGCATGCATACAAAGCCATACATTGTTGGCTTGAAGCGACTAAGAATATAAACACTTCTCATCATTTCGTGCTATTCTCAAAAGGAACGCTTTTGATAATATTACTGGCCTCGAAAAAAGTTGCTTTATTTACTCATGCTCGAGATAAGCGCAGCTGTTATTCTTAGTGAATAAAGCAAGCGAAACCCAATCACATACAAAATACTAGAACGAGATCTACTTTGCTGGTGACTAAATAAACGGAATAAATTCTGTCTGTTAATCTCAATAACCTTTGAAAAGATGTGTATTCCTTCATTATGATCAAGATTAGCACAAATGTCATGCTTGTTTGCGCTTGGTACGCGAATCCAAATAACTCACAACATTCCAGCCCGATATTCACTATGATTAAGCTTGCTATTCTTGCTAAATAATTATGTGGCGCCAACCTTCACGCCTGCTTCACTACATTTCGATGCGTTAATGCAATGTCAAAGGCACCAACGAAGCGCTTATGATGACGGAAAACAAGCGATGTTCACTGCTTCGAATAAATAAAAAGACTGAATATTTGCCTCAGCAGAGATCCATTATTCATATCCTAGCGCAAATATTCTTTTTTCGCTACCTCCCTCTTCGTTTATATTTATTATCTCGGCTGCATAATTTGCACCACCAAACAATCGTCCATCATAGCATTAAAATATTAGGTGTTGTTGCATCGTTGCATCGAAGACAGGGCCAATGCGCACGGGAGCAGATACAAATGTGATATTTGTACATACGGGTTATGAAGCATGCACGTATGTACACGAAGACATATATCGATGGCTTGAAGCAACTAAATATACACACACACTTTTCTCCGCTTTACGCTTTTCTCAACAGAAGCCCATTCTATAACTCTTTGCGGTCGAAATTAATTTCCCTTGAAAGAGATTATCTTATCTTTCCACGCTAATAATATTTTGTTTATACCGAGTACCGTCACATACGAGGTTACCACATTTAATTCTTTAAAATTTTCTGAAAAAAAACTGTATATCTGTTTTCTTAGCAAAAAAACGAAGTCCGTTTTCGACGCGTCAGGGTACCGTTCTTTGAACGGGCACAATTCTGAATGAAGTAGCTTCACTATTTTCGTCATTACGGTTAGAGTTCGACTGAAAGAGCTGTCAATTTTCTTCTGCTGACTTATGGGTTACTAAGATTGATGCTGCATGGGTAGTTTCGTAAGTGCGTGTGAAGGAAAAACAAATGAAAAATCGGCAATTTTTTGTCCATTTTTTTATTACAAACGTTGTATCTTAACAAACAAAACGCTCAAAACGCTGTATCAACCCAAACTAACGAGTGCTTCATTTTAGTCTGCGGAGGAGAGCTCACATCGTTCGCAGGTGAATTCGCCTCTCCAAACTATCCGAATTCTGCTCCAATGAACGTGGAATGCGTCTGGCAGTTGAACGCATCCCCCGGCAACAAGCTTCAGCTTTACGTTCAATCGTTGAATATACTAGAGTCAGAGCATTGCAATACCGATTACCTAGAGGTTCGGGATGGCGTTGGGAAGCTGATCGCAGACTACTGTGGCGATAATCCGACCATCAATCTTACTTCGTCGAACAGTTTCTGGGTCAAGTTCAGAACAAGTGATCAGGGAGTGTCGAAGGGATTCCTCGCGGAGTATTCATATGGTTCGTGTTATTTTTATATATGCTTTTCTTGTATATCTAATAATTCTACTTTTGAAGAACATTCCAACGAAGTTACTGGCAGAGAAGGGACAATTGCATCTCCTATGTATCCACGCGATTATGCGAGAAATGAAGTTCATTCGTGGAGAATCATTGTTGACGTTGGATCTATTATTTCGATGAAGTTCGACGCGTTCGAAATCGATGCGAAATTTTACGAATCATGCGACGGACAGCTTGAGGTAAGGAATTGATTTTCGCTTCGACCACATTAAGGGGCTTGAAGAAAACATTTGATTTCGCAGATCTACGACGGTTATGACGACTCGGCGGAACCACTGAAGGCGGAACTTTGTGGCCTAACAGCGCCGGAACCATTCAAGTCGACCTCCAATGTTGTTTTCATTCGGCTCGATCATACGGATGCTAACGGACCTTCCAGATTTTTGCTGAACTGGGAACAGATAGGAAAATCGGAACAACCCGTTTACACATCCAATGTTGATTACTTCTGCGGAGGTTACCAGAAGGTTATAGTGTTGAACGACAGTGACTCGACCTACAATCTCACATCACCAGGATATCCCAATGGGTACTTGACAAACTTGAACTGCAGTTGGATTTTTCAGTCAGCGATATCGACTTTCCATCCATTCCTACAGTTGAACTATGTTGATTTGGAGGAAACCAATGAATGCTTATCGGATTATTTGGATATTTCGACGTCGCCTGATATGCTCACATGGTCCAAATCGGACGTAATATGTACATATGGTTACAAAATTAAATCTTCATTCCACGGAAAACCATTTTTGAAGGTGGTATTCAGAACGGATTACTTTAACAATCGTACCGGATTCACAGGTAAGGTATCCCTGCGATGCGGCGGGGTAGTAACGGAACCAAATGGTGTCATTGAAGTGCCATCCAGAGCCACACTCTACGGAAACGTTAACAGTCGTGCTTACGACCCTGTATGTATGTGGAATATTACTGTCCGCCCAGGGCGGGTTATAGAGCTCCAGTTTGAGGTCCTTAGAATCTCCAAACCACCATCCGAAGGATGCATCGGATTCGTTTCGGTTAAGAATGGAATGGATGAATTTTCTCCATCATTGGGGACGTTCTGCGGTAATGAACTACCGGGGAAGGTCACTACGTCAAGCAATAGGGCTTTCGTGAAATTTGACAGCAATCAGGTTACGTCAAATGAATTCCGGGTCGTTTATCGAGAAGTAGGCCCACAATGTGGGGGACAAATACTGTTGACGAAAATAAACTCGACCGTGGTAGCTACGCCAAACTTCCCAGAGATACCACATCCACACACGGAATGTGTTTGGACGGTAATGGCTCCATCAGGCGAAATCATGAAGTACAGTTTTGAGCGATTAAGTTTGAGATACTCAGTTGGATGCTCGAGTGAGTACGTGGAGTTGAGAGATGGCGGTACATCCAGCTCAAAATCACTGCTCAAATACTGTGGCCATGATTCGTATCCCTCGCAATTGACAACTTCCAATGTTTTGAGAATCCATTATTTCACCGATAATTCTGACCCTGGAAATGGATTCAAGCTACGGGTATCACTTGCACAATGCGGAGGCTCTATTCGGGCCCCAAGCGGAACCATTCAATCGAAAAATTATCCTCTTCCCGGAGGATACCCTATGAACACTGTGTGCGAATATTATATCTATGGTAGTTTAAATACAGTGCTGAATATAACATTCGAAGATATTCACCTTCCCACTGTTACGAACTGCTCGCTAACTGATAATATCCAAATATATAGTGTGATTCCAGGAGAAAACTTTACAGACACATTGATTGGAACGTATTGTGGTACAAATGATCCATCGCCAATAGTAACTGAAAACAATCAAGCGAGAATTGTTTTCACCACATTCAACACAAGACCAATCAATCGTGGATTCAAACTAACGTTCAGTTCTTCCAGCACTCCGTGTGGTAGTGAAATCAACGCACCGTCCGGTGAAATCGCAAGTCCCGGATATCCTGACAACGGGTTGAAATTCAAAAAATTCTGCGAGTGGAAGATCACTGTCCCCGAGGGAAGACGAGTGAAGATTGAGTTCATCGATCTGGATCTATCTACGTATGGTGTAAGTTATCTGCAGCACCTTGTTTTCTACCATGGGTTCGATCACTCAGCACGCATAAGGTACGTTACGGCTGGGTACGACAAGCAACCGATTTACTCCAGCAACAATAAAATGCTCATCAATTTCTGGTCCCGTGTATCTTCGGGACATAGAGGATTCAAGTTGCGTTTCAGTAGCGACGAGCCATCGATTTGCGTTGGTAATCTAGGTGGTTCCGAGGGAATAATTGCCACTCCGATCAATCAGACAAGCTACTTGTGCGAATACAGTCGAACGACGGCTTCATTTTTCGATACATCCAAACGGATAGGAACTCTCGCTATGCATTTCAGTGACATGAAGGCGGGACCATATCTTAGCCCATGTGCCCTAAACACTAGAGGCATCTTCGTCAAACGCGGCAATAGTCCAACCTATCTGAAAAAATACTGCGGCGATGGAACGGAAGCCGATGTGGTCAGGTCTCCGTTCCCTGATGTCTCAATCCTAGCCCGGCAGGGTGTTTTCCTGGGCGAGGTGAGATTTAAACTGGAATATCGAGTTCATACTTGTGGAGGAATGTTCGGAAGTGAGCTAAAAAGCCTTATGCTACCCGATTTGCTGAATAAAACTGGTCCCCTGGAGTGTGCCTGGTATGTGGAATATCCAGAGAACACCATGATCAACATTGAGTTTGCCAACTTCCGCCTGAGTCAATCCTGTGACGAAGAGTACCTACTGATATACAATGGTCCTACCGCAATGAGCCCTCTTTTAGGACGCTACTGTAGTGGCGCGGGTGTTGAGCCTATTTCAACTCAGGGACGACATGTCTTCATAGAGTACCACTCGGGAAACGTGACCCGCAGTGGCAGTTTTGAACTCAAAATGTCCCAGATGGTAGCTGGATGTGGCGGAACGCTGTATAAAAGTACAGATGTTTTCGGATCACCAAGCGTGAACGGCAAATACCAATCAAACACGGAATGCGTTTGGACGATCCGTGCCAATAATGGTTTTCATATCGGGTTCAGCTTTGTTGGAAGGTATAACATCGAAAAAAGTGTAAACTGTTCCAAAGATTACGTTGAAATTTTCGACCGTAAAGGGGATGAATGGATGAGCTTGGGGCGAGTCTGTGGAAAGGAAATCCCTAGTACCTACAACTCGACTGGATCCATGATGAGAGTGTTGTTCCGATCAGACGATACAGTCGAAGGAGATGGATTCACGATAAAATGGGAACAGAACTGCGGCGGAATCTACCCGGTTGAGCAGGAAACTGGCATAATAACTAGTCCTAACTATCCACTGAACTACGACCGTATGACCACATGTAACTATACCTTCCTGACGAAGGAGAAGGACACCTTTATCAGTTTGAACTTCCTCGATTTTTCACTCGAGAATGGTCCACAAACGTCGATCTGTATCTATGATAACGTCACAATTTATAAACAAATGGAATATAGCGACCCACTGGTTTGGGAGAAAGTCGGAACCTATTGTAAACAAAACTCACCTGGAAGCATGAGGATCAAAAATCGGGCCGCAATTTTGTTCCGAAGTGACCGATGGTTAGAATCACGAGGCTTCAAATTCGAATATAAACTCAATAAGTGTGGCGGTTTAATCACCAAATCAAAACGGATAGAAAATCCCGAAACGTTCAGCGCAACGAGTGGCTTTGGAAATGGTATAAGCTGCATATGGAATATAACAATTCCGGACGGGAAAAAGGTGGTGATTCGTTTTGAAGAGCTTGAGCTCGACCACTCCGATATGTGTTATTACGATTATGTGCATGTGTACAAAGGTCTTGAACGCACGTCGGACCAAAAATTGGCATCATTGTGTGGAAATTTAACCGGCCATGCACCGGCTATCACCATAAAAGGAGGTCACGGCGTTGTCCACTTCAATTCGGAACAATATACACCCAGCAATCCTCGATTCTCGGCGCTCGTACTATTCGCAGACGATTGCGACCGCGAGATAACACTTGATCAGAGTTCTAGAACATACAATCTGTCATCATCGAGCAGTGACAACAACAAAGTCCAGGACTGTCAGTTCATATTCAAAGCACCCGATGGGTTCGGGGTTCAACTATCATTCGATCTGTTTCACATGGAAATCTCAGCGAACGCCAGCGGTTGTACGGAAAACTTCATCGAAGTGCGTGATGGTTTGGGACCGTTCGCAGAACTTATTGGAAAGTATTGCGGTCACACCAAACCACCCACAGCAAGCACCTTCAGTTCGTCAATGTACCTACGAATGGTTACTGATTCTTCACAGCGGGGAAAAAGCTTCAAGGCGGTGGTTTCGATAGCGGAGTCACCGTGTGGAGCAGGCTTCCACGATTTATCCAACAACCAGCCGCTGATTTTGAAGAGTTCTAATTTTGGCACCGGTAATTATCTCCCCAACAGCAGATGCATGTGGATTTTGGAGGTTCCAGCAGGAAAAACTATCAACATCGAGTTCCTTGATTTTAAACTGCAAGATTACAGTGATGAGCGAGAGGAATGTCCCGATCGGGTGGAATTTTTCGACACGAATGTAAGTACAATTTCTTGTTTTAAAAATTTGTCTAGATACCTTTTCAATTATGTGCGTGTATTTCCGGAATGATTTTTTTCCTTTTTGGTATAGAAGGAATATGTTTATTAAACGGTATTACGAATGAAACAAAGGATATTTTAGTATCCATTTTATATTTATTTGTTTGTCTATCTTTTAACAATCAAAAAAAAACAAAAACGGAAAAAAATATTTGTAATACCACATATGCATAAAAATTGGATTCTAGTCGCATATATATTGTCCAGTCGCATAGGAATATTGAACGAAAACTGAAAACATGTTAACTTTGCAAAATCACTCGAAAACGAAAAAAGCACCTCTCTGATATTCGGATATGCAGCAATTCCAAATGAAATCGTGCTAAAAATACAGATTTTAAAAAATTATAGGAGGTTGTGTCCAAGATACGACCGCATTGTTGACGTAGAACTACACTGTTATTTTATATAAGTCGCCATACATTGGTGAGTGAAACTACTAGGAATATAAACACTGAGTCGATGAGTCATCATTTTGAGCTCGAAAAAAATTGCATTACTTTCTCATGCTCGAGAGAAGCGCAGCTGTCACCCTTAGTGGAGGAAGTTTTGCTACTGGCAAGCGAAACCTAATAGCACACAAAATTCCAGAACGACATTTACTTCTTGGTGACTAAACAAGCGAAATAAACTCTTTTTGTTTATAACAACCTCGAAAACAGTAACAATGCTTCATTATGATCAATATTAGCGCAAATGCAATCCTAGTTGAAGGCAGTTTTGCGACTGGCACGCGAACCCAAATAATTCGAGTAAGACATTCAACATGCTTGGTATTCCCGAAATAATTTTCTGGCGCACTAACTTAACGCCTGCTTCGCCATAATGTCAGTTTAATGCATTGATGCATTCTCAAAGGCACCAACGAAGCCTTTATGATGACGGAGAGCAAAGAATGTTAACAGCTTGGAAAAAACTGAAGTATGCCACACAGCTTGTACACTGCTGTAACACCCATCGATGCGAATTCGCTGATTTTTCAAGAGCGACCGCCTTCACCACCAGCGGGGGAGCTTGATTTTGGTTGCTGCCTGGGTAACGGCGTTTACATTTTCGACCGACGCTCCGAAATCGCATACTTCGCTATTGTTCGATGCGGTGTCACACTCGCGAAGGCTCGGTTCAGTGCGAGCGCTTTTCACTGCACCAATATCGCGTGCATCATTAGATGACGCTTGCCTCGAAATTTTATTGCCCCTGGCAATGCGTTCGTTTTTTGCAGGACTCGAGCCTGCCTTCCTCTCCTCCTTGCTCCTTGAGAGAATAAAAACACACGATACGAATAACGCGAAAAACGAAAAGAAAAAACCACACGACGATATCCAAGTTGGATTACCACAGGTGGGGTCCAATCTTAGATCGAAGCGCAGCGAAAGCAAAGTGAAGTGGATTGCTCAACAGTCCGATGCCGAATGAAAGTTTGCCTCAGCGAGATCCACTATTTATACTCTAGGTAAGTATTCTCCTTAATTCTTCTACTTTTCCTTCGTTCACGGAGACTTTAAATCCTACGATTTCCCCTCCGTTGGTCGACGATAAGTTGAGTTGACAGCTCTGTTCGGGAAAGCACACAAATGGACCGAACAAATGTATGGGAAAATGGAAACGCTTAAATTTTTCATGAATCTTAACCATTTACAAACCAGGGAATTCTTATGTATAGCATATTAAACAAATCTTACGGAATTTCCGATTCGTTTAGTATGTAAATCGCCAAAATCCGTTCGCAACAAAAATAGTTATTAACGTTAACTTTATTTCATAAAAACGTGACCTGTTTTCTGATTTGACACCCTTAATGAAAGACATAGTTCTACGTCAAAACTTGTATTTTTGATTCCAATGAAAGTATGTATTCCGTTTGGGATGGAGGAAATATGAGTATTTCACAGCAATTGGGAATTTTTTGACTCAAACGTAACTTTTGAAAAGGGCGTATCGATTTTAGTAAGACAAATCTTTGATAATTTATATCTCAAAAACTATGAGTCGTACCGAAATAGTGTCTTAGAAAGAGTTATAGAGTATTGATGGTTGAATATGAAAAAAATATACACAGAGAAAAGAAATAGTACTCTTTTTTTTTACTTACAAAATAAAAATTTAGTTTGCAATATCCAAAATACATATTTTTTATTTTTTTCATACAAAATAGAAGTCATGCAGAAAATTAAAAAAATGAGCCCAAGATGGTAAAACTATTTCTGACGAACTTTGTGGAACATCGATTTTTTTGGAATTTTCGAAACTTCGAATTTTTGTATGTTAACAATCGTTTTGAGCCACAAATTATGAATCCTGATGTGATTTTAATCAAAAAAGGTTTTTATCAATCTCCTTCTAAATGTAACCATTCTCGAAATATTTAAAAAAAATATTTCAAATTTATTGTCTTTTTTAAAGTAAATAATCCCTTTTAATATGTTTGTCGTGTTATACCGTCATGATCATTAAATTTTATGAATTTGCTTATAATTTCCAACAACTTTTCAAAATACATCATCATGGTTCATTTTTTGACTCAAGCGTAACTTTTGAAAAGGGCGTATCGATTTGAGTAAGAGAAATTTTTGATAATTTATATCTCAAAAATATGAGTCGTACCGAAATAGTGTGTTGGAAAGAGTTATAGAGTTAATTTGAAAAAAATATACACTGAGAAGAAAAATTAGTACTCTTTTTTTTATTTACAAAATAAAATTTTAATTTGCGATACCAAAAAACATGTATTTTTTCATATTTTTCTCAATTTTTTCATACAAAATAGAAGTCATGTGGAAAATTTAGAAAATGGGCCCAAGATGGTAAAACTATTTTTGATGCACTTTGTGGAACATCGAATTTTTAGGAATTTTCGAAACTTCGAGTTTTTGTATGTTAGCAGTCATTTTTAATCACAAATTATGAATCCTGATGTTATATATTTAACCATCATGTTCATGAAATTTTATGAATTCGCTTATAATTTCCAACAACTTTTCCAAATACATCGTTATGGTAAAGACATATGTTTAGGAGTTACGTTACGAAACATTCGAAGACATGTGGGTTAATACAAAACGTAGCGAAACTAAAAAATCTTTTTTTATCTTAATACATACTTCAATCAATCAAAAAAATTGTTGGAAATTATAAGCAAATTCATAAAATTTCATGAACATTACGGTATAACACGACAAACATATTTTTTTTTTATTTAAATCGTTTATTTTTACAGGCTCAGTTACATAGGTTTAAAGGAGCCGAACTCCTTACTGTATTGTTACTAGTATATAAACATTTTTCCTTAATTCTAATGTTAATAATATAGGAAACCGATTACTCGCGGTCGACTCGAGTTTAGAAGGGTGACATATTTTCTTCAGGAAAAGGAGGGGATATGAGGATATATTGACAATGATCACACTCACACTCTCAATCACACTCATCACACTCAATTCTTAAACCTATCTTATATCTAATATGTATTTACATTTCATCTTATTCTTAAGAAGGGATCCGATCTCTCACAAAGGAAAAGGAAAAGGAAAAACTAAGGGTGTAAGGATAACCAAACAAACATATTGAAAGGGATTATTTACTTTCAAAAAGACAATAAATTAAAAATATTTTTTTAAATATTTCAAGAATGGCTACATTTAGAAGGAGATTGATAATAACCTTTTTTGTTTTAAATCACATCAGGATTCATAATAAAATTCCTAAAAATTCGATGTTCCACAAAATTCCTCAAAAATAGTTTTACCATCTTGGGCCTATTTTTTAAATTTTCTGCATGACTTCTGTTTTGTATGAAAAAATTAAAAAAAATTAAAAATATGTATTTTGGATATTGCAAATTGAATTTTTATTTTGTAAATAAAAAAAAGAGTACTATTTTTTTTCTCAGTGTACATTTTTTTTATATCCCATTTCATATTTCCATCACTCTATAACTCTTTCTAAGACACTATTTCGGTACGACTCATAGTTTTTGAGATATAAATTATCAAAGATTTCTCTTACTCAAATCGATACGCCCTTTTCAAAAGTTACGCTTGAGTCAAAAAATTCCCAATTGCTGTGGAAAACTCATATTTCCTCTAACCCAAACGGATTTCACACTTTCATTCGAATCAAAAATACTCATGTTTTGTCATTTGTCGATTTCATTTGGAATTACTCTATACGTTCCCCCAAATACTTCCATTAGCCGTAGTCAACTTTGGAATCTAGTTTCGATTCTCTCAACCCCAGTTCTAATTTTGGGTGACATGAACTCCCATGGTACTGGGTTGGGCGATCTTTATGATGACACTAGGGCGGCTATTTTTTAAGATTTATGTGACGATTTGAACTTGACTATCTTGAGCACTGGTGAAGTGTCACGAATTGCAAAACCTCCGGCTCGGGAAAGTCGATTCGATCTATCTTTGTGCTCAAGCTCGCTATCATTAGATTGTCAGTGGAAGGTCATCAATGATCCCCATGGTAGCGATCACTTGCCAATCAATTTATCAATCAAGTGTAGTTCGCAATCCACTGATCCATCTCGAGTTCCTTTTGACCTAAGGGTGGGTTTAGACTAGTAATATATTCATGTGAAGAAATATGATGAGATTTATAGAAATCGCATCAACTGTTTACACTAGCGTGAACTTCTATAATGAATATATTCATATTTTCGGTGAATTTATTCACCTGAAGTAGAACTGCATCCAACTTTAGTGATTTCTCACCAGTGAGAAATTCACAAGCGTTTACATATGCTGAATTTATTCAAGTTATATATACCTCGAATAAGTGTATCATATTTATTCTCACCCGTTTACACCTATATTCACGTGAATAAATCCATCTATAGCTATAGATCTCCCTAATGTAAACCCGCCATAACAAGGAACATCGACTGGCAAAAATTTGCAACGGCGGTAACGATCGGTGTCGAATCAATAAATATACTTCAACCATTGGAAGAATATCGATTCTTCGTCGATTTGTTGTATCAGGCTCACTGGAAGCACAAAAAAGAAATGTTCCAAGTGCTTCGTTTAAAAGAAAGCCAGCCACTCCTGGCTGGGACGATGAATGCACAAATTTGAAAAACTGATGCTTTCAAAGCTTTTTGTAGACATGGAACATCCACACACTTCGATGAATATTCAAAGCTTGAAATACAGCTGAAACAATTAGTTAAAGCAAAAAAAACGCGGTTACTGGCTCATTAGAAAATTGTTGGAGAAAATTATTCTTCGAAGACTCGATCAATGGATCGAGACAAACGATTTGCTATCAAGTACATAATTTGGGTTTCGCCGGAGCAAAGGAACAAACGATTGCCTAGCGTTGCTTTCTACAGATATTCAACTGGCCTTTGCGCACAAAGAGCAACTGGCCTCAGTATTCCTGGATATTAAGGGAGCTTTTGATTCGGTCTCCATAGAAATTCTGCCAGACAATCTGAACAGATGTGGACTTCCTGGAATTTTGAATAACTTCTTGTACAATTTATTGTCAGAAAAGCAAATGAACTTCCCCCTGGGACAACTGACAACTTCCAGAAATAGTTATATGGGTCTACCTCAAGGCTCATGTCTCAGCCCCCTTCTTTACAATTTTTATGTGAAAGATATTGACAGTTGTTTGGCAGAACATTGCACGCTAAGACAGCTTGCAGATGATGCTGTGGTTTCCGTCAGAGGTTTCCATGCCGATCACTTGCAAAGACCATTGCAAAATTCCCTAGATAGCTTGTCTTCCTGGGCAAGGAACTTAGGGATCGAATTCTTGCCGCAGAAAACTGAACTGGTAGTGTTTACTCGAAAGCGGTCCCCAGCCCAATTACAACTTAAGCTTTTGGGAAGAAGCATTACCCAATCATTGACATTTAAGTACCTTGGTGTCTGGTTTGATTCAAAATGCAATGGATATACCCACATTACGTATTTGAAGCAAAAATGTCAGAAGAGGGTCAACTTTCTCCGCTCGATTTGCGGCACGTGGTGGGGAGCTCATCCGGGAGATCTTAGAACGCTTTATAAAACATTTATTCTATCTATTCTGGAGTATGGATCTTTCTGGTTTCTCTCAGCAGCTAAAAGTCACCTTCTAAAATTGGAACGAATTCAATATCATTGTCTACGTATAGCTCTCGACTGTATGCACTCAACGCATAACAACTCCTCTACAGAACCGATTCTGGGAACTTTCTCTCAGAATACATGTAAAATGCGGAGTCACGAACACACTTGTGATTGAAAACTTTCAAACAATTCTTCATCTCAATATACAATCTCGGTTTATGAGAATTTATCACCACTAGATTTCGTCAGATATTTGTCTTCCATCGTTTACTCCAGACCGTGCTCACTTCACCATCAGCAGTTCCTCAATTGAATACGATCTGTCGATGAAACAAGCAATACTTGGGATTTCAGATCAGCTTCGACCAACTTTCATTTCCCGTATTTTGAGCCAAAGTACCAAAAAGTCAATTGCATGAAAAGATACTTCACTGATGGGTCTCGCCTTAATGGATCCACTGGCTTCGGTGTTTTCAATGAAAATTTGAGCAATCGACTTCGCATTGGGGATGATCTCCAACAAGCCTGCAGACCATTACTTCATTTTCTCGGATAGTCTCAGTTCGCTTGAGGCTCTCCAATCGATGAAACCTAGTAGGCACCCATCTTATTTCCTCACAAAAGTGAGACAGCAGATGAGTGCGCTGATCGAAAAATCTTATAAGATAACTTTTGTATGGGTCCCCTCTTATTGCTCAATCCCTGGCAATGAGAAGGCGGACACTCTCGCAAAGGTGGGTGCTCAGGAAGGCGAATTGTTTGATAGACAGATTTCATACGATGAATTTTTCCAATTACTGTGTCAGAGTTCCATCTTGAATTGGCAAACCAATTGGGACACTGGAAGTCTTGGGCGGTGGTTATATTCAATTATTCTAAATAATCTTAAATCAAAGCAATGTCTGTCGGTGTGGAAACGGTTACGATGACATCGATCACGCAGTTTGGCAATGTACGGATAATCACGCGGCCAGAGAGTATGTTTTGAATGCCCTTGATACCCAAAGAAGACAACCCTATGTTCCTGTCAGAGACGTGTTGGGAACTCGCGACATCTGCTATATGCAGTTGATCTATATATTTGTGAAACGGTCTAGTATGAGAATTTAATGCTTTTGTGTTTTTTTCTTTCTCGTTATTAGTTTGTTTGTCTTGTCCCCTCATCTCACCATCGCCCATTCTCGACAGCTAGTCGAACACCAGATGCTATCCCTGGTCATTATGCACAATGCTACAGTGCGTGCGGCAGCCCTCGGTTGAGACAATGATACCTCATATCCATATCCCTAACCTGACCCGTCCCACAAAAATTGGTGTCCATCTAACCTCGAGTAAACCGCGAGTAATCGGTCGAAGCCTACTAAACATAGATTTAAGTTGAAATTTTGTATAAACAAATCTTGAATTGGCGGCTCCGCAAAGCTTATGTGATTGAGCCTTACAAATAAATGAATTGGAAAAAAATATATCATGAATACAACAAGCAAACCAAACAGCTCGAAAGATTAAGCCGAGAGCATTCAATCGACTGTATCTATAATAGCTTCTCCCATCAGTTCGTCGTCAATTGGCTTCATCTCCTATGTGCAGCGCTGAGTTAGATTTCGAACTAGTGTTCACAAAAGTCCAAATCGATGACACGAACCTACTCATTTGTGCCGGATACATCCCACCCGAACTGCGTGCTAACGTTTTATATATGAGGCGTTTTGTCGATGCAATTAATAACGCTCTTGATTGTACCCGCGATGGTGATACAATCATCGTATGCGGTGATTTCAATCAAGCTAATCTCCTGTGGAAATCTGAAGAGTCAAACTTTGTAACTGCTGATACCAACAGCGTGGAAACGGCAAGTGCCTGCTTGCTAGATAACATGGCCTTGATGAATCTGAAACAATTTTGCGGAATTTTGAATCCTTGGAATCACATTCTTGATCTCGTATTTTCCAATGCTGATTCATGTATTGTTCACGAAGCTGCTGTTGCAATAGTGAAAATCGATCGTCCTCATCCACCGTTAGAAATAACACTCGTCTTTAGCGGCAGCGAGTCATTGTTTGAGCACGAAGACATTCCCCAACTGGATTTCAATCGCATTGACTTCGTTGCATTGAATGCTTTTTTGGCCGATATTGACTGGACAGATGCTTTGTCTTGCACTGATGTGGACCTTGCCGTGGAGAAGTTTAGCAATCCTATTTTACAGTGGCTTGCTTCTAACGTTCCAAAAAAGCGATTGCCTGCCAAACCGCCTTGGGGAAATGCACATCTTCATTTTCTAAAACGCAAAAAGAATGCATGTCAGCGTCATTACCGGAGACTACGATTCATACAGGACTCTCAACTGTTTTCTTTATAAGCAATACGTTGCCAAAACGCAAAGTAGCCTCCATAGAAATCCTAAACGTTTCTGGAACTTTTTCAACTCTAAACGCAAGAGTATCGATGGTGTGCCTGCTACGGTGTCTCTGTTTGATGAAGTTGCAACTAATGCTTCGGATAAATGTGAACTCTACGCAAAGCATTTTGTAAGCGTTTTCAATACTGCTAGCGCAACAATGGGCCAAGCTAAGTCTGCTGCATCCGCTGTTCCGGGTAGTATGTGTGACTTGAGTCTACCGGTCATAACCGAGGAAATATTACATACTGCAGCAAAGAAATTAAAATCGTCCACAGCTCCTGGACCCGATGGAATTCCAGCTGTCGTATTCAAAAAATGCATTGAAATTCTAACTTCGCCACTGTGTCGCATATTAAATCTCTCACTACAACAGAAGAAATTTCCCACGCTCTGGAAGGAATCTTATATGTTCCCTGTTTATAAGAAAGGCGATAAACATGACGTGCGCAATTACAGGGGAATCACATCTCTATGTGCTGGCTCTAAGTTGTTTGAGACTATCATGTACGGTCATCTATTTTCTCAATCGAAAGCTTACATCTCCACGGATCAACACGGATTCTAGGTCAGTGACAACAAATCTGCTCCAATTCACTTCCGAATGTATTAACCACCTGGAGAATGGCAAACAAGTTGATGCTATCTACACCGATCTGAAAGCCTCCTTCGATAGAATTGACCACCGGATTTTGCTATGTAAGCTCTCTAAACTTGGTGCCTCGGCTGCTTATGTGGACTGGCTCAAATCCTACCTTTACGACAGGAAGCTTTGTGTAAAGATTGGCTCATATAGTTCAACATGGTTTCAAAACCATTCCGGCGTCCCGCAGGGCAGTAACCTCGGACCACTACTATTTGCACTCTACATCAACGATGTCTCAGCTCTATTGGGTGTTGGTTGTAGACTGATGTATGCTGATGACCTCAAAATCTATAACGTAGTCGACAGCCCAGCTGACTGCGTTCACCTACAATGCCTGTTAAATCTGTTTGTCGAATGGTGTAAACTGAACAACATGATGCTCAGTATTAACAAATGCTCCGTGATAACATTTTGTCGCTCTGCCAATCCGATCCACTGGGAGTACAAAATTGATGATATAGTTATTGAACGAATGCATCAAGTAACAGACTTAGGAGTTCGGCTTGACTCTAGGCTGACCTTCAATGATCATCGCTCCATAGCTATTGATCGTGCCAATAGATTGCTAGGACTCATCATGCGGACAACTAAAGAGTTCACTGACATGCATTGCCTCAAAACGCTCTACTGTTCGTTGGTTCGATCAATCCTTGAATCCTCGTCAGTGATTTGGAGTCACTATCAAGCTATTTGGATCGACAGGATTGAACGCATACAACGACGATTTGTTCGTTTCGCCCTGCGCTTGCTTCCTTGGAGGGATCGCATTAATCTCCCTCCTTATATTGATCGGTGCCGCCTGCTGGGAATGGATACCCTTGAACAACGACGCTCTGTTCAACAAGCAGTCTTTGCAGCGAAGATTTTGAATGGAGAAGCTGACTGTCCCAGCCTACTTGCAAAAATGTCACTGAACGCTCCCACCCGGATTCAACGACGAACTCTGGATCAGATGCTGGCTGTTCCATTCCACCGCTCGCTATTCGGTTACTTTGAGCCGATGTCCACTATGACAAGAGCATTCAACGAAGTGTCACATTTGTTTGATTTCGATATGTCTTCGACAGTGTTTAGACAGAAAATCCTCCGCTCTAGACATCCTCCACATCATTAGGTTAAGTTATTTTCATTAAGACTATGAGTCAGATGGATTAATAAATCAAATCAAATCAAATCAAATCAAATCAAATCAGAGCTGAGGGAAGATAGTGAAGCTTCTTCACACTTAATATCTCGGTTGATTAATGAATCATGGAAAGTGTCGTCAAACGTGCGTCATCTGTTGGAATAACCCTCAAACTGAGAGATGATTATTTGTGAATATTTCATATCGGAATATTCAACCATAAGTAAGTAAATGTTCAAAGGGTTCCGGTCCTGATGGCATTCCGTCCTTGTTCCTGAAACGCTGCTTGCCTGCTCTAGCAACACCTCTAGCCAACGCTTTCAATCTCTCCCTGAGTTCGGGTGACTTCCCATCCTGCTGGAAAAAATCCTACGTTTTTCCGATTCATAAGAAGGGTTGCACAAGGACTGTACCTAACTATCGTGGAATAGCCGCTTTAAATGCTACATCGAAGCTTCTCGAGCTAATTATTCTCGAAAGATTGGCTCAAAACTTTGCTCACTGCATTTCTGTGGATCAGCATGGTTTCATGCCCAAGCGCTCGACGACTACTAATTTGGTCACTTCTTTCATCATCCATGAACTTGAACAAGGCCATCGAGTAGATGCTATATACACAGACCTCTCTGCAGCATTCGATAGAATGAATCACGACATTGCTTTGACTAAACCTGCTGACCTTGGCTATCTTCCTATTTGACTGGTCGGAGCATGTCTGTCAAAATTGAGAACTACGTTTCTCCTCCCTTCCCCTAGGACCATTCCTGTTTCTGCTACACATGAACGACGTCGTACGCCGATGACCTCAAGCAGTATCTCGTGATACAGAAGCCGAGCGATGCTGTTTTTCTACAGTAACAGTTGGAAGCTTTCGCCGTGTGGTGCCAACTAAACCGCATGTCACTCAATGCATCGAAATGCTCCATATTTTCATTCGGTAGACAACGTGCATTAATTCAACATAACTATGTTCTAGAGGACACAAGCTTGAAACGGGAATCGACGGCCAAGGATCTTGGTTACTACTTGACTCCAAGCTTACATTCAAGGACCACGTCGTCTACGTGGTGTCAAAAGCTTAATTTCAACTCGGGTTCATGTTCCGCTTCGCCAAAAAAATCAAGGATGTCCCTTAAGCCTTTGTATTGCTCTTTGGTTCGACCCATATTGGAATATTCAGCTGTAGTATTGTGCCCGTACTACCAGAACGAAGTGAGCCGCATCGAAACAATTCAACGAAAGTTTATCCGATTTGCTCTGAGACGTCTTCCTTAGCATGACTCTCTCGCATACTTCATTGGGGACTTGCTTCAAGGCAACATCGACTGCTCTTCGTTGTTAAGCTGTCTTAACATAAACTGCCGCCGCCGTAATTTACGCTCGCATGTTTTTTTATACAACCGTCCCTCACGAACAAATTATGGATTCGACGAGCCCATGCGAAAGATGTTTATTTATTTGTTATCAACAGGCCTGAACAAGAGTGCCCTAATGATATACTTAAATCTAACTTAAATTCTACCTAATATCTAAGGGCATTAGAAAAAATCCTTTTCAGATGTGAACGGGTCAAGTTAAAATCGTACGAAGTGTACGAACGGTTGAAAACTCGGCACATACTTGAAACGGGTTCATTATACCCGTAATTAGTGCGTGAAGAGGGGACACAAATGAATGTATGAGAGCGCAAAGTTCGTGTCCTTATATTAAAATTAATTAATTGGAGAAGAGTAGAACAGTCGATGTTTGAGAGGATCAGGTCTGATACGAATATCGCTTTAGCGACGTCTCTACGTAGATTTAGTGAGTCTAGTCCAATTAAATTAGAGCGATCTTCATAATTTGGAAGATTTGAAGGATTGTTCCAAGGCAACGAAAGCAGAGCGAAACGAACGAATTTGCGTTGAATCGCTTCGATTCGCTGAACGCCATTTTGATAATAAGGCGACCATACCACACAAGCATACTCGAGGATTGAGCGGACCAACGCACAATATAGAGACTTTAAACAATGTATGTCCCTGAAATCTTTCGTAACACGAAAGATGAATCCTAGGACTCTGGATACTTTACTGGTGATATAAGCTACGTGTTCTTTAAATGTTAACTTAGAATCGAGAATGACGCCAAGATCTTTGATGGCCATAACCCGGTTCACAATGACATTTCGTAATTTATACGGGTAGGCAATAGCTAAACGTTTCCGCGAAAAGATGATAATTGAGCATTTTGCTGGATTCAAAATCATCCTGTTGATGTTACACCATTCATCAAAAATGTTGAGTTGCTGCTGTAGGTATGCTGCGTCATCAAGACAATTAACGGTGCAAAATAGTTTGAAATCATCTGCGTAAGAGAGTTTGTGGCACTTCAGACAGAAATTAATATCGTTGAGGTAAAGTAGAAAGATGTAAGGGCCAAGGTGACTTCTTTGAGGTACGCCAGATGTACCTCGAAATGGAGAAGATACAGTGTCACCGATTTTCACTGACATCACACGATCGGTCAGGTACGAACGTAGCCAGTTCAGAAAGTTGCCATGAAATCCAAGACGTTGTAGTTTGGCGACGGTAATTTCATGGTTTATCTTGTCAAATGCAGCTGAGAAATCTGTATACACAGCATCAATTTGTTGGCGTGACTGTAGAGAGCGAGCGATGAATGAGGTATACAATACTAGATTTGTGGATGTAGATCGTTTGGGAACGAAACCATGTTGTTCATCAGCGATGTAATTGCTGCAGGCATGGGAGACGTAGTCCAGAACTATCAGTTCAAAAAGTTTGGAAACCGAGCAAAGGCTAGCGATCCCTCTATAGTTATTGACATTTCTTTTGCAACCTTTTTTGAAGACCGGGAAAACAAAAGAATTTTTCCATGCCTTTGGAAAAGTTCCACATGACAGTGATTGGCTGAACAGAAGACTCAGAGGCGACGATAGACTGCTGGAGCACTTTTTGTACACTATAGAAGGGATACCATCTGGGACAGGATTTGTAGAATTTTTGATAACGTGGCAGGCTTCTTGTACTCTGCTAGAACTTATAGCAGCCAATGTGCAAAACCGTTGTTAGGGTATCCATGTAGATCTGTTTACAACCAACAAAACACTATCGAAATGATACAATTCTGACAAAATAAAATGCTACAAACGTCAAAAATGGATGTTCCATTTCTAAATGATCTTTTTTTTTTGTCTCATTTACAGGTGAAATCAATTGTATACGAAGGCCTCGGCGAGGACGTGTTATTCAGAGGCAAATCAACCTTCTCTAAAACAGCGTCATTCTATCATGTAAGTAGTCCTTAACATTCAATCTACCCAGTTCGCTCAACTACTGTTTTCCTTCAAGGGCACTCGTAACCCAAATGGGCATCACATCTATTGTGGCGACTCAACACTTCCCTCCGTTTATCATTCTTCATCGAACAAAATCTATGTTCGATTTGAGAGCGATGCTTCGGTCGAAAACAAGGGCTTCCGGTTGAGCGCCCAGCAGAATTATGTTTGCAGTAGAAACTTCACGAGATTGCAGGGTCGCATCAGCAGTTTTTATATGAACAAACAGGAAGATTGCACGGTTTCCATCCAAGTGCCCGAAAACTATACAATTGCGTTGTTCTTCACAAACTTTTTCGTTTATTATACCAAATGTGACAAACAAGCGATCAAAATTTACGATGGTTTAGGAACAGATAAACTGTTGGCGTCGCTATGCCAACATGCCTTGCCAAATCCAATATTTTCGGAGGGAAATGCGATCCGGATTAATATTCCCCGAGAGGGAGCAGACTATGGGTCAAGCACATTCGACATAACATATGTTGCAACCGATCAAGGAAGGGGGTGTGGAGGAGAGCTATTCAATTATGGAGGAGTTTTCAGCAGCCCGTTGTATCCCAACAACAATCGAACGAGAATCGAGTGCATTTGGACAATTTCCGTTCCCAATAATATGCAGGTTGCGTTGAAGTTTGATACTTTCGATATGGGCAGCAAAACAACGTGTGGAACGGATTATGTACAACTGTTGGAGACGAGAGGGGACACGAGAAGAGTTGTGCGGCAGCATTGCGGCGGAGAGACTCCGGCCATTTTCAGAAGTGAAGGCAGCGTGATGCAGGTGTTGTACAAACAGACTCAGAACTTTGGGGGCACCGGCTGGCTGGCGAAGTTTATGGCGGTCGAAAAGGGGGCTCATGTGACTGAATGGTAATCTATTTATTAGGTATATATCATATTTTTATATTGAACTAACAAATTAGTTTCCGAAAATAAAACGAAAACGACAGGCTATCATATTCAAATATTCAATGTTATGTTGCAGAAGTCATAAGAAGATATACAATAAAGCATGTTTCAAAAAATATACAACATTCCAAGTTGTTACCTACAAAACGTCTTTGATTAAAAATTATACCTAAATCATATCTAATCAGTGTGTCAATTAATATCCGAGACACAAGCTATATTTTAGCAACCGGAGATGTCAACTAGGGAATTCGTCCCGTGTCGTAACTAATCCGCTGCCTTATCCTGATTCAGTGCCTTTTATCTTATTCCAGAAACTAATGCAAAATTTGAAAGAAATTTTCAATGGGATTCAGGCCATTCAAAAAGCCTAATTTGGATTGCTGACCAGCAATCTTGCACTTATTGCACTCGTCCAGCCTTAGCGACTTACTGGATGCTGGGTTCGCCGTAGAGTTGCGCCAGTGCGTGGTTCATTCTTCTTCTCAATACTCCGTTTCCCGGTCCACCACCGTATATTATTCTGAGCACTTGGTGTTCGAAAACACCAAGTGCTTGTGAGTCCTCTCCGAGCATCGTCCATGCTTCGTGAACAACCGGTCGAATCAGGGATTCCGTACGGGGTCGAAGTTTATTGAAGCTCAAAGATTTGCGAAGCCCGTAGTAGGCACGACTTCCGTTGACTATGCATCTTCGAATTTCACGACTGTTTTTGTTCCCAGCTGTTATCAACGAGCCAAAGTAGACAAATTCGTCTACCACATCAAGATCATCGCCATCGTCACCACACTACTACCTAGAAGAATTTGGTTGCGATCAGTCCCTCCTGTTACCATGTATTTGGTCTTAGACGCATTGATCCCAAGCCCAAATCTGCCGCGGTGTAAAAATATGGTCCATCGTCGAGATAACTTTCCACGAATTTCTTTACTATTGGCGATATACAGCGAAAGAGGATCTGAGGAAGAATTGTACGTTAGTTCCCACAATTCAGCTTGTCGCCTTTTTTTACTGCCTTCAACAAGGATGGCATTTGCGCTTACCTTCATTACAATGAAGCAATGCAACTCTTTTCGAAATTATTGAGATTAACAGACAGAATTTATTTCGTTTATTTAGTCACCAAGATAGTAAATGTCGTTCTAGAATTTTGTATGTGATAGGGAATCGCTTGCCAGTAGCAAAACTTTCTCCACTGAGGTAACAGCTGCGCTTATCTCGATCATGAGAAAGGAATGTAACTTTTTTCGAGACCAGTAATAATTACAGAAGCGGTTCTTTTGAGAATAGCACAACATGAAGAGAAGTGTTTATATTCTTAGTCGCTTCAAACCTCCAATGTATGACTCTGTATGCATGCTGTGGCAAACGCTGGTTGGTTTTCGCTGTACGAACGATGTCTAGAGGTGCGATTCTATAAGACAATACTAAATAACATGTAGCATGATATTTGATACTTGCAAGTATTACCATTGGTGCCCCCGTGGCCCAGTGGTTAGCGTCACACTTAACATGCCGGGGGTTCGAGTTTGATTCTCGTTCTTTTTTTTTTTATAAATTCGTTTATTTTTACAGGCTCAGTTACATAAGTTATAAGGAGCCGAAATCTTAAATATATTTTTAAAACTATATATATGAACAATTTTCTTAAATCTATGGTTAGTAATGTGGGAAACCAATTACTCGCGGTGGACTCGAGATTAGAAGGGTGACATATTTTTCTCAGGAAAAGGATGGGGTATAAGGAAATTATTACAATGTTGATAATCACACACACTCAATTCTTAAATCTATTCGTACATCTATTGTGAATTTACATTTCATTCTCCTGTTTATAGCAAGCGGACCAATTACTCACAAAGGAAGAAATGGAGGGTATAAGGATATAAGGATAATCACACACGAACATCGATAGATTTAAGGAAAACATATATTTGGGACATGTAATCAAGGTCTAACCGAGCCAACACATCTCTCACCGGCACATTGGGCTGCCTTCCTCTAGCCCGAAGGGAGTTCTCTAAATTCGATCTGGCAACAAGATACACCTCACACGACCAAACAACGTGTTCGATGTCGTGGTAACCTCGGCCACAAACGCAGATATAGTGCGAATAAAGTCCCGACTCAAGTCCAGACTTTTGAACCATGGTTTGAGGCTAACCTTAGGGATAATCGAGTGAAACCACCGGCCCAATTCATCTTCGTTCCATTTGCGTTGCCAGTTAGCGATGGTATTTTTACGGACTAAAGAGTAAAATTCATTGAAGGCGATTTGACGCTGATAAATATCGCCTTCAATCGCACCTACCTTTGCTAATGAGTCAGCCCTCTCATTACCCGGAATTGAGAAATGAGAAGGGACCCACACAAAGGTAATGACATAACAGCGTCTGGATAAAGCACTCAAAATTTCTCGTATTCTCTCAAGGAAGTACGGCGAGTGCTTTTCCGGCCTCACTGAACGGATAGCTTCGACGGAGCTAAGACTATCCGTTACAATGTAATAGTGTTCAACAGGTCGTGAGGCGACGCTGTCCAGCGCCCAGTGTATCGCTGCCAATTCAGCAATATACACTGAGCAAGGAAACTGAAGACTATGGGAGGTGCTGAAAATTTTGTTGAACACTCCAAATCCTGTGAACTCGTTTATAGTGGACCCATCAGTAAAGTACATATTATCACAACTGATACCCCCATACTTTGCATCGAAGATCGTTGGAGCGATCCTCGATCGTTGATAATCTGAATATTCATGGATATCTTGCTTCATGGACAGATCAAAATGTACAGAGGAATTGATGTAGTCAGGAAAACAAACACGGTTGGGAATATACGAAGAAGGATCAACCTGCATGGAGATGAATTCATGATATGAGCTCATGAATCCTGAATGAAAATTTAGCTCGATCAGCTGCTCAAAATTTCCGATCACCAATGGGTTCATAACCTTACACCGGATGAGGAACCGAAGAGATAATAAATTGAAGCGATCTTTTAGTGGGAGTACGCCTGCCAAAACCTCGAGGCTCATGGTATGCGTTGAGGGCATACATCCCAACGCAATACGGAGACAAAGATACTGAATTCGCTCGAGTTTAATTAAGTGTGTTTTGGCAGCTGATTGAAAACAGAAACTGCCATACTCCATCACTGAGAGAATAGTTGTTCGATACAACATTATAAGATCTTCGGGATGGGCTCCCCACCAGGTGCCGGTAATTGTACGAAGAAAGTTTATTCTTTGTTGACATTTTTTACTCAGATACCTAATATGGGCCCCCCAAGTACATTTGGAGTCGAACCAAACCCCAAGATACTTGAATGACATAGCATGAGTGATCGGTTTACCCAAAAGTTGAAGCTTTGGTTTTGCTGGTCTATGCTTCCTAGAAAAAACCACCATCTCTGTTTTCTCCGTGGAGAATTCGATCCCTAGCCCAATGGCCCAGGTTGAAAAATTGTTCAAAGTATCTTGTAAGGGTTCTTGTAGGTCGGATTCTGTTGATCCTACGACAGAGACCACTCCATCATCTGCAAGTTGTCATAGGCTGCAATTTTGTGTAAGGCAATTGTCGATGTCGCTTACATAGAAGTTGTACAAAAGGGGGCTTAAACATGAGCCCTGGGGGAGGCCCATGTAAGAGACCCGACTTACTGCTGAATCTCCGTGAGAAAAGTTCAAATGCTTCTCACAAAGCAAGTTATATAACATATTATTCAATAGAGGCGGCAGACCCCGAGAATGTAATTTGTCTGACAAAACCTCTATTGAAACAGAATCAAAGGCCCCCTTTATGTCCAAGAATACTGAAGCCATTTGTTTTTTTCCGGCGTAAGCCATTTGAATTTCTGAAGAAAGCAAAGCAAGACAATCATTCGTCCCCTTGCCCCTGCGGAACCCATATTGTGTATCTGAGAGTAGGCCATTCGTTTCAACCCATCGATCAAGGCGAAACAAGATCATTTTCTCCAACAATTTCCGTATACAAGACAGCATTGCTATTGGGCTATACGAATTGAAGTCGGACGCGGGTTTTCCGGGTTTTTGAATAGCTATAACTCGTACTTGTCTCCAATCATCTGGAACAATATTATGCTCCAGAAACCGATTGAATAAATTCAACAAGCGATGTTTCGCCACATCAGGAAGGTTTTTCAGCAAGTTGAACTTAATTCTATCCGATCCCGGAGCAGAATTGTTACATGAAAGGAGAGCAAGAGAGAATTCTACCATCGAAAACTCGGAATCAAGATCGCACCTATCTTGTGGTATATCTCGAACAATTTTTTGCCCAGGAGCGGAATCAGGACAAACCTTCCGTGCAAAATTAAAAATCCATCGATGTGAATATTCTTCGCTTTCATTTGTTGAAGAGCGATTTCTCATGTTTCGAGCCACTTTCCATAATTTTTTCATTGACGTTTCTCGTGACAAACCTCCCACGAAATTTCGCCAATACGCACGTTTTTTCCCTTTGGTCAAATTTTTGAACTGATTCTCAAGGGTTAAATACGTTTGAAAATTTTCAGGGGTTCCACGTTTCCGAAAAGCTTTAAATGCGTTCGATTTTTCTACATAAAGCTTTGAACATTGGCTATCCCACCATGGATTGGGAAGCCTTCGGCGAATGGTGGAACCTGGAATGGGTTTCGTTTGAGCGCGAACCGCGCTGTCATGGATCAAACGAGAAAGGAAGTTATACTCCTCCAATGGAGGTAAACCATCTCTGGAATTGATGGCTAGAGCAATCGTGTCCGCATATTTTTTCCAGTCAATGTGTCTTGTGAGGTCATATGCCATGTTTATAGATTCAGAAGAATTCGACCCAATGGTGATGGAAATTTTGATTGGCAAGTGATCACTACCGTTGGGATCCTGGATTACATTCCACTTGCAATCTAACGATAGTGAATTCGAGCAAAGCGAGAGGTCAATAGCGCTTGGGTTAGCAGGAGGTTTAGATACCCGTGTTATTTCCCCAGTGTTCAAAACGGTCATATTGAAACTGTTACAAAGGTCATATATCAACAATGAACGATTGTCGTCGTACTGTTCCCCCCAGCCAGTTCCGTGAGAGTTGAAGTCTCCCAAGATCAATCGTGGCTCAGGAAGGAGTGAGCACATGCCATCAAGTTGTTTGCGGCTAACCGCAGCTCTCGGAGGCCAATACAAGCTGACAATACAGAGGTCTTTGCCTCTGATGTTTGCATGACAAGCAACAGCTTCGATCCCTCCAATAGATGGAAGGTCAATTCGAAAAAATGAGTGGCACTTATTGATCCCCAATAGCACCCCTCCGTATCTATCATCACGGTCCAAGCGTATAATATTAAAATCGTGGAAAGAGAGATCATCTCGCGAAGAAAGCCAAGTTTCGGACAGAGCAAAAACATCACAATTGAACTTATGAATTAAAAATTTGAATGTATCCAATTTAGGGATAAGACTACGACAATTCCACTGTAAAACAGTGATATCTCCGACCTCTCTATTTGAATTAGACATCAAGAGAGATAATCATTGCAAGGAGGGGCCATGTTTGCATCAATTGTTGCAAAATTGTCTTTAATACTGGAAGCATTGATATGACAATGGTTCTGATGGAGTCGGAAACATTAAAGCATGTGAAGATTTGAGCCACAAGGTCAGTCAACTTTATAAATCCCGATTGGGAAGTTGAACTTGACGGTAAAATAGGGACAGTTGGGGTTTTTGATGTCCCTTCGAGTGCTGGGTCGTTCGAAGGTGAATTATTCCCACGGAAGCCAGGAGGAACCTGATTTTGCTTGTCCGCTGCACTCGATTTTTTAGGCATGCTAACAGAGGGTATAACCGGAGGGGCTTGTCCTTGAACATTGGGAGTGGTCACATTTTTGCGCCGGGGATTCCCTTGGAAGATGTACGGTGTGCCCTCGTTAGCTGTATCCGCTTCCATTTCGTCAACTGGCAGCGAAGCGAAGACATTGTTTGCGGTTAAAGGTTGTTGCTGTTGGGCCAATGGAGAAGCGCCCTTTAAAATTTCAGCAAAAGTGCGCTTCGAGCGTTCCTTTAAAGAGCGCTTCTGCTTCTCCCAGCGACTCTTGTAAGTTTCACAAGCCGAGAGCACGTGCGGAGTTCCTCCGCAATATGGACACTTTTGCTCAATCGCACTGCAGGATTTGTCCACATGTTGCTCTCCGCAAGTGGCACAGCGCTCCTTGTTGGCGCAGTAAGCTGCTGTGTGACCAACTGACTTGCATTTTAGGCAAGTCATGGGCTTTGGCACGAAGAGTCGCAGCGGTAGCCTCAATTTGTCCACCATAACGTAGTCAGGGAGGGCGGAGCCAGCAAAAGTGACTCTAAACGAGTCGGACGGCGTAAATTTCGATTCTTTCCCTTCCTGGGAAACTTTGCCGAGTTGTCGGCATTCTAAGATTTTAACCTTAATCAAAGGCAGCTTTTTAAATCTGCCATCTCCTTCCATAATTGATTTGCACGTCAGACCCGTTTCGGTTATCACCCCCGAGATTTCTACGTCATGGGAAGGCACGTAGACACGATATTCCAGGGTAAACCTCTGGTCGACGACAATACCGTTTGCGTCTTTCCGATCAGCCACGACAATACGCAGTTTGGTCGGTCTAACCTTCGAAATTTCTATCACGGAGGAGTATCTTGCCAGATCTTTCATGATCTGAATAACATTAAGTGCTTTTCCGTTTGGCTTAGGCCTGAAGAAAACAACCCACGGACCAGTTCCAGGTGCATCTTCAGGATAGACCTTGACACGTGGAGAGAAGACAACAGGAGGAGAAGGAGATGACGAGGATTCAAGGGGATCGGGGACAACAGGATGGGGAGGCGAAATCTGAGCTGGGGTAGGAGCGAGGGGGGTTGGAGAGGAGATATTTGCAGGTTTTTTAGAGGGGGGCTTGCTAGAGTTAGCAGACTCGTCCCCGGACGAAACATCCTCTGATGTAGGAACGCGTTTAAGTGTCTTCGCTGTTCCTTTATTAGAACTTTTTTCAACCAGAGGGGAGTCATCATCAGAGATCTCCATATCTGGAGATCCTCCCCCTCCTTCTGCCATTCTGTAATTGGTACTTATATTCTAATATTTTGTTTTTAATAATAATAATAATAATTAAAAAAAAAATTTTAAAAAATAAAAATAAATCTTATATCTTATTTATTCCTATTCACCACAATGCACCCCAGTGCTGATGAACTGGCAACCGCTGCTTGCTTCTCAATCGGAGCGCTTGAGCGCTCGGCACTATCACACACCACTAAGAAGTGATGCTCTCCTTCACACTGCTGTAAGTGAGCAGCAAATCGCGCTGGTATTGTGTGCGTGCAACTGACCACCGATGTCCGACTTCGATTGCGATGGCGACAAATCGGCGAAAACTGAAAGCCGGCTGGCCTTGCCAGGCTTTGATGATTCTGCTTTTCTCACTAATTCCGAGTTCACACTGCGTTTTACGATATTTCGAACAGTTCGAAAACGCGCGAAAAAAGCACACCCGGGCGATAACAAAAAAATAACAGCCAACGGTAACCGAGAACAATGCTTTAACAGAGACGTTCACAGCACATGACCGGTTACTCGAAGCTTATGCCGAAGAATGGATTCTCGTTCTGGTCGGGGTAATTTTTCGCAAAGAAATTTACTTCGATTTGCACTGTGGTCACGCGTATTCTAGAGCTTGTAACTCAGAATGCATTTAAAACGTGTTATAAATCTCAACTAAGCACGAATAAAAGTAACACAAGTAATACGTTGAGACGGCGGAGTTCCTCTAGGAACGTTAGTGAAATTTAAGTAGGAGACAATGGCCCTCCTACTTAAATTTCACTAACGTTCCTAGAGGCCATTGTTGTTGTTTCCATTCGGTGCCAAAAAAAGATTGATGTAGTTATGAGATGTGGAATGTATATGTCAATTGCGAAAAAGGCCACCGGAACAGTGTTCGAGGTAAACTTTCAATGCATTGACATGAAACAAAGTGATTGCATGTCAGTTTGTGTATTGTTCTGCGAGGACAAGAATGAATCATCAATCAATTATCGTCAACTGATTCTGAAATAAAAAACTATTTTAGGGCGACCAAACCATTCTACTAAACAGTTATTTCTAAAATTTCGCAGCATTCTAAAAAAATCCGAAGTTATTAACAAGCGACTTGAACAAAACAACAGCGTAGTTCTACGTCAATAACATGGTCGTGTCTTGGACACAAACTCCTGTAAATTTTTCAACATAACCTGTAAATAACAGTTCGGCTGAAAAGTTTATAAGGTAACACAGTAAAACTATTTTTTTTTGCAAAATTCAATTTTATTATTCAACATGATTGCCTTCGAGGGCGATACAGCGATTTTAGCACTCTTGCAGCTTTTCGATACCATTTTTATAGTACTGTTTCGGTTTTTCCTTAAAATAGACCTCAGAAAATAGTCGCTGGGAGCCAGATCTGGAAAATACGGTGGATGCGGAAGCAATTCGAATCCCAATACATGCAATTTTGCCATCAATACACGAAATTCGGATTTTTCCATTTTTGTCACAATAAAAGTTGCTTCACTCTCAATGCTGTAACTCACGAACCAATCGACCAATTGTTGTCAAATTTTGACACGTATCCATTAAATGATGGTGCTTTGTGATAGTCAAGTAGATTTTTGCAAGAGGCGCCATCTAAATGTCAACCTTATGAACTTTTCAACCGGACTGTTACAGCTGTCAAAATTTGTAAGCACAGTTGGAAATAGCAAGATGTGGAATCATGGTGCGGAATTATACCAGAACATCCGATCGTAAAAAGTGGTCACAGACCAGCTTTAAGGTGAAGGTGGAAGCTAGCCACAGATGGCTGCCACAATGGCGCTCATTTCTTTCAACTTCCTCCCTCACCCCTCGCCCGATAATCAATAATTTTGCGAAACAGTGTGAAGAAAATGAAAACCACTCAACCACTCAATAAAATGTTATTCCTGAGTCATAGCGTCTCATGTCATTAAAATCAATAGAATAAAATTGTGTTGATATCGATACAATTATTATTTCTACGTTTAATGGGTCTATAATGTAAGTTTTAGCAACTTTAACATTGGGTAAGAAAATTGTATTGCAGAGCTCGCACACTGCCACGGCTGCCTATGCTTTCAAAAACAGTAAACGGAAAAGTATTACATTCAATCAAAATGCCTCGGCCAACGAAGAGCGTTAAGGCTCTCCAACGTGAATATGTGAAAACAATACGATCAACGAAGGAAAACATTAAGGAATTATCAACATCGAGTTACTATGCGGAAGAACTTGTTCATACCAAAAGGGCCCCAATTCGCATGTGTTATAAATTTGCTCATGTTACGCTCGCGTATAATCAGAATTTTACTTCATATGCAAATGCACCTTCTATATATATATATATATATATATATATATACATATATATATATATATATATATATATATATATATATATATATATATATATATATATATATATATATATATATATATATATATATATATATATATATATTTATATTTGCAATTGTTCATCGGAACATATCGTTCATACATTTTACTTTAGTATTGAATTGTTATTTTTTTTCAAATTTATTCAAAGACTCGTGTCAATGTAGCGCCACATAGTCTTATAAGTGAATTGATATATTTACGTGTGCTTTGCTCTTCTCTCACAAACACTCTTACCCCAGTTTTATACGTGGGTTTACCTATACTACTACAATGGCTAGCTTCCACCTTCACCTTAATGCGCCCATCGAAGCAGTGAAGAGTGGTACGTCAGTGCGACATGCAGTTTAAGTGCATTGTGTCCCGCGAGAAACAGTTAAGGCAGGGGTACGACTAAAACGTCAAATCCCTCATATTGCCAGTGTACCCAATATTGCTGCGGTTCACTGACATTTTGGTTCCATCAATTACTGTTGTTTACAACTCGGTCCGGTTATATAGTCGAATAGTGGCTAACTTTAAACTCCATGTTAAATGTGAACACCTCCATGTGAAACCGAAATATAAAAATCGCTCATACAGTTAGAATAAAGCAGCGCATTTTTCGATTTCAATGCTCGTAAAAGATATGTTGGTAAACAAATGACGCCATGTTGATTTTGATTTTGGGTAGCCTATATTCAATTGATGTCTAACCCCTGAGTTAAGGTGAAGGTGGAAGGAAGCCATTGTAGTAGGTTAGGTAAACCCACGTGTAAAACTGGGTAATAGTGTTTGTGAGAGAAGAGCAAAGCACACGTAAATAGATCAATTCACTTATCAGACTGTGTGGCGCCTCACTGGCACGAGTCTTAGATACATTTGAAAAAAATATCAATTCAATACTAAAGTAAAATGTATGAATGATGTGTTCCGATGAACAATTGCAAATATAAATATATATAGAAGGTGTATTTGCATATGGAGTAAGATTCTGATTATACGCGAGCGCAAATTTATAACACATGCAAATTGGGGTTCTTTTGGTATTAACAAGTTCTTCAGTACAGTAACTCGATGTTGATAATTCCTTAATAATTTCCTTCGTTGATCGTATTATTCACACATATTCACGTTGGAATGTGATACTTTTCCGTTTACTATTTTTTAAAGCATAGGCAGCCGTGGCAGTGTCCCGAGCTCTGAAATACAATGTGCATAACCAATGTTAAAGTTGCTAAAACTTACATTATAGACTCATTAAACATAAAAATAATAATTGTATTGATATCAACACAATTTTATTTTATCGATTTTCATGACATGAAACGCTACTCAGGTATAACATTTTATTGAATGGTTTTTATAGCTGTTTCGATGATGTTGTCTGGCATCAGTGTCGAAAAAAAACGATGCTTTCACAAATACAAACAAAACCATTGCGGAAAATTGAAAAATGAAAATTTAACTATCAGAGCACTAGCTCGAGTTTTCCGACGTTTTTCACTATACAGTGCGACAGCAGATGACAGCGGTGGTAAATACGTAAGTACCATTTTTTCTTATCTACTCATTTCACATTTTCATTTAATTTTTTTTATATTAAAGTTACCTGCTTAATTTTCGGAATATTCCATAACCCATGCTCATTTCTGAATGATCATTTGGCCTTCAACGGCATGTCAATTGTGTCTACACTAATTTCTAAAAATGACACAAGTCTCTAACATCTTTTTCGAATTTCTTCATTACAAATCTCAAATCTCAAATCTTACTTTGAACTTCGTAACAAGAGATTTGACAAAATTCATAATCTGATTTGTCGAAATTTTTGCTTTTTCATTCGGAGAAATATTCCTTTCGGGTAAATGATGCATTCGGGTAAATGTTCATTCGGGTATTTGTCGTATTCGGGTATATGTCCATTCGGGTACACTTTGATCACATTGTTTTTTTTTTGTACAAGCAAACTGAATGAAATCCAATGAAAATATACGTGTTAGTTGCAAAATAGAATAAATTTTCGTTTTATGAACTTGTTACGTTATTTTTAGCGAAAACATGCTTAAATGATTGAATCAACTAACATGGTCATAATGCCCGGAGTAGTGCTTTCGATCGGAAATGGAACAAATTTTCAAAGGTGTAGATTTTCCACATAAAGCTTTCTTAAAGCATATTCAAACCACCATATTGCCCCTACCTTCCCTATTAGTGATGCCGTTTTCAGAGAGATATTTCGTCTGAGAGATTGATACAAATATGCATGTTAAGCCTGTATTTAATATTTTCGCCATCACTGTATATTAAAATGTGTTTAATATTTTTTTTTCAAAACATGCTCACCGTGAGTTAATACATAAATATATGTGTACAGGAATGTATCCGACTCTGTAACAACTAAAAATGCTAATGAGTTTAAATCAAATAAACGAAAGAGATAAAAAAGTGCTTTGTCATCCAGTGAAGAAATCCTGAGGGATCTCGAGGTCATAATTTCATATATTTCATTTTATATGTTCCTAAGAATCAATTGTAACCAACACGCGTACACAGATACTTCAAGCGCTCCTCAACATCTGTGATCACTTTCCTCTAGCCTCTAGCTTGGGTCGAATAACTCAATCAAGCAGAAGTAAAACCATCGACTAAAATCAACAGTTCACTGAAGCATTTAACCTTACTAAATGATAACGATACAAACTAATCCAAACATGCAAAATAGTATTGATTACTTTGGGGTTTATTAAGATATACTGTTTTCAACGCTAGCCGGAATCCCTCCGTTCCCTGTGGTTTATTGCAATGATCCTTCGCTTTGATTACTCATAATTTTGTTCGAAGAGCAAAACATGACGTAACAACATTCACTCATTCACTTTTTTAAATAAATATAGCCACCAAGAAAATTATGATGATGCCCGGGTTCAAATGTATCTGCTAAATCAATTTAGTTTGTGTTTTTCATTATTGAAGCATGAGAAGAATTAGATCGTACAACCTTCTTTCAGGTGCATAGTTTCCCGTCACACACACATTTTATCGCACTTATTCTCAAAATATCCTAATTAATTTAAAAATTGATTCTCCCTCCAACAGTTGACGCGCATTGATTTGGCTTTTTTGTTTCACTTATTTAAATTTGGTTGTTTTGAGAAAAAAAAAATTGATTCTATTCATCTTCTCGCTGTTGTCCTAATTCGGTTTATTTGTTACAATGAAATTGAATGTTTGCAGTCGTCTACAAAAAGTGAGTGTTTTTTTCGTTTAAAGTAGTCTAGCATTTATATATATTTTTTTATATTATATATCTATGTTTTTTTACACTTTCAACCAACGATTTGCAAGGTTTAAATGGGTCTCACATTGTTTATTATACATAATTTACTACAATTGTTTATCCTGTTTCCTCATATGGTTATTACTAACTTTTTCCCCGTTCTCCCGCTTGATCATGCCTTTATTATATAGTGTGCTCCTGACGCTATGCTGAACTCTATATTTCACTATGTCCTCGTCTTAGTAAGCACTTAGGCAAGCATAGCTTACTTTACCTGGGTCCTTAAGTGCTGTAAAAATTCGTAATAGGACATCGAACTCTGATTCCTATCGTCGACGAACTTTTCCACGAACAACGACCGGAATTGGCTCGTATCCCTGCGAATGCGAAGGAAAAAAAGCATAACGAATAAATATCGTTATCTACAAGAGCATTGGTACAGTACCTGATAACCTGTATGTAAGTAGAGTACGGCTTCTCCTCGTTGATACTGTCGATAAATGCAAACAGTGCCTCGCTTGCGGCCGTCTCCCGACTTGGGAGATCAATGCAGAAATCGGGAATCTCCGGAACGGAGTTCACTCCTGCAAACATATAGAATGATTCTAATTTTTTAAGTGCCTCGAAGGGTCAATGCTTACCTATAACGTCACTCAAGATCGCTGGTGCCACATTCGATCCAACGTAGATGAACATCTCGGGGCCACAGTCCAGCAAAAACATAGATCGTGAATCGAACCTGAATGAGAAGCGGCTTTTTAGTCATTGTGATTTCTTTACATGTAGTTTATCAACAAGATAACGAAATAAATGTAGTAAAGACATGTAGACCTACAAAATGCATTTTCACCCCCTTTCAGAGACGAAGAAGATGTGAAATAGCATTTGCGAGTAGCAACGCTATATTTATCACCAAATTCGTTTATTTGTACTGACTCAGATACAACAGTTTCAAAGATCCAAATAAGTTTTTGCATATAAACAATTATACTTAGCATTAAACAGATGGGAGATACGAAACTAGATAACTTTCAAGAGAAGACATTTAAACAAGCTCAAATTAACCAACACATCTCATACTCGGGCATATCGATCTTGCAGAACCAAACAGCCTGCTCGATATCGATATCGTGACCACAAAGGCATACATTGGCTATCCACACGGATGCCAAAAGGGATCTGATTTTGCTTATCGGTTGCACATGGTTTTTCAAGCAAGCCAACCGGGCATCGTCGAAGATACTTGTAGTGGAACTTTAGGAGTGATCACACCGCTGCGCACCTTTGACTTCAGATATGTCATGAGCTTGAGGACAAAAAGTCGCACGAGTAGCCTTAAACTTCAACTCCATCACTTCAACTCCATCACTCGTAATGGATTCGCACTTCGGGCTCAATTTCTACTACGTGAGAGAGGATGTAAATGCGATACTCCAAAGTAAATCACTGATCGACAACAATCTCGTTTGGTTGTTTCCGGTCAGCCACGATAACTCGCAGATTGTCTGGTCTGGTCTGACTAAAAAGATCGCAATCTGTTAGATACTACGACTACCGATGAATATTCATTCTTCCAAACAAAATGATGTTCTCTATGTAACTCTGAGTTGACCAATCGGTCGCTATATAAAATCTAGGTTCAAAAATTGAGTTACTCTTTTCACTCGTTTCGCGTACAAATCGCAGCAAGAATTTACTATAAGAGCAGTGTAGTTACGAGTACAAATTTGTGGCAACACTGAGATTATTTTGAGTGATAAATTTATAACAAGTCAAGTTCGTCAAGCAGCCGTATCCTGAAAGCCGAATCGCTCCACAAGAAAATCTATGCTACAGGAAGCACAACAACAACAATCATACTAAGATTCCAAAATTGGCTAAGCGAAGACACAATGAACGAACGATCTTCGAAATCTAAATATTTGATTTACCAACGTGGGCAGCTCTAAACTGATAGATGACAGTCAAAGCATAGCAAGATTATGTATAAGAATCATCAAACAAACGGGTAATTTTAGGCTTGAGTCATATTTTTTTCTGCGCGGTTTTTTTGTGCGATTTTTTTTGTGTAGTGTATGAAAAGAAGCATATTTGACGAAGTTATCGTCCATTCAGTTTTTTCGATGGTTTTTATGCATTTCAGTGCGAAACAAGCATATTTGTGTCTAAATTATCCACTTCATTCCCATCCTTCCATCAGTTGCGCATGACATGATCTCTAACAGCAACAAGTTTCAACGTGCAACTAAAAGCAAAACACAACCACGCCCAAAAAAAAGCATCTAAAAGTTCGCCGGTGAGTTGTGTGAGCTCGTGGTTCATCCTGTGTCCCATACGTCGTCTTTCTGCACACCGCCGAAGATGTTTTTTAAAACACGTCGTTCACGTCATTCCGAATGCACGCAGGTCCTATTCAAGAATGGTGCACGTCTCGTGCCTGTAAAGGACAACCGGTCTTATGAGGGTTTAGTACAGGAAACATTCCATACGATTGCTACGATTGTCTTTTTAACCTCAAGTGCTTGTGGAGATCATTGTAGACACGACTCCCAATGATGATGCGTCTCCGGAACTAGCGGCTGGCATCATTACCAGACATTACCATTGAACCAAGGTAGACAAATTGGTCCAATACTTTGAACTCAACGCCGTCTATCATTACACTACTGCCTAATCGGGCCCTGTCGGGATCGGATCCGGATGCCAACACGTGTTTGATTTTAGACGCATTAATTATCTTTGCAACTCTCTCTCCTTAATGTTTAAGTCTACTGTAATGTTCAGCTACCGAATCAAATGTTCTGCCGACATTGTCCATGCCATCAACGGAACAAATGAATAGACTAGGGTTTTTAACAATCGTGCTACGCAAGTTACACGCCACTCGTCTCATAACATCCCCTAGTGCAATGTTGAATAACAGGTAGGAGAGACCATCGTCTTGGCGAAGCCCCTTGCGGAACTTGAATTAATCAAATAATAAACCCGATATTCGTACACGCACACGACGTTTCTGGAGGATCTGCCACAATGTAAAGATTTGCTCAGTAGTAGACCAACCTTCGATGAAGCCGGCCTGATAACTACTCACGAATCTGTTCGTTAGTGGTGATGGACGACGGAAAATAATTTGAGGTCTCTTTTTAAGTGGTGATTGTACGGAAGTATCCACAGTCTAGTTTGTCACCTTTCTTGAAGATAGGGATAATAACCCCATTTTTCCACTCCTCCGGTGGCTGTTTCGTTTCATAAATTCTGACAATCAGTATATGCAGACAATTAACCATCTTTTCCCTGCCCATCTTGAAAAGTTCCGCTTCGATTTCATCTTTCCCAGTTGATTTGTTGTTCTTAAGCTGTTTGATGGCATTCTTAACATCGTTATTGTTTACTGCACCAACGTAATCGCTTCCATTGTTCCAGGAGACCTGGGATGGTCTCCGTTACGCTGTTGATTGCTGTCTTGACCATGTTCCAACAGTCCTCAAGAGGAGCTCCGAAAGAGTTCGTTTTTTTTCTGGCAGCGCAGCTTCGAGCGAATGCGCGTAGTTTTTCTCCAGTCGCTAGAGATTGTACCGTCGAGGGCATCGATACCGGATGTTGTTCACAACGGAGAGTTTTGGGCGCATCATAACCATCACTAGATAGTGATCTGAATCGAAGTTAGAACCTCAATAGGTTCTGACGTCAGTTTTGTCCGAGGGATGACAACCGTCTATCAGAACATGGTCGATCAGGGATTCTGTTCGAATTGGTGACCTCCAGGTGTATTGACGGAGGCCATATTTTTTTTAAATGAAGTGGAAATCTTTTCGTGTGTTTTTTATTAGTTTTATAAATTTTCACATATTCATGCTTAGAATCAAAAACAGGTACTCTTTTATTTAGTCCGCTTTTACATACTGTAAGAACACTATTCTCTGATTTACATAACAGAGTTGAAAAACGAAGCATGTTATCTTCCGTCTGATAAGCTGATTTGGATAGTTCTCTTTTGTTTCCTCTAATGCTTCCAACTGGAATTGTTTTTTTTTTGTCAATAATTTAGACGCGAGTGACATGTTAGGGAAAATTGGTCACAGTGTTCACAGAAAAGCACGGATGATATTTCCGCAAATAAGAAAAACTATTCAAAACATTCATTCTAATTGTATGCCAAGTTTATTGAGTTTATTAGGCATATACTGTGAAAATCTGCATCTGGTTTTTGTCGAAAATAATTGCTCGTCAACTGTAATATTTTGCCCTGGTTGATAGCAAGCTTGACTATTCTCAATATTCTCAAAGCTCCACGAGCATATAAAATCCCAATAAATGCAAATATTTCAGATAATTCTGTTGTTCAATCATTCCTCAAAATTCAGCAGTCAACATATGTGCGTTTTTTATATGCTTGACTAGCTGACCCGGCAAACTTCGTCCCGCTCAAATTTTTTTTTTCGTTATCGCATCCACGTTTTTTAACTAAGCGCACGTTCATGGGTCCAATCGCAGAATTGTTCGTTGATTGATTTTCTAATCTTCCCTTTATTTTTATTTTTTTGCTATAAAATTTCAGTACTTCTATCAAAACTCATCAAATTATTTTCAGACACAATTCTCGTGCAAGAGTTTTCATCCACTTGCAAATAACATGTTTCTCCGTTACATGGAATAAATGTTTGATACAGAAAATATGATAGAAAGAAGACAGACCTAAATCGGACAATTCCTTTCTCGAGTTTTGCTCTTATCATCACATTCGGCGATCCATTTTTTTATATAGATAGAAGACGATATAGGAGTGCGTTTTATCACATTAAAATCCATTTCCACTTTCGAACGAAGATCAATTTCGTTACCGCAAACATCAAATGGACTAACAACGCAATATGTAATTGTAGAACACATGCGAATTGAATTTTTCGAATTTTCCCATTTTCCTTCAGAGTTTTCCGAAAATTTTCAATTGTCATATTAGGTTGGAATATGTGTATTATTTTTATGGAACCTTTTCTCCATTCCAGAGAAAGGAGGGGTGTCATACCATCATAGAAACATTTCTCGTACCCAAAAACCCTCACATCCCAAATTTTTCTCCATTTGTTCTATTAGTTCTCGAGTTATTCAGAAATTTGTGTTTCATTTGTATGGCAGCCTCTCCTTAGAGACAGGGGAAGAGTATCGAACCATCATAGAAACATTTATCGATCCCTAAAACATCCATATGCCAAGATTGATTCCATTTGCTTGATTACTTCTCGAGTTATTCAGCGCAACCCATGTAGAGGGGGAGGAATGTCAAACCACCTCAGAAACGTTTCTTGTCTCCTAAATGCCAAATTTGGTTCTGTTTGCATGATAAGTTCTCGAGTTCTGCAGACATTTATGCTTCATTTGTATGGTAGCCCCCCCATAGAGAGGATGGAGGAGTGTCTAACCACCTTAAAACATTTATTGGTCCCTAAAACCTTCACATTTACTTGATTAATTCTCGAGTTACGCAGAAATTTGTGTTTCATTTGTATGGCAGCCCCCCCCCCCCCCTTAAAAAGAGAGGTGGAATGTCTAACCGCCATAAAAACATTTATTGCATCCTAAAACCTCCACATGCCAAATTTGGTTTCATTTGCTTGATTAATTCTCGAGTTATGCAGACATTTATGCTCATTTGTATGGTAGCCCCCCCATAGAGAGGATGGAGGAGTGTCTAACCACCTTAAAACATTTATTGGTCCCTAAAACCTTCACATTTACTTGATTAATTCTCGAGTTACGCAGAAATTTGTGTTTCATTTGTATGGCAGCCCCCCCTTAAAAAGAGAGGTGGAATGTCTAACCGCCATAAAAACATTTATTGCATCCTAAAACCTCCACATGCCAAATTTGGTTTCATTTGCTTGATTAATTCTCGAGTTACGCAGAAATTTGTATTTCATTTGTATGGGAGCCTCCCTTTAGAGAGAGGGGAGGAGTGTCGAAATGCCATAGAAACGTTAATCGACCTCTAAAACCTCTATATGCTAATTTTGATTCAATTTGTTTGATTGGTTCTCGAGTTGTTGAGCAACTTCCAACCCCCCTCTTCAGAGAGAGGAAAGGAGTGTCAAACCACCATAAAAACATTTATTGGTCCCTAAAACCTTCACATGCCTAATTTCATTTCATTTGCTTGATTAATTCTCGAGTTATGCAGAAATTTGTGTTTCATTTGTATGGCAGCCGAGTCCATAAGAATCAGACAGACATACAGACAGAAATCTATTTTTATACATATAGATAATATTGTTATCTGTTATCAACGAGGTCAGACCATCTGCCATATCGCTCGTTTTTGCGTTACCTGTTGGCCCTTTCACATCCTGGAAAATACAAGTTGATGGTAACCTTCCAGGAACACCAGTTTCGTCCAATTTCAGATCAGAGTCAGAGTCTGCACTGCTTAGCATCCTGCACCTTTTCCCAGATATATTGATGAAATTTTCATTTTCATCATTGGTGATCGACTCCTCATCGTTATCTTCGCTGTCAGATGTTTCACTTTGAATAATATCTGCTCATCTCCACATGATAGTTCAGAATTTGCAAAAATGACTGCTTTTGGGCTATATAGGTATAACACATATATCTCTCCGGAAATAAAGGAGGGGGAGGTAACTATAATTATTAAAAAAACACAGATATATGTTGTGTAAAAAGTCACAACATTCTAAGAAACTGTGCCATTGTATACATGACAGCATTCCTAATTAAAATTGAAAAGCAGTCAAATGACTTGCTTGGGCAATCTAGTGTTGAATACTGTTTTGAACATGGTCAAATCGATCACAGCACAAGCACTATTGCATTCACGGAAACAATTTTGTATGGGTTTTTTTTTATCTGTATTATAGTGACTTTCAACTCATTCGGCTGGTTCGTCACTTTTACTTCCATTTTTGGAAGAATGTCGGGAGTGAGAATTGAACTCGTGACCTTTAGCGTGAGAGGAATGGATGTTACCACTACGCCAGATCGCCTCCACAATTTTGTATGGGATTATGGAATCCATAGGAAATCCCTTTGGCGACTGAAAAACAATAAATCGCGCTCACGTAGTTGTCGGGATGGTACATAGAACGATACATTATACAATAAAGATGGGCAGTCAAGATTTCCATTTAACAGATCAAACGCAAATATTTTTTTAGGGTTAGCAAGCTTAGAAGCTAGCGATTCTAACGCAGTCAGTCTGCAGCGGCTCGAGTAGTCTGGGAGATGGTCTGGATATGTCCAAGGGAGATTTCGGAGAGCATATCGAATGAAACTAAGCTGCACTCTCTTCATCCATATGATTGTCGTGCTGTGAAACGGAGACCACACGCAGACAGCATACTCCAAAATGCTACGTAACAAGAAGCAGTATAGCGATTTGGTTGCGTAAACCGCCACTAAAACTCCGCCCCCACGCTGACGATTGCTAGTGGCAGAGCTGCGGTCACATCGATATATGGCGTAGCATGAAGTAAGCTCTGAGCTGGAAATATCTGGACGTAACTATGTTTCCGTTTTTCTATTTTTCACTGCTCTGTCATATTCACTCCAGTCAGCTATCAACCTTCTTCATATTGTGAAGCTTTCATCAATCCATCTCTATCCGGAATTTGGAGCTTGATGGTGAGGCGATTGAATTTATGTAAAATGATCTGTTTCTAACGAAACCTTGCGGCAGTGTCTATTATATACACGCAGGATTTCTCTTCCCAACGAAGTGTAGATTAGCCAGTACCAAATCGCGTAATAAAATCTTGTGAAAAAATGACGTGAAAAAGTCGCGTGAAAAAAGAATCTTGTGTAATAGAAAACGTGAACACTCGGAAGGAAGATGCTCTCTCATAATTTCATGACAATCCACAATCATAATCTCAATAAAAACATATTTGTTTTTTATTAGTTTTTGAAATTTTACTCACTTTTCAGCAGACAGCTGCAACCGTGGAGGCTCCACCAGATGAGCTTCTCCATCCGTTGTCTCCCGAGAAGCACTGAGGAACAGCTCATCGAGCACATAAAAGTCCGGATAAATGTATCTTATCAGCTGGTCCAGCGGCATGGTCTTCATTTCACTCATGGCGAACACTCGGTCATCCAAACGGGTACTGGTTCCAACCCTGAAGGCAGTCTATAAAAAAACACAACATACCGCATTCAACGAAAACAAAATCAGGAATTCGCTGCAATCAAACACACTCACATGCTTCAACATCGCTAGAATATACAGTGGTAGTAATGCGAGATTCTCTGGCGCTACGATGGTTCCGGAATTCTGGGGCAAATTTTGCGCAATCTTGAATGCGCTGAAAATATCAACAGTCGCATTGATGAAGGCATCTCTGGCGTCGGACAAACTAGAGCTCAGTGATCGATCAACGGCCATTTTGCTCAACAGCCCAACAATACACTGCGCATCGGCCGAATACATCACTTCCGAAAGGCTGGACGTGACCGGTATGCAAAGTGTGTGGACACGAATTCTTCGCTCAGCTTTGCTGCTGGTGTATAACAACGCCGCTTGGAAACATACCGTTTTGCACTCAGCCAAGCTTTCTTCATAGGTTAGCTGTTATTGTGGAGAATTGTTCGTTATTCAAGTATCAAATGAAATCCAATAGACGCAAAATAAACTTACCTGCATTCCGAATCCAGCGTCTGGATTGACGTTAGGCAGCGAAAGAAGATCCGTTGATCGGACGAAGAAGTTACCATGGAATGTGTGAATTGCCAGCCCTCGAGTACATCTCACTCGCATGACAGCCTCAAAGCCAATTTTACGCGTGAGATACCGCTCGAAACATTTCTGTAAAGATTTCACTAACTGGGGCTTCGCTGCACTGAACAATGGGATGTGTTGCATGCACCCACCACTGAATTTACTGATTCCAGCTAGAAAGAGAGTTTGGTCGTTCAAGTCTGCATGATACAGAAACAAACGGTTTCTTACAAATTGTTGCGAGATCACAGTATTGGCTATTTAGTAAGAACAGGTCAACAGCAATCTGTTGGGCGGAGCAATCAAGCGCCAGGCGCTTGTAGAAATCAGTCGCTGGCCCAAGGTGGGCCACATCTTTAGAAGAACGATTGTTCGGATCCTCCCTGAAATATAGTTGAAACGTTAAAAATCTAAATGTTTCGAAGTAAGCCATACACACACACCTTGACTGCAATGCACCTGGTCCGTAATTTGGTAGACAGCACTGAAACACTGTGACTCGACCACCGGAAGCACTCTGAAACACAATGTATGTGATGAACAACAGTTGAAAGTGTCAAATGTTGAACCGCGTTCTTACCATCAACTTGAAAGCCACCTGCAAAGCGGCACCGAGAGCGCTGTGTGTGTCATGCGTGTGTTCGAAACGTTTCGGAAGTTGCGTCAATAGATCTTTTATCAATTCCTTGCATTCCTTCAGATTTACCAGTAAATTGTCCGGATATGGTAGGAATACATCTGGAATGCAAAGTATATGAACACGAGTGCAAAAAAAGATCATCCCATAACCAACCTTCAACATCCAGCACAGTAACTTCATGTGGTTGACTGTATCCCTCAGCGATGTTGTAGAAATGAATCGCGCTGTTGTACGCTATGAAGCCTACCTGAGTTCGTGCATCACCCGGTAAACTTTCCAAATGATCGACGAGCGTGTTGCAAACGGTATGCAAATAACCAGTTTGTTGTGCTATAGATGAGACATCCAGCAGGAATAGATAAATCGCCGGCTGGGGAGGTCTCAGCTAAACAAACCACAACGAAGATAAGTGAGTTAATCGGAAGATGCAACAAAATAAACGAAAAGCTTACCATATATTCCGAAGGAGCAATGAACTCTATCGTACTGGATTTGATCTCAGGTCGTCGGGTTGGATCTCCATATGTTTTCGTCACTGGGTCGAACTGGAATTCCTCGGGTACTGCAAGTAAGCATAAGAATGGATTTGAAAAACTTGATAAAAGCAATTATAGTATTATTCTGTACAAATATACACGAGGTAGACAAAACACATGACATATAAAACAACATTTGATCTATGATTTGATTTATTGAAAATATGGTTTTCATTGAGTTGAGCATATTGAAAGTAATTTGAAAATGGTTGATGACTAAACTAACAAGTTCTGACCTGAGTCGTGATAATAATAAATATTTATTTTATAGGCTCGGTAGGCCTATAACAACTACAGCTGACTTGAATGGATCATATGTAGGCTTCCTATATCTTATCGTTTGATGACGTGAGGACATAATAAGTACAAGTTATACTTATGACAGACATACAGCTGTACTAGCGTTGTACTTCGAAAATTGTATGTCTGTCACCATGTACAGCGCTAGAACCATGCAAGCAACTCGGTACAATCGATGTACCTGTACCGACCTATTTTACCGCTGTACATGGCTACAGTTGTACTGCGCGCAGCGCCATAGACGGTTAGTGGTGGGTAGCATGAACAAACCGAATCAAAACACTTGGTATACATTCTTTTCATTGACTTTCTCTTGAGTTAATAACTCAGATTGGAAACATATTTGTTGTGTTTGATAGTTTAGACGCTAAATAAAAACCTTTTTCATTGAAATATTGGTGAAAATACATTGCAAATTTCTGATTGTCAGTTTGACATGTGGTACAGTGTACAACCAAAGTATGTCCGTCATGGTACGAGAGTACCTGCACAACGCTGTACTCTTACAGCGCAAGTACAGCTGTATGTCTGTCCCTGGTATTAGATTAGATGAAGAAAAGAAACGAGCGTTTTCTGAGGAGCAAGAACTGCTTCAAAACGCTGTGGTAGTCTTTCCACGAATCGTTGACTTCTTTGGTTAGGAATATTGTACCATCCTGTTTGGGCAACCTAAATATCTGTCATATTTTTGTTTCTTTTCATATTAATATGCTCAACGTGTGTAAAAGATGACTAATACGCAAACTCGGTTGATGCGAAGGAATCAACCTTGCGAATCTGGATTGGCACTTTACAGGGTTGAAGTAAGAAAAAAGTGTTATTCCTTTCAACAATTTGAACTGACTGCCTTCGCACTAATTTCGTACGGAACGAGCAACGAACGGGAGCTGATCAATCTATCAAATATCAACTAAGCAAGAGGATCAACGAGTACAAGATCTTCACGAACTCCGAGCGCAAATTATACAACTATTTCTGCGGACGTTGGAAAACTTGAATCTGAAGAACTCTCGTCAGTCGATTCAATAGGAAGTTTCGGACTTAAATCGTACGACACGATTCCAAAGACTACTTGCTTTATTCGGAAAACCTTGGGCTTTTATACAATTTTTTGTATCCTAATTCTAGCCTAAATTTAAATTTAACGTGTGAAAGAAAGAGAAAACTATAAACGTTATTGTTCCTTTGCATATAAGTCCTTTACCTATCGCTTATCTGTGATTCAACACATACAACTCCTGGCTAAAGCTTATCTTTCACTTATACTGCATTCTAAGGGCAACGGAACCTAGCGCGATAAGAAATGTGTGCGATCCTTGGTCCCTTTCCTTTCCGTTATTCTATTGCATTGGGTTTTATTGCACCCGCTACCGATAGGTGAGATTGTTATTTTAGGATCGTACACACGGTTCGCTATTATCGTATGTTTTCCTTCTGTCCTTCTCTCGATCGTTTCTTTCGATTTCTTACAACGTGGTTTTCCACAAAGTCTCAGATTACAACTTAATTTACAACTTTGAGGTGGCTGAGATTAAACATCAAAATGTTGATCTAATAGATATCGCTTCACAAGTTTAGCAGTATGTCTATCTCAACGATAGATTTTTTTCAATTCCATATGTTCCTGAAAAATGTGTTTTAGATATTTTTTATTTTATTTTTTATTGAGCCTCGCAAACCGCTTTCATTCAGATTACCCTTTCTGATTGTTTCATGATCCTTAGCAATGTCATCACGAATTTCTGCAGAACTTATAAATCGATTAATTATGACAATCTGTATGTAATGGTCTGCCATTGTTATCTTTCTTGGCCAAACCGCGGGATTCGAATTGAAGTGTTCGATTGTTTTTGCTTCTACAAATTATGACAATATGTTAGTGCTGTACCGGAGTGTAACGTCAAGGTTTCGAAAACAAGAGCGTTACGTTTGGGGTGCAAAGTTTTGAACGGTAATACCTCTTTGCAGGCTGAATGTAGAGGTATGATAATCACTTTATTCGAAAGATAAAAAGGCCTAGAGTTATATGCTTGTTACTTATTGACCCGAAGACAATTTATGCATAAAAATTGATTTGAAAACAGGCTACTGATATCTCAAAATAATGTATATAAACGGGTGCCCGCTCAGAAATCTACTCAGTTATGATTCAAAACCGGTTCCCGGAATAAATCGCCACAGAAAACGACTACAACAGAAACAACCACTCAGAAAAAGTGTAGTAGGCTAGAAATATTGTGGCGCGGTATTGTATTTCGAAACAAAAAATAACCGGGCAAACGTAAAGCACCAGGCAAACGTATGCCGTCCGAAATCATATATCAGTGTAAAAAGCATCGTATATCGTTATATACGGCTTTACATGCATATAAAATATGGTATATACGTATATCGCCTCCACTTTTGCGTGTTTATGCCAGTTTTATGCATCATATATCATCCAAATGTGTCTTGGATGTATGTATATCGCCTCTAATTATGGCTATCTGTACGATTTAACGTTTGCTGGGATGTAACCATGGTCGAATTTAGTGATCCCCGATAATCGTTCGATTAATCGAATACTTCCTACAGAAATCGATTATTAATCGAACGAATACTGCGCAACCAATAATCGAAGCGAACGAATAATTTGCGTCGATTAATCGATCCAAACCCAGAAGAAAAAAAATACGACCGCTGCTGTTTTATTTTTTTTATAAGTTATTTTGATTATATTGGATTTACCATGTAGTGCCTCACCCCACTTCGTAAACACCTTGATCTGCATGTCTTGTCAGTGGGCTTTGTCATTAGTCATTTTGTTTTAACAGTGCTAGGGTTTAGACTGTAATCGCGACTTATGGCGCAAAAAGCGAATTGGAAGCGAAAGTGAAAGAAATATTTTTGCGGAGAAAATTTAACAAATACTGCAGGTATTGTAAATATCTTATATTTGATTTGAAAAAGTGTTGAATTTTATTTTATTCGCAGGTTCAGATATTCAGGGAGATTGAAATCCTGTTCCAGAGAAAAAAGGACAGCGTTGCCTTTTCTTCACGGCCATTTTGAGCGCGTTTTTTCAGGTAATTTAGAATAGGTTATAAAAAGGTTCTCTGACGATAATTTTGCTGGTAAAGGTGTTTCGACCATTCGGAACCACGGTCTAAGGTCACTTCGACAAAGGCGATGGAGTTGAAGCATCAATGCCTTCCCGGGGGAGTACCGTTAGTCGCTGGTTAGTAGTACAATAGAACCCCGATTATCCGCTGAAGTGAGCCCGTAATTCTATAGAGCCTATTCCGCGGATAATCGGGTTTCTACTGCATTATATTTTTCTTTTTAACCGGGATTTAGGAAAAAACTGATTATTCTCTGTAGCTATTCTGGTGTGCAAAGCAAAGCGTAAATGGTTGTTAGCAATTGCTGAAAATTTGTTATTCATGCATCATTATTATCCAGTGGTTAATTTGAGTATTGTTTATAAATTAATACTGTTATGAGTTGATAATAATTTAATTTTAATAACATTTCTAATAAATAATAATAAGCAAAATTGTCACTCGTATACTCACTCCAAAACTCCAGATTTTTTTTTCTTTAACTTCATTCAGTTTTAATAATTATTTAATTCAGCCACCTCATTCACTCTCGGCCTGTCAAACCTATGCGCGAGTATAGGAAGGTTAAAGCTGGTATATTCAACATTCCTTTTCATTCCAAACGAAATCACAATTTATTTTTCATCAAATATTAGCGAGTTTTTCGAAGTTTTTTTCATTGTCAAATGTCATTCTCTGATAAATGGTTCTTTGTTCCATTACCATCATTCATGGATAAAAACAGAAAATTTAATCGAAATAACTAGAAGTTGCTGGATGTTGGTGGATTAATCATTTGATAAAATGAAACGCCAAGCATTGAACTACGTCGACGAAGGAATCTGATGTTGGTTAAATTTTTTTTCTGATTATCACCAGCAAACTTGCAAAGAATCTCAACAGTTCTTTGAGCAGATTTATAATACGGGACAATGCCCAACGTCATCATGTAGCTTATTCCAACACGGCCGAGTTGGACCTTCTCAACGATCCTCGTGAATCTTTCCAATACGATCATGTCCTTCTGAACAGTTCGAAATTATTTGTGACACATGACTGTTTCCAGGCACCGCTGATTGCAACATCCCAGGAGATGGCTGGTATGAGCTTTTGGGTAAATGACATGTTAGATATTTGAAAGAAACTGGCTTGATTTATTGTGTATGCTTTTTTGATTTCATATGATTCATATGAACCTGTTGGCATATGTTGTAGGAAAAAATTCATATGCACATACCAAACAGTATGCTTTGCTTTCGCGTTGTTTGTCCTTTACCTTCGCGCACAGACAAAGGCAGGCAACATGCACCAAAGTAAATGCACACAGAAAAAAATATAAAAAATAAAAAAATATATATAATATTCCAAGATAAATAAACATTTTTGTATAACAAACTTTCCAATTACTGCCAATATTTAAAATTCAATAGGCTTGTATAGTAATTCTGATTGGTGACGAAACTCCGCGATTTTTTTTGACAGGGCTTAAATTCATTTATATTCCCTGATTTTCAAGATTTTTCTAGATAGCCGACACTCTGTGATTAAAATTGGTTTATTCTTTTCAGATTGAATATCGATTGGAACTACAGAAGCCTAGTTGGGAAAAATTCACGATGTCAGAAACACCTTCGGCAAAAAAATCAAGAAAAATCCAAAATCAGTCCGGCTTGGGAGTTCTTTAAAAAAAAAATGAGTGGGTTATATCCATGATATAACCGCAAGGTTCACGTGGAACTACCTTAGCTTAGCAATCATTCGTTTGTATTGATTAAATTCTTGATTGAATGAAACAGTTTCCAAATTCAATTGAGTTCAATATATTTGCTCTGTGAGTGAAAAAAATGAACAAATGCCGTGTAAAGTCAATTCATTTATTGTGATTGATTGTTCTTCGTTACAAGTAAATTTAATGACGGACCTTTTACGTTTGGTATGATGACTAGAACAAAATATATGTACGGAAGAATTATCAAACGTTTGATGAACCAGCCTAAGGCTGAAAATCTTTCCAATAAAGACAAAAAAAATTATCAAACGATTATTTTATTTTACATTTCCCTCTGAAGTTTACATCCCAAAAGTGTACATACTTCTCGAATCTCGAATTTGCTTGAAACTGGGAAGTTCATTCGCTTCTAGTGGCTGCACGATTTTCCCAGGTTCCTAAGTTTAGAAGATCATGTTAGGACAGACATATTCCACTCTGCACAAAGGCAAGCGAGGACAAAAGTACTCGCAGTTTGCATTTATTTGCAGAGCCGATTTCCCCAGAAACCTCGGTTTTGAAGTCTGTGTTAGGGAAACACATTTCAATCGGAACAAAAATACCCCCGATTTGTATGAATTCGCAATGCCGATTTCCCCACGCTTCATGGATTTGAAGTCTGTGTTAGGGAAACACATTCCAGTCGGAACAAAAATACCCCCGACTTGCATGAATTTGAAATACCGATTTCTCCAGGCACCTTGGTTTAGAAATCTCTATTAGGGAACACATTTCGGTAGGAACATAAGCTCGCCCTACTTTCGTGTGTTCTTTTTCTTCTTTTTGGCTTCAAGAGGGTTTAAACTTTTCAGTTCACTCGCCTCTAAGCTCTTTCGTGTGTTTGCAATGCCGATTTCACTGCTTGGTTTTAAAGTCTGTGTTAGGGAACATTTTTCGATGAGAACAAAAGTCCCCCTACTTTCAAGTATTTGCAATGCCGATTTCCCCAAGGCTGCTTGGTTTTGATGGCTGTGTTAGGGAAACCGTAAATCGGGCCAATCAAAACGATGCAGTTAGGGCGTTTAGATAACGCCTAATATTTTACAGTTATTCAATTGTTTATCTAATGAAAAACAACATTTTGTTAGTTGCGATAGATGCGTAGAAATATTCCCTATCAAGTGATGCAAACATCTCTCCTATCCAGTACGAAATGTTCGAGCTATAAGCATTCGAAATCTTTCATTTTTTCCTGCATGTTCTGTGTTTAGGTTTTCATTTTACCCTCCATATATTCCGGTTAGACGTAGTCCCACGTCAAAATTGACGGGAGCAAAGTACAATGTAAATTATGTTTGCATATTCTAAGTTTTTGCCGCAACACGAGCAACATGCTCAATCATTTGACATTCAAGCATAAAAATTTGGCCATCTCCACTGTTAATGAAAGACCGGCACCGGTTCTAAATCAGGGACGAAAAAGAACAGCATCACAAGAATCTAGAATTGATACTACTCCCAAAATGGGTCCACGGCAACAAACTATTACATCGGCTTTCGATAGTCCTTTTTCATACGGAGGCAAACCTGATTCAATTTTATATACATGATGGCGGCCACGAAAATACATTTTTGTTAACTCTTCTTTGCATAATGGTGGAAATTTTCATCATAACATTGAATGCCCAAAAATTATATAAAAGAACAAGTTCACTTTAAGTTGAACTATACCACCCTGATTTATTTCACCAATAAGCAAAATCATGCAGAGAAGGGTTAGCAAATGATGAATTTCATCGTGCCTAGAATTCATTTTTGTATAGCAATTAGAGTTGTTCCTTATATTAAAATAATATTAATTTTCGTTCTTCCAATAGCATGTTTTGATTTTTTTTTGTAAAAATATGGACAAGCGGTTTTCAATTTCAGATTAAAAATGTTTAATGGGAGAGAATTTAAAGTTATCTAAAAATAATCATAGTTCAAATTGATCACTTGGTAATGAAAACTAAAATTTTTCGACTGCCGCCATCATATAAAGACATGATGTCAAATGCATTCGAGCATTCTTTTTATTTTCGTTTTGTTTTAATTTTAGCTGGCGGTACCTAAGGAAAAGAAATAACAACTTGTGTCATGTACATGGTGTGTACGGATAACATGCCTTTTTGTACAGTAGACAAGAAAGGATTTCGTCAACTAATGAAAACTGTATGCCCACTATATAAAGTGCCGCACGAGACACAGTTTCGCAAGATCCTGAAAAATAAATTTATAAAAAGCAAAGAAATTGTCAGAAACCGCCTCCGATCGATCACAAGCATCTGTCTAACGACAGATGTTTGGACCGAAATGTTAAACGTCAGAAGCTACTTGGGGATCACTGGTAAGCTTGATCATTTTTTATTAAAGTATTAGCTCAGTAAATAAAATTTAACTATCCACGATCAAAATTCGACAATATCACTAAATCTAACATTAGATTAATTGGACAATATTAGGATTTAGGACTAGGATGGAGCGAGTGCAATGAGATTTTTAATTTCGCTCATTACTTAGGGTACTCATACACTGTTTGGCCGAAGCCAAATATTTAATTCTTTTTGACAGATAAAATTTGATCAACTTGTACTGATCAAATATATTCGAAACACGACAAGTTATTTGTTGATAATTGATATAAAACATAAAATTTAAAAAAACATAAACATAAAATAGTGTTCGTATGTTTGTCCAAATCTCAAACCAAACTCAAAAAAAGTATCAAATATTTGACTTCCGGACAAACAGTGTACGGCCGCCTTTTTTTTAGCCAAAGCGTTTCTGGCTAGAACCATCTTGTAGTACAGGCTAATTCTATTTCCAAGGGATAACTTATCTTTGTTACATCTTAGAATTGTCTAAATTTGTTACAAGTGAAACTGAATAACTTTGTTCTACAGTAAGTTACATCTAATTGGACAGATCTGTAATGCGATACGTTCAATTGGACATTTTTGTAAACCCCGAGTTCGGGGCCCAAATTATGGCCCCACATTGAAAGTCGACACTGTACTACTGTCATCACGAATGTGAATTACAGGTCAGAACCTGAGACGAGACATGATAATAGGGGGCCGATTCCGGACCACTTTTTCTGTCATACCTACAAAAAAAACCTGAATAAACGCTATGTTATATTTTGTTTTTTTTATATTCTTTATTTGAGAGGCTTTTAGCCTCCTGGGCTGGTTCGCCTCTGATGTTATAATTTGGGAATGTATTATTTTATCAATATTTCAGTACTGTTAGTATTTGAACGATATCAATCAATTATCAATTATAAGGCCTTATTCCCGTATACACTTCACAGTGAAAACGAAATGAAGTGTATCCGCGATGACAACGATACGGTGTCGACATTTGGATACGAAATTAATTTTTAACAAGTCTTACTACTCGGCCCGAATGCACTTTTAAATTGCTAAAATCTGAACGAAAATATTTACTTGGCGTTATTTATTTACTCGAAGCACCCCTTTTTTACTCTAACTTAACCTATTTTCCATACACTTTCCGATATTCTCATTATAATATAAAATTATCTTCAGATACAATTTTTGTACGAGATTTTTTTACCATATGAAGAAAGCAAAGTTTTCCATTCACATTGAACACTAATTTGATGCGGAGAATTAATTTTCATTCATAATTTCTATTTGAAAAATATTAATTCTACACGAAAACCCATAATTTTCTTTAACTCCCAAAACGAAATTTAATGGCGTGCCGTTCTTTTCATTTTCATCGTGAAGTATAAACGGTAAAACGAACTATGAATTTAATTGATGTATTTCAACATATCATACTAGACGGCGCCAGTGGTTGTATGGTTAGCGTAACAGCCTCACAATCCGATCGGCCTGGGTTCAATCCCAGCTGGCGTCGTTGGGATTTTCTGAGGCGAAAAATCTCTGGTTACGTCTTCCTTCGGAGCGGAAGTAAAAGAAGTTGGCCCGGCTCATGAGTTGTTGAGTCTGATAGGTAGGAACAGGTGGAGTCGCCTCCCTGATGTCGGTGATTGGCACTAAAGTGGCGGAAATAGGCCGACGAAAAATAAGCGAAGATAAAAAAAAAAAAAAAACATATCATACTCCGACTATCAAATCTACGTTTTCTAGTTTTCTTTATCTCTTCACATTTATTTTTTTTTGCATACCAAAATAACGAGAAATACTTATTGTTTGAAATATGTGACATTCGGTTAAAAAATTTATACAAAAAAATGGTGCAGCTCAGAAAATACATGATACGAAGAACTCATGTTTTTCATGGGAAAATAATCTTCCGAAATTTTATGAAATTTGGCAACTTTCAAATCTCACTTCCCTATTATCTAGAACTTGGTCGACGAAATGCAGAAAGAAAAGTAAAAATCCAGTTGTCACGTCTTGTCTAAGATCAGAACCGCTTCCAGTGTGACGCTGAGTGGTGCCTCTAAATGTCGAATTAGCTGTAACTTACTGTATAAATGCAAAGAAGTTGTATCACGATAAATCTTGTTCATACCTGAGGAAAACTCTTCCACTGCTAAATATGTTTAAAATATTCCAAATATTAAGACTAATTAATTGATTATCTAGCTGTTTTGAAAACCTTCAAATTTTACTGTTACCTGAGATGCGAAGGGCGGTTCATTTTGAATAATACTTATCTCAATTTTTTTTAAGTTACATACATTTATACCCTTGATTGGTTAGGGTAAAATGCAAACAGAAACCCAAATACTGAACATATCGCTATCATGTTATGAACATTTGAGTCAATTTGTCTGTGAGTTGCGAATCTGCTCACCGACACGGCGTTCGATTACGGTTGTTTAAGAAAAAATTAAAGGTGTACCACCAAATCATACAGAGAGATTGAGAAGAAAACAAAAAAAAATGATTTCGAAATTTCAGCTATGCTTGCTTATATAAAAAAAGGTTGCGTAAGATTGCTTTTCTCGGTTAGGATTAATTCCGATTGAGAATTAAACTGAAAACCCCTTTACGGTCGTAAAATTTTTTCTTATTTTCAGAGTATTTTTTACAAGCATGGCTTCCTTCAAACTTTTTGATGAACCATTTTTCGTTTAGATTCTCAACTACACTCCGTTTTGCTAGGAGTTGTTGAATGCAAACAATCGAAAACATCAGAATACATTGCCAATCTGTTGCGGGTTTGCTTCGACGATTGGGGTATTAAAAACGAAACAATTTCTTGTGTAACGACCGATCTCGGTGCAAACATGCTAGGGGCAGTAAGAAGTACGGTGAACGACGCCATGTACCGTGCTTCGCCCACACAATCAACTTGATCGCAAGCAAAGCAGTCCCCTTGTACAAAGAAGCATACGCAGCTCGGATGGAGCCGGTCATAGAAGAGGATAACGACGATGAGCTGGATGGTGTTGAGGATCATTGTACTATAGAGGTTTCCATTACACCAGAGAAAAATATGATATATATAATCAAGAAGATGAAAACAATAATCAAGTTCTTCAAAGCAAGTGAAACAGCCACCAGAGAACTGAGAAAACTGCAGTTGGCCGATAATAAAAAGGAAGGACAATGTCTAGGACTAGTGTTGGATGTCCGAACACGATGGAATTCGATTATGGCAATGATAGAAAGATTCCTTGTAATGGCACACTATATTTCAAGGGTACTGCTCGTTGTTCCAACGAGCTGCACCAACTATGTTAACAGCAGATGAGTTGTCAATTTTGAAGGAAATCTGCAAAGTTCTCCACCCATTGGAAACAGTAACTACCGAAATGTCAGCTGAAAAGTACGTGACGATCAGTAAAATTATCCCGTTGGTTCGTTGCTAAAAATCGTAAGTGTTTTTTGTATAATAAGCATCAGAGTATTTAATATGTTTTGTCGTTTCATAATATCTTTTTTTCGCGTTAGTATTCCATTTTTGTCCCTCTATTACGTTATCCGCGATTTTTGTTATCCGAGGTTATGTTGCCAGACTATTCCGCGGACAATCGGGGTTCTACTCTATTATGTTTTTCTATTTAACTGCCAACGGGAATTTAACGAATATATAGTTAGAAACCTATTTAATTCAATTTATGGTTATTTCTCTGAACTTCAATACACTTGCCCAAACAATCTTCTAGTTTATGGACTCCATGCCTGAAGTGAGATTTGAGAACTGCCAGAAGTCGGAGGTTTTTAATATAAGTTTTACTGATTCTCACGATTTTTGGTGTATTTCTGAACAATCACTCACTTCGTTACTCAAATTTGTTCAAGAAGACGTAGTAACATTTTAGAAAACATATCGTTGAACCTAATCTTATCGAACGACATAGCCTATTGAACAACTTTTTAGTTCTTCGATAATTTTTCACATTTTTTTTAAAATAGTAACTCTGCCTGACTGGTTCAACGGTTCTTTTCGAGTAATAACAATATTTTTCATCAATTTCAGAGCTATACAAGTATGCAGCTTGATTCTGCTGAAGCTATGTCTGTAAAAAACAGCATTATGCTGCACATCATGAAATATTTCAATGATGTAGGAAAAAGAAAACTCTTCGCGGTCGCAACGCTTCTTGATCCTCGATTCAAGAAAATATATTTTGAAAGTCCTCTCACGGCGGCCCCCACTATTTCATGGGTTGGTGAGTTAGTCTTTTCTTGCTTTTCCTATTGAGAAAAAATACACAACAGGACAGAAACAAAATATTTTATCGGCAATATTTCTGTTGCTTCACAGGGGAACTTGTCAGAACAGCTGCGGAAGAGTCACCTGAATTCGAAAACGATCTTCGGATATCAGGAGAGCCAGAAACAAACACCACTACCGACGACTTGTGGGCGATTCATGATTCCATGGTAGCTGAAAGCAATCGCGTGCATGGAAATGACAGCGCCGGAGGAATTCCCATTGAACTGAGGCAGTATTTAAATACTACACTCGCTCCGAGGACCTGTGACCCACTTATAGTGTGGAATGAAATACGAGCACAGTATCCAAACGTGCATAAAATTGCTATGCAATTTTTATGTAATTCAGCGACGTCTGTTCCTTCGGAACGTTTGTTCTCGAAAGCAGGGCAGATAATGACTAAGCAAAGAAACCGCTTGTCCGGTTCTAACTTAGACATGATATTATTCCTACAATCGATCGATGAAAATGTTTGGTTTTCGTAAAGGTGCGAGATAGCTGAAAAATTGCGATATTACGTTGCATCGTTTTAGTGTCTACTGCACAGAAAAAGACACCAAAACGATTCAACGTAAAATCGAAATTTTTCACCGCTTTCGCAGCTTTTTGCGGAACTGTGCGATAAATGTATACAGGAAATCCTGTTTTTGAGCAATCCTTTTTTGTACGAGTTCTCGTTCGTACGACCCTTTTTGCGCGATTTTATTATCTGAGCGATTAGATTGTGTGATCTAAGTTCTGATTTGATAATAAAATGGCACAGAAAGGGTCGCACAAACGAGAAATCGAACAAAAAAGTACCGCACAAAAACAGGTTTACCTGTATAGTAAGTATTAAGAAATGTATATAATATGTATAAGAAAATGTATATAATATGTATAAGTGCAGCGACCAATAAAACAGGCGGGTTTTGTATACCCAAAATTATCAATAGGCTCGAGCCTAAATAAATACATCTCCCCGAACGATCTTTATGGCGGGTCGTGTAAATAGTTTCAATAAGAATTTATGATTTTAACGGGAAAGAGATAGGGGAAAATCCAACCAAGGATTTTCCAATATGAATGTAAGGAGGAAGAGAAGGAATGGAGATAGAGCGTTAGAGAGATAAACAGAGAGAAGGTAAGAATGAACAAGCTCCGCCTCTGGAGTTCAGTCGGTAGAAATTAAGATTAGGAATGCTTCGTTAAAAGAAAATGGATCAAATATAGGAGAGTCTGAACTCACAGCTTGGAGTAAAAAGTTGTATTTATTTCCTAAAGAAAGTGCCTTGGACCGCTCGGGCGCTACAAGTGGTGACAGCGGTAAAGCTGCAAAAAGGACATTTCTGACTGGTGAAGTGTGGAGTTTATTTTGTAAAGTGCTAATTTTTTGAAACAATCACAGTGGACAGCCAATTATTTGAGCGAGTAGGAACAATTATTGTGTTCCGCATATGGTAGTGATATACAATTATTCGGAATAAAAAAAAGTTTCCTTATCGGAAAGGTGCGTGTGTTTGCAAGTATTTTTTTTAAAGTTGTCTATATTGGTTACACGAGTGGTCGAAGCAGAAAAGATGATATCCGGAGTATTTTCTATATGTGTTTTCCTCAGCGGAATAGGGTACAACGCAGAAGAAAACCCAAAATTGATAACAAAAAAACTAAATGACGTTCTCGTTTTACAAGGATCATTTAGTATTAAGGTAAAGTTAGAAGTCAATGATTTAAACAATTTGGCCAATTTTGTTAAAAATGGTTTGAATTTATACAAAGATTCTTGCGAAGAATTATCGGCTCAGTTGACGACAGTAAAATGTAATCGTATGAGCCATAATTTGGAAAGAATCATAGAGAAACTTAATTCGAAGCAAAAATTTATAAAGGGATTTTTTCCTCGCAGAACAAACAGAGGAATTGGGAAATATTTGGGTGTCATGGATTCAGAGGATAGATCTAGAGTAGATGAGGATTTCGATCGGTTAAGAAAAAATGAGGAGCATTTAAAAGACAATTTGAACAAACAGACGATGGTAGTAGATTCCATGTACGAGTTACTGAACAATGCTTCCACACAGGTGGATGGAAAACTCAAATGGATACAAAAAAATATTAAAACTACCCAGCTAGATATAGAAAAGGGTCTGAATTTTACCAAAGGAATTAAACAAATGTTAACTATTGAAACGGAATTAATAGAACTGGGCATGTGGATGGAGGAGCTACTGAGCACGATTAAAGAAAGGCAAGAAATTATACTAGACATTCTGATGAAGAACGATCTGAGTGTGAATAAATTAGCAGAGATCATTGAACCCTCGCAATTTTTCATTAAACTCGAAGAACATGAAAGCCTGTTCCATAGAAATATAGGATTTCCAAGGAAACAAAATGGAGCTATATTTGAGGAAATTTATCAATAAAATGAACTACGACTTCGTTTTAACCAATAAATTTGAAATAATCGTTAGGTTGCAAGTTCCTTTAGTATCAAAATATGCTTTTGAAGCATTTTATGGGATGGTATTACCAGGAGTAAAGGATCAAATCATGACACTGATTCATTTCGAAAATAATGTAATGATCACGAACGAAAAATCAAAAATGGGTTTTGTGATGAAGGAAAACGATTTTACAGCCTGTAGAAATCTAGGAAATGTTAAATTATGCGACATTAACGAAGCGCAGGAAAATTTGATAGCTAGTGAGCACTGTCTTACGCAATTATTCTTCAGAAACAACTCAAAAAGATGCGAAACCAGAGTGCTGAAAGTTTCGCACGAAATTTAGCTAAGTACTATGACACATAATGAGTGGATGTATATAGCACCACAACCAATTAAATTAAATATAACCCATGGTTCTAACACCACGGTAGTAATGATTTCTGGATCGGGAACAATCAAATTGAACTCGCATATGAAATTAGCGACTAAAAATGTCGAGATATATTATTTTTACGAAGAATCCGAAAATCAAATAATAATAGCACATGAAATGGAATTAGATTTCATCAATTTCACTATAAATAAACATGAATTCAATAATGTCCCGATACTCAATAACAGTGACGGAATCTTTCAATTTATTAGTAAGAAGAAACTGTTCAACATGGGTATAGATGTCAACGAAGTAAAAAGCCAAAAAACTATATTAGAAAATATTATTTATGCTCCTTTGGAAAAACCATGGTTCACATTTTCTACCATAGCAATTATAGGAGGTGTTTTAGCAATTTTTTTCTGTTGCTTTAGAGGAGAAATTTCATGTTGTGCAAGAAAGTTAGCTCTTAATAATACAACAAGAACAAGAACAAGGACACGCTATGTCAAACAGTCTAATAAACAAAGAAAGAAACTGAATACAAAGAATGAAATAAAAAAATCTAAGGGCAATACTGAGGAACATAATGCAAGTTTAAACAGGAGAAACAAATCCGATAGAGAAATTGTGACGAACCATGAAATTAATGATAATGAAAAAATTGAAATAGAGAGTAATCCCGAAATTGTTAACAAAATTAATAAGAAAAAGGAAATGAAAGTGAGATATTCGAAAATATATAATGGAAGATCGAAGGTATATTAAAGCTCATAGCACTATTTTTCCCTACTTAAGGATGTATGCAAATTTGAAAATATGATAAAAAGAATAATAAAACAAATGAAAAAAATGTAAAATCGGGTTACTTACAGCTAGTTTCTAACAATCAATGCATCCATCAAGACAGCATCCTAAGTAATTTATTACTTTTTATGCAGAACGTCCTTGAATGTACCGAGGAGCTGGAAAACCAGAATAGCTATATTCTGCAAGGGTAGCCACGATTCACAACATATTATAAATATATATATATATATATATATATATATATATATATATATATATATATATATATATATATATATATATATATATATATATATATATATTGGATATAAAAAGACGCCGAAGAATTAGGAAAGAAAAGGTAATTTGATGGGGATTGAAAAAAAATAGTAAGAGGATAAAGAATAAAGTTATACAGGAGTCTGAAAAAAATATAGAACAGAGAATGTGTCTGAAAAAAAAGATCAGAAAGGAATTCAAACGAAGAAGAGCATTATCGTATTATTGTTGTGGTACGTATAGCTAATTTATAACAATTAATGAGTCCGTCAATGCGACGTTTCATAATTTTATTATTAGGGAACGCATATCGTTTTTGAACGTACCGAAGGGCTAGAAAACCAGAATAGCTTGTCTATGTCTGTCAGGGTTACAACGATTCAATGATACCGTAAAAAAATATAAATATATATATGCGTGAAAGATAAATGAATAAAATAAGGATAATGAAATCAAAGAAGAGATAGATAAATGGGAAGATAATAATGAAGTTTTTTTTAAAAAGAAGAAAAATACACGAGAAACGAAATGGGGAAAATAAAATATGAACGAAAATGAAGAAAATAAAGAAGAAAGAATAAAAGAAGATAGAGAGAGAAACAAAGGTAAAACATAAAGAAAAAAAAAGGTACAATTAGAGAAAAGAAAAATATATATCAAAAAAGTTATGATGCATGAGAGGAATATAAAGAAAATAAGTGAGGGTATAAAGGAAAAAAAAATAAAATAATGGTGATACTGAAATCCACATTAAAAAGGATAAACGAATAAATTAACCAAAGCAATTAAATAGAAATAGAAAAATTAGAGCAGCTGAAAGGGTTACAGAAGAAAAATAATATACAGAAAAATGAAGAATGTTGATTATATAAAGAGAAAATTTTATTCAGAAATCAAATGAAATATATATTAATAAGAAAATAAGGGTTTTGAAGAAGATAAGTTACAAGGAAACATAAATGAAGATGAAGAAAATAAAGTTTCGAATGAATTAAAGAAGATATGAAGTATTAAAATGGATAAAACGATTAATATATGAAAAGGATGAATAAATAAACATTAGGGTAGATGAATCAATGGCCCATAAATAAGATGAATTTAAAAAAGAGGAAAGTAAAGGATAGAAAAAAAAATTAAGTAGGATTAATCGAGAAAACAAATTAGTAAAACGAACTTAGAAAAAAAAATTCAAGGCAGCAAGATACAAATGAAAATATTTTGAGAAACATTTGAAAAATTATAATAATAATAATACACACAAGAATATTTTAATTGTTTCAATGAGATGATGAATGAGATGTTTGAATAATTCAAGACAAGGGAGACGTCCCAGTATGAGTGAACGATGCATGAGTGAATTACATTGATACTATATAGGAAGTGAAATATATTAATAATATTCAGGAAAAGGTTATTATCGATTGTGTGTGTGTGTGTGTGTGTGTGTGTGTGTGTGTGTGTATGTGAAGCGTGTAATTTTTTTTTCACTCGTTTTCTCAATCACTTTTTATAAAAGGGTGTACATTGTATAAGGAGCATAAATAAGAAAATACAGAATGAATGGACAAGGGAGGCGCGCCCCGGAATGTGAATGAAAAAAATACGAAACAAGATTAAAATAAGATATTAGGAAAAACATACAATATTTTCCTCCTCTTTTGGTGTAAAATTATTTTGATATACCCATAATAAATAAAGTTCTAAGTATTTTCACAGATCCCACCTAGGACCTACAAAAAGAGGGGGGAGCGACCGCATCCACGGTTTATTTTCAGAACCGGAAAAGAGTGACGCCCCATATCAGCATAGAGGAGAAAGAAGCGATCCCCTATCAACAGAGGAATGGTAAGGTTAAAAAAAAAATTATTAAAAAAATATATTTATATGTATTTTTCAGTTTAATAACTGGATAAAAATAAAAAAATATATATATATAAAGAGAGAAATTATGAAAAAAAACAATGAATTAATGAAAGAGAAGAAAGTAATTGATAAATTGTTAACATTATAAGAGATATATATATGCTGAACACTTTTTGTAAACTTAATTAAATTTTATTGATAATTTGCTTAAAAGTTAGAAATATGAAATAAATAAATAAATTTGAAATATAAAAAAAAACAACAAAACAATTCATACATTGGTGAAACAAAGAAAAAAAATTTAAAAAAAAATATAAAAATTTATAACGTAAGATGGTCAAAGTTGAACGATGGAAATGGATTTTCGACGAGGTGCGAGGCAAGAACAAAACTCAGCAGACCGCTGAAGGGAAGAGGAACGATTCGACATCTCAGCCGGATCGCCACCAGAAGAGGACGACGAGTCATGCGGAAGGTCGATGGTCAATGGTGTTGGGTGCTGTGGGACGACGGAGCGAAAACAACAAGCAGCAATTCGAGAGTCTTGGAAACGTAAATTTTATCGACAATATTATTCTAATGAAAACTGAAGTCAAAGCAGCACAAAACGTGATGGAATTGGATTCCATAATTGGGGTAGTGCCTTTGCACTCTACGATGACGTAGAATATTACAACAATCTGCAATCTGGTTATTTATCGCCGGAAACTGATGATAAAGAGAATAACTAGGATCCAGATAAGGATGAACAGGAGACACATGATACTAAAATAAGGATCAAAGATGAACTGAAGGAGATGACATTTAATGATTGGAGAGCCTACATTGCTATAATTGCAAACACTACAACCGGAGCAGCAAATGAAGCTCTAAAACTAGCAAACAAAAACAAGTTCTTGAAGTTGAATTTCATTCCAACGATGACGTGGTGGAATTATGGACCGTTCTAAAGGTTGTTCAGGAATAGGACCCAGGAACACGCTACGGTGGAGGAAGACGGACGGATGAGACAATGCAACGCGGAAGGAGACAAGCAGTAATCCACACCTAGTACCAGAGACCAAACAATTGACAAGTCACAAGCGGAAGATAAGCAGCCAGTCAACGGATAAACAGAGCGGAAGATGAACAGCCAGTCAACGTATAAACAGTGATAATAATAAGCGTTTATGTGAATGTTTCAAAAAAAAAAAAAATTTATAAAAAAAATATTATATATACAGTTAGGAGAAATCCAAAATGCGCATGAAAAAAAAAATGCAATTGAAAAAGTAGATCAATTTTCAAAATAATAACAATAATAATAATAATAATATGTGAATCTGATATATACACGAAAAACGGTAGATTAGGATAAAGATAAAAAAGCAAACAATATATGGTTTTACACATTTATACATATATAAAAAAGGAGAAATCTATATTTAAAAAAAAAATGAGAACAACAACATATTAGCACGTAAATAAGCCTTACGAACCAATTTTAAGGAAAACTCTTCTAGTTTCCCCTAAAACTTGTTGAGTAGGGGGAGATGCAGCGACCAATAAAACAGGCGGGTTTTGTATACCCAAAATTATCAATAGACTCGAGCCTGAATAAATACATCTCCCCGAACAATCTTTATGGCGGGTCGTGTAAATAGTTTCAATAAGAATTTATGATTTTAACGGGAAAGAGATAGGGGAAAATCCAACCAAGGATTTTCCAATATGAATGTAAGGAGGAAGAGAAGGAATGGAGATAGAGCGTTAGAGAGATAAACAGAGAGAAGATAAGAATGAACAAGCTCCGCCTCTGGAGTTCAGTCGGTAGAAATTAAGATTAGGAATGCTTCGTTAAAAGAAAATGGATCAAATATAGGAGAGTCTGAACTCACAGCTTGGAGTAAAAAGTTGTATTTATTTCCTAAAGAAAGTGCCTTGGACCGCTCGGGCGCTACATAAGAAAATGTATATAATTTGTATAAGAAAATGTATATAATACGTATATATTAAAACCTGTTAAATATGCAAGCAAACCATTTGTCATGACAATTGTCATGCGAAAACAGAATAGAAATTGAGAGAGGTTGGCGTCGACATCATGCCTCATACCGTATGTTTCTATTCTGTTTTCGCATTTACGCATGACAATTGTCATGACAAATTGTTTGCTTGTAAATATGTAATAATAAATTTAGAATTTATTTAGGAATGTATATACGAGAATGTAAATAAATGTAAAATTGAATAATTTTTCATCAACTTTAAAAGATCGTGTTATCGTATTATATAAAATGCATTTTTGATGGATAGGTAAACTTTAATTCATATGTTTCAATAGGAATTCGGATAAATTTGATTGATGCACAATGCTTAGCTTATATTCCATACGCCCCATTACCATTTACCGCAGCACCCTAGCAGCTTAAACGACAAATACAAGTAATTATAACGGTTCGAAATTACAATTACAAGCATTCAAAACGGCAAACAATTTCTGGCAAATAAAAAATAGAATACTAACTAATTATTGCTCTTAGTGTTACGATTAATCGATTAATCGATTATTTGGGGCGATTAATCGTATCGAATAACAAACGGCTGAAAAGTATTCGATTAGTGGATGAACGATTAATTTCAAAAATCGGGGATCACTAGTCGAATTTCATGTTCCAAGAACTGGTTTATTCGGATATGTAAAGAATGAAAGACGTAAAAAATTAAGGTTTAAAATAATAAGCAGAGCAGAGAATAGTAAAAATATTATTTTACTGAAGGTTTTCTCTGATATATTTCCATCACAATAATCTTAGAGATGAACCAGCTTTCGGCTGAAAATCTCTTTAATAAAGAAAGAAAAAAAATCACAATAATCTTCTTTACCTTTTTTACTTATAAACATTATCTTTTCAATGTTATCTACTACATCTTTTACTGCAAACTTGTCCTGCTTTCGGAAAAACTCGCTCATATAAGTTGCCGGAATACATAATATTTTCAAAAAAAAAAAGGTTAGAGCCGCAGAGAGATAGATTTCCTTTCATTCCACCAAAGCAAAGGGTCGCTTATTCGCAGCAAATGTGGTTCCGCTAAATATTTATCTAAAATATTTATGAGGCTCCGAGAAAATATGTAATCCGCCAAAATTCACATACATACAAACAGATAAATAAAACCGCTTAAAAAGCAATATAATATATATATTTCTTCCGCACTGCCGCAGGTCACGGTTCGTCAGAACGAGCGTACGATCCACGGTTCTTTACCAATGAGCCGGCTCCTAAAAGAAACACGGTTCTTCTATGACCGTGGTTAGTTCAAGAGCAGTTCATTTGAGAGCCGCGGCTCATTTTTAAAAGAACCGGGGATTGTACGCTCTTTCTGACGTGTCCACACATGGCTTTGCTCTTTGATGGATTCACAAATAGCTGGTTTCAACGGAACCATTCCATGATACTTTTGAGAACTTCATTCATCATTCTGGTGAGTTCGCTAGAACACGAACCGAAGCGACGGATATAGTATGCTAAACATCATCAGCATACAGCTGAATCGAGCACCACCTGGGAACGGATGTTTAATTCTTTACGTGACAGCAGAAAAGCAGAGGTCCGAGCACCGAGCCTTGAGGAACGCCAGAGGTTGATAAGTCACTTTCGGAAACTTGATTTCCACAAAATACGGTTTGAAATCGCTCATTCAAATACGATTCAATAAAGTTTACAGCGGAAGCAGCAAAGTTGAACTGAGTTTGTAGCTTCGAACATAGTTTTCAATGAGGAATAGTGTCGAAGGCTTTGGAAAAGGTAATAGTTTGTGCCAAATCGTCATATACTCGAACCGCTGCTGTTTGAATGCTTTGCCCTTTTCGGAAACCCGTTTGAAACTCTGATAGGAGATTGTTTGATGTGATGAAGGTTGACATCTGTTGTTCCATAAGATTCTCAAATGACTTGGATAGCGAACATATGACACTGATTGGTATAAGGTTTAACATAGCGTTTAAATGTGGTTTGTTGCGATGGGGCAAAACCTTGGAATGTTTCCAACACGAAGGAAAAGTCGAGGTCTCAATAATACTATTGAAGATAATAGTAATTTGCTGCACGACCAACGGCAGGATTGTTTTGATGAATTTGATTGGAAAGCCATCCAAACCAATTGCTTTGGAATTAATGCTACATCTGGCGTTCACCACTTCCCACTGTTGCACTGGCCGGAATGAGAAGCTGTTTACTGAACAATGTGTTCTGATGATCATCTGACGACGATCTCCTTATTTCACTGTGGTTGTCGTTGTGGATGTAGCTAGATAGGAACACACGGTTAGCTTCATCTGGGTGAAGCTCCCAAATTGTTGACGTTTTGTCTTTACCCACCCCAATACCTTTGAGCCGTTTCCAAAGGACATTTGACATTTGACTTTATACCAATGTCGCACTTGGTCCTTGGGTGTTCTCGGGGCCCTGATCCAGTCTGTGTAAATCAAATCGTCCCAGCATTACCTTACGAATTTCGCTATTAAACCACAAGTTGAATGATTTTTCATTCTTTCTGGTACGAAGCGAGATGCAATCATCGTGAGTTTGGGACCGTGGGTCTACGCGACCGCGATATTCCAGGGGACGGAAAGAATGATGAACGTGGATTGAAATTGAGGTAATCTCGATGCGTGACGTTCCTTCGAGCAGGGCTAACGTCAAAGTCTAGTGAATGAAGATGAGGTCATATTGTGATAGTCCAAGAAAACTAACTGAGGATAAATCGCAATACTTTGTCGAATTTGTGATAAACAGATCCAGCTGTGACGAACATTCTCTATGAAAAAACGTTGGTTCTTCACCCATGGAGCACAAGGCAAACCTTACAAGAATGGATTCGAACTGCATTCTCTTTCTACTAGGCTTCGACATATCAGTGTTCAAATTTCCAATTAGCAGAACGTTATTGTAGCGAGTGGCGAAATCTGACAGTTTCTCTTCAAGGAAATGTGAGCAGTTGTTCTCTGGGGGATTGTAGATAACCATAATCAAGATTTTTTCAACTCCTAGACGCAACTTCAACGCCAGACACTCAGTTATATCCACAGATTATTTCCATAATATAGCACGATTCCACACCCACGGCGATAGCATCGATCGTTTCGAACAACATTAAATCCTGGGATGGAGATACTACGAGGGCTGTTCTTTTTCGAAAGCCAGGATTCCGTGAAGCCAGCTACTGATACCTTTGAACCGCTTAGGATGTCCTTATTTTCATCCAATTTAGCTGATTTTCTCGCGCATAAACTTTGGACGTTTCCATGACATACAATCAACTTGCCAGGGAGGAGAGCGGCATTCAACACTGCACCAAGCATATTCGTTGAGGTGCGGTTTTGTAACTGAGGCATCATACGAAAAAAGGGAAACAGTTTTTAGGGGGCTGCAAATTAACTTCTACAGTATACATTTTGTTTGTTTTATATCAAATTTTATCACTTATCTAAAAAAATTGTCCATCTGAGTGTATGGCGACGCTTTACCATGGCTATGTATTTACTGATGAAGCTATCTATTGACATACAGCGGGAACTCAGTTGCGCGCTTAATATTATCCCTTTAACGTTGATAAATTGTCAGGATTTCAGTTGTTAAGCACAGCGATGAGTTTTGTGGCAGTCAGTCATTGTAAAGTTTTCGTATTGTACTCTGTGGTCTCTGGCTTCATGATACAGTAAACATTCACTAACTGGGCGAAGTAGGAAGACCAGTTATCGACATTCACGTTTTAACTGGTCCGGCATGTTAAACGTCAATAAAAATCGAGGGGAATTTAAATAAATTGTTTGATTGAATTAAATAAACAAAAGGATTTTAATGGAAGTTTCGCATTGAGTGCGACAACATGTATTAAATATAAGTTGAGGAAATTATTTTTCTGTAATTGAATCAATGTTTTCGTCATTCGAAAATAATGTCAATTTTCATAACATTCGCCCAGTTAAAAAACCAACCAGCTAAACCAGGACCAGTTAGCAAACGATTACTGTACTATAGTCTCAAAAATTGTTGCCAATTGAAAAAGAAAAACAATCCGAACTCACCTTCAAATAACAGCTAATTTCAGGAATAAGAATCACCCACAATACTTACATTCGTTAACTCGGTAACACAAGTTGCACTTCCATTTTTTACTGTCGACGAAAAACACGAATGGGTTGATGTAGGTTCGGCATACCCGGCAGCGAACAATCGTGTTAAAGGAGATCACCGGCAGATTCTGTGGAACAGAAAGATCAGATTAGCTTGCAGTACCACACAATATGAATAAAAAAAACTCACATTCAAATCTCTAAATGGGTGTATCAACACCCCAAGCGGAAGTCTGGACTTCTGTAGCAACTGATTCGTTTCGGGGATTTTAGTAAGTGTACACCGGAAAATACTGGAACAAAAAATAATATGCTATTGACGATTCCTATATTGCGTTCTAAAAAAACACCTACTCTGGATTGCAGTTAGTTGCCTCATGGAATGGTTGGTTCAAATGGATCGTGGGCGGTCGTACTTTTTCCGTTGGAAGAATGTGTCTATTTTGAAGTAGATCCACAGTGTTATTACCCCAAAGCTTGTTGAAACCGCTTCTCAATACACTGTACTGGGGATCCGGATGCTGTTGCTGAAGGTTGGCACTTGGAGGATGCTGCTGTTGTGGATGTTGGTGATGATTCTGTTGTTGATGACTTTGCTGATAAAGGGGCTGATACTGCTGAGCCTGGTACGGGGCCTGTTGATTTGGGTTGTAGCCGGGGGCTTGGTAGGTTGGTGCTGGAGGCATTGTTTGTGCGGGATAGAGAGGCCTCTTATTTAACGCTGGTGTTGCAGACATTACGGGAGTTACCGCGAAGGCTGTAGTCGAACCAGCAACCGATTGAGCAGAAATGTTGGGATAAGAAACACTCTGCTGTTGGGACTGCGATGGTACTGAGTTATTGGGTAGGTGATTGCCATTCAGAGGTTGACCATATTGGTTACTGTGCAAAGGTGGCTGACCATATGCACTTGTAGGTGGCATACTGAACGTTTGTTGAACGTTAGATTGATTCGTGGGGGGCAGTTGAGTTGTTTGCGATTGATAACCGCCATATGGCACCGGATTCTGTGGAATTCCGGCTCCATTAATCTGTTGCTGTGCCGAAGGGGGTCGGTTAACGTTCAATTGTTGCATACTTGTTGTCAAATTACTAACGGGACCATTCAACGACGGCTGACTCAAATTAGGCGTGGACGAATTTAGTGGAGTAGATAGGCCGGATGCAGTCTTAGGAGGCGTGTTAACAAAATTAGTATTGTTACCACCTGTCCCGTTATTGTTGACGCTTAAACTGTTGCTACTTACTACAGGCATGCCGAGTTGCTGACTTTGACTAGAAGGCGCTGGATAGATGTTAGATCGACTGCTTACTGATGGTGGCATCTGTGACGCTAGTATCGAATTATTAACGGGTAAAGGCGACGACGTTCTTGAAGAGACAGCACTATTACCGTTATAAATCAAGTTTGTAATCCGATTATGCGGCTGCTGCTGTGGCAAATTAGTGTTAACCTGCGGGTTCTGTACCATTGAAGGTCCATTCTGTAAAGGAGGTGCCGTATGCACTCCATGTGGCTGCGAGACACTTGTCGCCATCGCCGCTGCTGCCGCATTTGGGGGACCGTTGTTGATGGCATTCTTCACTGGATACTGTTGCTGGGGCAGCATAACTTGTTGCTGTTGCGATGACGGCGGATAACTTTGATATTGCTGTGTCTGCTGCTGTAGGCCATTGGCAGACGAAGGGTGGCCATTCGGCATTCCATAATATTGAGACGGATTCGGCATCATCTGTCAGTTATTTTCTCGTACCTGAAAGAAAAATGACATTACGTTAGCATTTACTCAAAAATAGAGAGACACACTTATATCAACAGATAGTTTAATTTAAGAAGTACCGAATTGTATATAAAACATACACTTTCATGCAAATCAATCATTGTTATTTGAAAATTCGTTCCAATGAATTCAGTTTCGAACCTTACATCGCGGTAAATTCCGATTGCCCTTCTTATAACGAACACTGCCCGAAATAACTTCCATATCGTATCTCCCTCGCTGAACGGTTTCAAGGTTTACGACAAAACCAAATGGCATGCGGGCCACTCTTATCACGTGTCCACCACTGCCGTATGACGGAAAAGACAAACATCGTGGAACAAAACAAAAGAATAAAAAATAATCTTAAACAAACTTAAAGCATTCAATTTTTTTGCGCTTGTTTCGTACTCCGTACTCCGTATGGGATTACTTTGGACACTTTAGCTTTTCAATGTTTTCGGATTTATTTAACCCTTTGCTGTCGTATTAAATTTTTATATGAGTACTGGTCGTAATTAATTTCCCTCAAAAGAGCATGTATATCCACATGTATCATGTAAGATCATGAAAGGTAAGTAAAATTTGTTTTTTTTTATCATAAACTTTAGATATGCTTGATACCGCTAGGATACCGATTACTATATATTTAATAGCCAATAGGATAACCTATGAAGAAATATTATTTCTGAATATTTTTTTTCACGTTTTTCGTAAATTTGGCTTCTAAAATACGAAAAAAATTGATGTATTTTCAATCGCGACTTTAGTAATTTGTATAAACTACTAGCAGATCCGGCGAACTGAGTCCCGTTCGACTTTCGAAGAAAGATCCATCCCGCTATATTGATCTACGGAAAGAGACGAATACAACAAAATAAGGACGATTTGTAGATCGATCAAATCGGACCATTCATTCTTCGAGTTTTGCGTCCACCAACACATTTGGCCTTCCATTTATATTTATATAGATATGTATATAATAATCTAAATAATTAAACCGTCGTTCGTTTTTGAAATAAAGCCAATTCATTTACGTTGTTAAATGACAGATGGCGCTACGTTCGCTTCATCGAACTTGCACAAATAACCTCAATTCATCTAAAGTCAGGCGCGCATTCAAAATCTCATTCATTGCATTATTGAATTTCTTCAAATCACACGTGCGCGGATTACAAAATGAAAATCACGATATTATCATCAATCCTGATAAAACACCAGCTGAAAAGCACGTGTGTATATCCAATGTAAATGTTGCTGAAAACATTGCTGGGGAAAAAATAAAATAGTGGTCGATGGGCAATGTTTCAATGATCCCTAATGCGTAATATATCGCACCCAGTTCAGCGACATACACGGAACAAGGATCTTTGAGTTTGAAAGAGGCACTGGAATTTTCATTGAAGATGCCGAAGCCAGTGGACCCGTTAGTAAAGAACATTTTATCAGATCCAACTTTCCCATATTCTGCCGAAAATATCGGCGGAATAGAATCGGAGCGTAGGTGATCTGGGATTCCATGGATTTTTTGTCGCATGGACAGATCAAAAATGACAGAGGAATTGCAGAAGTAAGGCAAGCAAACTTGGTTGGAGATGCCTGGTGAAGGGTGCACGTCGTGGGTAAGGTACTCATGGTATAAAGACATAAAACTTGACTGAGGAGTCAGTTGGAGTAGATTTTCGAAGTTATCAATCACCAATGGATTCATGATCTTGCAACGGATGAGAAATCTGTAGGATAATTCTGTGAACCGAAGAGTAAGCGGGGGTACTCCTGCCAAAACTTCGAGACTCATCGTATGTGTCGAATGCAAACACCCCATGGCTATACGCAAGCAACGATATTGTATTCTCTCCAGCCTGAGAATATGAATCCTGGCAGCTGATCGGAAGCAAAAACTGCCATATTCTAACACTGATAATATCGTTGTTTTGTACAACTGAATGAGGTCTCCTGGATGGGCACCCCACCATGTTCCGGTAATTGTTTGGAGAAAATTGATTCTTTGCTGGCATTTCTGTTTCAAATACGCAATGTGTCTCCCCCAGGTACACTTAGAATCAAAATATACACCCAGGTAATTGAAAAACATAGAGTGTTGGATCGTTTTGCCGGATAGGTGAAGCTGGAATTGGGCGGGTTCGTGCTTCCTAGAAAATACGACCATTTCAGTTTTCTCCGTAGAGAATTCGATACCCAGCTTGAGGGCCCACGTGAACAGATTGTTCAGGGTATCTTGCAACGACTTTTGCAGAACGACGGGATTAGTACCCGTGATGGAAATAACTCCATCGTCTGCAAGTTGTCTCAGCGTGCAGTCTCTAGTTAGACAATCATCCATATCATTGACGTAAAAACTGTACAAGAGAGGGCTTAGGCAGGAGCCTTGTGGTAGGCCCATAAAACTGTAACGAGAAGATTTCGAGCTGCCATGAGAGAAAATCATGTGCTTTTCTGACAGTAAATTGTACAGGAAATTGTTGAGAATTGGTGAAAGTCCACGATTATGAAGCTTCTCTGAGAGAATTTCCATGGAAACCGAATCAAATGCCCCTTTGATATCGAGAAAAACGGAAGCCATTTGTTGAAGCCACTTGTTGAACAAGTTCAGCAAACGCTGTTTTGCCAAGTCGGGAAGATTCTTCAACAAGTTGAATTTAATCTTGTCCGACCCCGGAGTTGGATTGTTACATGAGAGAAGGGCAATTGAGAATTCCACCATCGAAAAATTCTCATAATCGCTTTGAAGTGGAATGTCGCGTACGACGTTTTGTGCAGGAACGGTGTCGGGGCAAACCTTCCTTGCAAAGTTAAAAATCCAACGGTCAGAGTATCCCTCACTTTCGTTTGTATGGTTCCAGCCACGCATTTTCCTAGCCGTATTCCAAAGAGTGCTCATAGCGGTCTCCCTTGACAAACCATTGACGAACTTCCGCCAATATCCACGCTTTTTTGCTTTAATCAAACCTTTTAGTTTGGCTTCTAGAGCTTGGTACTTTAGAAACCATTCCACTAATCCAGTTTTCCTGAATTTTTTGAAAGCGGATTATTTTTCAAGGTAGACCTTTGAACATTCCTAGTCCCACCAAAGTGATGGAGGACAATGTCGGAAAGTGGTAGCCGGTACACGTTTCTTTTGAGCTTGAAGTGCGCTTTCGTAAATCAAACTCGATATAAAGTTATACTCTTCGAGTGGAGGAAGTTCATGCATTGAAACAATTGCTTCAGATATTATTTCCGCAAATGTTCTCCAGTCAATATTCTTCGTGAGGTCATACGAATTATTGACTGACTCACGAGAGCTTGATTCATTAGCGATCGATAAAATTATTGGTAGGTGATCACTACCGTGGGGATCTTGGATTACCTTCCACATGCAATCCAGGGATAACGAAGAAGAGCATAGAGATATGTCTAGCATGCTTGCCCGTGCAGGAGGATTGGCTATTCTGGTTGCTTCCCCAGTATTCAAAACTGTCAATTTGAAGTTGTCGCACAGATCATAAATCAAAGTGGCACGGTTGTCATCGTAGAGTGATCCCCATGCTGTTCCATGGGAATTGAAATCACCTAAGATTAACCGCGGCTCCGGCATTGCCTCGATAGTATCAAAGAACTGATGGTGGCCTACCGTAGTTCTGGGAGGGATATATATCGAAGCAATGCAGAGGTCTTTGCCATTGATTTGTGTCTGGCAAGCAACAACTTCAATGCCTGTAATCGATGGGAGAGTGACTCTATAGAAGGAGTGACATTTTTTAATCTCCAATAGTACGCCACCAAACGAGTCATTTCGATCGAGGCGAATAATGTTGAAATCGTGGAAATTCAGCTCGTCGGCTGAAGAAAGCCATGTTTCACAGAGGGAAAATACATCACAGTTAGCGTTATGAACTAAAAATTTAAATTGGTCTAGTATAGGGATGATGCTTCTGCAATTCCACTGTATTACAGTGGTCAATTCCTTGACCTCTTGCACTGAATCAGGCATCGAGGGAAATGAACGCTGCTAAAAAGGCACATTTTTCTTTCAAGAATGTTCTCACTACCGGAAGCAAACATAATACTATGCTTTTAAGAGAGTCATTAATATTCAAAGCATTCAAAATGTTGTCCACCAGGTCAAAAAGCGCAAACAAGCCAGGTTGTGACTGTTGCTTTGACCGCGAAAAAGGAACAGAAGTATTGGGTGTTGTTCCGGAACGTGATGAGGACCCCTGGTTAGTAGAAGAACCGTGTAAACTAGGAGGTACTTGCTTCGGTCTATTTTCAGCACGTTCGGTTCGAAGTTTCAATCCAACTTGGGAAATTTCGGACTTCTTACTGGGGAGTGATGGAAAAGTAGTAATTTTCCTTTTCCTGATGGCACCCTGCGATGTACCAGAACTTCCCGCGTTGGGAGCGTCAGCGACAGGCTCGTCGTTCTGCAGGAGGGAGTAAGGATTGTCCTGCGTCGTTGGCACGGAATTCTTAAGCATTTCTGCATAAGTCCGTTTTGAAAATTCCTTTAAGGAACGCTTGATTTTTTCCCCTCTTTGTATGTACACCGGGCATTGAGAAAGATCATGGGGGGCCCCGTCGCAATGAAGACACTTGCGCTCTTTTGCGCAAGAAGTCCCATCATGACTCTCTCCACAATCTGCGCAACGCTTTTTGTTGCAACAGTAGACGGCCGTGTGACCAAGTTGCTTGCAGTTGTTGCAACTTATTACCCGGGGTACAAACAATCGAACAGGTAAACGAAGCGCATCTATCTGTTTGTCGCTTTATAATGGAGGACACTTCACTTTTCACTTCCTATTTGATACCCGGATCGATAACATATGAGGACACGACTTCAAATCCCACCTAAATGACCAACTACAGTCACGCCATTCGCCTGCAGGAACACCGTGACTTGAGTCATCTAACGTCATTCGCCGCGCGGACTAAAGGGGTTCATGATGAGATAAGAATGGTATTGTTAATCATGTTGGGTAACTTACGTTCGAAGAGCTACATGCAACGATTCGCTGATGCTAACCTTGATGTGAAAAAAATTGAAGTCTTTCTGAACTCGTGAAACAGGTTTCAAAGCTATTTGATTTCAGCGATCCGATTTTTGATAAACCCTATGAACCCTTCGTCAGGCTATCAAAACTTAATGTTCTGATGCGCCAATTTCCTCAATTCGTTGAAGCAGGTAATAGACAAGGCTTGGATAACAAATTCAGACTACAACTAAACAAAGTACGGAAATCGGTTGGCACCCACAATCATAGACTCTCTTTTGGTAGTGAAGAACCTTATATCGGCTCAAAAAGGAGCATCAAGGATGAAATTAACGAAAAATTTGAAGACAGACTTCAATAAAACCCTGTTTAAACATCATACAATTCAGAGGATTATGAAAAAAACCTTTCTATGATTTATTTTGTTGTATTGATAAAACTTTAACAATCCATAAATAAGAAAAATATGGTCAAAATGAAAATAAACCTTTATTTTATTTTTTACCTTAATATTTTCAAAACAGATCTTATGGCCTAAAATACAGATATACAGATTTTTTCAATAAATTTTACAGAATTAAATGTGGTAACTCTGTTACAACGAAATATATTCAAGGTGGTCTCATAGAAATAGGATAGAGTATATGTGTGTCAAATGCGAAAAAGACCGCCGGGAGCGCAATGAATACTCAGTGCAATGCGTGCATTGAAATGAAGAAACAAATTGGGACATATGACCACTTCGTGTATTGTTCGTAAGCAAGGGCGTAATGGCAAGGAAGAATCACTGCTTCTACATCCAAAGTTAATTTTTAGCACATGTTCTTGCATCTCGATTTATTACATTAAATGAGCTGAAAGATAACATAAAATATTCTACTCCCCAATACATGTATGTCATTTGTATAACAGATATCCTAGAGCCAATATGAGGAAGCGAAACAGGAGACACATTTAAATGAAAGCATATGAAAGCTTTTCGTATAGTTTGCCAAATACACGGCCCAGACAGAGAAAGATATATTCTCGTTCTCGTTCATCGCATAAGAAAATATTATCACGCTCCTTTATAATAGCGCTGGCGCTATATGGATAGCGTGGTCGTGTAAAGTAACTTTGCATTCCAGCGCCGGCCTTGGTTCGATCCCCATTGACGTCATATGGACTTTTTTTTTGCACAATCCCAAATGAAAAGAGAAAAGAAAACAGAAAAAGATGTCTGCTCGCAAACATACAAGCCATTTTTAACCTTTTAAAATAGCACATTATTTGCGCATTTGACTCTCATGTACAGGAAATGGCATTTTTTCTGCCAAGGATGACATGTTTTCTGCCAACGCTAGTTTGGGTGTAGGACCAGTCTTGTTAATGGTTACCATCGTATCACATCTATTATGGAGACGTATGTGCTGTGTCATTATTGAATATCATAACATGAACAGTCAAGGACCGTTGACCTAAAAATGTCATATGACATTTCGGTTTTTTTTTTCGTCTTATTCATTAGCTGTTCATCGTCCCGTAATTAAACAACAGTGTTCACGGGAAACGCTCACCGCTTGAAACGTTCATTCAACACATTCGCACTTGATAGGGGATAGTTTGTCGGTTGCTTTGATCTAAACAATCCGTCTAAATATCATCCATCGTGTATGGATGAGTGAGTGAGAAGGTAGATGTATGTGAGCAGCTACGCTTAAATGCAGAATAAAGAGAGAAGAAGAATGCATTCCACTGCAGTTTTAATGTTAAATGACATTAAAACTACAGTCAAAGTAGCCGGAATTAAAGAATGGTTATGAGCACGAATGGTAGAATGGAAATAGCATATTTTCACCGCTCTTCTGGGTACGTTCGACAGAAAGAGAGAATATATAAACGTTCAATTGATTGTCGTGTTTGCGGCTGTGCGTTTATTTCAGAGGTGATTGTTGGAACCGAGCAATGCTTTCTTGGTCACATTCGCAATACATATTGAGCTGTGACTCTCGCGCAAGAGCAGTATGTGATGGTTGAGAGAAATGTCGACTGTGTAGGACTGCTTCTAGAACTGCTTCTACAAAGCCATGGGTTATTGACTTATTCTTTTCAGGCTCACCGAAACTTTCTAATAACGAATGATTTATGAAATTTCTTTGTATTCATGAACAATATCCGAAATAATAAACAACTAAATTAAATAAAACGAATGCGTAGTCCTACGCCCTAGTATCTATCCCGTAGATTTTTTTTGGGTTTAATTAACAAATTTGTGTCACATTTGGTATATTTTGATATTTACTAAATGACACATGAATAGTTTTCTATACTGATTGAAACTGTACATTCCCCTTTATTCTGCGCGGCGAGTGACGTGAGATTGCAAAGTTTACTACTTTATTCTGGAAACCACTTTACTTTTTAGCTACTATTTGACGCTCGAGTCGATAACAAATGAGGACACGACTTCAAATCTCACCTTGTGACGAACTATAGTCACGCCATTCGCCTACGGGAATGCAGTCACTTGAGCCATCTTACGTCATTCGCCGCGTAGAATAAGGGTGGTTGTAAGCACACCTGATGCTAAATTAAATAATCTTCTTGAAAAGCCAGAACATGCCATGCCATTATACCAGAGTAGAGTCTCCTGGGGGTGTGATTCATCATTCGTAAGAAATCTGTAGGAAACGACTAAATGAAAAATGCTTCACCCCGAACTTTTAAACAAAACGTAGCCTCGATAAAGAGCGTAAACTTCCATCAATTCATATTAAATTTCTATCCATGCCAGCAATGTTTGCTTCCCCAAGATAAATATTACCACGCATTTTTCATTCCATCGTATACATCTCCGCATCTGCGGCCATATGAACCGAAAGCATAAATGGGAATACCTGTTACATACTCAGTGATCAATTTCTCTGTACTTTCTTTAGTAAGACCGTTCCTTAATGAAGGAAAGAAACATGAAAAATCATCTATGAAAAAACAAAACAACAACTAATTTCTGTTTTATTAACAAAAATGAAAAAAAATCAGCAAAAATGTTTTAAGCACGCACTTTGAGCTGCTCGTTCCGCATGAACGCCAACTGGTTGTGAAGGGCTCGTATTTGATTTTGGGCATCCTCGAAACTGGCCGCTAACACTCCTATCTGACTTTGCATCTCCCGTAGAGCTTCATCGCGGTTGCTTATGGTTACAGCAGCCGCCGCACGACATTGTGCCAACTCCATCTCCAATGTCTGACGCTGTGTTTGGGCTGTCCTTCGATCCTCCAGAGCTCTTTCATTCATCCTACCAATGATCTTGGACGTTTCAGTTCGCACCTCTTCCAGTTCCTTCTGTCCGGCTGTGAGCTGTTCTTTCAATTTCTCCCGTTTGGATTCTTCATCGCGCATCGTTTCGGTTAGCTGTTCCACCTCCACTTTCAGCAGATTATTAGCTTTCTCCAGTTCAATATTTTGAGCCGTGTGGGCATTGTGTAAACGATTTTCCAGTGATTTTATCTGCTTAGCTGCCCTTTTCAGCTTTTCTAGAAGCTTTTCGTTGGACCCTCGCAAATCTCTGACCTTTTGTTCTTCGGCCTCCAAAAGTCGTGGAAACGGCGTCAATTGGCGTAATTTATCTTGGAATTTGGTTTTTATTCGCTGTATTTCCATATTTATTTGTTCTTCTATTCTACGATTCGTCACATTCATCTTTTCCATTCGAAGATTTTGTTCCTCAACTGTTTGCTGAGCCGCTAAATATTTATTCCTGTACTCATCCAACTGCTCCGCCTGTTCTTTGATGAGTATTTTGAACTCCTCCTGCTCATCGAGCAGCTCCGAGCATCTGTTTTTCAAGAGCTGTAATTCCGTCTTCTCTGGAGTTTCATTCTCACACGAGCAAGATTTTGCTAGTCGATCGGTAAGATTTTTGCATTCCTCGGACTTTTTTGTATATTCCTTCAGAAGGGTGTTGTACTGGTCATCCTCACCCTTCGAGGTTCCAAGCGATCGTCTCATCCCTTCGCTAGCTCTAGAGCTCTTAGCTTGCGACGCATACTGAGTGCAATCTACAGGATTTTGAATTTCACCTGTCAAATTCGGACCCAGTTCCAATCGAATAACGTTCAAAGCTGCCCCCATTTGATTGAGATTCCGTTCGAGAGCATCCGTGTTGTCCTTGTAGAACTGCAACCTGCTCAACATATCAGCTTCACAAAATTTAGTCTGCCTAGGGTTTCTTTCCAAGATAGCTTCATTATCACGTCGCACCTTCATCACGTCAGCAGACCTTCAATCCGGCTCTGCAGAATCCCTATTATGCGGTCGCGATTCATCAGCTCCTTTTGTAGCGTTTTGTGCACATCGCCTTGACTCACATCCTGGACTTCGCCCACCATTACCGTTGAACTGAGCGATGATAGGGTGGAATCAATCGAAGTCATCCGGTCGGGCCGGGCAACATTCCCCAAAATCCAAGGATTGCGACATATATCATCGAGAGGGTCACTACAGATGCGAATCCTCTCCCAAGCGAGGTCCTTATCCTTCTTCTGCTCGTCAATGATGCATTGCAAGAGTTTCTTCAAGCAATCATTCTCCTTGACGAGTCTATTTCTCAGGAATGCCAGCTGTTCCTGGTCCGAGATGGATTTGGGCTTCAACGATTCGAACTCCCGTATTTTCTTCTTCAAGTCAACGATGAAGTTGTTCTGCTTTGACAATTGTTGTTTCATCTTCAGGATCCGTCGGTTGCCTAGCTTGGTCTGCGGCTGTTTCGACTCAACTAGGACTTCTACAGGCGAATCACCCTTTTTTCGTCCTTCTCCAACTTCTACAACTTCTTCAACCTTCCTAGGTTGCGACGCTGTGGATTTCTCCGGAACAGTTTTGATGAAATTGTCCATGAAATCGAAAACGTTTTCCTGGGCCGACAAAGTGCAAGAAATTTTTGAACTCATGTTTCAGGGAATTTACTGGTAAAATACTTGTGGTGCGATCGAACAAATAAAATTGAATGACGTCTTGTACTGAGAGAGAAAAATTATAAAGCCTGCTACAATCTCTCTGTTTTCGGCAATAAAATCTAAGGCGCAGAATAAATTTGAATACCGTCGTAGGGGTTGAGAATGGCTCAAAAATCAATGTAGAGTAAATGATCTTGGTTTGTCTGATTTGGGGTGTTTTTACGCAACTAGTAAATGCAAATTAATTTTTCTTCATGAAAATCACAGATAATCGATACGAGTTTGAGTTTGTTGAAAAGCCCCAAGTCTCTAGTTGCTAATACTACCATAAGGCCTTGTTCTCACTGCAGCGAGGCGTCAGCGTGGCTTGAGCGGGGCGTGTGACGCTTACGATTAATCGTGTGTGTTCTTACCGATGTGTTCACACCAGAATGACGTGCCGTGAGCGTGGTTTTGGCGTGTGGCTGGCGTGCAACCGAAAACACTTCACGCCGGCAATATTGGCACGGTGCAATGTGAGTGAATTAAAATATCGTGGCGAGAAGAGAACACGCTCCGCTCACGCCACGTTGACGCCCCGCTGCAGTGAGAACAAGGCCTAAGGCGTTGAAATTATTAAATTTTTTATGTTTTTAACGATTTTCCTCAAAGAGGAATTATGATCATGGTTTGACCACCTCTGATCATAGTTTGCTCAGAAAATGATCATGGTTTGTCCGGCTTTAACAATCACCATTTTTGAATGAAAACATTCGAATTCTCAACTAGATGTTGTATTTATCATTGCTTGAGTTTACTGTCATCATATTGATCCATTCATAATTCAGGCTTTCCTCAGAATATTGCATTTTCTTGGGTATTTTAAAAGTGTTCTCCTCAACACACTCAACATAGCCTCTTATTTTTCCTATGCGCGATAGACACAATAAACAAACTGCAGCGCGCCAAGCGGTTGCCATAGAAATCATGTGGACAAAACAACATTATTGAATTGGGCAACTCAGGATCAGAATTGAGTTCATCAAAATGCATTAACTTAATGGTTTAGCTATGTAAAACTGATAAAAAGAATGATGTTGACAATATTTGTAAGTGTTATAATCTAGAAAAGGTCTGAATAAGTGCGAAGTAATCATCTGGTGATCGATTAACCCTTTGCGGTCGTATTAAATTTGGGAATGGGTGTCGTACCGGTCGGTATTATTTTTTTCTATAAAAAGCAGTGTTACATGCAAGATTATGAAAAATAAACATTTTTTTTAATTTTTCTTTTGAACTATATATTGAACCATATATATGTATTAACTTAGCAATATGTTCAAATGTAATGTTTTTATATAAAAATTATATTTTATAATTCGTCTTCGTGTGAAATCTTTCGAAACAGTGTCCAAGAGTAAACAAAGATTTTTTAGCATGAGATTATTCAGATGACATAAGACACTAATGCAAACTGCTCTTTCTGCTCTTCAACAACAACTACTTCAACATAATTGAAAGTTACTCAAATAATGATTTCTTTATATCCGAAATGATCAGAACTTTTCACTTAAGATAAACAAAGATTTTGTCGCTTGAGACACTTATGCGATTATTCAAATAACATGAGACATTTGTGCAAACAGCAGTTCTAATACTTATGAATAATCTTTTCCTTCTCACCAAAGTGCTTAATTCTGCTGTTATGATTTTTGCCCCACATTCCTATGCATTCAACTAGTGTAGGTGACTACTTTGTTTGATACTGAGTACCGTTATCTATTAATCATAGGAACACCGTATTGATTCGTGAACAGGATCACTAGACTTCGTTTAGGAAAAGCATAAACTGATACTTGGTTGAGCAAAATATAAGATTAGCATGGTTTCTTGCTGTGGTGACAAATGAAACACAAATTTCTGCATTAATCGAGAATTAATCAAGAAAACGAAACCAAATTTGGCATGTGGAGGTTTTAGGGTGCGATAAATGTTTTTACGGTGGTTAGATACTCCTCCCTCTTCTCTAAGGGGGAGCTGCGAGATAAATGAAACACAAATTTCTGAATTACTCGAAAATTAATCAAGCAAACGAAACCAAATTTGGCATGTGGGGGTTTTAGGATGCAATAAATATTTCTATGGTGGTTAAACACTCCTCCCGCTCTCTAAGAGTGGGCTGTCATATAAATGAAACACAAATTTCTGCATAACTCAAAATCTAATCAAGCACAATTTGGGATGTGAGGGTTTTTGGGTATGAGAAATGTTCCTATAATGGTATGACACCCCTCCCTCCTCTGGAATAGAGAGGGGGGTCCCATAAAAATATTACACATATTTCAACCAAAAATATCCCAGCCAAACATGACAATTGAAAAACTCTGGAGGAAAAAGGGAAAATTCGGAAAATTAAATTCCGTATGTTCTACAATTACATAGTGACAAGTGCTGTTAGTCCATTTGATGTTTGCGCTAGCGAAATTGATCTTTGTTCGAAACTCGAAATGGATTTTAATGTGATGAAATGCACTCCTATATCTTCTTTTATCTATACCAATAAAAAAGTATCGCCAGATGTGTTGATAATAGCAGAACTCGAGGAAGGAATTGTCTGATTTAGGGCTGTTTTTATTCTATCATATTTTCTGTATAAAACATTTATTCCATGTAACGGAGAAACGTGTTAATTACAAGTGGTTGAAAAATCTTGAACGAGAATTGTGTCTAAAAATAATCTGATATTATAAAGATGAGTTTTGTTAGAAATGCTAGGTATTTTATAGTAAAAAGTAAATTCAACGGAGACGAATAGAAGATCAATCAATGAACAGTTCTGCGATTGGACCCATGAACTTGCTCATAGTAAGAAAACGTGAATGTTTGAAGGTATTGATAACAAAAAACAAATTTTGGGCGAGACGAAGTTTGCCGGGTCAGCTAGTATACTATAAAACTACTGTAAATCATGAAAAAGATAATTTTATTTATTTGCTTTGAAACATTCGAATACATGATTTGACAAAGGTGTGCTGAATTAGTGCATTCAAAAAAGTGGACAAACCATGATCATATTTTCGACTGGACAAACCAAAATCATTTACCTTATTCAAATTGTTCGTTGCATAACTATCGTGAATTAGAATAGTAATTACTTCTGACTATGTAGATACGTTCTCAAATAATGAAAATCAGAGAATTTCAGAGAATAAATTATTGGTATTAGTTTTTCACTGAACTACAATAAAATGACAATGAGTTAAAGTAACGAATATTGTTTTGCTTTAAGAGTAATGTTCAAGAATTTATTTTTCAATAAGATATAAGATAATTTGACAACATGTGAGTGCTTGATTGATTACTTGAGTTACGAAAATAGTGTCAATCCAGCTATCCAAAGTCAATCCAAAGTAACGAATATTGTTTTGCTTTAAGAGTAATGTTCAAGAATTTGTTTTTCAATAAGATATAAGATAATTTGACAACATGTGAGTGCTTGATTGATTACTTGAGTTACGAAAATAGTGTCAATCCACCTAGTGCGTTGGAAATTTAGATATATGTTAATTTTCCTTTTTCCTGTCATCGTCGAATTTTTCTACCGTCATGCTGGTTCCTGGACGGATATCAAACTTCTTTAGTCGCTTTACACTACATACATACAAGGTACTTTATGCTTGCTGTGTGGGGTAACATGGTTTCTGTGGGATGATTTGGTCATACAGGCAGCGGTATTGAGTGGAGCTTTTGCACCCTGGGCGGAAGTGTCTGGTTGCATCCCCTTCTTCTTCGCTATCTGTATCTGGTATATGCCGAATGGTGAAGTATTTGTTGATGTAGGAGTGTTTCTGCACCTCTAAAATCGTGTACCCGGGGGCAGTCCGCAATCCCGCACCCTCCAGTCGACGCCACTGCATACAGGTTTAAGGGTCGATCCCGGTCTGGAAGACCGAAAAAAATCTTATTTACCATACGTGAGCCAATTTCTCCCGGTGAAAGATTATGTATCACATTGAGGTAAGTTCTGTCTATGATCTGTTTATGTAACTTTTCTACTAAGGCTAATGCTGTTCGTGAGAAATTCACTGACTATTTCCTTGGGGCAGGTTCAGTAAAGAGGCAATGGAGGAAGATACCAGTGACTAAAGGGCGAACACGAAATTATTGCGACACCGAAAATGTCATGCCAATTTTCTTATAATGTTTAGAATCAAACCAAAATTTTAGGGTAGTTTTATACATATATTTACTTCAAAAATCAAAAGAAAAGTTAATCGATGGAGCCTTGAGTGTAAAATTGAACGCATTTTCGCTTGATGCCCTCCATCAAAGTCTTTACAGTGTCATCCGGTACCAGTTTCTCAGTTTTTTTTCCATTTTCTTACTGCTCCACCGGGCGCAGCTCCGGACAGTTTGGCGGGTTCATGTCCTTTGGAACAAAATGGACAGAATTGGCCTCATACCACTCCAGGACACTTTTAGAATAGTGGCATGATGCCAAATCTGGCCAAAATAGCGGAGCTTCGTCGTGCTGCTGCAAGAACGGCAAAAGGCGCTTCTCGAGGCACTCAGATTTGTAGATTTCGCCATTTACTGTGCCTTTTGTCACGAAAGGCTCACTCCTCAGTTCGCAAGAGCCTGCCAAACGAGATATTTGTAGGCGAACTTCGACATTTTCTTCTTCTTAAATTTGTTGTCCACATCGAACTTGCTCTTGCCGGTGAAAAACTCCAACCCCGGAATTTGCTTAAAATCGGCTTTTATATACGTTTCGTCGTCCATCACACAGCAGCCATATTGAGTCAGCATCTTCTCGTATAGCTTCCGTGCCCGAGTTTTAGCCGTCGATTGTTGCCGCTCATCGCAGTTCTGTACCTTGTATGTATGTAGTCCAGCTCTCTTCTTTGCATTCTGGACGTAGCTCTGCGACATGCCGATCTTTTTAGCCAAATCACGGCTTGAGACGTTGGGATTTGCTTTAATCATCCGCTTCACCTTTCCCTCCGTCTTTTTATTCTCCGGTCCCGGTTTTCTTCCAGCTCCTTTGCCGTGGTCCAACGTCAACCGCTCCTGGAACACTCAACACTCTGGAGACGGTTGAATGGTGAATGTTCAACATTATTCCCAACTGCCGGTGCGACAGGTCAGGAAATTCCAGGTGTTTGGTAAGAATTTGTTCTCTCGACTCGCGTTGGTTCACCTCCATGTACGTTGAATCGAAAAACACGACTTCGAGTTTGACAGCATGAAGACAATTCACATCAATGAGAAAGTGTGCAAAATTTGGTTGATTTTTACCCAATGGTAAAAAAGTTATGCCCTGTTGAATGTGTCGCAATAATTTCGTGTTCGCCCTTTAATCGTAGTGCATAACGACGAATGAATGAAAAATAAACATGGTTTTTTATTATTTTTCTCTCTTTTTAAAAATCTCATCATTATCACTAATAAATATATATATATTATGGATGTCGGCGTAATTATTCAAATAAAAACAATGTCTAATTTTTATGAGATATTTGAAGACTAATAAAATTATTGGAAACGTCTTTGTGAATTGATCTGAAATAGATCTCAGATATTATTAAAATATTATTACAAATATATGAGTATTATTGAAAATCTATCATTAATGAAGAATGAAAAGCAAGCAAATGCTTTCATTTAAAGGATCGATAATCTATTTTTAAAGGAAAACATTAATCAAATAAAAAAAACTTATAATCAAAACGTTGTTCCGTATTGATGAATTACCGTATAATTACCACTAGCCATTATTATCATTATTATTGTTGTTAATTTTTGCATTCAGGCTTTGATGAGCAACATTATGATGAGAGGTACCAAAAATCTAGAATGATTCGTAATTTTATCATAATTACTAAAGATCATATCTATAGCTTCAGTATATCTCAGCATTATGCTGAAAACTTTTCATTAATCCATAGCATCTTTTGAATACCAATTACAATTATTACAATATTACTGTTAAGTGCGATTCACATAAAACATCCACTTGACGTTCACGTTGCATCACATCTCGTTGCGTCAATTATTCTCCCATGCAAGGGAAGATATACTGAAGTTATAGAAATGATCTTCAGTAATTATGATAAAATTACGAATTATTCTAGATTGTTGGTACTTCTCATCATTATACTGCTCATCAGAGGCTTGTTTAACAATATTATTATAAAATCATTGAAACATATCTTAATGCAAAAACTAACAATAATAATGATGATAATGGCAAGTGGTTGTATGTGAATCGCGCTTTAATCTAAGGCCGACAAAAAATGAACATATGGTTGTCGAATTGTTTGCAATCTGCCAAAAAAAATATCTTCGCTATGGTTAACTTAACTGTGGCTCCATCTTTGATTAAATTGAATGACGAAGAAAATCATTCAATTTAATCAAAGATGGACCAAAGCTTTTCAAGAATAATATCTCAAGTTCATCTTCTCTAGCTAATGCCACTAAAGCCTCTTCCAGGGACTTATCTGTTTTTTCGTTCCCATTTTTCTTTTTTTTTTACGCCCTAATCTATCTTCCTCTCTGATTTTTTTGCTTCTTTTTGAGCTCTATTTTCAAGATCCTGCCGTTGTTTCTGTAGATCATTCTCCACTGCCTGTGGCATACGATTTGATCTATGAGCCATGTCATTTTCCCCTATATTTGAATGACGGTCTCTGGACTATAGAAAATTATACGGAAATTTTTCCAAATTTTAGCGCAATATGGTGGTGCATAACTAAAATTAGATAACTGAATTTGAAAAAAAAATATCAACATATTAGGCTGTCAAAAAAGTCCTGCAGTATTTCCGCGAGGTGTCGTTGTAAGCGCGTAGTTCTAGTTGTATTCATTTATCGAGTCATACTATAGCTTGTTAGAAAGGTATTTCTGCGCGTTATAATATAGTCCTTGACAGTGTTTTGATTGGTTAAGTCGATCGTGAGTTATAGTGTCGCAAATATGGAGCAAAATAAAGAGAAAATCCGACATATTTTACAGTACTACTTTGACAATGGCAAAAATGCATCTCAAGCTGCCAATAAAATTTGTGCAGTTTATGGACCCGATACAGTTTACATTTCCACCGCTCAACGATGGTTTCAACGTTTTCGTTCTGGTGTAGAGGTCGTCGAAGATGCGCCACGCTCCGGAAGGCCTGTCGTCGAAAATTGCGACAAAATCGCTGAATTAGCCGAGAAAAACCGGCATAGTAGCAGCCGTAGCATCGGCCAAGAGCTGAGGAAAAGTCATCAAACCGTTATTAACCATTTGAAGAAACTTGGATTCACAAAGAAGCTCGATGTATGGGTGCCACACACGTTGACGCAAAAAAAACATCTTTGACCGTATCGACGCATGTGAATCGCTGCTGAATCGCAACAAAATCGACCCGTTTCTGAAGCGGATGGTGACTGGCGATGAAAAGTGGGTCACTAACGACAACGTGAAGCGCAAACGGTCGTGGTCGAAGCCCGCTGAAGCGGCTCAGACGGTGGCCAAGCCCTCATTAACGGCCAGGAAGGTTCTGCTGTGTGTTTGGTGGGATTGTCAAGGAATAATCTATTATGAGCTGCTTCCCTATGGCCAAACGCTCAATTCGGACCTGTACTGCCAACAACTGGACCGCTTGAAGGTAGCACTCATGAAGAAGAGGTCATCTTTGATAAACAAAGGCCGCAGTGTCTTCCATCAGGACAACGCCAGGCCACACACTTCTTTGGTGACGCGCCAGAAGCTCCGGGAGCTCGGATGGGAGGTTCTTTTGCATCCGCCGTATAGTCCGGACCTTGCACCAAGTGACTACCACCTGTTTTTGTCCATGGCGAACGAGCTAGGTAGTCAGAAGAAGCCACAAAAGAGGCCTGTGAAAATTGGCTATCCAAGTTTTTTGCCAATAAGGAAGCGAGCTTCTATAACAGGGGTATTATGAAGTTGGCATCTCGTTGGGAACAAGTCATCGAACAAAACGGCGCATATTTGACTTAAAACAGATCATTGTAACTAATTTTATGAACAAATGAAAATTCAAAAAAAATACCGCAGGACTTTTTTGACAGCCTAATATATTTACCAGTTACACTCGGGTCGGAAAATTTGCTCGCTATCTCTTCCCACATTCTCTGTTTTGCATAATTATCTCGATTGTTTTTCAAGTTAATCCTCCATAGCTCTGGCATTTCTTCTACCAAGTCTATTCATTTTTCTTTTGAAAAGGGATACATTGAGCTCGACATTCCAAATAAATGTTTTCTATTATCAATCAACACTGACCTAACGAAACAGATCAAAATAACATGAACAAGATGATACTAGATTGGTGGAGCAAATCGTTCATATCGTTAAAAATGTGATTTCAGATGGTTCGTAATTGGAAAGCTAACAAATTCAATCGGGTATAATTAAAAAATAGTAAACATAATTTTGATAATGCAGCAATACGTTTACAATAGGTGTTCGCCTCAATTCTCACTTATTGGAGTGTCTCATCTGTATAGAGCAGAACAATTATTTCGATATATCGTTCCACCTTTCTAGCATGTCTTGTTCGTACTGTCTGATGCATGTAGTGTCTCCTGTCAAAGCTACGCGATTTTCGCAGCCAAAGCTTGGAAAGTTCTATCTTTTTTCGCACTGCCATGGGTGATCTCGTGCTTCGTTCTGATTGGTTGGCGAATATTTTTTTTCGTGAGAGAAAATCGCGCTCATTGTGAATGATTGTAAATTCGGCATAACCATGTTTTTTCAACTGGTGGTATCGATATCTCAGGATCTACTCGACCGATTTGGCTGAATTTTTTTATCAACATGTAGCCGTTTTTTTATCTCATTTTTTCGATTTTTTATGAGCTTCTAAACAGCGATTTTTCATGAAAAATAAACTTTTCGACATTTTTCTAAGGAGATATTCGTAGTCACATTGGTTGCGCATTCGCTTAGTAAGCGACCAATCGTGAGTTCAAAACTCAGGGCCCTCATTGACCATCTTTGTGTTGTTATAGAATAACTACGTCCATGCAACAATCATCAGCGATGGAAATCCACGGTCGAAATAAGATCGATTCGTCCATACAATTGCTCTGCTCTGCAAGAAACATCGGGCTGCTGTTCTATTAATAACCCAACAATGATCATATCAGCTGTCTCCGCTGGTCTAACTGGAAAACAGAAGGAATACTCTTACGCCTAAATGGCTACTGTGTAATGTAATGTACCATATGCAATGGTATAGAAGAAATACTCTTACGCCGAAAAAATGGCAACTGTGTAATGTGCTATTTATAGATATGATAAACATGTGACATGTACACGTTTAAAATTCGGCTCTGTTACAGCTAAAATGCTAATGAGCCTTATATAAACTAATGGGATTGAAAAAACGCTAGTTTGAGTGTACTCTCCGAATTCCACGCTATGTATCCGTAGTCAATACAACCTCTTTTCAACTGGTTTTATTTTCCGATGCCTCCCATTAACACTTTGACGTCCGTACGTTTCGTAAAAAAATATTCGCTTGGCGCCGGCAACGCTAATTCGGATTACTTGGCCGTTACCCGTTCTTTACATTATCGGGAAATTATAAATTATTAGTTTTTACTGTGTTACCGTTTGTATTGACGACAATGTTTCTATTGAATATGTCAGTGTTTTGAATTAAGTGTGTAGAAAATGTGCCTTAAAATACGTACACAATAGTCAGGGATAGGTTAAGTCAACAGTACACTCACAGATCAAAGACGGAAAAAAGGGAATGAATGTTGCGCGGAAACAGAGATGGGGTTAGCGATGAACAATGATATTCATCATTATATAGTGGAACAGAGAGAGAGAAAGGAACAGAAAAGAAGATCAAGAGAGTGAAGATATGAGAAGGTAGATGGAATGATCGTAAGTAAATTGTTCATTTCCTGCCCAGAGCAAGTAGTGAGAAGAACTCAAATATACACCGAGAAAAATGTACAAGTTCTACGAAAATAAATTATCGTTGTTAATTTCACCATCGGATAAGCCGTAGGATCTGATCGGTCAGGTATTTAATACAGATTTAGACGATTGTAAAGGGCTCTGTTGTGAGAATTGTCTTCCTCTCTTTCTCTGTGTCCGACCAGGACCCGTTAATTTAGGGTTTAAAGCGCATTGTAACCATCGTATCGTAAATTTAGGGTTAATTAATAACCCCGGAAACTCGACGAGCAGCGTTCTGAGGACTTCTTCAGCCGGCGACTAGGAGTCCAGCGGAAAACCACACCGACACACCCATACAGAATTATAAAGGCTAGGTAATGAAACAAAAAAAAATATATTCACACGTTTTTACATATTCCACATCCGAGCCTTGATAAGCGTTTTCCCGAAGAGCCGACCCTGAGAGCGATTGGCCTCGAGCTCGAGCTTGCCAGCATTAAAAGAGACCTTGAGAGCCCAACCTCAAAGGTTCCCGAGACTCAGACCAAAAACCGAGGTGTTACGCGAGGTCCGTCTGACCCCGGAAGTAATAACTAATCTTTTCGTTAAATTTCATAATTCATCCCTGTTCCTCTACTTTAATGAAATTTCGAAGATATACATACGTAAATATTCTAAACCTATCTATATTTTTTCTATATTTTTTTTACTATATTTTGATTCAAAATTCGATATGCGTAAATATGGACACCTTTTTCTGGCAAATTTCATTGCGCTAAAGGATTTTCTTCTTAATTCATTTAGTGATTTGAATTGGAATCTGTAAAATATTTTTTTTTTAAATGAATTGTATTTTGAGTATTTCACACCATGAGTGGAAATTGGCCTAAGATCGACGCTGTCCACACAATACGGCTAAACAAAGTAACTCTAATAATTAAAGTAATTGAAGATAATTCACCGAAATTTCTTACTCGAACTAATCGCATATTACTTTTTTTAAGAAGGAATGATGATGAAAATAGTACTCGTTTTGAACTCAACCGCATTTTGCTTTTGATTACCATGACTGTTTTAATGCATAGTATGAATGTCATGTTCTTTAAACTAAGGTTTCAATAAAACTCATTCCGATCGCATGTCTTGTTCACGATACATGTCCTGAAGTGTACGTTCAGTACTTCGATGATATCGATATAAAAAATATGTTCCCTAGTCATGAAACACAACTCAAGATATTTTTTCAAGCAGCTCAAATTGTCGTACTGAACATCACGTTCTTTCGTGTGGATTGACGTGAAATCCATCGATGCTGGAAAAAATGGCGTTAGAAGCATAACACACGCCTTAAAATCCGGCTACAATTATCAGCCACCATAATATATAGGTTATTCACCAGAACACACAACCAACCCCCAGGGTGGAACGGGATATGGAATTCCCCCATTTTAGCATAGGTATGGGAAACCATCACTTTCTCTACGGTTCCGCAAATTCCCATAAGCGTTAAGCGTGACCACGCAAAGCTGCCACCAACTGGTACTGAGCAAATTCTCCTCCCTGCATGTCAGGGAAAAAAGGAGCTCCTTTTGTTGGTATACGGTATACGGTATTACCCGCGCCACAAACTCCTGGGATCTTACAATTACACCGAGATGGAGAGAGGAAGTGCATCAGAGAGAGAGAGGGAGCTTAAAGCTCCTTAATTGAGGTTCGGCTTCTTATTACATCGCTCTATTTTGGGTTAACTTGTTCCGTTCTCCTCACTCTCTTCCGCATTTAGTTTTGAAATCACACGTTGGAACAATGGCTTCTCTACCTTACATTTCCCTCGTAGTCAAACGACATGTCTAGATGAAACCACGCGTCCACAGAGGAACTTGCCTCCATAGAGCATAGCTCTATTGGGGAGGGTTTCGTAAACTAATGTCGGTGAATATTATATGGTCGGTGTTAAGTCAGAGGGGACCAAGTCGCAAAAATAAAAATTTCAACTTATTGATTGCATTTGGTTAAGCATTACGTAAGCTACATAGCACACTTATCAGATTTGGAAAATCACGCGTACAGCACGAATAACGTATTGAAATTGTTTTGAATGCTCAATGAAAACCCCTTATAGCGCCAAACTTCAATCACGTTTTTCTCGAAATCAGAAAAATGTCACATGGTCCGGTCTGACTTAACACCGACCATATATGACATGAACGAGCATTACACTTCTGTTTCTATTATAGAGCGACTCTCATCCACAACTATCGAATGTGTTAATACTTTTTTCTGGAATCCTTCACATATTCCCCTTCATTCTGCACTGCCAGTGGTGACTTTGGATAACAAAGTCCCTCGATTCATTCTGGAGGTCGCCTTACTTTTTAGTTTTTATTATACCGATTGAAACAAAAGTTAACAATTTATGGGTTGATCTTTATTTTGAGATTCCTTCGCAGTATTTAAACTGTAATGAACCGATTATCATAGCTTCCCAACTCGTTATACAGTTCATAATTTTCATCATCAAATCACAAAAAGAAATTATCTCTCAGCAATGAATTTTTTGCTTTTTGCCAACGTGAAGCAAGTTCGAATGAAATAGAGTTTTCCGTGTTAATTTTGAATGTTTCATTCGGTATCATTATCAGTTGTAACCAAATACTATCACAGAGGGAGTATAGTCTGGGCCCCTAGAATTTCCACAGAATGTTCAGTTCAGCTGGTTAGAATACGCCCACCAAACTTAGATAAATAGTCGGAAAACACATCGACGAAGCTTCAGTTAGTGTCAGACGTCCGACATCGCGGCACTGATCGGGAGTTCCAATTGAATAAAAAATAAAAGTGGGAAATTATTTAGTGAGTTTAATGTGTGCCGAAGGAATGTCGATATGATTACTATGAAGAGTCGAGTGAAATTGTTACTATTGCTGACATCAATCATACATGTACAATGTTACTTCGAAAATCAGTGAGTATTCCGTAACCGCACTGCGTTGAGTGTTGTGTTGAACGTTGGTTCAGTAGTAGATTTGGTAGATTTAAATTGCATGGTGAAAATGTGAAAATGTGACAAACTAGAAACAAGTGCGAACAGTGGTAAAATGACACAATATTTGAGACAACGTACCTTTGAAAGTGATTAACATGAGTTCTTGATAAAAGTTTCAACGAAATACTACGAATAATGATTTCAATCGCATATCAGAGATTACGAGTGTATGTGTTGCCTCGATAACTAAAATGAACATGGGGAGCAGTCAAACTTATGGATATCAAAAATGCAGTCAAATTTGTGTGGATTCGTCGAAGTTCGCCCATCTCCATTGAAATGAAATGAATGAGTATTATAAAAGACATAAATGTATTGTATTTTTACAAGTCTAGTCCAGAGTCCTACAAAAAATCCATTAGCACTTTATTATTGAAAAATTTAACTGATGTCTAAATACACACAAAACTCAACACAAGTGAACACTCGATGGACATCAAGGGAATGTTGAAGAACTCTGTATAATGTTATAGAAATAGAAATTTTACTCACAAATCAATTCAAAATTCGTTATTCGTACTAGCGGGACACTACTTTGAGTATCTTCAATTTTTTTTGAATTTCCAGAAAGAAATGAATTATTTTGGAAAACCGCTCCCCTGACGTTCGAACTTAAATCACTGGGCTAGCAACTTTTCTGTCATAGCCGTTAAGATGTCATATACAAGGTTCAAAGGTAAATCTTCTTCTTGAATGGCGTTAACATTCTCTGTCGAACTTTTGCCATCTCAACGTATGCATTAACTAGCGTCATTGATTAATACTTAGTTGATTTTTCTTAAGCCAAATAACACGCCTTGGATATATTCTGAGGGGCAAGCTCTAGAATACGCGTGACCACAGTGCAAGTCGAAGGAAATTTCTTTGACGAAAAATCCCCCGGCCGGAACGGGAATCGAACCCGAACACCCGGCATGATAATGTGAGACGCTAACCACTCGACCACGGGTGCACAACAAAGGTCAATATAAACTTTAAATTGAAATAAACACACATTCGTAAAAAAAATTTTGGGTGATTTTTTTAAATGCTGTTGAAAAATCAACGTACATCTTTTTTAAGCTTCCTTATACCCACACATGTATTTAAGCCTTTTCCATTTTTAGGTGATCCAAAAATTTTTTTTTTCCAAAAACCACCTTTTTTCAAAAATTCATAACTTTTGAGCTACTGTATAGTTTACATGCTTTCAGGATCAAGGATGCTATATTTGATTTATTTTTTTCTTGAAAGCTGAGAATTTTTACATAATACATCCAAAAATCAGAGAGGTGTTTTGTTTCGTTTTTGAGTTATGATTTTTCAAAGTTAACTTGTTTTCAGTCTACGTTCAATATTCCTATGTGACTAGACCAGATCTATGAAATTAGAATCCAGTTTTTTCGCGGGTGTAAAAATGATGTTTGGAAAAAATGAGGAAAAAATTATTTTTCGGACCACCCTAAAATAGAAATGGCCACCCTAATGAAAAAAAAAATACAGGTCAACTATTGTGCGATAAAAAACAAAATTACCGCTTTTCACGAAAATCTGAGAACCACTATCGCAACCACAAAAAATGTGTCCACAAAATCTTTGAGAAAAAAGAAAGAAATCGTTTTTTTATTTCTTCCCGATATTTTTGTCCAGTACTTCTACAAACACCAATAGAAAAATATGTTCGTAAATTATATCAAAACTTGAAAGTATCCAATTTATTATTATTTCGATTTGAATTATTCCTGGCACTTGCTAGTTCAGCTAACTCGGAGGAAGCCCAATCTGGAGGTTCAATTTTCGTCTGCAACAATGGAAGTCTATATTAGTCATAACACTGCGAATGTTGTCTTCCAAAAGGTTCAACCATCTGCGATTTGTTGACCTAGACCATAGACTTCACATAGCCCCACAGAAATAATCCAACCACAGTTACTCCACATTGAGGGAACTCAATAGTGAATTGTGAAAAGTCGGTATTAATTATTACGTTCTGACCGGCATCATTTTTGAAAGAAAAAATCGAGGGATTGTATTCGAGACACGACCGCTTAGGACGTAGGACTACGCAACATTTTTTTTTTAACTTGTTGGTTTATCATTTCGGATATTATTTGCGAATGCGTCGAAATTTCATAAATAACCCTTTGGTAAAAAGTTCCGGGAAAAGGATTAATGGCTTGCGTGGTTTTGTAGAATCATTTCAAGAAGCAACGATTCTTTCTTGCCTTTGCGAGAACAATACACTAATTGGTCATATGTCGCAATTTGTTTCTTTATATCAATGCACGCATTGCCATTCAACAAGCATCAAACACGCCTCTAATAGATGCACACAGTTGCAGCGATAAAAATGAAACATCGCGAGAATGACCGTTTATGATAAATCGTTTCTCGACTCCCGGTCAAAACCATCAACAAAGCTAGGAGCTAGTTGCATCAGAACAGAGCCGATGCGCACGAGAGTAAATACGAATGGCAACTAAAAGTATTGAAGGTGTGCTACCAATATGTACAGGAAATGAACAAGTTCTAAGTTTAGCGCAACGAAAACAAGCAACACACACAAAGCTAAACACTGATGGCTAGAAGCGACCTATAATCATTTGCACTCTTCTCTTTTTTCACCTGCTTTGCCATGGCTCAGATGGTTGTGTTAATTGCAATGCCAGATGCACTTCAAGTGAAATATTCCCGGGCATCTTGGTTTGATATCTCTGTTAGGGAATACATTTCGGTAGGAACAAAAGTTCCCCCTACTTTCATGTATTTGCAATTAGAGACGTCGGTTAATCGTTCGATTAATTCAAATGATCGAATATCTGAAATTATAATCGTGTAATTTTGTATCGAATAATTTAAAATCAAAACATGAATACATCGAATAATTGTCACTGTAATCGCGATTAATGAAAGAAGGCATTTTTCTCAAGGTTGATGCATTTTTAGGTTAAGAATTAGACCATATCATTTTTTTATTCAACTTTTTTTTTTGTCCAAAAATGGAACATCGACAACCTGATAGACCACGCGACCCGAATGACAACATGATACGTGATTATTACATGCAAAAAAATATTCGCTCGGTTAATCGAATATTGAAAGACAATTATTCGAATGAATCGAATATTGAAAAATGCCCTAACGATTAATCGATAATCGAATAAATGAAAAATTTAGACATCACTATTTGCAATGCCGATTTCCCCCAGGCAGCTTGATTATGATGTCTCTGTTAGGGACCCGCCGCATGTGTCATCAATTTCGACCAATCAGAAGTGGGTATTTCCGTGAGGATAGGGGTTGAGATTTTTCAATTGTTCGATAGTTAGTTTCATGACATATATTATTTTATTCAATATAAAAAATTGTTATGGAGTACCGAAATCAATTGACGCAAAAATTTCATCAATCCATCATGAAATGACTGAGCAACAATCGTTTGAAATTGAACAATTTTCACGATGTGCTCAAAAATGTTCATAAGTATCAGAACTACTGTTTGCATAAATGTCTCATGTCATTTGAATAACCGCATAAGTGTCTCAAGCAACAAAATCTTTGTTCATCTAAAGTGAAAAGTTCTGATAATATCGAATACGCAGCAATCTTTACTCGAATAACTACTGGTTCAAATTATGTTGATTAGTTGTTTTTAAAAAGCACAATAATTGTTTGCATAAATGTCTTATATCATCTGAATAAACTCATGTAAAAAAATCTTTTTTTTTCCAAAAGTGAGAAGTGCTGATCTTTTTAGATACATTACACGTTTGTCATTAATTACACGTTTATTGCATCATTGGCTAAAGTGTCTCATATGCAACGGATTATAAAAATAAAAATATGTATTGATTATACTTCATATGATTTACTCGGGTTTTTTTTAAAAACAATCTCATGTAAATGATGGCATTTTTATCATTTTCAATTCATAAACAACACTGCAGCTTGTTCCAAATACATTTTAGAAGCTCTTTTTTTGCATTCTACATCTATTGTTCCTTCGCATTTTCAATGTCATCGTCAGAAATACTGTGATAATTCTTCGTCATCCTTCTGATGTCTTAAAAGCTAACGATTTTCGCTTAAGGGATATTCATGGGTCGAAGTTTGAGAGCAATGATCTCAGCAGATCTTCGTTTGAGTTGACTCGGGATGATTTCTTCGTGTGATTAAAACGGGGTTTCCTGATGATTTTATGGGTAACTTCCAATGCGTCTTCAGAAAGGTCCTCAATGGGTAGATCGAACATTGAAATAATGTTGCCACTGTGGATCAAAAGCTTGTGTACGATCAAAGACATGTAGTTCCAGCTATAAAGAGCTTATTAGAGTTGCCTTGTTTCCATCAACATTGCTTGATATTTTGTAATATCAATTTGCTTACCACTGGATATAACTCTCATAATGGTAGAAAATTTTATGATGAGATCCACATCTATTCCAGTGATTGCAACACTTGTCAGATGATTGGAAAAAAAATCTTCGCGCGTTGTTTCCGTCGTTGGCCGTATCCAGGTTTCGACTTGTCAACTATCATAAGTTTCTTGCGTTTCTCATAGCTTTTATTGTTAGCTTCTCCTGGAACTTGTCACGTTTTGAATGGTAGCCGAAAAATAAAATATCAGATAAACCTCATCTCAATCTTTGAAATGTATAAGACAAACCTGTGAGATACATGCAACAGACATTCAAAAAAAAATTTCCAGCCATGCAGAATCGACAGACCGAACCTGAAGTTCCCGGAATTCTCGAACTTCTCGTGGACGTTAGAGCTGTTCATCTTCTTAGGAGTGGCCCCACAGATATAGCACTAAGCCGCTGCTAAGCGTGTCACAGCGTGTCGCAGGCTTTCCCATCGAGCATGATGAACAGAAACTCGAAAGTTAAAAAAAAGATGTGTCGTATGGCAGCAATTCTCTGATGAATGACTCTACTTCAGATTGTTCATTCAAAACAAAGTTCGGTTTTTTTTTCGAACATGAAATTGATAGGTCTGCAGAAATGTGTAGATCCTGGACGGGGATGTTGCCACAAGGTTTCTCCTGTTTGAACATTAATTAGTTTGATGGGCCCCATTACAATCAAGAACAAGAGTTCATCTGATGCATTTTCATTTGAAAACTTTTGATTGTAAGTACTGTATCCAGAACTGCCATTCATTCCACATTTTCAGATCAATTTCGCTTTTGAAGGATTAGTTAGGTGCAAGGTTTCAACAATACCGTTAACAGTTGAGTTAACCAGTTCCTGAATGTCCACCATTGTTGATGCCTCCGAAACCGAAATGTTTTTCGGGATGATTTTATTTTTTGCTTTTTTCAGAACATACAGACTTGGAAAGCAATCTTTATGTAAATGGTTCACCACCTCTCGAAGCGCAATATTCTTCCGATCCGTCAGATCCAAGTCTACAAAAAGAGCCAGTGCTTGAGCAGGCGTTAAGCGCTTGTTGCCAGCTTCATTAAGTAGAGTTGGATCCCCAGAAATGTTCGTAGCAAAAGCTAGGTCTTCTAGGGCGATATTAGACACCAGTTCTGCTACTCGCCGTCTTTTTGTTTTATTTGCGCAACCCTATAAACCCTCCTCTGGACGTCCGCGGATTGAGCTTCGAACAGTACCTGTGACAAAAATTGTAATTTTTTTTGTAAACATGCTCCGGACTATCTTCTGGCAGATAAGTGATCACCTAGGACATATATGCCCTCAAAGAAGACATATTTTGCAAAAAAAATATTTTGGAAGTTTGAGAGTGGAAGTCTGGAAGGTGGAAGTTTTTTTAATATGATATCTTAAGTTTGAATTTCAATGTCATTATTTTTTATTTCTTTGCAAATTCAAATTCCCTGTTTCTCAAGAGTATTATTAGAACTAAGCCAATTTTCCATTGAAAATATTCTCCACTTACCTTGATAATTACATTCCATTTCAGTTGAACTGATGGCACACAAGATTTTATTTTCAAAAACGAGTTGAAATCCGATCGAAATATCACAAAAATTTTCGCAAGCAACAATCTTGCCAGAAGTTGACAATTCAGCTGCTTTTATTAGTAGTTGTGATGCTTTATCTAGCTTACCAATACTCGTTTACATAGTTTCAGGCATACATAAACAAGTATGAGTGCATTAGACACCCGAAACAAAAAACTTTAAAATTAATTTTCATCTTCGGTTCAACGCACCGTGCAGCGTACTAAACAGTGACTTTTTCATGATGCAACGGTTTCATGACAATGGCACGAGAATTCTCACTCGATTCCTCGTATCCACTTAGCCATAAATGAGCTTCATTACTAACCAGAATTTTCTTCTGGAGCGCCCGGTAGTCGTGCGACTTTAATTCTTGTACGAATTGAATTTTGTAAACCCAAATCTTTCATAAAGATTATGGATATTTTTTTTCAATTTTGCTTTTTTTTAATACATACATTTATTGAATCTTCCTGATGTGGAAATAACAATATTTGGTTATGCATTTAGTTCTAACATAATAAAGTATTACGTTTGTTATCAATTCTTACAGTTAAAATTTCACATGTGTCCTGGAGCACAACACTAACGTTTGCCCACGTTCAAATAATTAAGGTTTTTTTCTTCAGACGTGTTACCATAAGTTGACCGAGTCGCCTTGCTAGTGGATTTGGATGATTCTTAAATCCTTTTCCGCATATTTCCTTCTCGTTTTATGAAGTTCTTCTTTAACCGTAACACTATTGCGGATGTACCAAGGGGCGTCAGTAATTTGTCTTAGCAGTTTATTTTGTACTCTCTCGATGATTTCGATATTACTTGCTGAAGCTGTTTGCCAAAGTTGACAGCCATAATGCCAAATAGGCTTCAGCATGGATTTGTATAGAAGGAGTTTGAACTCTAGTTTTTCGTCTAGTATTTCGAATTCTTCCCGATTAGCCAATGTATTTGGTTTGGTCGCAATTTCAATTGCGTTTTCTTTGCTTCTATGTGTTTCTTCCAGGTTAGACGGCGGTCTAGGTGTACACCGAGATATTTAATTTCATTCGATTGAGGCACTGTAGATCCATTGAACTTGATTTGTGGACATGTGTTCTGATTAAGCGTGAACGTAACGTGGACACATTTTGTTTCATTTACTTTAATTCTCCATTTTTGAAGCCACTTTTCCACGACCGTTATGTGTTCCTGGAGATCCCGTGAAGCAATTGTTCTGTTTTTGTGACTGCTGAGAATAACTGTGTCATCTGCAAATGTTGTAGTAATTAAGTTCCGCGCGGTCGGGAGATCAGCTGTGTAGATGAGATAGAGAACTGGTCCAAGAACACTGCTCTGAGGAACGCCAGCATAAATTTCTCGATCTTTCGATAGTGTTTGGTTATACCGAACATGAAACATTCTTCCCAGTAGATAAGAACGCATAATTTCATATACTTGTGGTAGCATATTTTTAATTTTATATAGCAGTCCTTCGTGCCAGACTTTATCGAATGCTTGAGCTACATCAAGAAAAAGCGCTGAGCAATATCCGCGGCCTTCATATACTTTACGAATTTCTTCTATCAATCGGTGCACTTGTTCAATAGTTCCATGTTTTGTTCGGAATCCGAATTGATGATTCGGGAATCATCTATCAATCTCGGGCGCAGATTTTATTAGGATATTTTTTTCGAACACTTTGGAGAAGATTGGAAGGATGCTGATAGGTCTATAAGATTCCACTTTCTGTGCGTCTTTCCCTGGCTTTCATAATAATGGTCGAAATTTTTCATGCTTGTGGGAAATATCCTATATGAGTCATTGCGTTGAAAATTCTCGTGAGATGTTCAATTGCTAGGTCAGGTAGTTCCTTGATGATTTTTGATAACATGTCTCACCAGCCGATGTTTGATTTCCATTTTGTTTTGGTTTGTAGCACCAGAAAGTTCGAGCGTTTCTTGATTAGGTCCCGATTGATTCGGAGTGAAAACTTTTTGAAGATGGTTTGCAAAAGTTACTGCTTTTTCATCGTCACTTCTGGCCCAATTACCAGAGGGCATTCTAAACGGCGGGATCTGTAACTGAGGTCGTTTTAGATTCTTAGTTGCCTTCCATAGTGAGTAATTAGTATCTCGATTTGGCGAAAATTCAGTTAAGTAATTATGGAATTTGTCATCTTCTTCGTCTTGTAATAGCTTTTTTAATTTATCTGGCGATCGTTTGTTTTGCCAGACACGTCTTAGTCGTCGCTTTTCTGCAACTGCTGCTTTTATGTGGGAGGCAGTAATAATTTTTTTGTGTTTCTGGGTCTTCATAGGTGGGGTAGCTATCTTCGCAGCATTCTTCATGAATACACTGAGCTGGTTTACTACGTCCTCGATATGATGTTCGTTATCCAGAGGTAGATCGAGAATGTTAGAGGAGATATATGCCTTATATTTTGTCCAGTTCGTTGAAAAGTTAGTGAGATTAGATGACGTCTGCTTCACTTTCTTTTCTATGAAGTATTCCAGGAGTATTGGTGAGTGATCAGATGATAAGTTCAGAAGAAGCTTCGATCTAATTCGTTTACTATTAATTTTTTTTGTGACAGCGAAATCTAGCAGGTCCGGAAGTCGTGCGAGATCCTCTGGCCAGTGTGTCGGTTCGCCGCATGATGCAATGTCATAGCCAGAGTCAGTGATGACGTTGTATAATACGCGACCACGAGTGGTAATCAGCCTTGATCCCCAAAAGGTGTGTTTTGCGTTGAAGTCACCAGCGACGATAAATCGGTGCCCTTGAAGTGAGAAGAAGTCTTCAATTCCTCCCCCGAAGGGTGGTGGTTCGATGAAGAGTAGAGTGCTGTTAGTACTAATTTCTCTGATTTACTCTCGATGCACACAGCCGCTGCTTGGATATTTAGGGTACTGTGACGGTGCCATAAATAGTGTGGAATATCCCGTTTGATGAGGACCGCAGCTCCTCCTCTTGCTGACCCGTGCGGGTGATTTGTACCATAGAAATCATATCCCGTGACTCTGATGTTGTAGTGATCCGTCAGATGAGTTTCATTGATGAGAAAAACGCAAATATCGTGTTGGTTCAAGAATAGTTTAATTTCATTCAAATGGCTATGTATCCCGTATGCATTCCAATAGCAGATTTTCAAAAAAATTATTTTGAACATTGCAATTTTTGGATGAGAAGTTGCTGGCTGTGCAACATTTCTTGCATCATTGTTTGCATTGATGTCATGAGTTGCATAATTGAACCCATAAATACTTGTAATTGGTCCGCGGGAGGAATTATTGGTGTTGGAGGTTGGGAGAGTAGAGTATCCCTATACGATGTTCTTGATGTAGGCGTGAAACCAGGAGGTTGAGGTTTCGGGTGTGTGGCTGAATTTACCGTTGATTGCAGGGTTGGCTGATAGTTTGAAGGCGTGCTAGTTGCAGCTTTTAGTCATGATTCTTGCGGTTTTTTCTTTAATGTTGTGTATATAGGGCACCCCCTGTAGTGCAGTGTGGTTTCCACCGCAGTTGCTGCATTTTTTTGCTTCTGTTGCTGTTCTTGAGACTGGGCATTTTTAACGTAGGACTACGTCTTTCATTTCTATACTGGGGTGTAAGTTCAAACTTTCGAAAACGAAAGCGTTACGCCGGAGAACGAGATTTTGAGCGTTAATAACTCCTAAACAGCTGAACGAAATTGTATGATAAACCCTTCATTCGAAAGATAAAATGTCTACGCGTTATATGCTTGTTGCTTTTTGATCCAAAAATTTTTTTCAATAGACCTAAAATTGCTTTCAAAACAGGCTATTGAAATCATACCAATCGGTTGTTACCGTTTAGGAATATAATAGTTTTAAGAACATAAATAAAATAGTTTATATAAATAAATAAATATATGTAGGTTGAAATAAGAATGTAGAACATTAGAATTACTCTAGGACATAAGTTAGCTATAATCACACGCACACACATATACACACCAAATACACAAACCTGGAGTCGAGCGATATACCATAAAACCACAATAGCTGAAATTCACATGTATAAGTTTCGAGAAGAGACATACGACATAAAAACTTGGGGAAAAGGAAAGCACTACTGGGTCTATAATAAAAGCTCTTTATCCAAGGCACAATGGTCATAGAAAAGTGTCCATACTTTAATAATTCAAATTAAATTGAAAGCACTTGGAAACTGCAGTTCAGACAGAGCGGATCGAAAAATTAGGTAAAGAGCATTTGATAAGAGAAGAATTAGACCCAGTGGTAAATAGTGTTTTCCTATCCCAAACAGGACCCAATAATATCGGCACCAATTCAAATCGATTGGCAACAATTGGTGTCATCGCTAAGTCAGCGGTCAACGAGAGACTTGGAGTTGAGTCGCCAACTCGTTGGAAACTCTACGCGCGACACAGCTCTGGTACCCAGCTTGCGACGACGGTCGCCAACAACGTCACAAGTGTCCTTCGCTCGACTCTTGCCGGCCGGCCTCCACACACTTCACACTTCACACTTCACACGAACACTGTAAGTTAATAAAAATTGGAAAAAAAAGGAAAATCTAGTGTGTATTCAATTGCCAACTGATCCCTTGATTTGTGCACGGATGTGAAATAAGCCGATCTTGAGCCTCCGCGTTTCAAGCTCGAGCTAGCCATCGAAAAGAGGTCTTGAGAGCCCACCCTCAAAGGTCCCCGCGGCTTAGACCAGGGATCGAGGGCATTTGGGATTAGCCCTTCTGTCTAATCTATTGAGAGAGAGGTAACACGGTATATAAGCGAGTGCCGCTCGGAAATCCACTCAGTTATAATTGCGCAACGATTGAGATACGATCGCTGGAATGGATGGATGTTTCTCTAACACAGACTTCAAAACCATGGAGCCAGGGGAAATCGGCATTACAAAATAGATGTAAGCAGTGGATACTTTTGTACTCGCTTGCGTATCTGGAAATTGGAATGTTTCCCTAACACAGACTTCGAAACCATGGAGCCTGGGGGAAATCAACATTTCAAAATAGGTTCAAGCTGCGGGTACTTTTGTACTCGCTTGCGTTTCTGGAAATCGGAATGTTTCCCTAACACAGACTTCAAAACCATGGAGCCAGGGGAAGTTGGCATAGCAAATTAGATGCAAGCAGCGGGTACTTTTGTACTCGTTTGCGTTTCGGCAAATTGGAATGTTTCCCTTACACAGACTTCAAAATCATGAAGGGTACTGCGGGTACTTTTGTACTCGCATGCGTTTCTGCAAATCGGAATGTTTCCCTAACACAGATTTCAAAACCATGGAGCCAGGGGAAATTGGCATAGAAAATTAGATGCAAGCAGCGAGTACTATTGTACTCGGATTGACTATGGATTTGATATGGTATGATACGGTGTAGTGGATATGATCAAAGTGGTTTTATATTACATATCGAAAAAATCACATTTATAAAAGCAGCGTTATAAAATTATTTGTTTACGAATGCTGCAATCGATCGTCGTTATTGGGAAGTTGGAATTGTTGCGAAGGTGGACTTATTTTTGCTGTGTAATTCCGAGGAGGAATCCATTCCTTCTCAATCGTTAATAATCCTGCTTCGGACCAACGATGATTCCAATTGTCGGGGTTTGGGGAGTGGGTATTTTTTGCGCTGGGTATTTCCGAGGAGGAATCGATTCCCCCTTTGAATGTTAATAATTATTTTCCAGCTAAACGAAGTGGTATGATAATCACTTTATTCGAAAGATGAAACGTCTAAGATTTATATGCTTGTTACTTATTGATTGCTAAGTCAACATTAGTCCTACGTCCACCTTGCGGTTATATCAAAGATATAACCCACTTCTAGTTCATGAATACCACTGCAGACTACGCAGACTGCTGGAAGGTTGCAATACCCTTTGGTATGCCCGTATTCTTGGCAGTTGTGACACTGCACAGGGCCAGTCCGTTTGTGCGGCTCTTCAAACATCACTACATGATTCGATGGTCGGGTGACTTTATAAATTGGATGCACTTCACCCGGTTTCAATTTCTTTGTTGATGACGCAGGTAAATCGGTGCGGGCTTCGGTTGGACAGTTTCTTGCTGTGCACTTTCGTCGTTCACTGGAGCAAGGGCATCAAACCTATTACTCAGAGGGATAACTGTGTTGGCTGTAATGTTTGTTTTTTTTTGGCTGTGTTGCCATTGTTCGCACTATTGAGGCTCATTTTTCTTTTAAAATAGCGATCTAGCCCTGTTTGCACTTTTTTATTGTCTATTGGTTTCTTCACGTTTAAAATGAAATTACTATTTTCCGGCGTTTTGTTCAAAGCGGGCTCACTTTCAGCGCGGGTTAACGAGTTCTCTGCCGCATCACTTTTTTTCGTCGGCGTTCTAGAAAGGCCAGATTTTACAAACGGATTGACTTGTTCTCCGTTCATTTCACTACGAGAATACTTCTTCCTTCTCACTCTCTACTAACATTCTTGAAAGAGCGCCAGAAGCGAGCGCAAAATAGAGTGCGAACGCGTACACTATCGCAACGAACGAAATTGCCACGGGCTTGAGGGTTGAAAGAAAAGACTGGACTGCTCAGCTCAATAGCCAAGCAGCGAATATTTTGCTATAACATTACTTTTGCATTTTGTGTAATTTATACATGAAAACGCAAAAAAGTGTTTGTAGTGAGTCAAAATATCGTCGCGTCACGCTGGAATGAATCGTATAATTTTTCTTGAAACAGTTGGTACTCCCCCATTCATTCGTGGACCGATCTTGACCAAATATTATGGATTGTTGACATTGTTTGCTCAGAAAAACCTAAGTACAAAAAATTTTGAACTTAGTTCATCTGATAAACTAAAAAAAAAGCTCTATTTTTGTAATGTGACAACGCACCAAAATGCCTCTTTTTCAAATGCTTGTTTCTCATAAATTACAAAATGAATCCTAGGTCTACCCACGGCTATTCAAACAAGTATTTAATTATCCATTCAATGGTATACAAACATTGAAGTTTGGACAAGCAAGTGCAGAGATATCTCAAGAAGCATAAATATACTGAAAACCTAAAATATTTTAAATATAATTATGTAGTTATTTAAGCTCCTCTCTCTCAAAGGCTGGTGCATGAAAAACAAATTTGTTTCAAGGAATTCATGATATAACTAGTGCTTATTAGATAAAGTTTTCAATTTTCTCATAAAACTAGATTTATAATTTGGTTCTTCGGTGCATAACCCCATGGGATGGGTCGTTTTTCGTGCGCCGAAGAGTATTTAAAATGCACAAATAAAAGAACCTGTTTTTAAAAATGTTGATATTTTTGTATGTTTGGAGCAGACCTCCCATTCTCTCAGATTGAACGTCAGCTTGGAATTGCCCCAAAAAAAAGGTCCGAACGTTGCCAAGCAGGAAACGAACTAAAAGTAAAGAGGAAAGCATAAACAACGTGAACCTATATACTTTTCGCGACGGGGGCCGTGTGTGTGGCAAAGTATGCGATAAAATTTAATGCGTGCTTACTTGGAATGAGTCTCTTATTTCGCTCTCTCATATTGCTGTTATATTGCTATATATTATATATATATATATATTGTACACAAACTCACCTCTCACTTGAGTTAATGCTGTACAAGTATGGGAGGGCAGCACATTTTTTGTTATTTTTAAGCTCATTTAATGTTATAAATGAGGATGTCAAAAGATGTGCTAAAAATTAATTCTGGGTGTAGGTGCACACGTTGGAGATGTCTGAGAGAAACCTTTTGTAGTTGAGAACATAGTTAATTTCGTTTGTCGTAAGTTGCTCAGGTAGCCCATGCTGTGGATGTACTTACGGGGAAAACAGACACATCGGGCAGTCCTCGACAAAGTTCACGCCTCGTTGCCCATTGTCGTTTGTCTAGATGTGCAGAGTGTGCAGTTCGATTACAAGATTCACATATTTTTTTATAATGATACATCCCATGAAAGATTAGATCACAATGTTTCGCCAATACACCCGGTGGCTGCAGTTCTCCAATTTCTGGCGGCAACAAATTCTTCCTAAGTCTTGCTCGACCTGGTCCAATCACTTCGCTCGCTGGGCTCCTCTTATTCTTGTCCCCACCGGATTCGATGCGAACACTACCTTCGTATATACTGTACAAGTTTCGCTGGGCCTCCCTTGAAGAGCTCCGCTACAAGGCCATCCTCACCAGCTGCTTTGTGTTTCTTTCGTTGTTTAATGGCCTCCTCAACTTCACCCATCGTAGAAGGTGGTACATCGTCGTTGTTCACTGCACTGGTGTAGTCCTCTTCAACGCTCTTTTGGTCTCCTGTTTGCGCGCTGTTCAGAATTCTCCTTCATCGTCATCGGCGCTACCTGGATCGAGGCTGTGTACTTTGATGATGCAGATGTTGAAGAATGGACCACGGATCCTCAGTCTGCACATTCTTTCGCTGATTGGCAGCCGACCCCTTAACTTTAGCAAATGTCGATTGGGTTTGAATCTCGGACGGATTTTAGAATACAAAAGTAAATCTCGTTCGGATTGCAGAATGCAAAAGTTTATCTCGATCGGGTTATAGAATGCAACATCGTGCTAATCCCGATCGGGTTCCAGAATAGGGGCGATTTCTGGACCTCGTTGATTGCTTTCAAATGACGCAGTGCGAGTATTGTTGAAGAACGTGGATTAATTTCGACATTGCAGACGTAGTCCTACGTCAAAAAATAAAAATGTTTGGATGCTCGTGATGAGCATGACGAGATAATACAGATAATGGTTTGAACAAAACTAACAATTCTTTACAGTATGCATTAAATCACCTCTTTCCTTCCTAACAATAAACCAAATTTCACCCGCAGGCCCAAAATTTTGTCCAACGATGGTCATCTCATCATTGAATCGGCTGTGGACCGAAATATATCGTTTTTCCTGAGAGGAAACGGTTACCTGAACGTGGGGGACTTCAGCTTGGGTAAGATGATCCAGAGTCTTGCCAATGTGTCATCGTTGTCCCGTGATATCCCCATCGGTGAAGATAGCGCTCAGCTTCAGAATCTTATCGACGTCGTAAAGGGACCTTTTGGCTTGATAAAACGCGTTACCGCTCTGGAAAATGGGTAAATTGATCGGTTATACTTAACCACATAGGTTTCAGATTTCTTCGCTTGTAGAACAACTGAATCCAATGGAGGAAGAGATCGGGGTCGATTGAATAATATCAACCGACGTCTGGGTGCTCTGGAACGCAAGGTTAACAACATGATAACGAAATTGCGGGAGAATAACTGCAAAACAAGTCCCTGTCAGAACGGAGGTACGTGCATCAGTCTATATGATTCGTTTGTTTGCCAGTGTCCAAGGAATTGGGAGGGCCCAACATGCGCCAACGATGTGAATGAATGCTCGGAGTTCGTCGGCACTGATTTGGGATGCCAAAATGGTGCCACCTGTAAGAACACACCCGGGAGTTACAGTTGCATTTGTGCAAGTGGATGGCAGGGGATCCATTGCAATAGTCGAACCAAGGATTGTATGTCCTCCGGAAATGAGCTATGTGGGCATGGTACGTGTGTTCAGATAAGGGAAGACCCCGGCTTCAAATGCATATGTGAGCAAGGCTGGAAAACAAACGGCGTCACTCCGGCTTGTTCCGTGGACGTTGATGAATGTTCTGAGAGTAAGCCGCACTGCTCCAAGGATCCAGAAGTTAGTTGTATCAACCTGCCAGGCTCATTCGTTTGCGGAAGTTGTCCTCCTGGCTATTCAGGTAATGGATTCTACTGTGTGGATATTGACGAGTGCCAAACCAACAACGGTGGATGCAGCACGTCCCCATCCGTTTCGTGTATTAATTTGAGGGTATGTATGATTTCGGATATGAGACGAAACATCGACTGATATGTCTCTCCACATAGGGAACATATAAATGTGGGAGCTGCCCGCCTGGATATACGGGTGATGGTAAGACGTGTATTGTGAAAAGTAGCAGATGTTCGCCAGGACTGTGTCATCCAATGGCTCGATGTGTGGAGTATATTGTCGGTGTTGCGAACTGTGTTTGTTTACCAGGCTATCAGGGATCAGGTATTGGTCCAAATGGGTGTGTGAGAATGCCTACGAATCCATGTGCCTTCAATCCGTGCAAGGTAAGTGATTACTCCATCGAATATTGATACTTCGTTTCTAGAAACCTTTCTCTTAGAACGGAGGAACATGTACTCCAAATGGTAGCAACTATACCTGCAGCTGTCCACCGGGAACAGCCCAACCTAACTGTATTCGATTTGTTACACCCTGTGTGCCCAACCCATGTTTCAACGGCGGAACATGTGCCCCATTCATGGACCGATATTATTGTTCTTGCCCAGCGGGTTACACCGGGATTCGTTGTCAAGGTGCCTCTCGGTCATGCGGTGGTATACTCGATTCTTATTCTGGAATTCTACGGTACCCAGTTGATAATGGAACCTACAATCACAACTCGAGATGCGCATGGTTGCTCAAAACTAATCATACAAAGATTCTGAATGTTACATTCACGCAGTTCCACGTAGAAGATGCGATTTCTTCTGGAGAATGCAAGTTCGATTGGTTACAGGTACTTTGGACACTATCAATGAGTAAACACTATGACCATTACATTCCTCCGACAGATTCACGATGGAAAAACCTCAGCGGCACACAACATCGGCAGATTCTGTGGTAACCAACTCCCCAACGGGGGTAATTTATTGTCTACGCGCAATTTCCTATACCTCTGGTTCCGGTCTGACAACAGCACGGCTCACGATGGATTCGAGCTACACTGGGAAAGTATAGACCCTATCTGTGGGGGCGAAATAACGGTGAAAAGTCACGGAATTCTTGCTTCACCCGGGTCGCCAGGAAATTACCCACCTAATAGGGACTGCAAGTGGTATCTCACAGCACCGCCTGGAAAACGACTACAGTTCCACTTTTATACGATGATGTTGGAGTCACACAATTCTTGTGAGTTTGACTATGTTCAGATCAACGACGGATTGCGTGATGACGCGCCTATGTTGGTGAAGTATTGTAATACATCCCACCCGGAACCATTGGTAACACCTAGTAACGAAGCGACAATTTATTTCCATTCGGATGAAGATCGGAGTGATGCTGGCTTCCAAATCAGCTACGCACTAATCGAAGGAATTCCAGGTTGTGGCGGAACATTCACGAAGCCAGAAGGAGAGATAAACTCTCCGAGGGGCAACAACGATAATCTTTACCCGCATAATTTGAACTGCGAATATGTGATTCAGCTGCCGGTAGGCACCAGGATAGAGATTAATTTCAACCGATTCCACCTGGAAGCCAGCGACTCTTGTAAATTCGATTACTTGGAGTTGTTTGATGGACGAAGTCCTGAGGACCCTTCGCTTGGGAAGTACTGCGGAAATGAGCTACCGCCTGTGTTCACATCAAGCGCGAATAATATCCTTTTCAAATTTCGCACGGATTGGTCGACTTCGCATGGTGGCTTCTCGTTGAATTACAAGGTGCAATGTGGTGGCGTTTTCACTAACCCCGACGAAGAGATCACCAGTCCAGGATATCCAAAACCGTATACGGCCAATCAACAGTGTGACTACCTTATCCAAGCTCCCGTTGGAAAAGCGATTTTGTTGGACTTCTCTGATTTCGACATCGAAGGCAATTCATATCCGAGTTGCGACCTGGATTATGTACAAATTTTCGATGGATATGAACCCAAAAACAATAGTGTTATTGGTCGATACTGCAGCGCTAAACCACCGCCGAGAGCCGTGTCAACGCTGAACGTGATGCTCTTACGATTCGTATCTGACCTTTCTATCAGCGGAAGAGGTTTCAAAGCGAACTATTCCCTCATCGATGTCTCGTGTGGCGGTGTGATCACCTCTGAAGAAACAATGATACGATCCCCTTCGAGTTCAGACAGAGGAACATATCTTCACGATTTGGACTGCAAGTGGTTGATCGTGGCACCCAAAACGCATGCCATTCAACTGTCGTGGAACAGTTTCGAGCTGGAGAAGAGTACCACCTGCACATATGACTTCGTAGAGATCTACGATAATTCATCGCAAACTAACGGATTCGTGGGCAGATACTGTGGACTCAACAAACCACCGGCAATTACGAGTTCTGGTAATTTGCTGACAATTCGATTCAAAACGGACAGTTCGAATTCGAAGAGTGGATTCAGTTTGTCCTTTACATTCTTGGATGTAAGAAAATGTAAGTAAATGTGACTGTAACTAACTCGGAAATGCAAACTTTAACTAACTCGTCTATGGAATTAGCAGCACCCTTTCAGAGTTCATTGAAATATTTTAGGGTGCCTAATTTATTAGTTAGCATCTTTACATACTTGACTTTAAAATAATTTGTCTTATGTAAAGGGCGAAACTATACTCGTCACTTATATCGTAAACATTCCCAGAGACGAATTGTAGACCTTCACCTGACCCCCTAAGCAGATGAAGCACCAATAGCCAAGACGTTGGAGAATTGCAGAGCAAAGAGATAACATAAAACCTTTAAAAATTTACGCTGGACATAATACGTTTGTCCGGAAAGTAATAACCCTTATTCTTTGAGATGCGTTTAAACAATTCAATACGGGGATGAGACAAGTAGGGCATACCTTCAGCTATCCAGCGATAACTTTTTCAGATGCCTTTTTGGGTACCTTTAATTTTCGAACTCGTCGAAGTTACTATACAGAACTTTAGAGCAAAGATAAACGATAAAGTTTTGTGTAAAACCAAATAAAAGACCAAAGGATACATCAGACAGCCTTCAGGGATGCCGGCCTATCATATTCGAAAATAAAGAAGTGACACAGTGGAAGTTGTTCCGAGAAGGACGGGAGTCAACGACGAAACGTGTTCAGAATGTCCATCGACTACGGGGACAGACAACAATGTGTGCGATAAGTTCTCAACACAGACCGTCGACAGAGTGTTCGTGTGATTGCTGACCTTGTGAACTTACCAAAGACCGTTATGCGCGGAATTGTGTTGGAAAATTTAGCCTTACGCAAGATATGTACAAAACCTGTGCCCAGAGTTTTGACAGACTCTCAAAAACTCCATCGTGTGGATGTTTGTAATAAAAAGGAAACAGCGGAAGATCCAAGTGATTTTCTAACGCTTGTGATTGATGCCAGCCAAGTTTGAACGATCGATTGTGTTGTCTTCCAGGAGCGACCAAGGTTTTAAGCCATCAGAGCTGCCCAGTAGCCAATGGTTCGGAGTGAGCACGGGAGCTGCGCCATCTTCAACGCTGAGAATGCCTTCAATCTCAACCGACTCGTTACTTAGCACCTCATCACTTGGGCGGCTGAATAGCTACATATTCCACAAGGTCCGCCTTATGAACTGGACAAGTCGTTCCTAGCATCCTCCAATATAGGGAGCTGCCGGAGAATTGAAGTGCCAGGACTGTTCATCCAGCTTCAACTCTAGCTCAAAACCAATGAAGTTGATGCTCCTGTCGCTGTATAATACAGTCAGTGTACCTCATCGTGCAATGCAATTGCGCATTACGTATGAATTAGTGGTTGATAAGCTAAGTAGTCCTATATGGACTGCAGAAATAGTAAGACATGTTAAAAGTACGCTCCCACAGCTCAATTCGTCTCTGTAATATCCTCGCGTCTGCTTTGAATGGGTAGTAGCTAATCCTGCGAGATTGGTTACGTATTGGAATGAAGCGTTCTAGTCTTAGTGGCAGTGAACAACGATATCTTCTAGTCAAAGACCTCGTTGACTGCTTTGAATTATCTCTAACGTCATCACAGACCTGCTCAACATTTTCGGTAACATGTGGGCGGCATGACCGCGGCAAGTCCATGTTACTTCTATCCCCTTGGAACCTAGTTTATCACTCGCTGCATGTTTTCATGTTAACAACTGGCCCACAGTGATATCGAATAATGATTCTTATTTCATTTTAGTCATACTAGGCCGCAGATGTATGTTCGGCCGTTCGAAGCCTGCGCTTGCGGTTCGACAGTATCCTGCATGCGCAAGCGCTAAGGCTACTTCAGGTTCCGATAATGACCTTACCTTAGGGGCTCGATTATCGCCACCATTGAAAACGGTTTCAGTACAACCCGTGGTTCAGACAATAAGAGGATATGCCTCCATTGTGTCGTGCCAGGTGTACTTAGCGCTATCTGAGGAGTAGATTGTGCACCTGATTTGCCCTCAGTTTCTAATCAAACCCCGTGGTGCTGTAATTGAGATAACATGCTGCCACTGAGTGGTTTTACAGCGGACTTAAAGCTACCTGATGTGTTGGCAGAAGCTAAAAAGGCATCTGACTTACCCTCAATTTTTCGACTAGAACGATAACCGTTCTGTTTTCGTTGGCTTCTTCGGTTCTTCTATTTGTTTTTTGTACATTTTTTCTCATTTGCATCCCAAGAGTCGTTAGGGAAATAATGATCCACTGTGTCATTATTTTTTTAAATCCCCTTGGCTATTCAACTCTCGGCGCGGATTCGGAGCTTGGGGCAAAGTATTGACTCCAACGCTGCTCATTTTCGAGCTTTCGACCGGTAACAGAGTTTCTCATTGATTCTTTGTTTCCAATCATCAATTGAGGCCTTCTATAGGATGATGAAAGAATCTGATATGAGTTCGAAACAAAACACATATGCTCACAAGGAGCAACTGCGCTCATCATGCGCTATCGCTATCATACGCAAGTAACGGTGCCTCCCTTAGCTTCCACCACTCGGTGACCGCTTCGCATGCACCATTCAGTCCCGGTAGTCACAAACGGCGCACTCCGTTTGCCACATGAGTAGATCGCTTGCCAAATCATGTATTTATTGGCAAACTTGGAAAGTTTCTGCTTCCTTACTTCCTCCGGAACATCAAACGTGTGCTGGGCGGTGAATAACAGTAGCTCCGGAAGCTGCCGGAAGTACGCCTTGGCGTAAGTCTCATCTTCCATGATGAGACAATGCGACTTTGTCAGCATCTGGGTGTGCAGTTTCCGGATCCTTGACTTTCCCACCGTATTTGCCCTTCGCCACGATTTGGAGCCTTCTGCACTTTGTACGTATGCAGTCCCTCCCGGTCCTTGGCTCTCTGGCCTGGCCACATCCCTGACCGAAGCATTGCGATTCCGCTTGAACGCTCTCATGACACGCTTGTGATCTTTATCACAATGACCGCATTTCTCCTTCCGGTCGATACTCAGAGTTTCGTAGAAAATCACGAGACTCACCGTTGACTGCACGATTCCAAATTGTTTTTCGATGTTTCGAAGAGAGAATTGAGGATTTTGCAGGTGCTTGCACAAAATCAATTCGCGACGTTGCTTTTCGGGTATCGCATTTTTTTTAATTTTCGAAAAACTGACAGCGATGAAAATACAGTGTAAACAACACACTCCAAACTACTTTTACCTAAACAGAAAATTCAAGAGAAAATACCCAATGGACCTATTCGAGCGTGACGTGACAACGTTTTGACTCACTAAAAACAGTTTTTTTCTCGTTTTCATGTATAAATTACAGGATTCCCAAATAACGTTTGCATTATTGTAATTATATTAGGTTACTTGCAAAAATACGGCCAGAACACCGCGTCTTCGCCCTTATGATATTTCTTGATGAACGACACAACTTCCGGCAGGCACTTCGTACTATAAGTTTCCCCGTTCATGGCCAGTCCGGAGCTAAATAATAGCGGCTTTGACATCCCCTTCTCGCTGATTGTCAGTCACAGCAGCACCTTCTTGGGGAACTTGGTGTGTGAAATTAACATCACTTCGGAGCTCACTTCCTTCGTGGGGGAAGTGAAATACGAAGTGCCCTGCCAGTCGTTACCATCGACCTCCCGGCCAAACGCACGCGGCGATATAGCCACCTTTCCATCGATCTTCCTCTTCTGCATCCTTTGGAGCTTCTTGTCGCTCAGGGTCGACGGCCGTCCGGAACCGGGCTTTCTTTCGATGCTCTGATTGTTGTCCAATAGTGTCAAGATGTGCCGCACGTTTTCCATTTTCGACGCGACGGGGTACCGTTCTTTGAACGCACACACTTCTGAACGGAGTAGCTACGCTGTTTTCGCCATCACGGTAAGAGTTCAACTGATAGAGCTGTCAAACTTTTTCTACTGACTCATGGATAACTATGATTGATGCTGCATGGGTAGTTTCGTCAGTGCGTGTGAAGGTAAACCCATGAAAAATCGGCAATTTTCGACCATTTTTTGAATGCAAAAGTTAGTAAACGATGTCAAAGTAAAATTTAGAAAAAATCCTACAAATTTCCTTCAGTTGGAGAATATTTTACAGTTGAACTCACTTGTTGCCAGCCCAATACTTTTGTGACGTGACAACACCTGTCTTTTTGCGGTTTCCGACTTTTGAACATTATGGTGTATTCTCAGTTCCGTTTCAAAACATACAAATAAACTTTGTCCTATGATTTGTCAACAAAGGATGAACGTGAATTCCTGTTTATTCAGTTTTTCAAAAAACAACGTGATGTGGACACCCTTTATTACCCTCTCCTCACCATTTTGACTTGTTTAAAGTACAGAGGCTTTAAACATAGAAGTTCGTTTGATTCTGCCTTGAAACACTCTATGTTGAACGAAAATGACGGTTTGTCGCAGCGAAGGCACTATTCGTAGCCTCAGTTGGTTGCGTTCTTCATTCTCTTATCGCTTCTTCTGCTTTCTCTAATCGCTTATCTTATCGCAAACATTTAACGCTATGTTCCTCCGTTGCGTTAGATGCTTGCACAGAGTAAATGTACGGAAAAATAAAAATGCTCCCAATTTTGATATATTTTCTGAATTTACTATCTTAAAGGTAACTATGTCTACGTCAAAAAAATTAAAAAGATGTATGCAAAAATGTTTAGTTGGGCAATATCCTCACACACTGAAAGAGTGCTGCCAACTACTGGTTGAGTTGGTGCGAAATCCTTCAGGTTGCATTTTGATTATCACCATTAGTTCTCTCTTCCAGTGTGTGGTGGCAGTTTCTACACAGCAGAAGGCGTTCTGAGGTCACCCGGGTTCCCGAACGAGTATACTTCCGAAAAAGTTTGTGAGTGGATCATCACGGTTCCCATGGGGCAGCAAATTCGACTTAACGTGAAAAGTTTCATCATGGAAAAACATCACAACTGTATATTCGATGGATTGGAAATTCGTAACGGTGGTACGGCCAGCTCTCCGCTGATCGGAAAATATTGCGGAACGGACGATTTCAATGGGTTGATTTCATTCAGTAATAAATTGTATTTGAGGTTTTATTCAGATAGATCTCGAAATTACGCAGGCTTTGAGATAGAATGGGATGGAACTGCAACCGGATGTGGAGGTGTGCTAAACTCGCACAGAGGATCAATCATTTCACCCCACTATCCTGAACCCTACGGCACCAATGCTGAGTGCTCGTGGAGAATAAGTATAAGCGCGGGCTCTTCGATTCATATCGTGTTCACCGATTTAGAACTAGAGAGTCATTCGAACTGTAGATATGATTACTTGGAAATATACGACGGTCGTGATGTATCTGGCAAAAATTTGGGCCGATTCTGTCATATCGATACTGATCCCATCCAGCTGAATACAGAGAGCAATCATGCGTATGTACTCATGAGGAGTGACGACACTAATCAAGGAAGAGGATTCAGCCTGAAATATAACATTCTCTGTAAGCGAAATATAACTGGCTTCGAAGGAGTCATTGAATCGCCCAACTTTCCGAACAAGTATCCTAGCACTATAGATTGTTTGTGGACGATATCAGTCCCACCAGGGAACAAAATAGACATCGAATTTTCCCACTTTGAATTGGAGAACAATCTGCTGTATGAAAATAATAAATCACATGTTTGCCACTTCGATTATATAGATATCATCGAGCCCGAGGATGAGCGTTCGTTGTCCACAAGATATTGTAACCAAATGCCCGCGAAAATGACCTCCAAAGGTTCGTCTGTGCAAATTGCCTTCCACACGGATGCTAGCAGTGAAAAGAGTGGCTTCAGACTAGAATGGCACATCAATGGATGTGGCGGGATACTCACCAAACCGAATGGATTCTTCTCGTCACCCAACTATCCCAATGAATATCCGGCGAATACGCAGTGTCACTGGACACTTTCCATGCCGCCAGGCTACAGAATAGAGCTGGCGATATACAATTTCAATATGGAGTCATCAGGCCAGTGTCGGTACGATGGCCTCACTATATCGAACACGGAAGATTTCCAACAAGTGATCACGACCATTTGCCACACACAGAAAGATCCAATAAAACTCACGAGTACAGGGCATATGCTGTATGCTAAATTTTTCAGTGATCATACGTATACCTACAAGGGTTTTATGGCTACCTATACGATGATTCCATCAAGTAAGTTACAATTAGTAGCATTTTTCAATTCTTCTTACATACACGCAACGATACATTGCAGACTGCGGTGGTGTTCTGACGTCTCATCAAGGATTCATCTATTCTCCGAATTATCCCAAAAATTATCCGAGCAATCAATCTTGTGAGTGGACTATTAGAACCGATCCCGGCTATACACTGCAGTTCCACATTGAGGACATTGGCATGGTGAACACAGGAAATTGCTCGAAGGACTACGTTCAAGTTTTTGATGGTTCAGAGCAAGGCAACAGCAAACTGTTGAATACTTACTGTGACAGCGAAAATATAACTTCGTCTGTTTCCAGCGGGAATCAGTTACTGGTCGTGTTCCATTCGGATCAATCACTGGAGGCTAAAGGATTTCGTGCAAATTATTCCACCGTAAGTATCTTGTGTTAATTCAAGCGATAAGCACAAGTAAATTTTTTCATTACCTAGAACTGTGGGGCCGCCGTAAATGTCACGCAAGCGGGAATTATTTCGTTGGAAAACACCTACAAAATAAGGTCCGAGAATTGTACCTGGATTCTATCGGCGGATGACCTGACGCGACACGTCACGCTCCAGATCATGCACATGAACGTGGTCGAGGTGGACGGGAACTGTTTGGCAAATTTGACCATCCACGATGGAAATGGTATCGATGCTCCCATCCGCTACAATGGATGCGGTAGTAAAATACCCCCCGCCATCGTCAGTAACGGGAACACACTCACAGTACACATAACATCCGAGGACTACAACTTGTACAACGTAATGGGAATGCAGTTTGTTGCTAGCTATATGGTGATGGATAACGGTAAGTGTTCATTTTCAAATTAAAGCAAAGAAACATTCCGGCGTGGGTTTTGTAACCTTAAAAAGTATGAAGTTAGGTGCATTCGAGAGGGAGGATCGTGAAATTGTAACTGATATAAGGGAATACGTGAGGACACGTCTCAAAAACAATTTTCGCCTTTTTAGACAATAGGTTGTCCATGACGTTAGTCAATCAAAAAGTTGCAGAACATACGATCAACGTCGCTCGCACTGAACCAAATTTCTCACGTGTTGCATTGAATATTTCCGGAGTTATCGGAAAACAGTATAAATTACCTTACATTCATACAGTTAATGAGCTAAATCTTCCTAAACTTCATTAGGGCGAGCTTGTAAATCTGTACCCATATTTGCGAGGGTTACCTGTCAGCGATTGTGAAGAAGCAGTTCCAGAAATTCTCATTGGTATTGATTATTCGCAGTTATGACCGGTTCTTAAAATACGTGAAGGAAGACTTCAGGAGCCAATGAAAATAGCCGCGAAAACAAGGTTGAGTTGTACTTTATTTGGAGTCACTCAACAGCAGTGTTCTGCAAGATTGAATGAAGCAGCATGTTTCAATAGAGTGTTTCCCAGCAAACATTCAATCGTATAACTTGGCATATTCTAAAATAATAAAGCGAAAAATGTGATTTTATTTGCCACAACAGATTAAGTCGTAATTGAGTATAATAAACATCGGTTTTATGATATGCACTATCGCAAAATTGAACTAATGGGTATCATATATGCATATCAGGCAGATGTAGCTCGAGAGTCACATAAACGTATAATTTGAATCAATGTAGTACTGCGAGAAATCGTGTTACATGTTGTGGAATATCATTTAACAGTAAATCATATTAGGTCGTAATTGAGTACATTTTTTTAACATTAAAATTAACATTCATTATAGCATATATATTGATAACATTTTACAATATATTTTTTGCACCCAAAAATCAATTATTGTGGTTCCATCGAACAGCTGGTGTGACGAATCCATATAGTTGGGATGGGTCGAGAGATTAATCTTTTTAAAGGGGGTATTGAGCAGCAGTACTCAGTAGAATTCACAGGGATTCAAAACCTCAGGCACTCAGATGATGTAGTTACTAATATTTTCTCTAATACGCATTTTCAATTGATGTTTGAAGTCTGTCATGTTCCGTTGAGTTCGTAGACAGAGTGGCAGTTGATTGTAGCGATGCTTCCCATAATACTTGAATGATTTTTTCATTGCATCAGTCAGGGCCCGAAATCTTCGAAGAAGAAAAATGAAGACTAACTCTACTCTCAGTGGCTTCGCTTCGACTAGAACTGCTTCGCAGTCGCCGTCAACAAAAAGTGAATTGAATAGAAAATGAATTGAAATGAAATGAATTGTTTCAACTGACTTCAATCCTCATTTATACCCCCCTAAGAACGAAATTGTTCCCGCGTACGCAATTTCATTTTTACGTCCATATAAAGAGGAACGGAAACTTGATTTCTGATGCAAAAAATTATAGGAGGTTGTGTCCAAGACATGATGTAGAACTACGCTTGTTCTACATCATGTCTTGTTGTTCATGTCGCTTGGATATTATTTTTGAATTTTGCGAAATTTTAGAAACAACTGTTTAGTAGAATGGTTTTGTCGCCATGAAATGGTTCCTTATTGTAGAATCAGTTGACGATAATTTATTGATGATCCATTCTTGCTCACGCAGAACAATACACAAACTGATCGCATGTAGCACTTGTCAATGCATTATAAATTTATCTCGAACGCTATTCCGATAACCTTATTCGCCATTGACATACACTCGGGTACAGGTGATTATGCACAACAACACCACTATTCCACATCTCATAACTACATTGATCTTTCTTTGGCATCGAATGGAAACAACAAAAATGGCAATATTTGCAAGTATCAAACATCAAGCTACATGTAATTTAGCATTGTCTCAGTGGAATCGCATCTCTAGACATCGTTCTTACAACGAAAACAAACAGGCACCAAGCAAGTGTTCATCATAGCATGCATACAAAGCCATACATTGTTGGCTTGAAGCGACTAAGAATATAAACACTTCTCATCATTTCGTGCTATTCTCAAAAGGAACGCTTTTGATAATATTACTGGCCTCGAAAAAAGTTGCTTTATTTACTCATGCTCGAGATAAGCGCAGCTGTTATTCTTAGTGAATAAAGCAAGCGAAACCCAATCACATACAAAATACTAGAACGAGATCTACTTTGCTGGTGACTAAATAAACGGAATAAATTCTGTCTGTTAATCTCAATAACCTTTGAAAAGATGTGTATTCCTTCATTATGATCAAGATTAGCACAAATGTCATCCTTGTTTGCGCTTGGTACGCGAATCCAAATAACTCACAACATTCCAGCCCGATATTCACTATGATTAAGCTTGCTATTCTTGCTAAATAATTATGTGGCGCCAACCTTCACGCCTGCTTCACTACATTTCGATGCGTTAATGCAATGTCAAAGGCACCAACGAAGCGCTTATGATGACGGAAAACAAGCGATGTTCACTGCTTCGAATAAATAAAAAGACTGAATATTTGCCTCAGCAGAGATCCATTATTCATATCCTAGCGCAAATATTCTTTTTTCGCTACCTCCCTCTTCGTTTATATTTATTATCTCGGCTGCATAATTTGCACCACCAAACAATCGTCCATCATAGCATTAAAATATTAGGTGAGTGTTGCATCGAAGACAGGGCCAATGCGCACGGGAGCAGATACAAATGTGATATTTGTACATACGGGTTATGAAGCATGCACGTATGTACACGAAGACATATATCGATGGCTTGAAGCAACTAAATATACACACACACTTTTCTCCGCTTTACGCTTTTCTCAACAGAAGCCCATTCTATAACTCTTTGCGGTCGAAATTAATTTCCCTTGAAAGAGATTATCTTATCTTTCCACGCTAATAATATTTTGTTTATACCGAGTACCGTCACATACGAGGTTACCACATTTAATTCTTTAAAATTTTCTGAAAAAAAACTGTATATCTGTTTTCTTAGCAAAAAAACGAAGTCCGTTTTCGACGCGTCAGGGTACCGTTCTTTGAACGGGCACAATTCTGAATGAAGTAGCTTCACTATTTTCGTCATTACGGTTAGAGTTCGACTGAAAGAGCTGTCAATTTTTTTCTGCTGACTTATGGGTTACTAAGATTGATGCTGCATGGGTAGTTTCGTAAGTGCGTGTGAAGGAAAAACAAATGAAAAATCGGCAATTTTTTGTCCATTTTTTCATTACAAACGTTGTATCTTAACAAACAAAACGCTCAAAACGCTGTATCAACCCAAACTAACGAGTGCTTCATTTTAGTCTGCGGAGGAGAGCTCACATCGTTCGCAGGTGAATTCGCCTCTCCAAACTATCCGAATTCTGCTCCAATGAACGTGGAATGCGTCTGGCAGTTGAACGCATCCCCCGGCAACAAGCTTCAGCTTTACGTTCAATCGTTGAATATACTAGAGTCAGAGCATTGCAATACCGATTACCTAGAGGTTCGGGATGGCGCTGGGAAGCTGATCGCAGACTACTGTGGCGATAATCCGACCATCAATCTTACTTCGTCGAACAGTTTCTGGGTCAAGTTCAGAACAAGTGATCAGGGAGTGTCGAAGGGATTCCTCGCGGAGTATTCATATGGTTCGTGTTATTTTTATATATGCTTTTCTTGTATATCTAATAATTCTACTTTTGAAGAACATTCCAACGAAGTTACTGGCAGAGAAGGGACAATTGCATCTCCTATGTATCCACGCGATTATGCGAGAAATGAAGTTCATTCGTGGAGAATCATTGTTGACGTTGGATCTATTATTTCGATGAAGTTCGACGCGTTCGAAATCGATGCGAAATTTTACGAATCATGCGACGGACAGCTTGAGGTAAGGAATTGATTTTCGCTTCGACCACATTAAGGGGCTTGAAGAAAACATTTGATTTCGCAGATCTACGACGGTTATGACGACTCGGCGGAACCACTGAAGGCGGAACTTTGTGGCCTAACAGCGCCGGAACCATTCAAGTCGACCTCCAATGTTGTTTTCATTCGGCTCGATCATACGGATGCTAACGGACCTTCCAGATTTTTGCTGAACTGGGAACAGATAGGAAAATCGGAACAACCCGTTTACACATCCAATGTTGATTACTTCTGCGGAGGTTACCAGAAGGTTATAGTGTTGAACGACAGTGACTCGACCTACAATCTCACATCACCAGGATATCCCAATGGGTACTTGACAAACTTGAACTGCAGTTGGATTTTTCAGTCAGCGATATCGACTTTCCATCCATTCCTACAGTTGAACTATGTTGATTTGGAGGAAACCAATGAATGCTTATCGGATTATTTGGATATTTCGACGTCGCCTGATATGCTCACATGGTCCAAATCGGACGTAATATGTACATATGGTTACAAAATTAAATCTTCATTCCACGGAAAACCATTTTTGAAGGTGGTATTCAGAACGGATTACTTTAACAATCGTACCGGATTCACAGGTAAGGTATCCCTGCGATGCGGCGGGGTAGTAACGGAACCAAATGGTGTCATTGAAGTGCCATCCAGAGCCACACTCTACGGAAACGTTAACAGTCGTGCTTACGACCCTGTATGTATGTGGAATATTACTGTCCGCCCAGGGCGGGTTATAGAGCTCCAGTTTGAGGTCCTTAGAATCTCCAAACCACCATCCGAAGGATGCATCGGATTCGTTTCGGTTAAGAATGGAATGGATGAATTTTCTCCATCATTGGGGACGTTCTGCGGTAATGAACTACCGGGGAAGGTCACTACGTCAAGCAATAGGGCTTTCGTGAAATTTGACAGCAATCAGGTTACGTCAAATGAATTCCGGGTCGTTTATCGAGAAGTAGGCCCACAATGTGGGGGACAAATACTGTTGACGAAGATAAACTCGACCGTGGTAGCTACGCCAAACTTCCCAGAGATACCACATCCACACACGGAATGTGTTTGGACGGTAATGGCTCCATCAGGCGAAATCATGAAGTACAGTTTTGAGCGATTAAGTTTGAGATACTCAGTTGGATGCTCGAGTGAGTACGTGGAGTTGAGAGATGGCGGTACATCCAGCTCAAAATCACTGCTCAAATACTGTGACCATGATTCGTATCCCTCGCAATTGACAACTTCCAATGTTTTGAGAATCCATTATTTCACCGATAATTCTGACCCTGGAAATGGATTCAAGCTACGGGTATCACTTGCACAATGCGGAGGCTCTATTCGGGCCCCAAGCGGAACCATTCAATCGAAAAATTATCCTCTTCCCGGAGGATACCCTATGAACACTGTGTGCGAATATTATATCTATGGTAGTTTAAATACAGTGCTGAATATAACATTCGAAGATATTCACCTTCCCACTGTTACGAACTGCTCGCTAACTGATAATATCCAAATATATAGTGTGATTCCAGAAGAAAACTTTACAGACACATTGATTGGAACGTATTGTGGTACAAATGATCCATCGCCAATAGTAACCGAAAACAATCAAGCGAGAATTGTTTTCACCACATTCAACACAAGACCAATCAATCGTGGATTCAAACTAACGTTCAGTTCTTCCAGCACTCCGTGTGGTAGTGAAATCAACGCACCGTCCGGTGAAATCGCAAGTCCCGGATATCCTGACAACGGGTTGAAATTCAAAAGATTATGCGAGTGGGAGATCACTGTCCCCGAGGGAAGACGAGTGAAGATTGAGTTCATCGATCTGGATCTATCTACGAATGGTGTATATTATCTGCAGCACCTTAGTTTCTACCATGGGTTCGATTACTCAGCACGCATAAGGTACGTTACGGCTGGGTACGACAAGCAACCGATTTACTCCAGCAACAATAAAATGGTCATCAATTTCTGGTCCGATGTATCTTCGGGAAATAGAGGATTCAAGTTGCGTTTCAGTAGCGACGAGCCATCGATTTGCGTTGGTAATCTGGGTGGTTCCGAGGGAATAATTGCCACTCCGATCAATCAGAAAAGCTACTTGTGCGAATACAGTCGAACGACTGCTTCATTTTTCGATACATCCAAACGGATAGGAACTCTCGCTATGCATTTCAGTGACATGAAGGCGGGACCATATCTTAGCCCATGTACCCTAAACACTAGTGGCATCTTGGTCAAACGCGGCAATAGTCCAACCTATCTGAAAAAATACTGCGGCAATGGAACGGAAGCCGATGTGGTCAGGTCTCCGTTCCCTGATGTCTCAATCCTAGCCCTGCAGAATGTTTTCCTGGGCGAGGTGAGATTTAAACTGGAATATCGAGTTCATACTTGTGGAGGAATGTTCGGAAGTGAGCTAAAAAGCCTTATGCTACCCGATTTGCTGAATAAAACTGGTCCCCTGGAGTGTGCCTGGTATGTGGAATATCCAGAGAACACCCTGATCAACATTGAGTTTGCCAACTTCCGCCTGAGTCAATCCTGTGACGAAGAGTACCTACTGATATACAATGGTCCTACCGCAATGAGCCCTCTTTTGGGACGCTACTGTAGTGGCGCGAGTGTTGAGCCTATTTCAACTCAGGGACGACATGCCTTCATAGAGTACCACTCGGGAAACGTGACCCGCAGTGGCAGTTTTGAACTCAAAATGTCCCAGATGGTAGCTGGATGTGGCGGAACGCTGCATAAAAGTACAGATGTTTTCGGATCACCAAGCGTGAACGGCAAATACCAATCAAACACGGAATGCGTTTGGACGATCCGTGCCGATAATGGTTATCATATCGGGTTCAGCTTTGTTGGAAGGTATAACATCGAAAAAAGTGTAAACTGTTCCAAAGATTACGTTGAAATTTTCGACCGTAAAGGGGATGAATGGATGAGCTTGGGGCGAGTCTGTGGAAAGGAAATCCCTAGTACCTACAACTCGACTGGATCCATGATGAGAGTGTTGTTCCGATCAGACGATACAGTCGAAGGAGATGGATTCACGATAAAATGGGAACAGAACTGCGGCGGAATCTACCCGGTTGAGCAGGAAACTGGCATAATAACTAGTCCTAACTATCCACTGAACTACGACCGTATGACCACATGTAACTATACCTTCCTGACGAAGGAGAAGGACACCTTTATCAGTTTGAACTTCCTCGATTTTTCACTCGAGGATGGTCCACAAACGTCGATCTGTATCTATGATAACGTCACAATTTATAAACAAATGGAATATAGCGACCCACTGGTTTGGGAGAAAGTCGGAACCTATTGTAAACAAAACTCACCTGGACGCATGAGGATCAAAAATCGGGCCGCAATTTTGTTCCGAAGTGACCGATGGTTAGAATCACGAGGCTTCAAATTCGAATATAAACTCAATAAGTGTGGCGGTTTAATCACCAAATCAAAACGGATAGAAAATCCCGAAACGTTCAGCGCAACGAGTGGCTTCGGAAATGGTATAAGCTGCATATGGAATATAACAATTCCGGACGGGAAAAAGGTGGTGATTCGTTTTGAAGAGCTTGAGCTCGACCACTCCGATATGTGTTATTATGATTATGTGCATGTGTACAAAGGTCTCGAACGCACGTCGGACCAAAAATTGGCATCACTGTGTGGAAATTTAACCGGCCATGCACCGGCTATCACCATAAAATGAGGTCACGGCGTTGTCCACTTCAATTCGGAACAATATACACCCAGCAATCCTCGATTCTCGGCGCTCGTACTATTCGCAGACGATTGCGACCGCGAGATAACACTTGATCAGAATTCCAGAACATACAATCTGTCATCATCGAGCAGTGACAACAACAAAGTCCAGGACTGTCAGTTCATATTCAAAGCACCCGATGGGTTCGGGGTTCAACTATCATTCGATCTGTTTCACATGGAAATCTCAGCGAACGCCAGCGGTTGTACGGAAAACTTCATCGAAGTGCGTGATGGTTTGGGACCGTTCGCAGAACTTATTGGAAAGTATTGCGGTCACACCAAACCACCCACAGCAAGCACCTTCAGTTCGTCAATGTACCTACGAATGGTTACTGATTCTTCGCAGCGGGGAAAAAGCTTCAAGGCGGTGGTTTCGATAGCGGAGTCACCGTGTGGAGCAGGCTTTCACGATTTATCCAACAACCAGCCGCTGATTTTGAAGAGTTCTAATTTTGGCACCGGTAATTATCTCCCCAACAGCAGATGCATGTGGATTTTGGAGGTTCCAGCAGGAAAAACTATCAACATCGAGTTCCTTGATTTTAAACTGCAAGATTACAGTGATGAGCGAGAGGAATGTCCCGATCGGGTGGAATTTTTCGACACGAATGTAAGTACAATTTCTTGTTTTAAAAATTTGTCTAGATACCTTTTCAATTGTGTGCGTGAATTTCCGGAATGATTTTTTTCCTTTTTGGTATAGAAGGAATATGTTTATTAAACGGTATTACGAATGAAACAAAGGATATTTTAGTATCCATTTTATATTTATTTGTTTGTCTATCTTTTAACAATAAAAAAAAAACAAAAACGGAAAAAAATATTTGTAATACCACATATGCATAAAAATTGGATTCTAGTCGCATATATATTGTCCAGTCGCATAGGAATATTGAACGAAAACTGAAAACATGTTAACTTTGCAAAATCACTCGAAAACGAAAAAAGCACCTCTCTGATATTCGGATATGCAGCAATTCCAAATGAAATCGTGCTAAAAATACAGATTTTAAAAAATTATAGGAGGTTGTGTCCAAGATACGACCGCATTGTTGACGTAGAACTACACTGTTATTTTATATAAGTCGCCATACATTGGTGAGTGAAACTACTAGGAATATAAACACTGAGTCGATGAGTCATCATTTTGCGCTCGAAAAAAAATGCATTACTTTCTCATGCTCGAGAGAAGCGCAGCTGTCACCCTTAGTGGAGGAAGTTTTGCTACTGGCAAGCGAAACCTAATAACACACAAAATTCCAGAACGACATTTACTTCTTGGTGACTAAACAAGCGAAATAAACTCTTTTTGTTCATAACAACCTCGAAAACAGTAACAATGCTTCATTATGATCAATATTAGCGCAAATGCAATCCTAGTTGAAGGCAATTTTGCGACTGGCACGCGAACCCAAATAATTCGAGTAAGACATTCAACATGCTTGGTATTCCCGAAATAATTTTCTGGCGCACTAACTTAACGCCTGCTTCGCCATAATGTCAGTTTAATGCATTGATGCATTCTCAAAGGCACCAACGAAGCCTTTATGATGACGTAGAGCAAAGAATGTTAACAGCTTGGAAAAAACTGAAGTATGCCACACAGCTTGTACACTGCTGTAACACCCATCGATGCGAATTCGCTGATGAGTTTTTCAAGAGCGACCGCCTTCACCACCAGCGGGGGTGCTTGATTTTGGTTGCTGCCTGGGTAACGGCGTTTACATTTTCGACCGACGCTCCGAAATCGCATACTTCGCTATTGTTCGATGCGGTGTCACACTCGCGAAGGCTCGGTTCAGTGCGAGCGCTTTTCACTGCACCAACATCGCGTGCATCATTAGATGACGCTTGCCTCGAAATTTTATTGCCCCTGGCAATGCGTTCGTTTTTTACAGGACTCGAGCCTGCCTTCCTCTCCTCCTTGCTCCTTGAGAGAATAAAAACACACGATACGAATAACGCGAAAAACGAAAAGAAAAAACCACACGACGATATCCAAGTTGGATTACCACAGGTGGGGTCCAATCTTAGATCGAAGCGCAGCGAAAGCAAAGTGAACTGGATTGCTCAACAGTCCGATGTCGAATGAAAGTTTGCCTCAGCGAGATCCACTATTTATACTCTAGGCAAGTATTCTCCTTAATTCTTCTACTTTTCCTTCGTTCACGGAGACTTTAAATCCTACGATTTCCCCTCCGTTGGTCGACGATAAGTTGAGTTGACAGCTCTGTTCGGGAAAGCACACAAATGAACCGAACAAATGTATGGGAAAATGGAAACGCTTAAATTTTTCATGAATTTTAACCATATACAAACCAGGGAATTCTTATGTATAGCATATTAAACAAATCTTACGGAATTTCCGATTCGTTTAGTATGTAAATCGCCAAAATCCGTTCGCAACAAAAATAGTTATTAACGTTAACTTTATTTCATAAAAACGTGACCTGTTTTCTGATTTGACACCCTTAATGAAAGACATAGTTCTACGTCAAAACTTGTATTTTTGATTCCAAAGAAAGTATGTATTCCGTTTGGGATGGAGGAAATATGAGTATTTCACAGCAATTTTTTGACTCAAACGTAACTTTTGAAAAGGGCGTATCGATTTTAGTAAGAGAAATCTTTGATAATTTATATCTCAAAAACTATGAGTCGTACCGAAATAGTGTCTTAGAAAGAGTTATAGAGTATTGATGGTTGAATATGAAAAAAAATATACACAGAGAAAAGAAATAGTACTCTTTTTTTTTACTTACAAAATAAAAATTTAGTTTGCAATATCCAAAATACATATTTTTTATTTTTTCATACAAAATAGAAGTCATGCAGAAAATTTAAAAAATGGGCCCAAGATGGTAAAACTATTTCTGACGAACTTTGTGGAACATCGATTTTTTTGGAATTTTCGAAACTTCGAATTTTTGTATGTTAACAATCGTTTTTAGCCACAAATTATGAATCCTGATGTGATTTAAATCAAAAAAAGGTTATTATCAATCTCCTTCTAAATGTAACCATTCTCGAAATATTTAAAAAAAATATTTCAAATTTATTGTCTTTTTTAAAGTAAATAATCCCTTTTAATATGTTTGTCGTGTTATACCGTCATGATCATTAAATTTTATGAATTTGCTTATAATTTCCAACAACTTTTCAAAATACATCATCATGGTTCATTTTTTGACTCAAGCGTAACTTTTGAAAAGGGCGTATCGATTTGAGTAAGAGAAATTTTTGATAATTTATATCTCAAAAATATGAGTCGTACCGAAATAGTGTGTTGGAAAGAGTTATAGAGTTAATTTGAAAAAAATATACACTGAGAAGAAAAATTAGTACTCTTTTTTTTATTTACAAAATAAAATTTTAATTTGCGATACTAAAACACATGTATTTTTTCATATATTTTTCAATTTTTTCATACAAAATAGAAGTCATGTGGAAAATTTAAAAAATGGGCCCAAGATGGTAAAACTATTTTTGATGAACTTTGTGGAACATCGAATTTTTAGGAATTTTCGAAACTTCGAGTTTTTGTATGTTAGCAGTCATTTTTAATCACAAATTATGAATCCTGATGTTATATATTTAACCATCATGTTCATGAGATTTTATGAATTCGCTTATAATTTCCAACAACTTTTCCAAATACATCGTTATGGTAAAGACATATGTTTAGGAGTTACGTTACGAAACATTCGAAGACATGTGGGTTAATACAAAACGTAGCGAAACTAAAAAATCTTTTTTTATCTTAATACATACTTCAATCAATCAAAAAAATTGTTGGAAATTATAAGCAAATTCATAAAATTTCATGAACATTACGGTATAACACGACAAACATATTTTTTTTTTATTTAAATCGTTTATTTTTACAGGCTCAGTTACATAGGTTTAAAGGAGCCGAACTCCTTACTGTATTGTTACTAGTATATAAACATTTTTCCTTAATTCTAATGTTAATAATATAGGAAACCGATTACTCGCGGTCGACTCGAGTTTAGAAGGGTGACATATTTTCTTCAGGAAAAGGAGGGGATATGAGGATATATTGACAATGATCACACTCACACTCTCAATCACACTCATCACACTCAATTCTTAAACCTATCTTATATCTAATATGTATTTACATTTCATCTTATTCTTAAGAAGGGATCCGATCTCTCACAAAGGAAAAGGAAAAGGAAAAACTAAGGGTGTAAGGATAACCAAACAAACATATTGAAAGGGATTATTTACTTTCAAAAAGACAATAAATTAGAAATATTTTTTTAAATATTTCGAGAATGGTTACATTTAGAAGGAGATTGATAATAACCTTTTTTGTTTTAAATCACATCAGGATTCATAATTTGTGGCTAAAAATGATTGTTAACATACAAAAATTCGAAGTTTCGAAAATTCCTAAAAATTCGATGTTCCACAAAGTTCGTCAAAAATAGTTTTACCATCTTGGGCCCATTTTTTAAATTTTCTGCATGACTTCTGTTTTGTATGAAAAAATAAAAAAAAATAAAAAATATGTATTTTGAATATTTCAAATTGAATTTTTATTTTGTAAATAAAAAAAAGAGTACTATTTTTTTCTCAGTGTACATTTTTTTCATATCCCATTTCATATTTCCATCAATACTCTATAACTCTTTCTAAGACACTATTTCGGTACGACTCATAGTTTTTGAGATATAAATTATCAAAGATTTCTCTTACTCAAATCGATACGCCCTTTTCAAAAGTTACGCTTGAGTCAAAAAATTCCCAATTGCTGTGGAAAACTCATATTTCCTCTAACCCAAACGGATTTCACACTTTCATTCGAATCAAAAATACTCATGTTTTGTCATTTGTCGATTTCATTTGGAATTACTCTATACGTTCCCCCAAATACTTCCATTAGCCGTAGTCAACTTTGGAATCTAGTTTCGATTCTCTCAACCCCAGTTCTAATTTTGGGTGACATGAACTCCCATGGTACTGGGTTGGGCGATCTTTATGATGACACTAGGGCGGCTATTTTTTAAGATTTATGTGACGATTTGAACTTGACTATCTTGAGCACTGGTGAAGTGTCACGAATTGCAAAACCTCCGGCTCGGGAAAGTCGATTCGATCTATCTTTGTGCTCAAGCTCGCTATCATTAGATTGTCAGTGGAAGGTCATCAATGATCCCCATGGTAGCGATCACTTGCCAATCAATTTATCAATCAAGTGTAGTTCGCAATCCACTGATCCATCTCGAGTTCCTTTTGACCTAAGGGTGGGTTTAGACTAGTAATATATTCATGTGAAGAAATATGATGAGATTTATAGAAATCGCATCAACTGTTTACACTAGCGTGAACTTCTATAATGAATATATTCATATTTTCGGTGAATTTATTCACCTGAAGTAGAACTGCATCCAACTTTAGTGATTTCTCACCAGTGAGAAATTCACAAGCGTTTACATATGCTGAATTTATTCAAGTTATATATACCTCGAATAAGTGTATCATATTTATTCTCACCCGTTTACACCTATATTCACGTGAATAAATCCATCTATAGCTATAGATCTCCCTAATGTAAACCCGCCATAACAAGGAACATCGACTGGCAAAAATTTGCAACGGCGGTAACGATCGGTGTCGAATCAATAAATATACTTCAACCATTGGAAGAATATCGATTCTTCGTCGATTTGTTGTATCAGGCTCACTGGAAGCACAAAAAAGAAATGTTCCAAGTGCTTCGTTTAAAAGAAAGCCAGCCACTCCTGGCTGGGACGATGAATGCACAAAATTGTATTTGAAAAACTGATGCTTTCAAAGCTTTTTGTAGACATGGAACATCCACACACTTCGATGAATATTCAAAGCTTGAAATACAGCTGAAACAATTAGTTAAAGCAAGAAAAAACGCGGTTACTGGCTCATTAGAAAATTGTTGGAGAAAATTATTCTTCGAAGACTCGATCAATGGATCGAGACAAACGATTTGCTATCAAGTACATAATTTGGGTTTCGCCGGAGCAAAGGAACAAACGATTGCCTAGCGTTGCTTTCTACAGATATTCAACTGGCCTTTGCGCACAAAGAGCAACTGGCCTCAGTATTCCTGGATATTAAGGGAGCTTTTGATTCGGTCTCCATAGAAATTCTGCCAGACAATCTGAACAGATGTGGACTTCCTGGAATTTTGAATAACTTCTTGTACAATTTATTGTCAGAAAAGCAAATGAACTTCCCCCTGGGACAACTGACAACTTCCAGAAATAGTTATATGGGTCTACCTCAAGGCTCATGTCTCAGCCCCCTTCTTTACAATTTTTATGTGAAAGATATTGACAGTTGTTTGGCAGAACATTGCACGCTAAGACAGCTTGCAGATGATGCTGTGGTTTCCGTCAGAGGTTTCCATGCCGATCACTTGCAAAGACCATTGCAAAATTCCCTAGATAGCTTGTCTTCCTGGGCAAGGAACTTAGGGATCGAATTCTTGCCGCAGAAAACTGAACTGGTAGTGTTTACTCGAAAGCGGTCCCCAGCCCAATTACAACTTAAGCTTTTGGGAAGAAGCATTACCCAATCATTGACATTTAAGTACCTTGGTGTCTGGTTTGATTCAAAATGCACTGGGAATACCCACATTACGTATTTGAAGCAAAAATGTCAGAAGAGGGTCAACTTTCTCCGCTCGATTTGCGGCACGTGGTGGGGAGCTCATCCGGGAGATCTTAGAACGCTTTATAAAACATCTATTCTATCTATTCTGGAGTATGGATCTTTCTGGTTTCTCTCAGCAGCTAAAAGTCACCTTCTAAAATTGGAACGAATTCAATATCATTGTCTACGTATAGCTCTCGACTGTATGCACTCAACGCATAACAACTCCTCTACAGAACCGATTCTGGGAACTTTCTCTCAGAATACATGTAAAATGCGGAGTCACGAACACACTTGTGATTGAAAACTTTCAAACAATTCTTCATCTCAATATACAATCTCGGTTTATGAGAATTTATCACCACTAGATTTCGTCAGATATTTGTCTTCCATCGTTTACTCCAGACCGTGCTCACTTCACCATCAGCAGTTCCTCAATTGAATACGATCTGTCGATGAAACAAGCAATACTTGGGATTTCAGATCAGCTTCGACCAACTTTCATTTCCCGTATTTTGAGCCAAAGTACCAAAAAGTCAATTGCATGAAAAGATACTTCACTGATGGGTCTCGCCTTAATGGATCCACTGGCTTCGGTGTTTTCAATGAAAATTTGAGCAATCGACTTCGCATTGGGGATGATCTCCAACAAGCCTGCAGACCATTACTTCATTTTCTCGGATAGTCTCAGTTCGCTTGAGACTCTCCAATCGATGAAACCTAGTAGGCACCCATCTTATTTCCTCACAAAAGTGAGACAGCAGATGAGTGCGCTGATCGAAAAATCTTATAAGATAACTTTTGTATGGGTCCCCTCTTATTGCTCAATCCCTGGCAATGAGAAGGCGGACACTCTCGCAAAGGTGGGTGCTCAGGAAGGCGAATTGTTTGATAGACAGATTTCATACGATGAATTTTTCCAATTACTGTGTCAGAGTTCCATCTTGAATTGGCAAACCAATTGGGACACTGGAAGTCTTGGGCGGTGGTTATATTCAATTATTCTAAATAATCTTAAATCAAAGCAATGTCTGTCGGTGTGGAAACGGTTACGATGACATCGATCACGCAGTTTGGCAATGTACGGATAATCACGCGGCCAGAGAGTATGTTTTGAATGCCCTTGATACCCAAAGAAGACAACCCTATGTTCCTGTCAGAGACGTGTTGGGAACTCGCGACATCTGCTATATGCAGTTGATCTATATATTTGTGAAACGGTCTAGTATGAGAATTTAATGCTTTTGTGTTTTTTTCTTTCTCGTTATTAGTTTGTTTGTCTTGTCCCCTCATCTCACCATCGCCCATTCTCGACAGCTAGTCGAACACCAGATGCTATCCCTGGTCATTATGCACAATGCTACAGTGCGTGCGGCAGCCCTCGGTTGAGACAATGATACCTCATATCCATATCCCTAACCTGACCCGTCCCACAAAAATTGGTGTCCATCTAACCTCGAGTAAACCGCGAGTAATCGGTCGAAGCCTACTAAACATAGATTTAAGTTGAAATTTTGTATAAACAAATCTTGAATTGGCGGCTCCGCAAAGCTTATGTGATTGAGCCTTACAAATAAATGAATTGGAAAAAAATATATCATGAATACAACAAGCAAACCAAACAGCTCGAAAGATTAAGCCGAGAGCATTCAATCGACTGTATCTATAATAGCTTCTCCCATCAGTTCGTCGTCAATTGGCTTCATCTCCTATGTGCAGCGCTGAGTTAGATTTCGAACTAGTGTTCACAAAAGTCCAAATCGATGACACGAACCTACTCATTTGTGCCGGATACATCCCACCCGAACTGCGTGCTAACGTTTTATATATGAGGCGTTTTGTCGATGCAATTAATAACGCTCTTGATTGTACCCGCGATGGTGATACAATCATCGTATGCGGTGATTTCAATCAAGCTAATCTCCTGTGGAAATCTGAAGAGTCAAACTTTGTAACTGCTGATACCAACAGCGTGGAAACGGCAAGTGCCTGCTTGCTAGATAACATGGCCTTGATGAATCTGAAACAATTTTGCGGAATTTTGAATCCTTGGAATCACATTCTTGATCTCGTATTTTCCAATGCTGATTCATGTATTGTTCACGAAGCTGCTGTTGCAATAGTGAAAATCGATCGTCCTCATCCACCGTTAGAAATAACACTCGTCTTTAGCGGCAGCGAGTCATTGTTTGAGCACGAAGACATTCCCCAACTGGATTTCAATCGCATTGACTTCGTTGCATTGAATGCTTTTTTGGCCGATATTGACTGGACAGATGCTTTGTCTTGCACTGATGTGGACCTTGCCGTGGAGAAGTTTAGCAATCCTATTTTACAGTGGCTTGCTTCTAACGTTCCAAAAAAGCGATTGCCTGCCAAGCCGCCTTGGGGAAATGCACATCTTCATTTTCTAAAACGCAAAAAGAATGCATGTCAGCGTCATTACCGGAGACTACGATTCATACAGGACTCTCAACTGTTTTCTTTATAAGCAATACGTTGCCAAAACGCAAAGTAGCCTCCATAGAAATCCTAAACGTTTCTGGAACTTTTTCAACTCTAAACGCAAGAGTATCGATGGTGTGCCTGCTACGGTGTCTCTGTTTGATGAAGTTGCAACTAATGCTTCGGATAAATGTGAACTCTACGCAAAGCATTTTGTAAGCGTTTTCAATACTGCTAGCGCAACAATGGGCCAAGCTAAGTCTGCTGCATCCGCTGTTCCGGGTAGTATGTGTGACTTGAGTCTACCGGTCATAACCGAGGAAATATTACATACTGCAGCAAAGAAATTAAAATCGTCCACAGCTCCTGGACCCGATGGAATTCCAGCTGTCGTATTCAAAAAATGCATTGAAATTCTAACTTCGCCACTGTGTCGCATATTAAATCTCTCACTACAACAGAAGAAATTTCCCACGCTCTGGAAGGAATCTTATATGTTCCCTGTTTATAAGAAAGGCGATAAACATGACGTGCGCAATTACAGGGGAATCACATCTCTATGTGCTGGCTCTAAGTTGTTTGAGACTATCATGTACGGTCATCTATTTTCTCAATCGAAAGCTTACATCTCCACGGATCAACACGGATTCTACCCGGGTAGGTCAGTGACAACAAATCTGCTCCAATTCACTTCCGAATGTATTAACCACCTGGAGAATGGCAAACAAGTTGATGCCATCTACACCGATCTGAAAGCCTCCTTCGATAGAATTGACCACCGGATTTTGCTATGTAAGCTCTCTAAACTTGGTGCCTCGGCTGCTTATGTGGACTGGCTCAAATCCTACCTTTACGACAGGAAACTTTGTGTAAAGATTGGCTCATATAGTTCAACATGGTTTCAAAACCATTCCGGCGTCCCGCAGGGCAGTAACCTCGGACCACTACTATTTGCACTCTACATCAACGATGTCTCAGCTCTATTGGGTGTTGGTTGTAGACTGATGTATGCTGATGACCTCAAAATCTATAACGTAGTCGACAGCCCAGCTGACTGCGTTCACCTACAATGCCTGTTAAATCTGTTTGTCGAATGGTGTAAACTGAACAACATGATGCTCAGTATTAACAAATGCTCCGTGATAACATTTTGTCGCTCTGCCAATCCGATCCACTGGGAGTACAAAATTGATGATATAGTTATTGAACGAATGCATCAAGTAACAGACTTAGGAGTTCGGCTTGACTCTAGGCTGACCTTCAATGATCATCGCTCCATAGCTATTGATCGTGCCAATAGATTGCTAGGACTCATCATGCGGACAACTAAAGAGTTCACTGACATGCATTGCCTCAAAACGCTCTACTGTTCGTTGGTTCGATCAATCCTTGAATCCTCGTCAGTGATTTGGAGTCCCTATCAAGCTATTTGGATCGACAGGATTGAACGCATACAACGACGATTTGTTCGTTTCGCCCTGCGCTTGCTTCCTTGGAGGGATCGCATTAATCTCCCTCCTTATATTGATCGGTGCCGCCTGCTGGGAATGGATACCCTTGAACAACGACGCTCTGTTCAACAAGCAGTCTTTGCAGCGAAGATTTTGAATGGAGAAGCTGACTGTCCCAGCCTACTTGCAAAAATGTCACTGAACGCTCCCACCCGGATTCAACGACGAACTCTGGATCAGATGCTGGCTGTTCCATTCCACCGCTCGCTATTCGGTTACTTTGAGCCGATGTCCACTATGACAAGAGCATTCAACGAAGTGTCACATTTGTTTGATTTCGATATGTCTTCGACAGTGTTTAGACAGAAAATCCTCCGCTCTAGACATCCTCCACATCATTAGGTTAAGTTATTTTCATTAAGACTATGAGTCAGATGGATTAATAAATCAAATCAAATCAAATCAAATCAAATCAGAGCTGAGGGAAGATAGTGAAGCTTCTTCACACTTAATATCTCGGTTGATTAATGAATCATGGAAAGTGAAACGTGCGTCATCTGTTGGAATAACCCTCAAACTGAGTGATGATCATTTGTGAATATTTCATATCGGAATATTCAACCATAAGTAAGTAAATGTTCAAAGGGTTCCGGTCCTGATGGCATTCCGTCCTTGTTCCTGAAACGCTGCTTGCCTGCTCTAGCAACACCTCTAGCCAACGCTTTCAATCTCTCCCTGAGTTCGGGTGACTTCCCATCCTGCTGGAAAAAATCCTACGTTTTTCCGATTCATAAGAAGGGTTGCACAAGGACTGTACCTAACTATCGTGGAATAGCCGCTTTAAATGCTACATCGAAGCTTCTCGAGCTAATTATTCTCGAAAGATTGGCTCAAAACTTTGCTCACTGCATTTCTGTGGATCAGCATGGTTTCATGCCCAAGCGCTCGACGACTACTAATTTGGTCACTTCTTTCATCATCCATGAACTTGAACAAGGCCATCGAGTAGATGCTATATACACAGACCTCTCTGCAGCATTCGATAGAATGAATCACGACATTGCTTTGACTAAACCTGCTGACCTTGGCTATCTTCCTATTTGACTGGTCGGAGCATGTCTGTCAAAATTGGGAACTACGTTTCTCCTCCCTTCCCCTAGGACCATTCCTGTTTCTGCTACACATGAACGACGTCGTACGCCGATGACCTCAAGCAGTATCTCGTGATACAGAAGCCGAGCGATGATGTTTTTCTACAGTAACAGTTGGAAGCTTTCGCCGTGTGGTGCCAACTAAACCGCATGTCACTCAATGCATCGAAATGCTCCATATTTTCATTCGGTAGACAACGTGCATTAATTCAACATAACTATGTTCTAGAGGACACAAGCTTGAAACGGGAATCGACGGCCAAGGATCTTGGTTACTACTTGACTCCAAGCTTACATTCAAGGACCACGTCGTCTACGTGGTGTCAAAAGCTTAATTTCAACTCGGGTTCATGTTCCGCTTCGCCAAAAAAATCAAGGATGTCCCTTAAGCCTTTGTATTGCTCTTTGGTTCGACCCATATTGGAATATTCAGCTGTAGTATTGTGCCCGTACTACCAGAACGAAGTGAGCCGCATCGAAACAATTCAACGAAAGTTTATCCGATTTGCTCGGAGACGTCTTCCTTAGCATGACTCTCTCGCATACTTCATTGGGGACTTGCTTCAAGGCAACATCGACTGCTCTTCGTTGTTAAGCTGTCTTAACATAAACTGCCGCCGCCGTAATTTACGCTCGCATGTTTTTTTATACAACCGTCCCTCACGAACAAATTATGGATTCGACGAGCCCATGCGAAAGATGTTTATTTATTTGTTATCAACAGGCCTGAACAAGAGTGCCCTAATGATATACTTAAATCTAACTTAAATTCTACCTAATATCTAAGGGCATTAGAAAAAATCCTTTTCAGATGTGAACGGGTCAAGTTAAAATCGTACGAAGTGTGCGAACGGTTGAAAACTCGGCACATACTTGAAACGGGTTCATTATACCCGTAATTAGTGCGTGAAGAGGGGACACAAATGAATGTATGAGAGCGCAAAGTTCGTGTCCTTATATTAAAATTAATTAATTGGAGAAGAGTAGAACAGTCGATGTTTGAGAGGATCAGGTCTGATACGAATATCGCTTTAGCGACGTCTCTACGTAGATTTAGTGAGTCTAGTCCAATTAAATTAGAGCGATCTTCATAATTTGGAAGATTTGAAGGATTGTTCCAAGGCAACGAAAGCAGAGCGAAACGAACGAATTTGCGTTGAATCGCTTCGATTCGCTGAACGCCATTTTGATAATAAGGCGACCATACCACACAAGCATACTCGAGGATTGAGCGGACCAACGCACAATATAGAGACTTTAAACAATGTATGTCCCTGAAATCTTTCGTAACACGAAAGATGAATCCTAGGACTCTGGATACTTTACTGGTGATATAAGCTACGTGTTCTTTAAATGTTAACTTAGAATCGAGAATGACGCCAAGATCTTTGATGGCCATAACCCGGTTCACAATGACATTTCGTAATTTATACGGGTAGGCAATAGCTAAACGTTTCCGCGAAAAGATGATAATTGAGCATTTTGCTGGATTCAAAATCATCCTGTTAATGTCACACCATTCATCAAAAATGTTGAGTTGCTGCTGTAGGTATGCTGCGTCATCAAGACAATTAACGGTGCAAAATAGTTTGAAATCATCTGCGTAAGAGAGTTTGTGGCACTTCAGACAGAAATTAATATCGTTGAGGTAAAGTAGAAAGATGTAAGGGCCAAGGTGACTTCTTTGAGGTACGCCAGATGTACCTCGAAATGGAGAAGATACAGTGTCACCGATTTTCACTGACATCACACGATCGGTCAGGTACGAACGTAGCCAGTTCAGAAAGTTGCCATGAAATCCAAGACGTTGTAGTTTGGCGACGGTAATTTCATGGTTTATCTTGTCAAATGCAGCTGAGAAATCTGTATACACAGCATCAATTTGTTGGCGTGACTGTAGAGAGCGAGCGATGAATGAGGTATACAATACTAGATTTGTGGATGTAGATCGTTTGGGAACGAAACCATGTTGTTCATCAGCGATGTAATTGCTGCAGGCATGGGAGATGTAGTCCAGAACTATCAGTTCAAAAAGTTTGGAAACCGAGCAAAGGCTAGCGATCCCTCTATAGTTATTGACATTTCTTTTGCAACCTTTTTTGAAGACCGGGAAAACAAAAGAATTTTTCCATGCCTTTGGAAAAGTTCCACATGACAGTGATTGGCTGAACAGAAGACTCAGAGGCGACGATAGACTGCTGGAGCACTTTTTGTACACTATAGAAGGGATACCATCTGGTCCAGGATTTGTAGAATTTTTGATAACGTGGCAGGCTTCTTGTACTCTGCTAGAACTTATAGCAGCCAATGTGCAAAACCGTTGTTAGGGTATCCATGTAGATCTGTTTACAACCAACAAAACACTATCGAAATGATACAATTCTGACAAAATAAAATGCTACAAACGTCAAAAATGGATGTTCCATTTCTAAATGATCTTTTTTTTTGTCTCATTTACAGGTGAAATCAATTGTATACGAAGGCCTCGGCGAGGACGTGTTATTCAGAGGCAAATCAACCTTCTCTAAAACAGCGTCATTCTATCATGTAAGTAGTCCTTAACATTCAATCTACCCAGTTCGCTCAACTACTGTTTTCCTTCAAGGGCACTCGTAACCCAAATGGGCATCACATCTATTGTGGCGACTCAACACTTCCCTCCGTTTATCATTCTTCATCGAACAAAATCTACGTTCGATTTGAGAGCGATGCTTCGGTCGAAAACAAGGGCTTCCGGTTGAGCGCCCAGCAGAATTATGTTTGCAGTAGAAACTTCACGAGATTGCAGGGTCGCATCAGCAGTTTTTATATGAACAAACAGGAAGATTGCACGGTTTCCATCCAAGTGCCCGAAAACTATACAATTGCGTTGTTCTTCACAAACTTTTTCGTTTATTATACCAAATGTGACAAACAAGCGATCAAAATTTACGATGGTTTAGGAACAGATAAACTGTTGGCGTCGCTATGCCAACATGCCTTGCCAAATCCAATATTTTCGGAGGGAAATGCGATCCGGATTAATATTCCCCGAGAGGGAGCAGACTATGGGTCAAGTACATTCGACATAACATATGTTGCAACCGATCAAGGAAGGGGGTGTGGAGGAGAGCTATTCAATTATGGAGGAGTTTTCAGCAGCCCGTTGTATCCCAACAACAATCGAACGAGAATCGAGTGCATTTGGACAATTTCCGTTCCCAATAATATGCAGGTTGCGTTGAAGTTTGATACTTTCGATATGGGCAGCAAAACAACGTGTGGAACGGATTATGTACAACTGTTGGAGACGAGAGGGGACACGAGAAGAGTTGTGCGGCAGCATTGCGGCGGAGAGACTCCGGCCATTTTCAGAAGTGAAGGCAGCGTGATGCAGGTGTTGTACAAACAGACTCAGAACTTTGGGGGCACCGGCTGGCTGGCGAAGTTTATGGCGGTCGAAAAGGGGGCTCATGTGACTGAATGGTAATCTATTTGTTAGGTATATATCATATTTTTATATTGAACTAACAAATTAGTTTCCGAAAATAAAACGAAAACGACAGGCTATCATATTCAAATATTCAATGTTATGTTGCAGAAGTCATAAGAAGATATATAATAAAGCATGTTTCAAAAAATATACAACATTCCAAGTTGTTACCTACAAAACGTCTTTGATTAAAAATTATACCTAAATCATATCTAATCAGTGTGTCAATTAATATCCGAGACACAAGCTATATTTTAGCAACCGGAGATGTCAACTAGGGAATTCGTCCCGTGTCGTAACTAATCCGCTGCCTTATCCTGATTCAGTGCCTTTTATCTTATTCCAGAAACTAATGCAAAATTTGAAAGAAATTTTCAATGGTATTCAGGCCATTCAAAAAGCCTAATTTGGATTGCTGACCAGCAATCTTGCACTTATTGCACTCGTCCAGCCTTAGCGACTTACTGGATGCTGGGTTCGCCGTAGAGTTGTGCCAGTGCGTGGTTCATTCTTCTTCTCAATACTCCGTTTCCCGGTTCACCACCGTATATTATTCTGAGCACTTGGTGTTCGAAAACACCAAGTGCTTATGAGTCCTCTCCGAGCATCGTCCATGCTTCGTGAACAACCGGTCGAATCAGGGATTCCGTACGGGGTCGAAGTTTATTGAAGCTCAAAGATTTGCGAAGCCCGTAGTAGGCACGACTTCCGTTGACTATGCATCTTCGAATTTCACGACTGTTTTTGTTCCCAGCTGTTATCAACGAGCCAAAGTAGACAAATTCGTCTACCACATCAAGATCATCGCCATCGTCACCACACTACTACCTAGAAGAATTTGGTTGCGATCAGTCCCTCCTGTTACCATGTATTTGGTCTTAGACGCATTGATCCCAAGCCCAAATCTGCCGCGGTGTAAAAATATGGTCCATCGTCGAGATAACTTTCCACGAATTTCTTTACTATTGGCGATATACAGCGAAAGAGGATCTGAGGAAGAATTGTACGTTAGTTCCCACAATTCAGCTTGTCGCCTTTTTTTACTGCCTTCAACAAGGATGGCATTTGCGCTTACCTTCATTACAATGAAGCAATGCAACTCTTTTCGAAATTATTGAGATTAACAGACAGAATTTATTTCGTTTATTTAGTCACCAAGATAGTAAATGTCGTTCTAGAATTTTGTATGTGATAGGGAATCGCTTGCCAGTAGCAAAACTTTCTCCACTGAGGTAACAGCTGCGCTTATCTCGATCATGAGAAAGGAATGCAACTTTTTTCGAGACCAGTAATAATTACAGAAGCGTTTCTTTTGAGAATAGCACAACATGAAGAGAAGTGTTTATATTCTTAGTCGCTTCAAACCTCCAATGTATGGCTCTGTATGCATGCTGTGGCAAACGCTGGTTGGTTTTCGCTGTACGAACGATGTCTAGAGGTGCGATTCCACTGAGACAATACTAAATAACATGTAGCATGATATTTGATACTTGCAAGTATTACCATTGGTGCCCCCGTGGCCCAGTGCACTATGGTCCAGGAGGTGCATTTAAGTGGAAATTAGCATCTAGAGCTCGACAGGGATTTTCTAGACAAAAACTGTCTTCGACAAAGTTGATACATATAATAGAGCGCTCATTTTTATGTTATCAAAAATAGGGTGACCAAAATTGTGAATGAAATGAAAAATCTAACTTTCTTATCTTTATAGATAGAGGTAAACATAGTTCGACAATATTGTAGCTCTGGTTATTTTAAGTAACTTTGTGGAACAATATTTCTTTCTATCTCTTCAAATAACCGATATAGCGCTTTTTCTCTAGGTTGAGTTAGGGTTACCATGAAAAAAAAGGTTTTTTTGCTCTAACTTTTATATGTAAAATTCTACATCAAAACTGTCTTTGAATGATCTTTAGAGTTTTTAAATCCACGCATTTTACGGTGCATAACTTGTATGTCTCTTAATGCTACTCAAAGATATTGATGTTTTTTTCCCCGAAAACCTATGCCTATGCTTTCAAAAACAGTAAACGGAAAAGTATTACATTCAATCAAAATGCCTCGGCCAACGAAGAGCGTTAAGGCTCTCCAACGTGAATATGTGAAAACAATACGATCAACGAAGGAAAACATTAAGGAATTATCAACATCGAGTTACTATGCGGAAGAACTTGTTCATACCAAAAGGGCCCCAATTCGCATGTGTTATAAATTTGCTCATGTTACGCTCGCGGATAATCAGAATTTTACTTCATATGCAAATGCACCTTCTATATATATTTATATTTGCAATTGTTCATCGGAACATATCGTTCATACATTTTACTTTAGTATTGAATTGTTATTTTTTTTCAAAGACTCGTGTCAATGTAGCGCCACATAGTCTTATAAGTAAATTGATATATTTACGTGTGCTTTGCTCTTCTCTCACAAACACTCTTACCCCAGTTTTATACGTGGGTTTACCTATACTACTACAATGGCTAGCTTTGATGAACAATTACAAATATAAATATATATAGAAGGTGTATTTGCATATGGAGTAAGATTCTGATTATACGCGAGCGCAAATTTATAACACATGCAAATTGGGGTTCATTTGGTATTAACAAGTTCTTCAGTACAGTAACTCGATGTTGATAATTCCTTAATAATTTCCTTCGTTGATCTTATTATTCACACATATTCACGTTGGAATGTAATACTTTTCCGTTTACTATTTTTTAAAGCATAGGCAGCCGTGGCAGTGTCCCGAGCTCTGCAATACAATGTGCATAACCAATGTTAAAGTTGCTAAAACTTACATTATAGACTCATTAAACATAAAAATAATAATTGTATTGATATCAACACAATTTTATTTTATCGATTTTCATGACATGAAACGCTGCTCAGGTATAACATTTTATTGAATGGTTTTTATAGCTGTTTCGATGATGTTGTCTGGCATCAGTGTCGAAAAAAAACGAAGCTTTCACAAATACAAACAAAACCATTGCGGAAAATTGAAAAATGAAAATTTAACTATCAGAGCACTAGCTCGAGTTTTCCGACGTTTTTCACTATACAGTGCGACAGCAGATGAAAAGTTAGTATCTTGTGAGTAATCGATTAGAGTTTGGTTGATATTACTTGATGGGAAGTGTGTGAAAACGATCATTTTCTTCACACTGTTTTGCAAAATTATTGATTTTCGGGCGAGGGGAGAGGGAGGAAGATGAAAGAAATGAGCGCCATTGTGGCAGCCATTTGTGGTTAGCTTCCACCTTCACCTTAAACGTTATTTACATTGTGCAGATCCGTTGTGATTTTGTAATGATTTTACGACGGAGTAAGAGAACGAGCTTGGATATTATATTCTCGCTATGGAACAACGGTTCTACGGTGTTACGACTTGAAAAATCCGGAAGCTAGCGTATGAATTGGCCGAAAGGAATTATATAAAAAAAAACCCGAAAGAAATGATACAAATACCCGAATGCGACAGCTACCCGAATGTAACATCTACTTGAACTGTAACTTACCCGAATGCAACAATTACCCGAATGTAACAGTTACCCGAATGTAACATTTACCCGAGTGCGACAGTTACCCTAATGTAACAATTACCCGAATGTAACATCTACCAGAATGCGAGACTTACCCGAAAGAAGGATATATTCGAATAATATGCAAATTTTATTATTAGGAAGAATTTGTATATTTATTTCTGATGAGATAAGATCATAGTTGCTCATTTCCACCCAAAAAGGTTTGTATTTTTCGTGGGTAGTGCAATTTGAGAAATAGCGGCGTTGGATAAAATCCTTTTCAAAATAATAAAAAGTGGAAAAATGCAGTTTTACAACGCTCGCTAACTCTCGGTCGAACCTAACTAAAGGTTCATCTCCTATGTTTCAAACAAACCGGGCAATCGGTGGAACACAGGTTTGCTTGCGAGAAGCCGTCGCTTCCGACAGCAGGTCGGTGACCCACTCGGATTGCGTCACCTCGGCGGCTTCGTGTCGCCTCGGTTCCTTATCCTCGTTAAATGGAAACTTCGCCCCCATTATGTTGACCTTAGAATAAATTTCATCACGAAATAATAAATTCATGATCAAAACTGCGCTGCGGTGGTAAATACGTAAGTACCATTTTTTCTTATCTACTCATTTCACATTTTCATTTAAATTTTTTTATATTAAAGTTACCTGCTTAATTTTCGGAATATTCCATAACCCATGCTCATTTCTGAATGATCACTTGGCCTTCAACGGCATGTCAATTGTGTCTACACTAATTTCTAAAAATGACACAAGTCTCTAACATCTTTCTCGAATTTCTTCATTACAAATCTCAAATCTCAAATCTTCCTTTGTTTGTTTCTTTGTTTTTAAGAGGCTTTAAACTTTGCAGTTCATTCGCCTCCATCTTCCTTTGTAACTTCGTAACAAGAGATTTGACAAAATTCATAATCTGATTTGTCGAAATTTTTGCTTTTTCATTCGGGTAAATATTCCTTTCGGGTAAATGTTGCATTCGGGTAAATGTTCATTCGGGTATTTGTCGTATTCGGGTATATGTCCATTCGGGTACACTTTGATCACATTGTTTTTTTTTTTTTGTACAAGCAAACTGAATGAAATCCAATGAAAATATACGTGTTAGTTGCAAAATAGAATAAATTTTCGTTTTATGAACTTGTTACGTTATTTTTAGCGAAAACATGCTTAAATGATTGAATCAACTAACATGGTCATAATGCCCGGAGTAGTGCTTTCGATCGACGGAAATGGAACAAATTTTCAAAGGTGTAGATTTTCCACATAAAGCTTTCTTAAAGCATATTCAAACCACCATATTGCCCCTACCTTCCCTATTAGTGATGCCGTTTTCAGAGAGATATTTCGTCTGAGAGATTGATACAAATATGCATGTTAAGCCTGTATTTAATATTTTCGCCATCACTGTATATTAAAATGTGTTTAATATTTTTTTTTCAAAACATGCTCACCGTGAGTTAAACATAAATATATGTGTACAGGAATGTATCCGACTCTGTAACAACTAAAAATGCTAATGAGTCTAAATCAAATAAACGAAAGAGATAAAAAAGTGCTTTGTCATCCAGTGAAGAAATCCTGAGGGATCTCGAGGTCATAATTTCATATATTTCATTTTATATGTTCCTAAGAATCAATTGTAACCAACACGCGTACACAGATACTTCAAGCGCTCCTCAACATCTGTGATCACTTTCCTCTAGCCTCTAGCTTGGGTCGAATAACTCAATCAAGCAGAAGTAAAACCATCGACTAAAATCAACAGTTCACTGAAGCATTTAACCTTACTAAATGATAACGATACAAACTAATCCAAACATGCAAAATAGTATTGATTACTTTGGGGTTTATTAAGATATACTGTTTTCAACGCTAGCTGGAATCCCTCCGTTCTCTGTGGTTTATTGCTATGATCCTTCGCTTTGATTACTCATAATTTTGTTCGAAGAGCAAAACATGACGTAACAACATTCACTCATTCACTTTTTTAAATAAATATAGCCACCAAGAAAATTATGATAATGCCCGGGTTCAAATGTATCTGCTAAATCAATTTAGTTTGTGTTTTTCATTATTGAAGCATGAGAAGAATTAGATCGTACAACCTTCTTTCAGGTGCATAGTTTCCCGTCACACACACATTTTATCGCACTTATTCTCAAAATATCCTAATTAATTTAAAAATTGATTCTCCCTCCAACAGTTGACGCGTATTGATTTGGGAAAAGCTTTTTAGTTTCACTTATTTAAATTTGGTTGTTTTGAGAAAAAAAATAATTGATTCTATTCATCTTCTCGCTGTTGTCCTAATTCGGTTTATTTGTTACAATGAAATTGAATGTTTGCAGTCGTCAACAAAAAGTGAGTGTTTTTTTCGTTTAAAGTAGTCTAGCATTTATATATATTTTTTTATATTATATATCTATGTTTTTTTACACTTTCAACCAACGATTTGCAAGGTTTAAATGGGTCTCACATTGTTTATTATACATAATTTACTACAATTGTTTATCCTGTTTCCTCATATGGTTATTACTAACTTTTTCCCCGTTCTCCCGCTTGATCATGCCTTTATTATATAGTGTGCTCCTGACGCTATGCTGAACTTCATGTTTCACTATGTCCTCGTCTTAGTAAGCACTTAGGCAAGCATAGCTTACTTTACCTGGGTCCTTAAGTGCTGTAAAAATTCGTAATAGGACAGCGAACTCTGATTCCTATCGTCGACGAACTTTTCCACGAACAACGACCGGAATTGGCTCGTATCCCTGCGAATGCGAAGGAAAAAAAGCATAACGAATAAATATCGTTATCTACAAGAGCATTGGTACAGTACCTGATAACCTGTATGTAAGTAGAGTACGGCTTCTCCTCGTTGATACTGTCGATAAATGCAAACAGTGCCTCGCTTGCGGCCGTCTCCCGACTTGGGAGATCAATGCAGAAATCGGGAATCTCCGGAACGGAGTTCACTCCTGCAAATATATAGAATGATTCTAATTTTTAAAGTGCCTCGAAGGGTCAATGCTTACCTATAATGTCACTCAAGATCGCTGGTGCCACATTCGATCCAACGTAGATGAACATCTCGGGGCCACAGTCCAGCAAAAACATAGATCGTGAATCGAACCTGAATGAGAAGCGGCTTTTTAGTCATTGTGATTTCTTTACATGTAGTTTATCAACAAGATAACGAAATAAATGTAGTAAAGACATGTAGACCTACAAAATGCATTTTCACCCCCTTTCAGAGACGAAGAAGATGTGAAATAGCATTTGCGAGTAGCAACGCTATATTTATCACCAAATTCGTTTATTTGTACTGACTCAGATACAACAGTTTCAAAGATCCAAATAAGTTTTAGCATATAAACAATTATACTTAGCATTAAACAGATGGGAGATACGAAACTAGATAACTTTCAAGAGAAGACATTTAAACAAGCTCAAATTAACCAACACATCTCATACTCGGGCATATCGATCTTGCAAAACCAAACAGCCTGCTCGATATCGATATCGTGACCACAAAGGCTTACATTGGCTATCCACACGGATGCCAAAAGGGATCTGATTTTGCTTATCGGTTGCACATGGTTTTTCAAGCAAGCCAACCGGGCATCGTCGAAGATACTTGTAGTGGAACTTTAGGAGTGATCACACCGCTGCGCACCTTTGACTTCAGACATGTCATGAGCTTGAGGACAAAAAGTCGCACGAGTAGCCTTAAACTTCAACTCCATCACTTCAACTCCATCACTCGTAATGGATTCGCACTTCGGGCTCAATTTCTACTACGTGAGAGAGGATGTAAATGCGATACTCCAAAGTAAATCACTGATCGACAACAATCTCGTTTGGTTGTTTCCGGTCAGCCACGATAACTCGCAGATTGTCTGGTCTGGTCTGACTAAAAAGATCGCAATCTGTTAGATACTAAGACTACCGATGAATATTCATTCTTCCAAACAAAATGATGTTCTCTATGTAACTCTGAGTTGACCAATCGGTCGCTATATAAAATCTAGGTCCAAAAATTGAGTTACTCTTTTCACTCGTTTCGCGTACAAATCGCAGCAAGAATTTACTCCAAGAGCAGTGTAGTTACGAGTACAAATTTGTGGCAACACTGAGATTATTTTGAGTGATAAATTTATAACAAGTCAAGTTCGTCAAGCAGCCGTATCCTGAAAGCCGAATCGCTCCACAAGAAAATCTATGCTACAGGAAGCACAACAACAACAATCATACTAAGATTCCAAAATTGGCTAAGCGAAGACACAATGAACGAACGATCTTCGAAATCTAAACATTTGATTTACCAACGTGGGCAGCTCTAAACTGATAGATGACAGTCAAAGCATAGCAAGATTATGTATAAGAATCATCAAACAAACGGGTAATTTTAGGCTTGAGTCATATTTTTTTCTGCGCGGTTTTTTTGTGCGATTTTTTTTTGTTGATTTGTTGTTCTTAAGCTGTATGGGATTTTTTTTTATCTGTATTATAGTGACTTTCAACTCATTCGGCTGGTTCGTCACTTTTACTTCCATTTTTGGAAGAATGTCGGGAGTGAGAATTGAACTCGTGACCTTTAGCGTGAGAGGAATGGATGTTACCACTACGCCAGATCGCCTCCACAATTTTGTATGGGATTATGGAATCCATAGGAAATCCCTTTGGCGACTGAAAAACAATAAATCGCGCTCACGTAGTTGTCGGGATGGTACATAGAACGATACATTATACAATAAAGATGGGCAGTCAAGATTTCCATTTAACAGATCAAACGCAAATATTTTTTTAGGGTTAGCAAGCTTAGAAGCTAGCGATTCTAACGCAGTCAGTCTGCAGCGGCTCGAGTAGTCTGGGAGATGGTCTGGATATGTCCAAGGGAGATTTCGGAGAGCATATCGAATGAAACTAAGCTGCACTCTCTTCATCCATATGATTGTCGTGCTGTGAAACGGAGACCACACGCAGACAGCATACTCCAAAATGCTACGTAACAAGAAGCAGTATAGCGATTTGATTGCGTAAACCGCCACTAAAACTCCGCCCCACGCTGACGATTGCTAGTGGCAGAGCTGCGGTCACATCGATATATGGCGTAGCATGAAGTAAGCTCTGAGCTGGAGATATCTGGACGTAACTATGTTTCCGTTTTTCTATTTTTCACTGCTCTATCATATTCACTCCAGTCAGCTATCAACCTTCTTCATATTGTGAAGCTTTCATCAATCCATCTCTATCCGGAATTTGGAGCTTGATGGTGAGGCGATTGAATTTATGTAAAATGATCTGTTTCTAACGAAACCTTGCGGCAGTGTCTATTATATACACGCAGGATTTCTCTTCCCAACGAAGTGTAGATTAGCCAGTACCAAATCGCGTAATAAAATCTTGTGAAAAAATGACGTGAAAAAGTCGCGTGAAAAAAGAATCTTGTGTAATAGAAAACGTGAACACTCGGAAGGAAGATGCTCTCTCATAATTTCATGACAATCCACAATCATAATCTCAATAAAAACATATTTGTTTTTTATTAGTTTTTGAAATTTTACTCACTTTTCAGCAGACAGCTGCAACCGTGGAGGCTCCACCAGATGAGCTTCTCCATCCGTTGTCTCCCGAGAAGCACTGAGGAACAGCTCATCGAGCACATAAAAGTCCGGATAAATGTATCTTATCAGCTGGTCCAGCGGCATGGTCTTCATTTCACTCATGGCGAACACTCGGTCATCCAAACGGGTACTGGTTCCAACCCTGAAGGCAGTCTATAAAAAAACACAACATACCGCATTCAACGAAAACAAAATCAGGAATTCGCTGCAATCAAACACACTCACATGCTTCAACATCGCTAGAATATACAGTGGTAGTAATGCGAGATTCTCTGGCGCTACGATGGTTCCGGAATTCTGGGGCAAATTTTGCGCAATCTTGAATGCGCTGAAAATATCAACAGTCGCATTGATGAAGGCATCTCTGGCGTCGGACAAACTAGAGCTCAGTGATCGATCAACGGCCATTTTGCTCAACAGCCCAACAATACACTGCGCATCGGCCGAATACATCACTTCCGAAAGGCTGGACGTGACCGGTATGCAAAGTGTGTGGACACGAATTCTTCGCTCAGCTTTGCTGCTGGTGTATAACAACGCCGCTTGGAAACATACCGTTTTGCACTCAGCCAAGCTTTCTTCATAGGTTAGCTGTTATTGTGGAGAATTGTTCGTTATTCAAGTATCAAATGAAATCCAATAGACGCAAAATAAACTTACCTGCATTCCGAATCCAGCGTCTGGATTGACGTTAGGCAGCGAAAGAAGATCCGTTGATCGGACGAAGAAGTTACCATGGAATGTGTGAATTGCCAGCCCTCGAGTACATCTCACTCGCATGACAGCCTCAAAGCCAATTTTACGCGTGAGATACCGCTCGAAACATTTCTGTAAAGATTTCACTAACTGGGGCTTCGCTGCACTGAACAGTGGGATGTGTTGCATGCACCCACCACTGAATTTACTGATTCCAGCTAGAAAGAGAGTTTGGTCGTTCAAGTCTGCATGATACAGAAACAAACGGTTTCTTACAAATTGTTGCGAGATCACAGTATTGGCTATTTAGTAAGAACAGGTCAACAGCAATCTGTTGGGCGGAGCAATCAAGCGCCAGGCGCTTGTAGAAATCAGTCGCTGGCCCAAGGTGGGCCACATCTTTAGAAGAACGATTGTTCGGATCCTCCCTGAAATATAGTTGAAACGTTAAAAATCTAAATGTTTCGAAGTAAGCCATACACACACACCTTGACTGCAATGCACCTGGTCCGTAATTTGGTAGACAGCACTGAAACACTGTGACTCGACCACCGGAAGCACTCTGAAACACAATGTATGTGATGAACAACAGTTGAAAGTATCAAATGTTGAACCGCGTTCTTACCATTAACTTGAAAGCCACCTGCAAAGCGGCACCGAGAGCGCTGTGTGTGTCATGCGTGTGTTCGAAACGTTTCGGAAGTTGCGTCAATAGATCTTTTATCAATTCCTTGCATTCCTTCAGATTTACCAGTAAATTGTCCGGATATGGTAGGAATACATCTGGAATGCAAAGTATATGAACACGAGTGCAAAAAAAGATCATCCCATAACCAACCTTCAACATCCAGCACAGTAACTTCATGTGGTTGACTGTATCCCTCAGCGATGTTGTAGAAATGAATCGCGCTGTTGTACGCTATGAAGCCTACCTGAGTTCGTGCATCACCCGGTAAACTTTCCAAATGATCGACGAGCGTGTTGCAAACGGTATGCAAATAACCAGTTTGTTGTGCTATAGATGAGACATCCAGCAGGAATAGATAAATCGCCGGCTGGGGAGGTCTCAGCTAAACAAACCACAACGAAGATAAGTTAGTTAAACGGAAGATGCAACAAAATAAACGAAAAGCTTACCATATATTCCGAAGGAGCAATGAACTCTATCGTACTGGATTTGATCTCAGGTCGTCGGGTTGGATCTCCATATGTTTTCGTCACTGGGTCGAACTGGAATTCCTCGGGTACTGCAAGTAAGCATAAGAATGGATTTGAAAAACTTGATAAAAGCAATTATAGTATTATTCTGTACAAATATACACGAGGTAGACAAAACACATGACATATAAAACAACATTTGATCTATGATTTGATTTATTGAAAATATGGTTTTCATTGAGTTGAGCATATTGAAAGTAATTTGAAAATGGTTGATGACTAAACTAACAAGTTCTGACCTGAGTCGTGATAATAATAAATATTTATTTTATAGGCTCGGTAGGCCTATAACAACTACAGCTGACTTGAATGGATCATATGTAGGCTTCCTATATCTTATCGTTTGACGACGTGAGGACATAATAAGTACAAGTTATACTTATGACAGACATACAGCTGTACTAGCGTTGTACTTCGGAAATTGTATGTCTGTCACCATGTACAGCGCTAGAACCATGCAAGCAACTCGGTACAATCGCTGTACCTGTACCGACCTATTTTACCGCTGTACATGGCTACAGTTGTACTGCGCGCAGCGCCATAGACGGTTAGTGGTGAGTAGCATGAACAAACCGAATCAAAACACTTGGTATACATTCTTTTCATTGACTTTCTCTTGAGTTAATAACTCAGATTGGAAACATATTTGTTGTGTTTGATAGTTTAGACGCTAAATAAAAACCTTTTTCATTGAAATATTGGTGAAAATACATTGCAAATTTCTGATTGTCAGTTTGACATGTGGTACAGTGTACAACCAAAGTATGTCCGTCATGGTACGAGAGTACCTGCACAACGCTGTACTCTTACAGCGCAAGTACAGCTGTATGTCTGTCCCTGGTATTAGATTAGATGAAGAAAAGAAACGAGCGTTTTCTGAGGAGCAAGAACTGCTTCAAAACGCTGTGGTAGTCTTTCCACGAATCGTTGACTTCTTTGATTAGGAATATTGTACCATTCTGTTTGGGCAACCTAAATATCGGTCATATTTTTGTTTCTTTTCATATTAATATGATCAACGTGTGTAAAAGATGACTAATACGCAAACTCGGTTGATGCGAAGGAATCAACCTTGCGAATCTGGATTGGCACTTTACAGGGTTGAAGTAAGAAAAAAGTGTTATTCCTTTCAACAATTTGAACTGACTGCCTTCGCACTAATTTCGTACGGAACGAGCAACGAACGGGAGCTGATCAATCTATCAAATATCAACTAAGCAAGAGGATCAACGAGTACAAGATCTTCACGAACTCCGAGCGCAAATTATACAACTATTTCTGCGGACGTTGGAAAACTTGAATCTGAAGAACTCTCGTCAGTCGATTCAATAGGAAGTTTCGGACTTAAATCGTACGACACGATTCCAAAGACTACTTGCTTTATTCAGAAAACCTTGGGCTTTTATACAATTTTTTGTATCCTAATTCTAGCCTAAATTTAAATTTAACGTGTGAAAGAAAGAGAAAACTATAAACGTTATTGTTCCTTTGCATATAAGTCCTTTACCTATCGCTTATCTGTGATTCAACACATACAACTCCTGGCTAAAGCTTATCTTTCACTTATACTGCATTCTAAGGGCAACGGAACCTAGCGCGATAAGAAATGTGTGCGATCCTTGGTCCCTTTCCTTTCCGTTATTCTATTGCATTGGGTTTTATTGCACCCGCTACCGATAGGTGAGATTGTTATTTTAGGATCGTACACACGGTTCGCTATTATCGTATGTTTTCCTTCTGTCCTTCTCTCGATCGTTTCTTTCGATTTCTTACAACGTGGTTTTCCACAAAGTCTCAGATTACAACTTAATTTACAACTTTGAGGTGGCTGAGATTAAACATCAAAATGTTGATCTAATAGATATCGCTTCACAAGTTTAGCAGTATGTCTATCTCAACGATAGATTTTTTTCAATTCCATATGTTCCTGAAAAATGTGTTTTAGATATTTTGGTCGAGACCAAGGGATTGAGCCTCGCAAACCGCTTTCATTCTGATTACCCTTTCTGATTGTTTCATGATCCTTAGCAATGTCATCACGAATTTCTGCAGAACTTATAAATCGATTAATTATGACAATCTGTATGTAATGGTCTGCCATTGTTATCTTTCTTGGCCAAACCGCGGGATACGAATTGAAGTGTTCGATTGTTTTTGCTTCTACAAATTATGGCAATATGTTAGTTCTGTACCGGAGTGTAACGTCAAGGTTTCGAAAACAAGAGCGTTACGTTTGGAGTGCAAAGTTTTGAACGGTAATACCTCTTTGCAGGCTGAATGTAGAGGTATGATAATCACTTTATTCGAAAGATAAAAAGGCCTAGAGTTATATGCTTGTTACTTATTGACCCGAAGACAATTTATGCATAAAAATTGATTTGAAAACAGGCTACTGATATCTCAAAATAATGTATATAAACGGGTGCCCGCTCAGAAATCTACTCAGTTATGATTCAAAACCGGTTCCCGGAATAAATCGCCACAGAAAACGACTACAACAGAAACAACCACTCAGAAAAAGTGTAGTAGGCTAGAAATATTGTGGCGCGGTATTGTATTTCGAAACAAAAAATAACCGGGCAAACGTAAAGCACCAGGCAAACGTATGCCGTCCGAAATCATATATCAGTGTAAAAAGCATCGTATATCGTTATATACGGCTTTACATGCATATAAAATATGGTATATACGTATATCGCCTCCACTTTTGCGTGTTTATGCCAGTTTTATGCATCATATATCATCCAAATGTGTCTTGGATGTATGTATATCGCCTCTAATTATGGCTATCCGTACGATTTAACGTTTGCTGGGAAGTAACCATGGTCGAATTTAGTGATCCCCGATAATCGTTCGATTAATCGAATACTTCCTACAGAAATCGATTATTAATCGAACGAATACTGCGCAACCAATAATCGAAGCGAACGAATAATTTGCGTCGATTAATCGATCCAAACCCAGAAGAAAAAAAATACGACCGCAGCTGTTTTATTTTTTTATAAGTTATTTTGATTATATTGGATTTACCATGTAGTGCCTCACCCCACTTCGTAAACACCTTGATCAACATGTCTTGTCAGTGGGCTTTGTCATTAGTCATTTTGTTTCAACAGTGCTAGGGTTTAGACTGTAATCGCGACTTATGGCGCAAAAAGCGAATTGGAAGCGAAAGTGAAAGAAATATTTTTGCGGAGAAAATTTAACAAATACTGCAGGTATTGTAAATATCTTATATTTGATTTGAAAAAGTGTTGAATTTTATTTTATTCGCAGGTTCAGATATTCAGGGAGATTGAAATCCTGTTCCAGAGAAAAAAGGACAGCGTTGCCTTTTCTTCACGGCCATTTTGAGCGCGTTTTTTCAGGTAATTTAGAATAGGTTATAAAAAGGTTCTCTGACGATAATTTTGCTGGTAAAAGTGTTTCGACCATTCGGAACCACGGTCTAAGGTCACTTCGACAAAGGCGATGGAGTTGAAGCATCAATGCCTTCCCGGGGGAGTACCGTTAGTCGCTGGTTAGTAGTACAATAGAACCCCGATTATCCGCTGAAGTGAGCCCGTAATTCTATAGAGCCTATTCCGCGGATGATCGGGTTTCTACTGCATTATATTTTTCTTTTTAACCGGGATTTAGGAAAAAACTGATTATTCTCTGTAGCTACTCTGGTGTGCAAAGCAAAGCGTAAATGGTTGTTAGCAATTGCTGAAAATTTGTTATTCATGCATCAGAATTATCCAGTGGTTAATTTTGAGTATTGTTTTTAAATTAATACTGTTATGAGTTGATAATAATTTAATTTTAATAACATTTCTAATAAATAATAATAAGCAAAATTGTCACTCGTATACTCACTCCAAAACTCCAGATTTTTTTTCTTTAACTTCATTCAGTTTTAATAATTATTTAATTAAGCCACCTCATTCACTCTCGGCCTGTCAAACCTATGCGCGAGTATAGGAAGGTTAAAGCTGGTGTATTCAACATTCCTTTTCATTCCAAACGAAATCACAATTTATTTGTCATCAAATATTAGCGAGTTTTTCGAAGTTTTTTTCATTGTCAAATGTCATTCTCTGATAAATGGTTCTTTGTTCCATTACCATCATTCATGGATAAAAACAGAAAATTTAATCGAAATAACTAGAAGTTGCTGGATGTTGGTGGATTAATCATTTGATAAAATGAAACGCCAAGCATTGAACTACGTCGACGAAGGAATCTGATGTTGGTTAAATTTTTTTTCTGATTATCACCAGCAAACTTGCAAAGAATCTCAACAGTTCTTTGAGCAGATTTATAATACGGGACAATGCCCAACGTCATCATGTAGCTTATTCCAACACGGCCGAGTTGGACCTTCTCAACGATCCTCGTGAATCTTTCCAATACGATCATGTCCTTCTGAACAGTTCGAAATTATTTGTGACACATGACTGTTTCCAGGCACCGCTGATTGCAACATCCCAGGAGATGGCTGGTATGAGCTTTTGGGTAAATGACATGTTAGATATTTGAAAGAAACTGGCTTGATTTATTGTGTATGCTTTTTTGATTTCATATGATTCATATGAACCTGTTGGCATATGTTGTAGGAAAAAATTCATATGCACATACCAAACAGTATGCTTTGCTTTCGCGTTGTTTGTCCTTTACCTTCGCGCACAGACAAAGGCAGGCAACATGCACCAAAGTAAATGCACACAGAAAAAAATATAAAAAATAAAAAATATATATAATATTCCAAGATAAATAAACATTTTTGTATAACAAACTTTCCAATTACTGCCATTATTTAAAATTCAATAGGCTTGTATAGTAATTCTGATTGGTGACGAAACTCCGCGATTTTTTTTGACAGGGCTTAAATTCATTTATATTCCCTGATTTTCAAGATTTTTCTAGATAGCCGACACTCTGTGATTAAAATTGGTTTATTCTTTTCAGATTGAATATCGATTGGAACCGCAGAAGCCTAATTGGGAAAAATCCACGATGTCAGAAACACCTTCGGCAAAAAAATCAAGAAAAATCCAAAATCAGTCCGGCTTGGGAGTTCTTTAAAAAAATTGACGGGAACAAAGTACAATGTAAATTATGTTTGCATATTCTAAGTTTTTGCCGCAACACGAGCAACATGCTCAATCATTTGACATTCAAGCATAAAAATTTGGCCATCTCCACTGTTAATGAAAGACCGGCCCCGGTTCTAAATCAGGGACGAAAAAGAACAGCATCACAAGAATCTAGAATTGATACTACTCCCAAAATGGGTCCACGGCAACAAACTATTACATCGGCTTTCGATAGTCCTTTTTCATACGGAGGTAATCCCACCTGATTCAATTTTATATACATGATGGCGGCCACGACAATAAATTTTTGTTAACTCTTCTTTGCATAATGGTGGAAATTTTCATCATAACATTGAATGCCCAAAAATTATATAAAAGAACAAGTTCACTTTAAGTTGAACTATACCACCCTGATTTATTTCACCAATAAGCAAAATCATGCAGAGAAGGGCTAGCAAATGATGAATTTCATCGTGCCTAGAATTCATTTTTGTATAGCAATTAGAGTTGTTCCTTATATTAAAATAATATTAATTTTCGTTCTTCCAATAGCATGTTTTGATTTTTTTTTTGTAAAAATATGGACAAGCGGTTTTCAATTTCAGATTAAAAATGTTTAATGGGAGAGAATTTAAAGTTATCTAAAAATAATCATAGTTCAAATTGATCACTTGGTAATGAAAACTAAAATTTTTCGACTGCCGCCATCATAAAAAGACATGATGTCAAATGATATTCGAGCATTCTTTTTATTTTCGTTTTGTTTTAATTTTAGCTGGCGGTACCTAAGGAAAAGAAATAACAACTTGTGTCATGTACATGGTGTGTACGGATAACATGCCTTTTTGTACAGTAGACAAGAAAGGATTTCGTCAACTAATGAAAACTGTATGCCCACTATATAAAGTGCCGCACGAGACACAGTTTCGCAAGATCCTGAAAAATAAATTTATAAAAAGCAAAGAAATTGTCAGAAACCGCCTCCGATCGATCACAAGCATCTGTCTAACGACAGATGTTTGGACCGAAATGTTAAACGTCAGAAGCTACTTGGGGATCACTGGGCATTTTATTCATGGCTTGATCATTTTTTATTAAAGTATTAGCTCAGTAAATAAAATTTAACTATCCAAGATCAAAATTCGACAATATCACTAAATCTAACATTAGATTAATTGGACAATATTAGGATTTAGGACTAGGATGGAGCGAGTGCAATGAGATTTTTAATTTCGCTCATTACTTAGGGTACTCATACACTGTTTGGCCGAAGCCAAATATTTAATTCTTTTTGACAGATAAAATTTGATCAACTTGTACTGATCAAATATATTCGAAACACGACAAGTTATTTGTTGATAATTGATATAAAACATAAAATTAAAAAAAACATAAACATAAAATAGTGTTCGTATGTTTGTCCAAATCTCAAACCAAACTCAAAAAAAGTATCAAATATTTGACTTCCGGACAAACAGTGAACGGCCGCCTTTTTTTTAGCCAAAGCGTTTCTGGCTAGAACCATCTTGTAGTACAGGCTAATTCTAATTCCAAGGGATAACTTATCTTTGTTACATCTTAGAATTGTCTAAATTTGTTACAAGTGAAACTGAATAACTTTGTTCCACAGTAAGTTACATCTAATTGGACAGATCTGTAATGCGATACGTTCAATTGGACATTTTTGTAAACCCCGAGTTCGGGGCCCAAATTATGGCCCCACATTGAAAGTCGACACTGTACTACTGTCATCACGAATGTGAATTACAGGTCAGAACCTGAGACGAGACATGATAATAGGGGGCCGATTCCGGACCACTTTTTCTGTCAAACTCGGACAACTTGCAACTCGGCTTCTAATTGGTTGATGAGGAAAATAATTGACAAAGATAAATACACAAAAATGGGATTTCCAACATTTTCACAGTATTGCCAAATATATTCAAAATTGAATAATAGTTGCATTCACATATCACTTTAGCGATAATATCTATTATAGATTCTTTGTATATTTTCGTTTCTATTACGTCAGCTGTTCAGTTCATGAAGAGAGGGAAACATTGCATCGGAATTTCCATCCTACATTTTTTTGTGATTCTCTTGCCATCTAGCATAGCATAATAGCAGCGGACTAACAGAGAAGAGCATTCAATTATTTTCCAAACATAAAGCAGTTAGCAAAAAAATTAGGATAACAAATAACAACCAAGGCAGAAGAAAAAGTAATTGAAATCATGTTGGAATCTGAATAAACCATACATACCTACAAAAAAAAACCTGAATAAACGCTATGTTATATTTTGTTTTTTTTTATATATTGTTTATTTGAGAGGCTTTTAGCCTCCTGAGCTGGTTCGCCTCTGATGTTATAATTTGGGAATGTATTATTTTATCAATATTTCAGTACTGTTAGTATTTGAACGATATCAATCAATTATCAATTATAAGGCCTTATTCCCGTATACACTTCACAGTGAAAACGAAATGAAGTGTATCCGCGATGACAACGATACGGTGTCGACATTTGGATACGAAATTAATTTTTAACAAGTCTTACTACTCGGCCCGAATGCACTTTTAAATTGCTAAAATCTGAACGAAAATATTTACTTGGCGTTATTTATTTACTCGAAGCACCCCTTTTTTACTCTAACTTAACCTATTTTCTATACACTTTCCGATATTCTCATTATAATATAAAATTATCTTCAGATACAATTTTTGTAGGAGATTTTTTTACCATATGAAGAAAGCAAAGTTTTCCATTCACATTGAACACTTATTTGATGCGGAGAATTAATTTTCATTCATATTTTCTATTTGAAAAATATTAATTCTACACGAAAACCCATAATTTTCTTTAACTCGCAAAACGAAATTTAATGGCGTGCCGTTCTTTTCATTTTCATCGTGAAGCATAAACGGTAAAACGAACTATGAATTTAATTGATGTATTTCAACATATCATACTCCGACTATCAAATCTACGTTTTCTAGTTTTCTTTATCTCTTCACATTTATTTTTTTTTTTGCATACCAAAATAACGAGAAATACTTATTGTTTGAAATATGTGACATTCGGTTAAAAAATTTATACAAAAAAATGGTGCAGCTCAGAAAATACATGATACGAAGAACTCATGTTTTTCATGGGAAAATAATCTTCCGAAATTTTATGAAATTTGGCAACTTTCAAATCTCACTTCCCTATTATCTAGAACTTGGTCGATGAAATGCAGAAAGAAAAGTAAAAAGCCAGTTGTCACGTCTTGTCTAAGATCAGAACCGCTTCCAGTGTGACGCTGAGTGGTGCCTCTAAATGTCGAATTAGCTGTAACTTATTTATTTATTTAGTTATTTATTTGGAGGGAAAAGCCCACACAAGTGGGCGTAAAACCTCATCTTTTAAGTATCAAACAGATTACATTAAATCCTACAGATACATATATATCTAAACTAATCTAAACTTACACATGAACACATTCAAACTTGTTTAGACCATTACAGAAACAATCAAGTAACTAGAAGATTATCATAAAACAAATTCTTAAGTCTAACACGGGACACATTGAAATCAAAACAACGATAACATCTATTGAACGTTCTGCACATGCTAATTAACGGTTCATTTGCGCCGTAGTTCGTTCGAGAGGCCGGGACGGTAAAAAAATAATGAGAACGTAAGTTCACGCGTCTGATGTTGATGTCCAACTGTTGCAACAGTGCACCACAATCGATTTCAGATCGCAACAGATCAACAATAAATATCAATTTGGAAACGTCACGGCGAACACTTAATAATTGTAGGCTCATCAAGATGCATCTACATTTATATTCTGGCAGATTGAAACGATCCCTCCATGGTAACCAACGAAGAGCAAAGCGTACGAATCTCCGTTGGATAGATTCGATGCGATTCACACCGTTGCTGTAGAAAGATGCCCATACTACAGAACAGTATTCTTAAGTTGATCGAACCAAAGACGAGTAGAGCGCTCAAGCAAGAAACATCTCTGAATTCTCCGGCGAACCGAAATATGAAGCCGAGTTGTTTTGACGCCTTAGCGGAAACGTAAGCAACCTGATCCTTGAAAGTCAGTTTAGAGTCAAGTATGACCCCCAAGTCTTTAATATTCGACTCGCGGTTTAGGATATGATCCTGCAAGCAGTATGTAAAACAGATTGGTGATTTTTTCCTACAGAACGTGATAACTGAACATTTTGAGGCGTTTAGCACCATTCTATTTCTATGACACCAATAAGCAAAAACGTCCAACTGCTGCTGAAGAAATAATGCGTCGCCTTGGTCCTTTATAACAAAATAAAGTTTAAAATCGTCGGCGTATGATAGGTTCATGCACTTAATAGAAAAATGAACGTCGTTCAAATATAGTAAAAAGATGAAAGGACCAAGGTGACTTCCTTGAGGTACGCCAGGAGATACAGAAAACGATTCAGAAATATGATCACCAATTTTTACAGCCATATATCGACCGGTAAGATATGAGCGTAGCCAATTGAGGAGAGAACCGTGGAAGCCAAGTAGCTCTAATTTGGCAATCGCAATATTATGATTGATTTTATCAAAAGCAGCCGAAAGATCGGTGTAAATAGCGTCGACTTGATGTCCTTTCGCCATCTCGCGTATAATCGATGAGGTGTATTGTGCGAGATTTGTAGCAGTAGATCTTTTCGGCATAAACCCATGCTGTTCGGAGGCAATGTAGCTGGAACAATTGTACTTAAGGTAATCCAGCACCAACAGTTCAAATAGTTTGGAAGCTGCACATAAAGCAGCGATGCCGCGATAGTTCGAAACCGACTGTTTATCGCCCTTCTTGAAGATTGGAAAAACGAACGAGAACTTCCAGATCTCGGGAAAAAATCCAGAATTCAACGATATGTTGAAGATGGTTGCTAATGGTGCGAACAGAACAACAATGCATTTCTTAATGACGAGCGAAGGTATTCCGTCTGGTCCATCGGAGATAGAGTTTTTGAGACGTAGGCTAGCTTTTCGTACGTCTTCACCTGAGATTGACGGATGCGGTCTTATAGCACGATGCATAGGGACCTGACGCGCGGCGGCTGAGATATGGTCTCTAGATAAAAGTTCGTTCACGAAAACACTGCTGAACTGTGACCGGAACAGATCAGCAATTTCCATTGTGTCAGTTGCCTCTCGATCTGCATTGAACATAGTGGAAGGTAAACCTGACTCTTTACGTTCATCATTCACATGGCTCCAGAAACTTTTGGGATTCGCTTTCAGCTTGTTTTGTAATTTACGTTGATGGGCTTGATAAAGCCGTTTGTTGAGTTGCTTATACCGTTTGTTGGCGATGTTATATTTTCGTTTCGTCACGATCGTACGATGTTTGCAAAATCTCTTTAAAGCAGTACGTTTGTAAGACTTCAGTCGCATCAGTCGATGGTTGGACCAAGGTGGGTTAATAGGTGGGGACGGAATTTTCTTCGGAACGAATTGATCGATCGCATAAACGACAATATTGGAAAAAACAGATGTTGCTGCATTCGCATCACAATCCCGGAGTTCATCGTCCCAGTTGATATGATCGAAAAAGGTGATCATACCATTGAAGTCAGCTCTACGATAATCATATGAAACCGTGTCTACAGTACTACGAAACGAACAAGCCTGACGGAGACGTAATGTTATGTGCAGCGGTGGATGATGTCTGCATCGTTTGACTAACGGCTCAGGTGCCTCAAGAACCGAACACTTAGAAGCAAGCTCGCGACAGACGAAACAGAGATCAAGTAACCTGTTGTTGTCATTGAAGGCCCCATTCAGTTGCAGAAGATCAGCGGTGTAGTAGCAGTCCAAAAGAGATGTTACTAGAGGTGTAGTACACGAGCCATTGATGTGAGAGTGTAAGAATGCTCTATCGTTTTTGGTCCAGTTGATTGAAGCAAGGTTAGAATCACCGACAACAAATATATCGTCGTTAGGATTCATCGTCGACAGGACCCAAAAAATTGAATCGATGTGTTGATAAACCAGCTCAGTATCCCGAAGTCAATCCGGAGGAAGATATAACACACAGATAAACATTTTTTTTTGTTAGTAGGGTAACAGCCACCCACAGTTGCTCGACACCCGTACAATTGGGAGGGTGGATTAAACGAGAGGTAAAAAAACTTACTGTATAAATGCAAAGAAGTTGTACCACGATAAATCTTGTTCATATCTGAGGAAAACTCTTCCACTGCTAAATATGTTTAAAATATTCCAAATATTAAGACTAATTAATTGATTATCTAGCTGTTTTGAAAACCTTCACCTCTCGATGCTCAGAAACAATAAAATTTTACTGTTACCTGAGATGCAAAGGGCGGTTCATTTTGAATAATACTTATCTCTATTTTTTTAAGTTACATACATTTATACCCTTGATTGGTTAGGGTAAAATGCAAACAGAAACCCAAATACTGAACATATCGCTATCATGTTATGAACATTTGAGTCAATTTGTCTGTGAGTTGCGAATCTGCTCACCGACACCGCGTTCGATTACGGTTGTTTAAGAAAAAATTAAAGATGTACCACTAAATCATACAGAGAGATTGAGAAGAAAACAAAAAAAATGATTTCGAAATTTCAGCTATGCTTGCTTATATAAAAAAAAGGTTGCGTAAGATTGCATTTCTCGGTTAGGATTAATTCCGATTGAGAATTAAACTGAAAATCCCTTTACGGTCGTAAAATATTTTATTATTTTCAGAGTATTTTTTACAAGCATGGCTTCCTTCAAACTTTTTAATGAACCATTTTTCGTTTAGATTCTCAACTACACTCCGTTTTGCTAGGAGTTGTTGAATGCAAACAATCGAAAACATCAGAATACATTGCCAATCTGTTGCGGGTTTGCTTCGACGATTGGGGTATTAAAAACGAAACAATTTCTTGTGTAACGACCGATCTCGGTGCAAACATGCTAGGGGCAGTAAGAAGTACGGTGAACGACGCCATGTACCGTGCTTCGCCCACACAATCAACTTGATCGCAAGCAAAGCAGTCCCCTTGTACAAAGAAGCATACGCAGCTCGGATGGAGCCGGTCATAGAAGAGGACAACGACGATGAGCTGGATGGTGTTGAGGATCATTGTACTATAGAGGTTTCCATTACACCAGAGAAAAATATGATATATATAATCAAGAAGATGAAAACAATAATCAAGTTCTTCAAAGCAAGTGAAACAGCCACCAGAGAACTGAGAAAACTGCAGTTGGCCGATAATAAAAAGGAAGGACAATGTCTAGGACTAGTGTTGGATGTCCGAACACGATGGAATTCGATTATGGCAATGATAGAAAGATTCCTTGTAATGACACACTATATTTCAAGGGTACTGCTCGTTGTTCCTAAAACACCAACTATGTTAACAGCAGATGAGTTGTCAATTTTGAAGGAAATCTGCAAAGTTCTCCACCCATTGGAAACAGTAACTACCGAAATGTCAGCTGAAAAGTACGTGACGATCAGTAAAATTATCCCGTTGGTTCGTTGCTAAAAATCGTAAGTGTTTTTTGTATAATAAGCATCAGAGTATTTAATATGTTTTGTCGTTTCATAATATCTTTTTTTCGCGTTAGTATTCCATTTTTGTCCCTCTATCCGCGATTTTTGTTATCCGAGGTTATGTTGCCAGACTATTCCGCGGACAATCGGGGTTCTACTCTATTATGTTTTTCTATTTAACTGCCAACGGGAATTTAACGAATATATAGTTAGAAACCTATTTAATTCAATTTATGGTTATTTCTTTGAACTTCAATACACTTGCCCAAACAATCTTCTAGTTTATGGACTCCATGCCTGAAGTGAGATTTGAGAACTGCCAGAAGTCGGAGGTTTTTAATATAAGTTTTACTGATTCTCACGATTTTTGGTGTATTTCTGAACAATCACTCACTTCGTTACTCAAATTTGTTCAAGAAGACGTAGTAACATTTTAGAAAACATATCGTTGAACCTAATCTTATCGAACGACATAGCCTATTGAACAACTTTTTAGTTCTTCGATAATTTTTCACATTTTTTTTAAAATAGTAACTCTGCCTGACTGGTTCAACGGTTCTTTTCGAGTAATAACAATATTTTTCATCAATTTCAGAGCTATACAAGTATGCAGCTTGATTCTGCTGAAGCTATGTCTGTAAAAAACAGCATTATGCTGCACATCATGAAATATTTCAATGATGTAGGAAAAAGAAAACTCTTCGCGGTCGCAACGCTTCTTGATTCCCGATTCAAGAAAATATATTTTGAAAGTCCTCTCACGGCGGCTCCCGCTTTTTCATGGGTTGGTGAGTTAGTCTTTTCTTGCTTTTCCTATTGAGAAAAAATACACAACAGGACAGAAACAAAATATTTTATCGGCAATATTTCTGTTGCTTCACAGGGGAACTTGTCAGAACAGCTGCGGAAGAGTCACCTGAATTCGAAAACGATCTTCGGATATCAGGAGAGCCAGAAACAAACACCACTACCGACGACTTGTGGGCGATTCATGATTCCATGGTAGCTGAAAGCAATCGCGTGCATGGAAATGACAGCGCCGGAGGAATTCCCATTGAACTGAGGCAGTATTTAAATACTACACTCGCTCCGAGGACCTGTGACCCACTTATAGTGTGGAATGAAATACGAGCACAGTATCCAAACGTGCATAAAATTGCTATGCAATTTTTATGTAATTCAGCGACGTCTGTTCCTTCGGAACGTTTGTTCTCGAAAGCAGGGCAGATAATGACTAAGCAAAGAAACCGCTTGTCCGGTTCTAACTTAGACATGATATTATTCCTACAATCGATCGATGAAAATGTTTGGTTTTCGTAAAGGTGCGAGATAGCTGAAAAATTGCGATATTACGTTGCATCGTTTTAGTGTCTACTGCACAGAGAAAGACACCAAAACGATTCAACGTAAAATCGAAATTTTTCACCGCTTTCGCAGCTTTTTGCGGAACTGTGCGATAAATGTATACAGGAAATCCTGTTTTTGAGCGATCCTTTTTTGTACGAGTTCTCGTTCGTACGACCCTTTTTGCGCGATTTTATTATCTGAGCGATTAGATTGTGTGATCTAAGTTCTGATTTGATAATAAAATGGCACAGAAAGGGTCGCACAAACGAGAAATCGAACTAAAAAGTACCGCACAAAAACAGGTTTACCTGTATAGTAAGTATTAAGAAATGTATATAATATGTATAAGAAAATGTATATAATATGTATAAGAAAATGTATATAATTTGTATAAGAAAATGTATATAATACGTATGTATTAAAACCTGTTAAATATGCAAGCAAACCATTTGTCATGACAATTGTCATGCGAAAATGCGAAAACAGAATAGAAACTGAGAGAGGTTGGCGTCTACATCATGCCTCATACCGTATGTTTCTATTCTGTTTTCGCATTTACGCATGACAATTGTCATGACAAATTGTTTGCTTGTAAATATGTAATAAGATATTTAGAATTTAGTTAGTAATGTATATACGAGAATGTAAATAAATGTAAAATTATATAATTTTTCATCAACTTTAAAAGATCGTGTTATCGTATTATATAAAATGCATTTTTGATGGAAAGGTAAACTTTAATTCATAAATAATAGGAATTCGGATAAATTTGATTGATGCACAATGCTTAGCTTATATTTCATACGCCCCATTACCATTTACCGCAGCACCCTAGCAGCTTAAACGACAAATACAAGTAATTATAACGGTTCGAAATTACAATTACAAGCATTCAAAACGGCAAACAATTTCTGGCAAATAAAAAATAGAATACTAACTAATTATTGCTCTTAGTGTTACGATTAATCAATTAATCGATTATTTGGGGCGATTAATCGTATCGAATAACAAACGGCTGAAAAGTATTCGATTAGTGGATGAACGATTAATTTCAAAAATCGGGGATCACTAGTCGAATTTCATGTGCCATGTGCTCTGGGTAGAGATGGGCAAAACGGTTCATTTCAGTGAGCGACTCAGAGCCGTGAGCTCAATGAAAATGGCCCTTTCCAAGAACTGGTTTATTCGGATATGTAAAGAATGAAAGACGTAAAAAATTAAGGTTTAAAACAATAATCAGAGCAGAGAATAGTAAAAATATTATTTTACTGAAGGTTTTCTCTGATATATTTCCATCACAATAATCTTAGAGATGAACCAGCCTTTGGCTGAAAATCTCTTTAATAAAGAAAGAAAAAAAATCACAATAATCATCTTTACCTTTCTTACTTATAAACATTATCTTTTCAATGTTATCTACTACATCTTTTACTGCAAACTTGTCCTGCTTTCGGAAAAACTCGCTCCTATAAGTTGCCGGAATACATAATATTTAAAAAAAAAAAGGTTAGAGCCGCAGAGAGATAGATTTCCTTTCATTCCACCAAAGCAAAGGGGCGCTTATTCGCAGCAAATGTGGTTCCGCTAAATATTTATCTAAAATATTTATGAGGCTCCGAGAAAATATGTAATCCGCCAAAATTCACATACATACAAACAGATAAATAAAACCGCTTAAAAAGCAATATAATATATATATTTCTTCCGCACTGCCGCAGGTCACGGTTCGTCAGAACGAGCGTACGATCCACGGTTCTTTACCAATGAGCCGGCTCCTAAAAGAAACACGGTTCTTCTATGACCGTGGTTAGTTCAAGAGCAGTTCATTGGAGAGCCGCGGCTCATTTTTAAAAGAACCGGGGATTGTACGCTCTTTCTGACGTGTCCACACATGGCTTTGCTCTTTGATGGATTCACAAATAGCTGGTTTCAACGGAACCATTCCATGATACTTTTGAGAACTTCATTCATCATTCTGGTGAGTTCGCCAGAACACGAACCGAAGCGACGGATATAGTATGCTAAACATCATCAGCATACAGCTGAATCGAGCACCACCTGGGAACGGATGTTTAATTCTTTACGTGACAGCAGAAAAGCAGAGGTCCGAGCACCGAGCCTTGAGGAACGCCAGAGGTTGATAAGTCACTTTCGGAAACTTGATTTCCACAAAACACGGTTTGAAATCGCTCATTCAAATACGATTCAATAAAGTTTACAGCGGAAGCAGCAAAGTTGAACTGAGTTTGTAGCTTCGAACATAGTTTTCAATGAGGAATAGTGTCGAAGGCTTTGGAAAAGGTAATAGTTTGTGCCAAATCGTCATATACTCGAACCGCTGCTGTTTGAATGCTTTGCCCTTTTCGGAAACCCGTTTGAAACTCTGATAGGAGATTGTTTGATGTGATGAAGGTTGACATCTGTTGTTCCATAAGATTCTCAAATGACTTGGATAGCGAACATATGACACTGATTGGTATAAGGTTTAACATAGCGTTTAAATGTGGTTTGTTGCGATGGGGCAAAACCTTGGAATGTTTCCAACACGAAGGAAAAGTCGAGGTCTCAATAATACTATTGAAGATAATAGTAATTTGCTGCACGACCAACGGCAGGATTGTTTTGATGAATTTGATTGGAAAGCCATCCAAACCAATTGCTTTGGAATTAATGCTACATCTGGCGTTCACCACTTCCCACTGTTGCACTGGCCGGAATGAGAAGCTGTTTACTGAACAATGTGTTCTGATGATCATCTGACGACGATCTCCTTATTTCACTGTGGTTGTCGTTGTGGATGTAGCTAGATAGGAACACACGGTTAGCTTCATCTGGGAGAAGCTCCCAAATTGTTGACGTTTTGTCTTTACCCACCCCAATACCTTTGAGCCGTTTCCAAAGGACATTTGACATTTGACTTTATACCAATGTCGCACTTGGTCCTTGGGTGTTCTCGGGGCCCTGATCCAGTCTGTGTAAATCAAATCGTCCCAGCATTACCTTACGAATTTCGCTATTAAACCACAAGTTGAATGATTTTTCATTCTTTCTGGTACGAAGCGAGATGCAATCATCGTGAGTTTGGGACCGTGGGTCTACGCGACCGCGATATTCCAGGGGACGGAAAGAATGATGAACGTGGATTGAAATTGAGGTAATCTCGATGCGTGACGTTCCTTCGAGCAGGGCTAACGTCAAAGTCTAGTGAATGAAGATGAGGTCATATTGTGATAGTCCAAGAAAACTAACTGAGGATAAATCGCAATACTTTGTCGAATTTGTGATAAACAGATCCAGCTGTGACGAACATTCTCTATGAAAAAACGTTGGTTCTTCACCCATGGAGCACAAGGCAAACCTTACAAGAATGGATTCGAACTGCATTCTCTTTCTACTAGGCTTCGACATATCAGTGTTCAAATTTCCAATTAGCAGAACGTTATTGTAGCGAGTGGCGAAATCTGACAGTTTCTCTTCAAGGAAATGTGAGCAGTTGTTCTCTGGGGGATTGTAGATAACCATAATCAAGATTTTTTCAACTCCTAGTCGCAACTTCAACGCCAGACACTCAGTTATATCCACAGATTATTCTCATAATACAGCACGATTCCACACCCACGGCGATAGCATCGATCGTTTCGAACAACATTAAATCCTGGGATGAAGATACTACGAGGGCTGTTCTTTTTTGAAAGCCAGGATTATGTGAAGCCAGCTACTGACACCTTTGAACCGCTTAGGATGTCCTTATTTTCATCCAATTTAGCTGATTTTCTCGCGCATAAACTTTGGACGTTTCCATGACATACAATCAACTTGCCAGGGAGGAGAGCGGCATTCAACGCTGCACCAAGGATATTCGTTGAGGTGCGGTTTTGTAACTGAGGCATCATACGAAAAAAGGGAAACAGTTTTTAGAGGGCTGCAAATTAACTTCTACAGTATACATTTTGTTTGTTTTATATCAAATTTTATCACTTATCTAAAAAAATTGTCCATCTGAGTGTATGGCGACGCTTTACCATGGCGGTACCCAGCTTCGATATGTATTTACTGATGAAGCTATCTATTGACATACAGCGGGAACTCAGTTGCGCGCTTAATAAATTATCACTTTAACGTTGATAAATTGTCAGGATTTCAGTTGTTAAGCACAGCGATGAGTTTTGTGGCAGTCAGTTATTGTAAAGTTTTCGTATTGTACTCTGTGATCTCTGGCTTCATGATACAGTAAACATTCACTAACTGGGCGAAGAAGGAAGACCAGTTATCGACATTCACGTTTTAACTGGTCCGGCATGTTAAACGTCAATAAAAATCGAGGGGAATTTAAATAAATTGTTTGATTGAATTAAATAAACAAAAGGATTTTAATGGAAGTTTCGCATTGAGTGCGACAACATGTATTAAATATAAGTTGAGGAAATTATTTTTCTGTAATTAAATCAATGCTTTCGTCATTCGAAAATAATGTCAATTTTCATAACATTCGCCCAGTTAAAAAACCGACCAGCTAAACCAGGACCAGTTAGCAAACGATTACTGTACTATAGTCTCAAAAATTGTTGCCAATTGAAAAAGAAAAACAATCCGAACTCACCTTCAAATAACAGCTAATTTCAGGAATAAGAATCACCCAAAATACTTACATTCGTTAACTCGGTAACACAAGTTGCACTTCCATTTTTTACTGTCGACGAAAAACACGAATGGGTTGATGTAGGTTCGGCATACCCGGCAGCGAACAATCGTGTTACAGGAGATCACCGGCAGATTCTATGGAACAGAAAGATCAGATTAGCTTGCAGTACCACACAATATGAATAAAAAAAACTCACATTCAAATCTCTAAATGGGTGTATCAACACCCCAAGCGGAAGTCTGGACTTCTGTAGCAACTGATTCGTTTCGGGGATTTTAGTAAGTGTACACCGGAAAATACTGGAACAAAAAATAATATGCTGTTGACGATTCCTATATTGCGTTCTAAAAAAACACCTACTCTGGATTGCAGTTAGTTGCCTCATGGAATGGTTGGTTCAAATGGATCGTGGGCGGTCGTACTTTTTCCGTTGGAAGAATGTGTCTATTTTGAAGTAGATCCACAGTGTTATTACCCCAAAGCTTGTTGAAACCGCTTCTCAATACACTGTACTGGGGATCCGGATGCTGTTGCTGAAGGTTGGCACTTGGAGGATGCTGCTGTTGTGGATGTTGGTGATGATTCTGTTGTTGATGACTTTGCTGATAAAGGGGCTGATACTGCTGAGCCTGGTACGGGGCCTGTTGATTTGGGTTGTAGCCGGGGGCTTGGTAGGTTGGTGCTGGAGGCATTGTTTGTGCGGGATAGAGAGGCCTCTTATTTAACGCTGGTGTTGCAGACATTACGGGAGTTACCGCGGAGGCTGTAGTCGAACCAGCAACCGATTGAGCAGAAATGTTGGGATAAGAAACACTCTGCTGTTGGGACTGCGATGGTACTGAGTTATTGGGTAGGTGATTGCCATTCAGAGGTTGACCATATTGGTTACTGTGCAAAGGTGGCTGACCATATGCACTTGTAGGTGGCATACTGAACGTTTGTTGAACGTTAGATTGCTTCGTGGGGGGCAGTTGAGTTGTTTGCGATCGATAACCGCCATATGGCACCGGATTCTGTGGAATTCCGGCTCCATTAATCTGTTGCTGTGCCGAAGGGGGTCGGTTAACGTTCAATTGTTGCATACTTGTTGTCAAATTACTAACGGGACCATTCAACGACGGCTGACTCAAATTAGGCGTGGACGAATTTAGTGGAGTAGATAGGCCGGATGCAGTCTTAGGAGGCGTGTTAACAAAATTAGTATTGTTACCACCTGTCCCGTTATTGTTGGCGCTTAAACTGTTGCTACTTACTACAGGCATGCCGAGTTGCTGACTTTGACTAGAAGGCGCTGGATAGATGTTAGATCGACTGCTTACTGATGGTGGCATCTGTGACGCTGGTATCGAATTATTAACGGGTAAAGGCGACGACGTTCTTGAAGAGACAGCACTATTACCGTTATAAATTAAGTTTGTAATCCGATTATGCGGCTGCTGCTGTGGCAAATTAGTGTTAACCTGCGGGTTCTGTACCATTGAAGGTCCATTCTGTAAAGGAGGTGCCGTATGCACTCCATGTGGCTGCGAGACACTTGTCGCCACCGCCGCTGCTGCCGCATTTGGGGGACCGTTGTTGATGGCATTCTTCACTGGATACTGTTGCTGGGCCAGCATAACTTGTTGCTGTTGCGATGACGGCGGATAACTTTGATATTGCTGTATCTGCTGCTGTAGGCCATTGGCAGACGAAGGATGGCCATTCGGCATTCCATAATATTGAGACGGATTCGGCATCATCTGTCAGTTATTTTCTCGTACCTGAAAGAAAAATGACATTACGTTAGCATTTACTCAAAAATAGAGAGACACACTTATATCAACAGATAGTTTAATTTAATAAGTACCGAATTGTATATAAAACATACACTTTCATGCAAATCAATCATTGTTATTTGAAAATTCGTTCCAATGAATTCAGTCTCGAACCTTACATCGCGGTAAATTCCGATTGCCCTTCTTATAACGTACACTGCCCGAAATAACTTCTATATCGTATCTCCCTCGCTGAACGGTTTCAAGGTTTACGACAAAACCAAATGGCATGCGGGCCACTCTTATCACGTGTCCACCACTGCCGTATGACGGAGAAAACAAACATCGTGGAACAAAACAAAAGAATAAAAAATAATCTTAAACAAACTTGAAGCATTCAATTTTTTTGCGCTTGTTTCGTACTCCGTACTCCGTATGGGATTACTTTGGACACTTTAGCTTTCCAATGTTTTCGGATTTATTTAACCCTTTGCTGTCGTATTAAATTTTTATATGAGTACTGGTCGTAATTAATTTCCCTCAAAAGAGCATGTATATCCACATGTATCATGTAAGATCATGAAAGGTAAGTAAAATTTGTTTTTTTTTTATCGTAAACTTTAGATATGTTTGATACCGCTAGGATACCGATTACTATATATTTAATAGCTAATAGGATAACCTATGAAGAAATATTATTTCTGAATATTTTTTTTCACGTTTTTCGTAAATATGGCTTCTAAAATACGAAAAAAATTGTTGTATTTTCAATCGCGACTTTAGTAATTTGTATAAACTACTAGCAGATCCGGCGTACTGAGTCCCGTTCGACTTTCTAAGAAAGATCCATCCCGCTATATTGATCTACGGAAAGAGACGAATACAACAAAATAAGGACGATTTGTAGATCGATCAAATCGGATCATTCATTCTTCGAGTTTTGCGTCCACCAACACATTTGGCCTTCCATTTATATTTATATAGATATTTATATAATAATCTAAACAATTAAACCGTCGTTCGTTTTTGAAATAAAGCCAATTCATTTACGTTGTTAAATGACAGATGGCGCTACGTTCGCTTCATCGAACTTGCACAAATAACCACAATTCATCTAAAGTCAGGCGCGCATTCAAAATCTCATTCATTGCGCACATTCAAAGAGCCGGCGAGCTCTTTGAACGTGCAAAATGAATTATTGAATTTCTTCAAATCACACGTGCGCGGATTACAAAATGAAAATCACGATATTATCATCAATCCTGATAAAACACCAGCTGAAAAGCACGTGTGTATATCCAATGTAAATGTTGCTGAAGACATTGCTGGGGACTGCACAGCGACGCAATAAATTGTGGTTCGAATATGAAACAATAATATGAAGTTCATCACACACATCGTTCATACGATGCCTTATATTTTCATACGAAACGAAACGAACAATGTGTGGATTTTATATGAATCGTATCAGGACAACGTCATTCTACGATGTCGTGAGCTATGCAAACAATTCATGGTAGGCATATATGCAAAGGGAGAGAGGGAACAACTGGGAGACGCTATCATGAGCAAAACCGACACAGCGCATGCATTGTCATGACATTCTTCTTTTTCTTCAATGGCACTAACGTTCCTAGAGGAACTTCGCCGTCTCAACGTAGTATTACTTGCGTCATTTTTATTAGTACTTAGTTGAGATTTCTATGCCAAATAACACGCCTTGAATGCATTCTGAGTGGCAAGCTCTAGAATACGCGTGATCACAGTGCAAGTCGGAGGAAATTTCTTTGACGAAAAATTCCCCCGACCAGAACGGGAATCGAACCCGAACACCCGGCATGTTAGCTAACTACTCGGCCAAGGGAGCACATTGTCATGACATTACAGCACATGAATTCAAACAAAAAATGAAGTCTTTAATGAGCTTCATTACCACATTACACGTATTCGTTCCCAGACGTTGCTAGTTGTATGAGATTGAATGGAAAAGGAAGGATTACCTCATACGTACATATTTAATTTGGTTAATCGAAGAAATACGCCCTGAGAAAATCGATAGTGTAATTTCCCCAGAAATTCTAGATCCGTCTACTGATCGCCTTTTCTTCTATATTCTGAAATCCGAGTCAGAATTACCCGAACGGATCACATTATTGCATTCTATAATCCACTCGGCTCAAATCCAATTGGGTTGTGCAAATGGTGCAACCTTGCCGCACAAATCGGCATAGACTACATATAGCTTTATGTTTCACTAGCTGACCCGGCAAAATTCGTCCCGTCCGAAATTTGTTTTTTGTTATAAATACCTTCAAACATTCATGTTTTCTTTCTAAGCGCAAGGTCATGAGTCCAATCGCAGAACTGTCCATTGATTGATTTTCTAATCGACCTCGTTGAATTTACCTTTTACTAAAAAATTCCTAGTTCTTCTACCAAAACTCATCATTATAATATTAGATTATTTTCAGACACAATTCTCGTTCAATATTTTTCAACCACTTGCAAATAATATGTTTCTCCGTTACATGAAATAAATGTTTGATACAGAAAATATGATAGAATAAATACAGACTCGTCCCCCCTTCTCCCCTTAGAGAGAGATTCACAATAGAAACATTTCGCGCCCCTAAAATCTTCACATGCCAAATTTGGCTCCATTTGCTTGATTAGTTTTCGAGTTATGCAGAAATTTGTTTTTCATTTGTATGACAGCCCACCCTAAGAGAGAGGGGAGGAGTGTCGAACCACCATAAAAACATTTATTGCATCCTCAAACCTCCACATGCCTAATTTGATTTCGTTTGCTTGATTAGTTCTCGAGTTATGCAGAAATTTGTGTTTCATTTGTATGACAGCTCCCCCTTAGAGAGGGAGGAGTGTCTAACGACCGTGAAAACATTTTTTTCCCTAAAACCTCCATATACCTAATTTGGTTGCATTTGCTTGATGTGACAACGTACGGAAGGTAATCCACGAATTCTTTGGTTGGAAGATATCGATATTCTGCTTCCACTATGATGCGAGCTCTTCATTCCCTTAGTTACGCATCTCGCAGAATAGATTATCATCCCTTGAAGACAGAAGCCCAATACCCACAGCATAGCTTCGAGCTTTAGGAAGTATGAAACCATACCGTGAAAACTACATGAGATCGCTACTCCGCTGACACATCATAACGATGTCATTGGCCGTCCAGTTGGTCGTCAAACGAAGGATAATCTAAAAGTTCAATCTGCAAAACGTATTACGTTTGATGATACTTCTAAACGTGAATTGAAAGCATCTAAGACTCCCGAGTATGCACACTCAGAATGACCACGTTATAAAATGATCAATTTCGGTTGCTCTTCAGCTATTGAATTAGGTTTATTGGTTGTGAATACTAGCCTACTACTAAAAAAATTTAAAGTGTTAGTAGTCCACTACTAAGTGTAAAAAGTTAAAAGTAGTCCCACATGACGTTAGAACGAATGAAAGTTATATACTAAGGTCACTTTCGCGCGTTAATCGCGTAATATCCAAATTAATGGATGAGTGTTGGGATGTGTGTGAGGGGAAATATAAATGTTGATGGACCGGGATGTAAGCTCCGTAACCAGCATAATTTTTGAACTAACTACATAACTGAAATGCTCTGCCGTTACAAATCAGCAACTGTGTTTGCTGTTTCAATATGCCTAGGCGTCGAATTGAAAAAAAGTAACACCTTTAGAAAATAGGGATTTTTGGGATCAATCCACACGTACTACATGGGTCACCATTGTATCCCGAAAAAAATACGATTTGGTGCGGTTTATGGTCCGGCGGCGTCATTGGGCCGTACTCCTTCCGTGATGATCAAGACCGACACGTTACTGTGAATGGGAATCGCTACCGCTCAATGATAACCGAATATTTTTGGCCCGAATTTGATGATATGGACTTGGACAATATGTGATTTCAACAGAACGGCGCCACAAGCCACACAGCGAATTTAACAATAGATTTATTGAAAACCAAGTTTGGTGAGCGTGTTCTCTCACGAAATGGCCCAGTGGCCGCCTCGGTCGTGCGATTTGACGCTGTTATACTATTTCCAGTAACGCTACGTCAAGTCTATGCCAACAAGCCAGCGACGATTGATGAACTTCGTACGAATATCAAACGGGAAATTGCAGCAGTATGGGCCAATTTATGCTTGAAACAACAACAACAAACAAGCGTGCAAAAGAAATTGAGTTCCATACAACATGGCATTAAATGTACTTTCATGAATAAAGAATTTCATTGATGTCCAAAACCGTTTTTGTTTACTTAAACAAACTTTTTTAAAAAGCTCTTATTGAAAATCCTGATAGATATTTAAATATAGATTATTCAAAATTATTATTTCTATATGTTTCATATACCGATTTGATGTGCGATGTATTTAGATGTTATTTGCTGTGAAATATAACGGAACCTGTATCTGTTTTGTTTAGCTCTACATATTTTTTAGTGGCTAGCATTCCGTTCATTGTTTCCGTTCCTAGTCTATTCTTTTAATCTTCGTTTTATTAAGATTGCATTGAGAGGAAAGTCATTCAACCGATGTTGCGGAATGTGAAAGAATTGATAAGCATGGTATAAACCAAGGCGCTTGTATATATGTATAACAGGTGAAGCAACATCATCACTTCAATTATAAGGGGATTACGGTTTGTGGAGCGGGGGTTGTTTTGTTTTGTTATTGCTAGGGTACGCCATTTTTCCATTTTCACATGCGAGAGTAGTGGATGAACTGGATAAGAATGAAATTCTACAAAATCATCCCTTCTTTTTCACATAAATTCGCGAAAGCCGAACATAGTAGGCATCGTTCGAATAAGCGTCGTAGCAGTTTGTAGAGGGTCGCCGGCAGCCTTCTGATGATTTTCCTGTTCCTTCGACCGGGTAGAGATTTTCATCAGAGCTGTTTGTAAACAATACCGACAGCAATTCCAATATGGCTGAAATTGCATTTCATATGATTGTTTCACCTGGTATATATAGAGGCGCCTTGGTATAAACCAGGAGTGGCCAAACTTTTGGGCATTACGGGCGACTAATTGTTCAAATGGTAAGCTGCGGTCTACCAACGTTGACTGTATCAAAAAGTCATTAGAAAATTAATGTATTACTAGACGATAAAACAAATTTTTTACTCTCCTGTACTTGCGCGGAAAATCATAACTCTATATCACAGACTATTGAGTAGGTAATTTTGCTATTTTGTATTTTTGGGCATTATTGGTATTTATTTAAAATGAAAATATATATATATGTTGCGTACAACATTCGTCGACCGCCGCACCTACTTATCAACAACATTGAGGCAGCAGCGCGTTGTGTTGTGAAATTGACTACGATGTACGATTGTACGCATCATAACCAACTTCACAATACAACGTGACATTTGAGAAACAAAAAGGTAGCCATTGAAATCGTTCTTGAACTGAGATATTGGAGAGTCATTAGAATAACTTAAAAAGAATAGTAATTAAAATTTTTCTAATGTGAATTACTAGACAATAATTGGAAGCAGGTATTTTCATGTAATATTAGTAATAATCACGTCAAGGCTTAAACCGTATCCTACATTTAAACCAGATAAAAGGTGTTTCTCACATTCGGATCCGATCCATAGATCCGTAGCGAGTATATGAAACCCACTAAACGTAAGTCGTTATTTACTTAGGATGTTTAATAATGAGAAAGTAAAATTGATTGTAAATTCTAGGAGAATTTCAACCGTTCCCCGAGTGGTTCTCGAAATATACTTGTTACATTTCCGGAAGGCGTTTCATTTCGTCGCGAAAGCAACAGTTTTAAAATTCTCTTTACCGGATCGATTGGAGATGTCACGAAGAGATCGATCAAGAGAAGCAGCACAGGGAAACGGTCTGCAGCAGTCCTGCCCGCTCTGCCACTTGCCAGATTCCGACGAAATGGTCAGCTGTGACGACTGTGAGTGTCGGAGTGAATGAAGTTGTAGACAATCATGATTGATTACATCTTTACATGATTAAATTGAAAAAAAAACACCAGAAACTATGTTTTCTTCAACGTCATTCAGTTTCAATAGTGATTTGATTCAGCCTCCTAAAAACACAATCATTGATTCTCGGTCTGTAAGACCGTATGCTCGAGTATAGGAGGAATAATTAAAGGAAAAACATAGGCCATACTAATAAATATTCAATGATAAATTATTCTATAAAATAAAAATAATTATCGGTTACTAAATAATTGATAAGTTGTGATTTGTTTTCTGTAAAGTCTCATCAATCAAGATCGTTGATTTTTTTTAAAGGAAATCGTCATTTATGAACATTTAAAATATTTGTTTTCCATAAAAATACAGCTAACATGATTGCTATATTCCTCAATTACCTAGAGTTATAAGAACTACCTATCGGAAATATTTGCCCTTATTTCCGTATTTTGTAAAACGATAAAATCTTATCGGAACGAGTTCTATAGATAATTCTCATGTGTTGAGAGTTGCATATTTTGATCGCCGCTGAAATGTTTCCCAGAAGGAGAAAAGCCAGTATGTCCACGGATATTTTGATCGTAATTATTTTTTTCCAAAAACCTGCAGCACTACAGTCAACTACAGGAAAATCTAATTAAATCAAGAATTTTGGTGGGGGTCTTCGTAGCCACTTGGATACGCGTTCGCTTACTAAGCGATCGATCGTGAGTTCAAACTCAGGGCCCTCAATTGACCATCTTTGTGTTATTATAGAATAACTACGTCCACGCAACCATCATCAGCGATGGAGTTCGATCCACGGTCGAAATAAGATCGATTCATCCATACAACTGCTCTGCTCTGCAAGAAACATCGGGCTGCTGTTCTATAAATAACCCAACAATGATCAATATCAACTGTCTCCGCTGTCCGGTCTGCTGAACAATGGAAGAACAGATAGAATACCCTTACGCCTAAATGGCTACTACTACTACTGTGTAATTTACAATTTATAGAAACATTAACACATGTACATGCAGTGTTGGAATAAATCATCTTCGCTAAGATCAAATGCATACATTCGCTATCCAACTCTTGACGAGTAAAGTTCAGTGTCGTTATTGTGCGTTGCCACTTTTACTATTGTGCGATTGGTATAGTGTACGAGTGAAGGTCATTGCTGTCCGCTTTCGAATTGACCTTTTGTGAAGTGGAACAAAGGAAGCAGCGCTCTTGCAGCTTGCAGCCCTTGGCGGCTGTTGAACATCGGCATAACGGGATCGCCATCGTGTGGCTGTCGTTAACGGGAATTATCATCACGTGACCGTGTGAGCTATTCTTGCGCTATTGTGTTGATCCATAGCGCGTAGCCTCTGTCTCTCCCTGGTTAGGGCAGTAGAGCGCAGTATCAGAACAACTTTTATTTTAAGGTACACATATTTAATATTAATATTATTATTCAACTCATTTGTTCATTGTTTAATATTATTATCATAATTTATTTTTGTTTTGTTATTTTTTTTTCGAGAATATTGTTAAAATCAATAATATATTAGAAATAAGACAGAAATTTTTGTAAAATGGAGGATAGTGGAGGATCTCCAGAGATGGAGATCTCCGATAATGAATCCCATTTAAGATCTGGGAAAAAACATAAACGAGTCCCTCAAAAAGAAGATAATTCTTCTGGGGACGAATCTGCTCATCCTTCCAAGCCCCCCTCTAAGAAAATAGCAAGCCTCCCTTCTGAACCGACTGTTACTTCCACTCCCCCTCTACCATCATCGATTTCGCTTCCCCCTTCTGATGTTTCCGATCCAACCCAATCCTCGTCCTCGTCTTCTCCCTCTGTTGTTTCCGCTCCACGTGTCAGAGCTTATCCAGAAGATGCACCTGGAACTGGCCCGTGGGTTGTTTTCCTCCGGCCAAAACCAAAAGGAAAAAGCCTTAACGTGATTCAGATCATCAAAGATCTGGCCAGATACACTTCTGTATCTGAAATTCGCAGGGTTAGACCGAACAAATTGCGGGTTGTCGTGAATGAACGGAAACACGCAAACGAGATTGTTGCTGACCAACACTTCACTCTCGAATATAGAACATTTATACCCTCCCATAACGTAGAAATTGAGGGGGTGATAACTGAAACGGGTCTGACGAGCGAACAAATAAAAAAAGAAGGAAAAGGCAAGTTCAAGAAGCTTCCTTCAATGGAAGTAAAGATCTTGGACTGTCGCCAACTCGGGAAACTCTCCCATGATGGGGACCAAACTAAATTTACGCCGTCAGACTCGTTTCGAGTCACCTTTGCTGGTGCCGCCCTCCCTGACTACGTTATGGTGGACAAATTGAGACTACCTGTGCGACTCTTCGTGCCAAAGCTCATGACTTGCAACAAATGCAAGTCAGTTGGTCACACTTCAGATTATTGTGCCAACAAGGAGCGCTGTGCCACTTGCGGAGAGCAACATGAGGGGAAATCCTGCAGTGCGACTGAGCATAAGTGTCCATATTGCGGAGGATCCCCACATGCGCTCTCAGCTTGTGAAACTTACAAGAGTCGCTGGGAGAAACAGAAGCGCTCTTTAAAGGAACGCTCGAAGCGCACTTTTGCGGAAATTTTAAAGGGCGCTTCTCCACTGGCCCAACAACAACAACAACCAATCTCAACACACAATAGCTTTTCCACGTTGCCAGTTGATGAAATGGAAGCGGACACAGCTAGCGGGGGCACACCGTTTATTTTCAAAGGGAATCCCCGGCGCAAAAATGTGACCACTCCCAAAGTTCAAGAACAAGTCCCCCCGGTGCTACCCCCAGTTAGCTTGCCTAAAAAATCGAGTGCAGCGGACAAGCAAAATCAGGTACCTCCTGGCTTCCGTGGGAATAGTTCACCTTCGAACCACCCAGCACTCGAGGGGACATCAAAAACCCCAACTGTCCCTGTTTTTCCGTCCAGCTCAACTTCCCAATCGGGATTTATAAATTTGTCTGACCTTTTGGATCAAATCTTCAAGTGTTTTAATGTTTCCGACTCCATCAGAACCCTTGTCATCTCAATGCTTCCAGTATTAAAGACAATTTTACAGCAATTGATGCAAACATGGCCCCTCCTTGCAATGATTATCTCTCTTGATGTCTAATTTAGATAGAGAGGTCGGAGATATCACTGTTTTTCAGTGGAATTGTCGTAGTCTTATCCCTAAATTGGATACATTCAAATTTTTAATTCATAACTTCAATTGTGATGTTTTTGCTCTGTCCGAAACTTGGCTTTCTTCGCGAGATGATATCTCTTTCCACGATTTTAATATTATACGCTTGGACCGCGATGACAGATACGGAGGGGTACTATTGGGGATCAATAAGTGCCACTCATTTTTTCGAATTGACCTTCCACCTATTGGAGGGATCGAAGCTGTTGCTTGTCATGCAAACATCAGAGGCAAAGACCTCTGTATTGTCAGCTTGTATTGGCCTCCGAGAGCTGCGGTTAGCCGCAAACAACTTGATGACATGTGCTCACTCCTTCCTGAGCCACGATTGATCTTGGGAGACTTTAACTCTCACGGAACTGCCTGGGGGGAACAGTACGACGACAATCGTTCATTGTTGATATATGACCTTTGTAACAACTTCAATATGACCGTTTTGAACACTGGGGAAACAACACGTGTGCCTAAACCTCCTGCTAACCCAAGTGCTCTTGACCTCTCGCTTTGCTCGAATTCACTATCGTTAGATTGCAAGTGGAATGTAATCCAGGACCCCAACGGTAGTGATCACTTGCCAATCAAAATTTCCATCACCATTGGGTCGAATTCTTCTGAATCTATAAACATGGCATATGACCTCACAAGACACATTGACTGGAAAAAATATTCGGACGCGATTGCTCTAGCCATCAATTCCAGAGATGGTTTACCTCCATTGGAGGAGTATAACTTCCTTTCTCGTTTGATCTATGACAGCGCGGTTCGCGCTCAAACGAAACCCATCCCAGGTTCCACTATTCGTCGAAGGCCTCCCAATCCATGGTGGGATAGCATATGTTCCAAGCTTTATGTAGAAAAATCGAATGCATTTAAAGCTTTTCGGAAACGTGGAACCCCTGAAAATTTTCAGACGTATTTGGACCTTGAAAATCAATTTAAAAACTTGATCAAAGGGAAGAAACGTGCTTATTGGCGAAATTTCGTGGGAGGTTTGTCACGAGAAACGTCAATGAAAAAATTATGGAAAGTGGCTCGAAACATGAGAAATCGCTCTTCAACGAATGAAAGCGAAGAATATTCACATCGATGGATTTTGAATTTTGCACGGAAGGTTTGTCCTGATTCCGCTCCTGTGCAAAAAATTGTTCGAGATATACCACAAGATAGGTGCGATCTTGATTCCGAGTTTTCGATGGTAGAATTCTCTCTTGCTCTCCTTTCATGTAACAATTCTGCTCCGGGATCGGATAGAATTAAGTTCAACTTGCTGAAAAATCTCCCTGATGTGGCGAAACATCGCTTGTTGAACTTATTCAATCGGTTTCTGGAGCATAATATTGTTCCAGATGATTGGAGACAAGTACGAGTTATAGCTATTCAAAAACCCGGAAAACCCGCGTCCGACTTCAATTCGTACAGCCCAATAGCAATGCTGTCTTGTATACGGAAATTGTTGGAGAAAATGATCTTGTTTCGCCTTGATCGATGGGTTGAAACGAATGGCCTACTCTCAGATACACAATATGGGTTCCGCAGGGGCAAGGGGACGAATGATTGTCTTGCGTTGCTTTCTTCAGAAATTCAAATGGCTTACGCCGAAAAAAAACAAATGGCTTCAGTATTCTTGGACATAAAGGGGGCCTTTGATTCTGTTTCAATAGAGGTTTTGTCAGACAAATTACACTCTCGGGGTCTGCCGCCTCTATTGAATAATATGTTATATAACTTGCTTTGTGAGAAACATTTGAACTTTTCTCACGGAGATTTGGCAGTAAGTCGGGTCTCTTACATGGGCCTCCCCCAGGGCTCATGTTTAAGCCCCCTTTTGTACAACTTCTATGTAAGCGACATCGACAATTGCCTTACACAAAATTGCAGCCTAAGACAACTTGCAGATGATAGAGTCGTGTCTGTCGTAGGATCAAACGAATCCGACCTGCAAGGACCCTTACAAGATACTTTGAACAATTTTTCAACCTGGGCCATTGGGCTAGGGATCGAATTCTCCACGGAGAAAACAGAGATGGTGGTTTTTTCTAGGAAGCATAGACCAGCAAAACCAAAGCTTCAACTTTTGGGTAAACCGATCACTCATGCTATGTCTTTCAAGTATCTTGGGGTCTGGTTCGACTCCAAATGTACTTGGGGGGCCCATATTAGGTATCTGAGTAAAAAATGTCAACAAAGAATAAACTTTTTCCGTACAATTACCGGCACCTGGTGGGGAGCCCATCCCGAAGATTTTATTATGTTGTATCGAACAACTATTCTCTCAGTGATAGAGTATGGCAGTTTCTGTTTTCAATCAGCTGCCAAAACACACCTCATTAAACTCGAGCGAATTCAGTATCTTTGTCTCCGTATTGCGTTGGGATGTATGCCCTCAACGCATACCATGAGCCTCGAGGTTTTGGCAGGCGTACTCCCACTAAAAGATCGCTTCAATTTATTATCTCTTCGGTTCCTCATCCGGTGTAAGGTTATGAACCCATTGGTGATCGGAAATTTTGAGCAGCTGATCGAGCTAAATTTTCATTCTGGATTCATGAGCTCATATCATGAATTCGTCTCCATGCAGGTTGATCCTTCTTCGTATATTCCCAACCGTGTTTGTTTTCCTGACTACATCAATTCCTCTGTACATTTCGATCTGTTCATGAAGGAGAAAATCCATGAAAATCCAGATTATCTTATATTGGGGTTCGTTCCTACAATCTTCAATGCAAAGTATGGGCGTATCAATTGTGATAATATATACTTTACTGATGGGTCCTCTATGAATGAGTCCACAGGATTTGGAGTGTTCAACGTATTTTTTAGCACCTCACACAGTCTTCAGAATCCTTGCTCGGTATATATTGCTGAATTGGCAGCGATATACTGGGCGCTGGACAGCGTCGCCTCACGACCTGTTATATAAGATGATTATGGTCCCGCCTCCTTCCCCTACAGAGGTTTGAGCAAGACGAGTTATCTAAAAGATAATTTATTTATTTTTTCTCAACATTGAAATCAGTTTAGCAAACACAAAAAAAAAACGCACTGATTTTATTCACAGATATAAGTTCAAAAAAATTGCAATTTCCAAAGACAAGCCAATACTCAGTCATGTCCGCCACAGAGCCGATACGGTCCCGACGAGGCCCTTGCAGCCAAAGGGTCCACCAGAGCACAAGTCCAACCGCCAGCCTTGCTTTGGATTGACAATGAATATCCTCATTCAGAGAAATCGAGAAAATTTCCTTTACGAAAATTTCCTAGACCGGCACTTAAAAATCTTTCAATTTAATATCCTTTATATCTGTGGTACGCGCGCGACGCTCAAACTTTTGTAGACTACTTTTATTTTTTTTCAACTAATACAACTATAAAAACAACAAAATAAAAATAGTCCATCATCACCAGATCATGACAGACATAATAGAGATCAATACTAATTAAAAAAAAGATAATTTAAAAAAATTTTAGATAGTCTACATAATATAATCCGTTCAAAAAACTTCGTCAGGTTACTCAAAAACATTGAAAAACAAACTACCAAAAATTGTCCACATTAATTATCCGTTCGTATAAAACTTCGTCAATAAAAATCTTCGTCATAAAATTAAAAAAATAAATCGTTCGACTGTTAATAAAACACAGTTTTCACGTGTGAAATACAGTGCCTCTTAAATTCTGTAAGTGTTGTTGCGCATTTAATATGTCTTGGTATCGAATTGAAAACATTTATTCCTTTGAAGTACAACGAATTTTGTGAAGCACATGACAAGAAATTAGGTGTTCTTAATTCATTCGCGTTTCTAGTGTTATATCTATGGAAATCACTTCCTCTTTCAACTCGATCACACAAATATCGAGGCAGCAAACCGTGAACTACTTTAAAAATGAACACCATAGTTAAATAAACAATTCTTTGCTTCACGGATAACCATTTTAGAGCGTCCAGCATCAAAGATGAGGAAGTGAATCTATTACATTTTAGAATCAACCGCATTATTTTATTCTGCAAACGCTGTAATCTCGATATTTGTGTATCATTGGCTAAAAATAATATGGAAGAACAAAAGTCTAAATGAGGAGAGATGATTGATTTGTATAGCTGTATTTTACTGGCTGAGACGAACCAGCCCAGGAGGCTGAAAGTCTCAAAAATAAAGAAAAAAAAAAAAAAAAATGTATTTTACTGCACATAGTTAAATCGTTTTTCAATCGGCATAAGATTCCATACTTCTTGGCAATTTTCCTGATGACATTGTCAAAGTGAGTATTGAACTTGAGTTTGTCATCAATAATCACGCCAAGATATTTAATCTCCCGAACGCGATCAATGGTCTCATCATCAATTATAATAGAGACGTTTTCATTAGAACGATTTCGCGAGATTACCATAAATTTAGTTTTATTTATATTCAACTTCAATTGCTTATACTTCAACCATCTACTTAAAGAACGCAAATCTCCATTCAAATATAAAACGACCTGATTCAAATCATTAGCTGCAATGAATAACACAGTATCATCTGCAAAAAGGTTAATATCACAAAATCGTAAAACTCGTCGCATGTCGTTGATGTACATAATAAATAGAAGGGGCCCTAATACACTTCCCTGAGGTACTCCAAGATTATTCCCTACGGGACTGGAAATTGAATCATTAAAAATAGTCCGTTGAGTTCTGTCATACAAATAACTTTCAAAACATTTATATGCAGTACTCGTAATTCCAAAGCGCTTAATCGTATTCAACAACAAGGGCCTAGAAATTGTCTCGAAAGCGCGTTTCAGATCCAAGAAAACAGCAATGATGGTATCTTTACATTCTAATTTCTCTTTCCATTTTGCTAACACCAAGTTCAATGCGGTTTCACAGAAATGTCCTTCTCGATATCCCGATTGTTCTGGTATTAGCAAAGCGTTGAGATTTAAATATTGCAACAGCTGGCCTTTAACAACTAATTCTAATATTTTCTCTAATGTGTGCAACATGTTGATGGGACGAAACTCTTCGGCTTTAATCGTTCCAGCAACCTTTTGAATAGGAACTATGAAAGATTCCTTCCACACCTGAGGCACATGCCCAGTTAATAAAGACTTATTAATAAGGTCCAGCAAGATGTGATCAATGACATGAAAGCAATCTTGAATAACTCTAGCATTGACATTATCCACTCCAGCCGTTTTACCCAAAGAAAAGCAAATAGTTCTAAGTTAATTTAATGTAATTGGGTGAAATCTTTCAAATCTACAATTACTATCAACCGGCTGTCTTATTTCATCAGGTTCATCGACCAATTCAATGGACTGATTGATCAATGTAACACTATTGACGAAATAATCATTAAACTTGGATACTATAGCCTGTTCAGACTGTTCAAGTGTGCCATGAAAAGCTATGGACCGCGGTTTACTATTACTAGGTTTCAATAAAGATTTCAAAATTTTCCATAACTCTTTGCTGTTGTTTTGATGCTGATCAATCTTCCTCTGAATATATTCACAACGAGTTTTCTTAATCGATTGTGAATATTTATTGCGCGCGATCGTGTACATATTCCAGTGATTTCCATCATTTGTTCTACGAAATTTGTTGTACCATTTGTCTCTCTCACGTTTAAGGCCCAAAAGATCCAAATTGTACGAGCTGTTCGAGTTTTTCAAAGATACATACTTTTGCGTAACTAGCTGATTTGTACATGTTTTCAAGGTGTACAAGGTGTACAAAGGAACAGCTGCTGATTCATCTAAATTATCGACCTCGAATGGAAAATCCAGGCTTCTCGTCACAAGATTCGAAACAGCATGTTTCGAATATTTCCTCCAGCACTTTAATTTAACAAAATCGTCGTTTGGCACGAAATGATCTACAATATTGATAACTAAGGTCTCATGATCGGTTATTTTCAAATTGGTATCAGTGACTGTGTTAATAGTTTCAAAATTGGAATAAACATGATCAATTAAAGTTTTACTGTGCCTGGAAATACGCGTGAACTCATTTACTGTTTGTTTCAAATTGAAGAAATCAGATAAGCGCTTCAGATGGTTCGAATTGTAGTCATCACGCCAATTGATATTGAAATCACCAGCTAATATATTTAATTTGCTAGAATCAAGGAACATTTCGAGCCAGTTTTCTAAAATTTCAACAAAACGCTGATCACTTGAGCTGGGGCTATGATACAAAACACCATAATTACCCATCTTCATGCCACGTTCAACTGTAATGCCCAAAAACCAGTTTCCATCAATAACTTCGTTGAGGCGAAGATTGAATTGAACTGATTCTTTGACATAAATAGCAACACCGCCAGAATGTCTAGAATGCGATAAACAAGCAGCTACATTGTATCCCGGAATACTATATTGATCAAATGATTCAATTTCAATAATATGTGTTTCTGATAATAAAACTAAAAGTGGACGCTTTTCCTCAACAATCTGACGTAATGCTACGTAGTTTGTTGACAACCCCGCAATATTCAAATACAGAACATGAAATTGATTCACAATTCTTCTGGAACATGGTTGCTATTTATTGAAATGTCAGCTGCCTTTTTTCAATTCATAAAGTCTTTTGTATACTAAACACTCAGAACTAAATGCGGCATGGTTGACGTCCAAATTCATTTTACGTTCTCTATTCATTTTCAAACAATTAACACATTTCAATACAGTTGACGTGCACTCAGATGTCTTGTGTTTCTGACTACACCTAGAACACGTTTCACAATTTTGTTTGCAATCCGTGCTCTTATGTCCAAATTCTCCGCATTTGAAGCATCTTAACACACTAATCGCGGGAACTACGGAGCACCGATCAAACCCCACATTTATTTTTTTCGCACTCAGTAAATTATTATATGTGTCAACATCTACTTCAATCATAGCGCTATACTTGTTGTATGTGAAGCGTGGATTTTCGAAAACTTTCGAAACTTTTACATCTTTTATTGCGATGTTTTCATTTTGACTCTTTAAATAGTCAATGAAAACGTCGGAGGAATGCTGATCGCTCATGCCCACAATTTTTAATCTTGGCACCGGATTGGGAACAACAGCATGGTAATTTTCACCCAAATTGCTTTCAATATCATTTTTGACATCATTTATGTTGGCTCCATTTGAACACTCGACAATGATGGAGCCATCTCTACCATTCCTTAAATTCCCAATTTTGTGTGTTTTTGGATCTAGTTTCGTTTTTAAATGCTCACGAGTTTCCTCGCAAGCTTGTTTGGACTCTTTGGGTTTTATTACAATAACCGACTGAGTTTTACGACTATTTTGCTTGATACTATTGCTCTTTATATTATTATCAATAGCATTGTTTGAACTTTTGACTACATCCGCGAAACTTATGTTATTAAGAATGACATCATCATTATCATCATTCTGATATTTACGTTTCTTCCGTTTAGGAATGTTTTGGTGCGATTCAGAAGGAATTGCACCAGGTTCATCGAGCGAATCATTTCTTGCAGCTAAATTATTCTGCGCGGTAAATGTTAAAAATGAACTTGTCATAGAATCGATTGGATCTCATATATCAATTTTTCAAGAGACTCACAGACTCACTCACATCTTTCATATCGCACTTTAGCGCGCTGTCTAGCTGAGCCGTAATGTGATCTCGCATGTCCGTAAGCGAGTCAGAGAGTGAAGATAGTTTCATCACCTCCTTCTCTACCTTTCGCACACCCGAGATAAGATCACTTTGCTCACCACAACCCTGGTCTGATAGACAGTCATTACATTTGAAAAAAAACATTTACGTTCTCCGTGATAAGCTTTGCTGTCGGCCTGCTCAGAAGTGTGCATTTGTAGTGGAACACTCCGCTACACTTACCGATACAGCAAACCGGCAGATCGCTTACCACTATCCCCAGTTTACACACCGAACATTCCATAGCCAACACAGATTAAAGCGGGACGCTATACAACCATACAGAGAAGAGAAATAAAGAAAGAATAAACCGCCACGGCTGCTATACAAGAAAACAGCACGCCGGGGCCGGCTGAAAAAGGCAAAATTAAACAAGAATCGGTTGTTGTAGGCAACCGTTCTCCTACTTATCCTGATTTCTCAACAAAAAGGGCACGCGAACGAAGACTTCTTTCGCTGCACAGGGCAATATTTCACACTAAATATTCATAAACTATCACAGCACAAAACACAATACTATGTCCACCATGATAACACACTAAAACGTTCCAACACTTTGAACCAACTTTGTTCCAACGTTGAACACTATTACATTGTAACGGATAGTCTTAGCTCTGTCGAAGCTATCCGTTCAGTGAGGCCGGAAAAGCACTCGCCGTACTTCCTTGAGAGAATACGAGAAATTTTGAGTGCTTTATCCAGACGCTGTTATGTCATTACCTTTGTCTGGGTCCCTTCACATTGCTCAATTCCGGGTAATGAGAGGGCTGACTCATTGGCAAAGGTAGGTGCAATTGAAGGCGATATATATCAGCGTCAAATCGCCTTCAATGAATTTTATTCTTTAGTTCGCAAAAATACCATCGCTAACTGGCAACGCAAGTGGAATGAAGATGAATTGGGCCGGTGGTTTCACTCGATTATCCCAAAGGTTAGCCTCAAACCGTGGTTCAAAAGTCTGGATTTGAGTCGGGACTTTATTCGCACCTTCTCCCGACTCATGTCCAATCACTGTTCGTTAGATGCACTACTCTTCCGTTTCAATCTTGCCAGCAGCAATCTCTGCGTTTGTGGCCAAGGTTATCACGACATCGAGCACGTTGTTTGGTCGTGCGAGGTGTATCTGGTCGCCAGATCGAATTTAGAAAACTCCCTTCGGGCCCGAGGAAGACAGCCCAATGTGCCGGTGAGAGATGTGTTGGCTCGGTTAGACCTTGATTACATGTCCCATATATATGTTTTCCTTAAAGCTATAGATCTTCGTGTGTGATTGTCCCTACATCCTTATACCCTCCTTTCCTTCCTTTGCGGGTAATTCGTCCCCTTGCTATAAATAGTAGAATAAGTTGAAATGTAAATAAACTATAGATATACGAATAGATTTAAGAATTGAGTGTTCATCAACATTGTTACAATTTCCTTATATCCCATCCTTCTCCTAAAAATATGTCACCCTTCTAAACTCGAGTACACCGCGAGTAATCGGTTTTCCACCTTACTAACCATAGATGTAAGAAAATTGTTTATATATATATATAAATATATATATATATATACATATATATATATATATATATATATATATATATGTATATATATATATAGGTTGCATCGAAAACCTATATATTCCAAACGAAAATTAAAATTTCAGATCCAGGCAACCATTTTTTTTTTATCTCATTTATTTATTTATTAGGCTCATTAGCATTTTAGCTGTAACAGAGCCGGGTTTTAATCGTGTACATGTACATATGTTTATGTTTCTATAAATTGTAAATTACACAGTAGTTAGTAGTAGCCATTTAGGCGTTAAGTTTTCTGTTCCATTACATTATGGTAAATTACACAGTAGTAGCCATTTAGGCGTAAGGGTATTCTTTCTGTTCATCCATTGTTCAGCAGACCGGACAGCGGAGACAGTTGATATTGATCATTGTTGAGTTATTTATAGAACAGCAGCCCGATGTGTCTTGCAGAGCAGAGCAGAGCAGTTGTATGGATGAATCGATCTTATTTCGACCGTGGATCGATTTCCATCGCTGATGATGGTTGCGTGGACGTAGTTATTCTATAACAACACAAAGATGGTCAATTGAGGGCCCTGAGTTTGAACTCACGATCGATCGCTTGGTAAGCGAACGCGTAACCAAGTGGCTACGAAGACCCCCAGGCAACCATTGAATATGAGCAAATGAACTTTTGTCCTTCAATATGTTTTGATGTTTATTTTTTCCACCCAGTGTTATTTTCATCTTGATTATCGGAAACGTCAGAACTGAATTTCATTTCAGCCATCTGAATATCAGCTGTTGTTAAGTTCTAGCCTGAGGCTGCTGTGTGCGGTTGGGTTTTGCAGTTGCCGGATGTCGTATTCGGAAATACCTTATGAAATTCCCGATGTCGCAAATGACTTGACGGTAGCTAAAACCACTCTTTGTATCCATTCTGCACATGCCATTGCTACCGTCTCGTCAAATAAAATTTATTTTGAACTTAAATTCACTGCCGGAACGAATATCGTTTCGGATGTGATGAATATCAATTTGTTGCTTTTGATATCCAAAGTATAAATAACAGCGAAGTTATGAACCCCACTCAATGTCGCATTCATTCATTATAGCAAATGAACAGCGATATGAACAAAACTCGTTTGTTATTGTCATCAATATAATGAGGGCAGTGTGTTTTAAGCTGAAAAAACATATTCATATTCTGGAACAAAATAATATTCGTTTCTCGTGAATATTTGTTGATATTCTAGAACACTGTGTACATGTACACGATAAAAACCCGGCTCTGTTACAGATAAAATGCTAATGAGCCTAAGGATTCTAGTATGTTTATTATGGATATTTTTTCCTGATAAAATGAAAAGTACAAAAGTCAGGATCATTTTATAAAAATCAGAGAAAATTGAGTGTATCAGGATATCAAGGAACGTGACAAAAAGTCTGGGAAATCCTGAAAAATCAGGAGGCATCTCTGATTGACAGAGTACTTCCCAACAATTCGCGATGACGGAGGAATGGTGTCGACATCTGGATTTGTATGGGGCAAACTACGCTCTATCAGTTTAGCCGAACCGAAAGCAGTTTTAAATTACTAAAATTTGAATGCAATTTTTTTCTTAGCCTAGTTTAAACTATTTTTTTATAAATTTTCAGATATTATCACCAAAACTTAGCATTATAATATAAAATTATCTTTAGACAGAATTTTTGTATGATATTTTTCCACTACTTGCAGGTAAAATTAATTTTCATTCACATAGAGTACTAAATTGATTTGGCAAAAATAATTTTTATTCAGAATTTTTATTTTAAAAGTGTGTTCATTCCTTCTGCAAACCCATATTGTCAGGCAAACTCCCCCAACTTGTAATACGAAGCTCAATGCCGTCAACGCGGATTGATAAACGAACGAAATGGCTCGACGAGATCTGATCGATTAAGGCAGGATATTTAGTACACGTTGCGGATGGGGATAGAAAGAGCTGAATCCGTAGAGAAATTGAAAGGCGTATTGCACAACTTTTTGAGAATAAAATGGATCGATCTGGCGTAGTGGTAATATCCATACCTCTCACGCTGAAGGCCAAGAGTTCAATTCTCACTGCCGACATTCTTCAAAAAATGGAAGTAAAAGTGGCGAACCGAAATGTGTTGAAAGTCACTATAATAGAGAAAAAAAGAAAATGGATCGTACAATCCATATTTTCAAATTTCTAATTATGTGCTTTCAAAAAAAAAACTACTGTTAAAGTATTCAACTAAGACAACTAAGAACGCTGTAGTATAATAAGTCATCTTGGCTGAATTGTACTTTATCATATAAGATAACAGCTAGATCGCAAGAAGATAAACCATTAACTGCTGATAAGAGTATATGAGGAGTTTTTGAATGTAATTCGATGATAAAAGATAAGATTAGAGAGCGTTCCTGTGACGGAGTCACGATTGTGACTCTGGATGGACCATGAACTAATAGAAACAAAACAAAGAGTATTCTGCCATTGACTGTTGCACAACAATCAAATATTTCGATGAGGACAAACATGAATGGAACATGTTGATTACAAGATTGCAATTGCAATTGTGTAAGTTTAGCTCAAACTCTAAACCATATTTCACGAAACACAAATATGCCACACCAATAGCTCTAAACTAACTTAGAATTATGATTCATAATTCTTCTAACAATCAGCGCAATGAACCTAATTGCTAATGCCGTTAATACTGTTGCCTAAATGATTACATTTAAAGCAGCACATTATTCGGTACACAGTAAGTACACATTCTTGTTGCAACTTCCACAATAATTGTGAGTTCGTTGTTGTTTGTTGTAACCTTGTTGAAGTTTAACTGCGAAAAGTTGGCAAATCCAACCCATGTTTTTCTTTTATTCGCTTTTTTTCTGATCTAGAAAATATAAGAAGATTTATTATCATGTTTACGGAGTATACCCATAAGAACAAGTTATTTTTTAAGCGATTGGAATTACCGAAATAATTAAAAAAGCGTTTCTTTGGCTTTGTTTTCAATTCTGTGCAGTCTCTAAGCACTCACCAAAGGCCAAATTACCCAGCTTTAAGCGATAGTTTGAAGCTGCAATGAGTGCAAAACGTTTTCTTTTATGTTATAACCGTCCATGGCGAAAGTCCCGCAGTGCCTCGATGATTACGTTTACAAATTTACCCAATCATCCCTCGCGGTACAGTTAGTGGCAACAATATGAGTATTTTCGTAATATACCTTCGAATTATGATGATATTGACCTAGTTTCCCGCATTTGAAACAACCCTTTTTTCGCTCTCTCGAAAGAAAAATGAGGGTTTAGGCCACTTTATAATGTTCTATCCAAAAATAGATCCGATTTGATTATCGCTTCCGCGAATACGCGTCACGTAGCGCGCTAGCACCTTGAACTACAGCGATACTGCAAACTGTAGAGAACAATATTCTTCAAGGTAATTTATTGCCCTCATCAACTCTCGGGGTGAAGACGCATTGACATCACAGGTAGAGGTAGACAACTGGTGCTGCTGCTCAATGACGTTTTTCTTCGAAAAAAATATTCACACTACTCAAGCTTTTGCTTCATAATATTCCGAGTTATTTTGATGGGTATTTCCAACGGCAATCGTGGCAATCGCGTTCGCCCAACATCTCACTCGCAACATCACTGTCCATCAATTACCCAAGAAATAGTATTTCACTTTTTTAAACACTTTCTTCTCACCTCCGTTGTTGTTCAACCCAATAGAATATAACGATCGTGTAGAACACACTTAGGGTTTTTTTTCGCGATTTGTATCCGGTATTCTGCACTACAGAACTACAATCAGCTAGTGAACATCTTCGTGCTACCCTGGATCACAATATTACGGAACGGACTCGATTAAAGGTGATATTTTACCAATTATAATTCGACGTTTTTGCACACAGAATAAAATACTCCGCGACGACGACGAGATGACGACCGAAACGCGAAAAACGTAAATTGACAGCGAACATTACGTGGCCAGTGGTTGCATGGGTTGTCGTTTCTGGCAGATAGCTGGTGCAAATGTCGAAAAATACACGGTAAATCAAACGATGGAATAATATTGTGTAGCTCCTTGACACTCAGAAAAATAATTCTATTGGTTCATTAGGCAGACATCGGTTCCTCGAATTAACATAGTTTTTTTGACAAGTTGAGACGTCAGTTAGCAACAAAATCTATGTATACAGCTCAGCTCGCATGTAGTTGCTAAGAATATTGATCACTTTTTAACAAAAACAGTTCCAAAAAGTATGCAATCCTATATACAGTAATTTACATTTAATGCGACATGCCGAGGCACCTCTCAGTGTCGCATTGGAATTGATTTTGACCTGTGATTGGACATTGACGATGAAGGCGGTACGGTGTCGACTTTCAATGTGGGGCCATAATTTGGGCCCTGAACTCGATGTTTACAAAAATGTCCAATTAGAGGTAAAAATGTCCAATTAAACGTGTCGCATTACAGGTTTGTGTTTGTGTTCGTTTGTTTGTTCGTTTTGTGTTCGTTCGAAAACAAGAATAAAGTGCGCTACACATACAGCGGCACCGTCACCGTCCCGTCAAATATTCTCTTGGACTTATTTTGCCAACGTCAAAGTTGCCGGTGATTGTGTATGTGAACGTTACTTTACGATTTCCATGGGATAATATTTGACATTTCATTCCTTCACGTTGAATTCACGCTGACGGGACTATAATAAGGTATAATAAGGTGGAGCGTTATGTCAGAATTGCTGTTCAGCCATTACTCGAGTTCGAATTGGCTAGAGTTTTCCGAGGAAGAGGACAACAAAAGAATCTTTCATCATCTTGTGAACGGTATTCGCTCATAAACGTTCTGCTTGAATAGCTCAAATTAAGATAATTAGATAATTAGTCTATTTGATGACTCGTATCGAGGTGAAGATTATTTTTCGATTTATTATGCTTATCGTTATTCTTTTAGCTACTACTATTATTGGATTTGCAGGAGGACGAGGATGACCTAACCCAGCCTATTTGCTGTTCGGCTATCAGTTAAGATTAACAACATTACTTATCCAGGCGATTAAACCACCATCAGCTCCCATGGTACCATCGTTGGAGCTACTGTTGCTGTCGCTGCCTGCACCGCCATCCATCATTGCTGAGTTCAGCAGCAGAAACTATTTGGTAGTAGTATTACTGCCGCTGCCAGCTGCTACTGTTGTAATCATTAGGCTGTCTCTGAGTATATGGCTATACGATAAAAAAGACTCGGTCTATTGGCAATCTAACGTACAAATCTACACCTAGGCGGCGCTGCGGTGAAAGTGATGATGGTTTTAAATTTTGCCATGTGAGCTTATGGAAGGTTTGTACTTCTTTCCATAAATTACAATGTTATAATCATAAAAGATTATTTGATTGCGAAAACAAATTTTGATTGTAAGAAATTTAATTCTGCGCAATTTTATATATAACATGTTATTTATTTACCTCTTTCAGTAGTGAAAACTATAAAAATGTTGACAATGGTTGAATTAAAGAAGGAAATTCGAGAGCACAATCAAACACAAGTAGAAAAATGTACGATTCCTGCGTGTGAGAACTACCTTGGAAAACCCGTAAGTAAAATATACGTGATTTGTTTTTAAGTTTTAGGTTACATTAGCATCATTTTCTTAGTTCAAAAACAAAATCCAGATGTCTCACCGATCGTTTACGTTTTACTTAGATCGCCAATTGCTGAGCCTGTCCCTATCCATAAACTGGGCATAAAACATCGATATATTGTTGTTTTCACAACAAATCTCATCCGCAGTGAAGTGAAAAGCCGCTTAGTGCTAGGCAATGTTCAGGAAATCAACATAAATATTAATGGCTAAACAAAGTTGGCCGATTCAATTTTGAATCATGGAAGCTGAAGTTGAATTTTTGGAAGTGAATATGTGTTTATGTTTATTTGAAAAATAGCAATTGATTGAGGTGACTTTCAATGAGAGCGATACCCAATGCATTGGTCAGGTTTTGGTCACCTCTGGTTCCAGGTACAAACATAAATAAACGCATTACAATATTATATTAGCTTAAATATGGATCCCATATGTTGATCAGTTGAATAAAGACCACCACCGATCACGCCCCTCAGATCGTGTTTATTCATGATAATAGTTTTTCGCAATTTTAAATTTGCTTTTCAACAAAATCAGATTTGTTGAAAAGATCGGCCGATTGTTAATCCTGTTAATTATAGCCATCTCAGTCACCTTGCTGCTGCTGATGACCACCATTGTGGTTTATGTTATTTGAAGACTGGAGGTTGTCTGGCGTTGGCCTTGCCGGGATTGGCGATTCAGCGAATGTGGGAGCTGTGCTGGTGGGTATATGAAAGAGCCACTACCAGCGGGCTTGCGCCGTACTGCTCTAAGGGTGGGTTTAGACTAGTGATATATTCATGTGAAGAAATATGATGAGATTTATAGAAATCGCATCAACTGTTTACCTAGGTAGTGCGGACTGAATCAAAACGGCTGTCAAAAAAGATCCAATTGAAATGTCAAAAGAGATCCAACGATCAGGAGTGTTATTTTTCTTATGATAATGATTATGGTATTGTTGTCAGGGGCAAAAAAAAATTAAAATAACAAAATGAACGAACTACATTTTTCCGTCAATTGTTTGATTAACCATTGTATCTCTGAAAAAGCATCTCAGCCTTTCACTGAGCTACGCCTTTTTAATGTCCCCTCTCTTTGACATAACGTTTTTCCGAACGAAATAAAAACAAACAAAGGCAGAGTCACGTAAATGTTTACTCCTGCGATTTGAAAATATTCGATAAAAAGTGGAAGGAAGAGATGCCAGATTATTTTTAAAAAAAGTCTGTAAAAACATGTGAATGTCTGTTAAAAATGTGGAAAAGTCTGTAAAAGTGTGCAGATCTATAGAAATGTCTTTTAACGTTAATTTTCACATATTCATGAATACTTTTTACATCGTGATGCACGTAAGATTGTATTTTGTTCTCAGATCTTCGTCAAAAGTGGTAATATTGTTCTTTATCGCAAAACATTAGACTCGTATTTTTTTATTTTTTCATTGGGGTGCCCATTTCCATTTTAGGGTGATCCAAAAAATCATTTTTTTTCCACTTTTTCCCAAAATGACTTTTTTCTAAAATTTATAGCTTTCGAACCACTTAACCGATTTAGATGATCGACATATCAAATTGAAGCCAATGAGCTTTAATTGAGAAATATTGAACTTGCAGATAATATGGATCCTATTTTCGTAATTATTGATTGTAGTCGTTTTTTAATGTTTTCATGGCTTTGGACTAGGGGCGCTATATTTTTTATATTTTTTCTTGGAAGCTGAGAATTTTTTACATAAAATATCTCGATATCAGAGATGCTATTTTTTTCGTTTTTGAAATATGATTTTTCAAAACTAATCGATGGTTCGAAAAACAAATTTTCCCCATTTTTCCCACTACAAAAACATAACTCTTGAACTATTGGACCGACTCATATCATCGACATATCAAATTGAAGCTTACGAGCTATTTTTCTTTGGAAAAATGTTACTTTTGCGAAAAAATTGAATTCTTGTTTTTGTAATTATTGATTGATTTATTTTTTCATAGTTTTCTCGTTTAAAGATAGGAGCGCTATATTTTTTTTATATTTTTTATGGAAAGCTGAGGATTATTTACCTAACATATCTCGATATCAGAGATGTTATAATTATCGTTTTTAAGTTATAAATTTGTAAATTTGTTTTAAGTCTTCGATCAATATTCATATGTGACTAAACTAGAACTATGCTACTAAAATCCTTCCCGCAAGTGTGATATTTTTTTCAAATTTTGCTTATTGGCTTCAATTTAATACATCGATCATCAAAACCGGTTCAGTAGTTCAAATGTTATGATTTTTTGCAGAAAGTTATTGGACAAAGGGGGAAAAATGATTTTTCGAACCACCATTACTTTGAAACATCATATCTAAAAAACATAAAAATAGCATCTCTGATATCGAGATATGTTATGCAAAAATCCTCAGCTTTCAAGAAAAAATATAAAAATATAGCGCCCTCTAGTCCAAAGTCATAAAAAAATAAAAAACGACTACGATCAATAATTACTAAAATATAATAATTTTTTTTCGCATGTTAAATATTTTTTAATAAAAGGTTACGTCAATAGTTTCAATTTTATATGTCGATCATCTAAATCGATTCAGTTATTCAAAAGTTATTAATTTTCATTTGTCAATTTTGGGAAAAAGTGGAAAAAAAATATATTTCGGACCACTTAATAACTTATGTGTCGTAAGTGTGTTTAAATGTTTCAATGGTCTACACATACATACATACACATACATACGCGTTGTTAATTTTTACAAAAATCAGTATTTCTTCGTTGATATATTGGACATCCACCAAGGCTTGCAGTCTTGTCGTTGATGAAATTTATAAGAAAATACAGTGTATATTTTCCATCCGCCATGCAAGGCTATACAAGTTTTAGATCCCCACACGGCCATGAACCATGTCTGTGGTAACAATAACGAACAGTAACCCATATTTCGTCATAAGCAGACCCGAAAGCGAATGTAAATTGTTGAGAATAGAATGAAAATTTTTATTCGATTTTGTTTTAATACTTAGAAGACAAAGTCCTGACCCTAGCTTAACTATTTTTCAATAAATCTCCTTGCATTTCAGCAAAACAATCTTATCTAGAACAAAAAATAATTATCAGAGACAATTTTCGTTCAAGGTTTTTCGTTACCTGCAGAGAATGCAATTTTTCATTAATTGTGAATAACCGTATCCTCTCTTTCGTCTGCAATGATGTCAGGGCAAAAGTACTTATGTGTATGAGTTCCAAACTTCATACACACCAGATGGGCCAACCAGAAAGACTGCCGGGCCGCAGGTTGAGTATCGCTGGTCTAACGTCATGTGTATTGATATAAACTAAATACAATAACTTTTCTGTATTGAAACTATGGAAAAATGGCATATGGTGAGTCAAATATCTTTGATGTGATGAATAGAGCCCTTTTATTTTTCAAAAACCTGTGAAATATTGTTATATCCAAAGTCTACAACAAAAATAAAAAGTGTTTTACAGATATGTCTGTAAATTCACAAACATATTTGTAAATCTGGCATCTCTGGTGGTCTAAGAATTTATTGCAAGAAATCGCTTGAAAACATGCATGAATTTGCTTGAAAATGAAGTGGATTGAGTCCGCACCACTTAGCTGTTTACACTAGCGTGAACTTCTATAATGAATATATTCATATTTTCGGTGAATTTATTCACCTGAAGTAGAACTGCATCCAACTTTAGTGATTTCTCACCAGGGAGAAATTCACAAGCGTTTAAATATGCTGAATTTATTCAAGTTATATATACCTCGAATAAGTGTATCATATTTATACTCACCCGTTTACACCTATATTCACGAGAATAAATCCATCTATAGCTATAGATCTCCCTAATGTAAACCCGCCATAAGTCTCATTAGTTATTGGCGACATATCCTGGGTGGTTGTATGTCCGTCATATTGAGCGCTGTTCAACTGTTTAGTGAGCGATGTTCAACCGAGGATATCCAGGCATGTCGTTTCCCGGCGACTGCTGCTTCAACTGCATCTAAAATGAATGAAAAAAATGTGCGTTCATAGCAATAATGATTTTTCCGCATGTAGAAATTAAGTATTAGCTTCAAATTGCTTACGGTTGTTTTCATACTCTGTTTTGCAAGGAAATGTTTCCCCACGCTAATATTTGTGCCGATATCAATGTTTATAAACAAAAATAGTCGCTGTCATTTTTTAACCCCTCTCGCATCTTCCATGCCTTATCCTGATACTGTCGAAACAGAACCACCTGTTAATTCCAGTTCCTTGGTTGTATGTGTAGTGCACTCAGTGCACTGGTTCTCAGTTGGTTCTCAGATTTTCGTGAAAAGTGGCAATTTTGTTCTTTATCGCAAAATATTAGACCCGTGTGCCCGACACGGGATACTTCCTATTGGAATGCAGCTGACCATTAATCAGCAACGCCCCCCTAGTCTGTACCCCATATCTAGCGTGGTGCGTCTTTCTCGACTCGAGGAATCCAGGATAGAATGGTCACTAGCCGGCGCAATCATCAGTTCGTGTAGAGTTGTCATGAGCGGTACAACCTTTGGCTCTTGTTGAATGATCAGTGGACTGCACAACCTTCGGCCCGTGCATCTGTAAAGAGTGTGTGTATGTATTGCCGCGACTAAGTAAAAGTTTATCGATCGGATAGGAGGGATATGAAACGGGGACACAACGAAGGAAACATCATTAAACGTTGACATCGGCGTTTCTGAGGAACAGGTATAGATGAAGCAGAAGATCAGGATCCCGGCTACCTAAGATATCCCGGACGGGGATATCCGATTGTCTGCCTTTTGTTCTCAGTGCTCTAGAGAGCTGAGAGCGAGCAGCATGGAACCGGATACACGACCAGACAACATGCTCGATGTCGTGGTAGCCATCGCCACAATCACAAAGATTGTTTGCTGCGAGCCCAATGCGATAAAGATGCGCGTTTAGGTTGTAGTGATTGGACATAAGCCGAGATATCACGCGAATGAAATCACGACCTACATTCAATCCCTTGAACCATGCACTCGTCGAGACCTTAGGGATAATCGTGTGTAACCAACGACCGAACTCATCTTCACTCCACATGCGCTGCCAACTAACGAGTGTGTCCTGACGAGGAATGTGAAAAAATTCATTATAGGCAATTTGCCTTTCAAAAAGTGTGCCTTCTGAAGCGCCCACCTTAGCTAGCGAGTCCGCTTTCTCATTCCCCGGAATCGAGCAATGAGAGGGAACCCATGCTAAGGTAATCTTGAATAATTTTTCGACCAAAACACTCAATAGATGTCTTATTCTTGTTAGGAAATAAGATGAGCGTTTATCAACTTTCATTGAGCGGATTGCCTCTATCGAGCTGAGACTGTCTGAAAAAATAAAATAATGGTCGATGGGCAGTGTTTCAATGACGCACCCATTTCTGCGACATACACGGAACAAGGATCTTTGAGTTTGAAAGAGGCACTGGAATTTTCATTGAAGATGCCGAAGCCAGTGGACCCGTTTATGTATGAACCGTCAGTAAAGAACATTTTATCAGATCCAACTTTCCCATATTTTTCCGAAAATATCGACGGAATAACATTGGAGCGTAGGTGATCTGGTATTCCATGGATTTTTTGTCGCATGGACAGATCAAAAATGACAGAGGAATTGCAAAAGTATGGGAAGCAAACTTGGTTGGAGATGCCTGGTGAAGGGTGCACGTCGTGGGTAAGGTACTCATGGTATAAAGACATAAAACTTGACTGAGGAGTCAGTTGTAGTAGATTTATCAATCACCAATGGATTCATGATCTTGCAACGGATGAGAAATCTGTAGGATAATTCTGTGAACCGAAGAGTAAGCGGGGGTACTCCTGCCAAAACATCGAGACTCATCGTATGTGTCGAATGCAAACACCCCATGGCTATACGCAAGCAACGATATTGTATCCTCTCCAGCTTGAGAATATGAATCCTGGCAGCTGATCGGAAGCAAAAACTGCCATATTCTAACACTGACAATATCGTTGTTTTGTACAACTGAATGAGGTCTTCTGGATGGGCACCCCACCATGTTCCGGTTATTGTTTGGAGAAAATTGATTCTTTGCTGGCATTTCTGTTTCAAATACGCAATGTGTCTCCCCCAGGTACATTTAGAATCAAAATATACACCCAGGTATTTGAAAAACATAGAGTGTTGGATCGTTTTGCCGGATAGGTAAAGCTGGAATTGGGCGGGTTCGTGCTTCCTAGAAAAAACGACCATTTCAGTTTTCTCCGTAGAGAATTCGATACCCAGCTTGAGGGCCCACGTGAACAGATTGTTCATGGTATCTTGCAACGACTTTTGCAGAGCGACGGGATTAGTACCCGTGATGGAAATAACTCCATCGTCTGCAAGTTGTCTCAGCGTGCAGTCTCTAGTTAGACAATCATCCATATCATTGACGTAAAAACTGTACAAGAGGGGGCTTAGGCAGGAGCCTTGCGGTAGGCCCATAAAACTGTAACGAGAAGATTTTGAGTTGCCATGAGAGAAATTCATGTGCTTTTCTGACAGTAAATTGTACAGGAAATTATTCAGAATTGGTGAAAGTCCACGATTATGAAGCTTCTCTGAGAGAATTTCCATGGAAACTGAATCAAATGCCCCTTTGATATCGAGAAAAACGGAAGCCATTTGTTCTTTGCGAGCAAATGCGATTTGGATTTCAGAAGATAGCAGCGCGAGACAATCATTTGTCCCTTTACCTCGGCGGAAGCCAAACTGCGTATTTGACAGCAAATTGTTCGTTTCGACCCACTTGTCCAAACGAAGTAGAATCATTTTCTCTAACAATTTACGAATACAGGATAACATTGCAATCGGCCTATACGAGTTATGATCGCAAGCCGGCTTGTTGGGTTTTCGTATGGCTATCACTCTCACTTGTCTCCAGTCATGCGGGACAATATTCAGCTCCAGAAACTTGTTGAACAAGTTCAGCAAACGCTGTTTTGCCAAGTCGGGAAGATTCTTCAACAAGTTGAATTTAATCTTGTCCGACCCCGGAGCTGAATTGTTACATGAGAGAAGGGCAATTGAGAATTCCACCATCGAAAAATTCTCATAATCGCATTGGAGCGGAATATCGCGTACGACGCTTTGTGCAGGAACAGAATCGGGACAAACCTTCCTTGCAAATTTGAAAATCCAACGGTCAGAGTATTTCTCACTTTCATTGGTATGGTTCCAGCCACGCATTCTCCTAGCCGTATTCCAAAGAGTACTCATAACGGTCTCCCTTGACAAACCATTGACGAATTTCCGCCAATATCCACGCTTTTTTGCTTTAATCAGACCTTTTAGTTTGGCTTCTAGAGCTTGGTACTTTCGAAACCATTCCACTAATCCAGTTTTCCTGAATTTTTTGAAAGCGGATGATTTTTCAAGGTAGACCTTTGAACATTCCTTGTCCCACCAAAGTGATGGAGGACGACGTCGGAAAGTGGTAGCCGGTACACGTTTCTTTTGAGCTTGAAGTGCGCTATCGTAAATCAAACTTGATATAAAATTATACTCTTCAAGGGGAGGAAGTTCATGCATCGAAATGATTGCTTCAGATATTAATTCTGCAAATTTTCTCCAGTCAATATTCTTCGTGAGGTCATACGCAATATCGACTGACTCACTAGATTTTGATTCATTGGCGATCGATAAAATTATTGGTAGGTGATCACTACCGTGGGGATCTTGGATTTCCTTCCATGTGCAATCCAGGGATAATTAAGAAGAGCAGAGAGATATGTCTAGCATGCTTGCCCGTGCAGGAGGGTTGGCTATCCTAGTTGCTTCCCCAGTATTTAAAACTGTCATGTTGAAGTTGTCGCACAGATCATAAATCAACGTGGCACGGTTGTCATCGTAGAGTGACCCCCATGCTGTTCCATGGGAGTTGAAGTCACCTAAGTCACCGCGGCTCCGGCAATGCCTCGATAATATCAAAGAACTGATGGCGGCCTACCGTAGTCCTGGGAGGAATATATATCGAAGCAATACAGAGTTCTTTGCCATTGATTTGTATCTGGCAAGCGACAACTTCAATGCCTGTAATCGATGGGATAGTGACTCTATAGAAGGAGTGACGTTTTTTGATCCCCAATAGTACGCCACCAAACGAGTCGTTACGATCTAGGCGAATAATGTTGAAATTCAAAAAAAAAAATTGAAATTCAGCTCGTCGGCTGAACAAAGCCATGTTTCACAGAGAGAAAATACATCACAGTTAGAACTGTGAACTAAAAATTTAAATTGATCTAGTTTGGGGATGATGCTTCTGCAATTCCACTGTATGACAGTGGTCAAATCCTTGACCTCTTGCGCTGAATTAGGCATCGAGGGAAATGAACGCTGCTAAAAAGCCACATTTTTCTTTCAAAAATGTTCTCACAACCGGAAGCAAACATAATAATATGCTTTTAAGAGGATCATTTATATTTAAAGCATTTAAAATGTTATCCACAAGGTCTGAAAGCGCAAGCAAGCCAGATTGTGGCTGTTGCCTCGACCGCGAAAAAGGAACAGACGTGTTGGGCTCTGCTCCGGGAAGTGCTGAGGACCCCTGGTGCGTAGAAGAACCGCTTAAACCAGGAGGTACTTGCTTCGGTCTATTCTCAGCACGTTCGATACGAGGTTTCATTCCAACTTGGGAAGTTTCGGTCTTCTTTCTGGGGAGTGATGGAAAAGAAGTAATTTTTCTTTTCCTGATGGCACCCTGCGATGTACCGGAACATCCGGCATTGGGAGCGTCAGCAACAGGCTCGTCGTTCTGCAGAATGGAGTAGGGATTGTCCTGTGTCGTTGGCACGGAACTCTTAAGCGTTTCTGCAAAAGTCCGCTTGGAACGTTCCTTTAAGGAACGCTTGAGTTTTTCCCCTCGTTGTTTGTACACCGGGCATTGAATAAGATCATGAGGAGTCCCGCCACAATGAAGACACTTGTGCTCTTTCGCGCAAGGATTCTCATCATGGCTCTCTCCACAATCTGCGCAACGTTTTTTATTGCAACAATAGGCGGCCGTGTGACCGAGTTGCATACATTTGTTGCATTTCATTACCCGGGGTACAAACAATCGAACAGGTAAACGAAGTGCCCCTATTGCAACGTAATTTGGAAGGGCGGAACCCTCAAAAGTCACACGAAAAGAGTTTGTCCGATTGAGAATTCTTTTGTCATTTTTATGTGACACAGATTTCAGTCGATCGCATGCAAGAATCTTCACAGTTTTTAGTGTGGAGTTCTTGAAGCGACCGACACCATCGATTATCTCTTTTCGGGTCAAACCCTTTTCGGTTATTACGCCGTCTATTTCGACGTTGCAACAGGGTACGTATACACGATACTCAATCGCAAAGAGGTCGCAGCGCGTTATTTTGTTCGCTTGGGTCCTGCTTGAGACGACAACTCGTAGTTTGTCTGGCCCCATCCGTGTAATTTCGGTAACGTCAGAAAAATGTTGAGTTAGTTCCTTCGAGATGCGAATGACATTGAGAGGTTTGGATTTTCGTCTAAAGTACACAATGAATGGGCCTTTGGAGCCTTCAGGGTATTCTTTAGGACGAAAATCCTGTTTCTCGTCGATTTCCTCATCATCGGAACTATCAACTTCGTAAACAGAATTTTCTACCTCAATTTCTGCTTCATCCTCCTGCTCTTCAGGAGGAGGTTCGGTATCAGAAATATTCAATTGCGTCAACGGGGGGTCCTTTCCGCCCTCAGCCATATTAGAAAAATCGGCCAACTGTTCGATATGAACAGAATATAATAATTATCAAAATGAATAAGTAAAAAAAAATATAAGGTTATGCTGCGGATAATATTTATATTAATTTATTTTATTTATATAAAATTCTAAAATGAAAAAAAGTTCCAATAAAATTTCAACGGTAATGTAACCAAGAAAAAATAGACACCCCTAATGCCAACGTTTGCCGATTTGGTAAACACACAGATGAACAATGGTGTAAATCGAGCACAGATGGTAGAAGGAATGATAGGAGGACAAAAGAAAAATAAACTTATACTTGCCGCTGCTGTGTGGCGTGTGTGATGAATCTGTCTGAATTGTATCCTCTGCGTCTCGGTCGCGCACCACTTTGAGCTTCGCTCTACTCGCAAGCGCAACCGATGAAAAAAAACACAGTCTGATTCGATGTGGAAAAAAACACCTTTGTTGGATCGTTTCGAAAACCTATCCGATCTACTCGCGAGTTATCGAACGAATCGAATGATATTTGTCGCTTTTGTAATGTCGAGAGCGAAACCTCGGAACATTTGCTCTGCAATTGCTGAGCCGTAACAAAACGCAGACTTCAACATCTTGATAAAGCTACTCTGGATCCCAAGGAAGTTTGGTTTGTGTCGCCGATCAGGATTATAAATACCATCAAACAGTTCATTCCTGATTGGCACCTATCTCGCTATAGCTTTCAGTCTACTCCTTTATCAATAAGCAGTAGCTGATTCTTGACCGAGTGACACATAGAATTTTTGGCTATATGAAAATAGCATTACTCATTTTCTCCTTCATTCCCACTGTTTGACCTAGGATTAGAATATATCATGTAAGTACAAAATTTGTATAAAAACCCGACCAAATTTGAATGAAGTAAATCTTAGACTGCCTTCTGTAGCCAGAAGTTGTCTTGAAGTGGAATTGAGACCCGTGTTGTTCTCTGAATATATCACAGTCTTGAGCCCGCTAACGAGAGATCAGCAGCAGGTATGGGCAGAATCGCATCGAAATTTGTTCAACAACACTCATTCACAGATAAAACTCAGCCTTCTATTCTCCGTTTATGCCTCACTTTATTTGAGACAGGAAACATTCACCTATCATCTTCGCAAAGTTCATTCTGTCTCGATTCCGCTCAGCTATTCTCAGAGAATTTTGCATTCACTCATTCACCTCTCGGAATGACGATAAATGGTGAGAGAATCAAATTGGAAACTTTTGCTTGAGCCAGCGAGTGTCTATGTAATATCATTCGTTTTTCACTCAAATAGCAATCATTGAAGCCTCGATCGCGGCAGTAAAATATAGGTAGATAGTTGATATCGAGTAATTCCCTGCGCACTATTGAATGACATTTTTTTGTTTCTAGTATTAAACGATCTAAGCCAACGCGAAAGATCATATTAACGAAAGTTATTGGTGAGCGGGAAGGTAGATTCACATGCACTCGAATGCTAGTCAGTGAAATCAGGCGTTTCAAGCAAAAGTTTGGTTCTATCAACAATCAATAGCAAAAAGTAGTTCAAAAAACAGTAAAATAGGATTTCGGTAGAAGTTGAATCTCTCTAGGTTATGTTCAACGGCGGATTCCAGTGAGGGCGGGCGAATGTTTCCTTTCTTTTCGCTTTGAGCTGTGTATTTTCAATTTATTTGAAAAATAAACTTTCAAAGAAAATTAATTCTCACGACAGTATGAGTGCACTTTTGGAATTTACATTCTCTGTGCTGATGTTCTTTATTTACTATAACGCTATATGAATAAAATAGGTGAGATGCGAAAAAATATTATTAACCTCAAGCCATTATTGAAACGTTATTTTTAAAAATCTGTTAATTCTGTATGAAAAATAAAACATTTGTAATCTGTATCTACAGATTCTTGGTTTAAAAATTATAGGAGGTTGTGTCCAAGACACGACCACATGTTGGCGTAGAACTACGCTGTCATTATGTTCAAGTTCTCCGCCTTACACTCTTCTCGACAGAAGCCCTTTTAATAATATTTCTGGTCTCGATTAGCTTAGCTGTCATCCTTGGTGGAGATAGTTTTGTTACTGTCATGCGAATCCAAATCATAAACAAAATTCCTCAACAATTATTTTCTTGTTGAGCCGATGATAGCCTAGTTTGATGATTCTGCACACAGTTGTCAGAGACATCAGCGAGTAAGTAATTTGGTCGCGTCCACAGCTCAATCCGAAACGAAGACATGTGATGACGTAAAACAAGGAAAAACAAACGATGTTCATTGCTTCGTATCTAGAACGATACTGAAAGTTTGCCTCAGCGAGATCCAATATTGATGCTCTAGGCAAATATTCCCCTTCGTTCTTCTTCTTCTCTTCTTTGTTCACGAAGACTTTGAATCATTCTGCTTCGTTGATCGCCGATAAGTTGCTCGTTATTGACGGCATAGGCGGGGAAGCTCACAAATGAGCAGAACAAATGTATGGGAAAATGGAAATGCTTCTAGTTTTCATCAATTTAAACCGTTTACACACCAAGGGATGCATCTACCGGTGCTTGCTTATTGGCAACTGTTAAATCCATTAAAACACGTGCTTTACCATCTTGACTCAGTAAACACACCTCATTTTGGTCACAAAATCGAAGCCAGCTGCTCAAGCATATTGGGGCCCGTTAATATATTTAGGAATAAAAATGGAATTTTGTAACGTAACGATCACAGCTACCTCCTCCCCCCTATGTCACATTAAGTAACGCAACCTCGACAAAAACCTCCTCCCCATACTCGCGTTACGTAATTTGTGCTGGTTAGGCAACCACCGACAGGCTATGGAGATTAACTATACGATTCGATACGCTTGAACAGCTTTGGATCAAGATTGAATCCATGGATAGAACCGTTAGCATTGGAGTTCTCTATTTTCCACCAAGCAGAAAGAATGACATCTATGATATTCGTAAACACGTCTATTTAATTGGCGCAATTTAATCGAATCTCACTCCTAACGACATTTCACTACAGTTTGGTGAGTATACTCTCTGTGATGTGCACTGGGCTGTTAACGAGGATGGCTACGCGTCAGTTGATCAGGATCGCTCTCGACCGTGTACTGCCAGCTGCTCATTTCTGGATGGTTTCTGCTTCTACGGCTTGTCCCAAATTAACAGCTTGGAGAATGTAGAGAACCGGACTCTTGATCTTGTCCTCGTAAACGACATCGTGCTACCTGGTTACCTGATTAGCGAATCCATTGAAGCGCTCTCTAGAGTTGATCCTCGTCATCCTCCATTTGAGCTAATCGTTGCATGTCCAACGGCTGTAACATACGAAACAGAACGTAACGACCCTGGTTTCGATTTCAAACGGGCCAACTTTGAGCATTTGTGTGCAGCATTACTCGTGGTCGACTGGAATACTCTGGACACGATCCAAGATACCGATGGAGCCGTTGGAGCCGTTCTCCAACGCAGTACTTCAGGCGTTTACAGTCTCCTCCGTGTAAACCGCCATGGTCAAACAACCGTTTACGCTTGCTGAAACGTCGTCGATCTGCTGCTCTACCTTCCTACTGCAGACCACGATCTCAACACTCGAAGCTGTGGTTCAATCGGGCCAGTAATGATTCCAATGATTCCAAAAGTAATGAGATACAATGGATTTTTGTATGCCCGATACATGATTCGTATTGAGGAGAGCATACGTTTGACAGTCCTGGTCGTTCGTCAACTCGAAGCGAAATGAAAAAACGGTCTCCCGACATCAATGTATTTCGACCAACTTTCTTCTGGCTCGGTCAGTGGAAAATGCATTCTATTTGCACGACAGTTCAAATGCGCTTTCAACAGTTATACAGCTCAACCTGAACAGGTGAGATTAGCTGTCCAGGATGCTCCTCGTGATGTATATAGTGTTGAAATGTTCGAAATATCACAGCAGAATGTAGTTGAAGGCATTCAAAATCTGATATCCTCGTATGCTCCAGGCCCGGATGGAATTTCACCTGCAGTGTTGAAAAAATGCAGTTCTGCACTGGCCTCTCCGCTGACGAAACTCTTTAATCGTTCACTGCAGCAACGTGTCTTTCCCTCGAGCTGGAAAAAATCGTACCTATTCCCCATCTACAAAAAAGGAGATGCTAAAAACTATCGCGGCTCTTTGCGCCTGCTCGAAGCTGTTTGAGATCATTTTAAAAAAATCGCTTTTTGCCAGTTGCAAGCAGTACATCTCAACGAATCAGCATGGTTTCTACCCACAAAGATCCGTGAGCATCAATCTAGTTGAGTTCTCATCGCGTTGTATCCGCGCCACGGATGCTGGTAAGCAAGTGGATGCCGTCTACTTGGGCTTGAAGGCAGTTCTTGATCGGGTTGATAATCAAATCCTTCTCGAAAAACTAGCGAAATGTGGTGTAGCCCTTGGTTTTGTCAAGTGGTTCGAGTCATACCTGAAGAATCGATCTTTGTGTGTGAGAATGGGGTCACATGAGTCCGAGTCATTCACAAACATATCTGGAGTGCCTCAGGGGAGCAATTTAGACCCCTTACTTTTCTCGTTGTTTATAAACTACGTTTCCTTGATCCTGCCCCGACGAACGAGACTCTTCTATGCTGGTGATTCTAAGGTCTACGTTATTGTCGAAAATATAGGTGACTGTCATCATCTTCAAAGCTTGCTGAACATTTTTGAGACGGGGTGTGCACGAAACTGTATGTTGATCCGCTGATACGTTGAGCGTCGAGAAATGTTATTTCGTTCACCAGAAAGCGAAATCCAATCAATTTCTCCTACATGTTATCCGGCACAGCCATCGAGAGGATTCAACGAGTTCGCGACTTGGGTGTAATTCTTGACGAGGAGTTCACATTAATCTACCACTACAATGACCCCATCTTCAGGGCAAACAAGCAGCTCGGTTTTTTGACGTAGAACTAAGTCTTTCATTAAGGGTGCCAAATCAGAAAACAGGTCACGTTTTTATAAAATAAAGTTAACGTTAATAACTATTTTTGCCGCGAACGGATTTTGGCGATTTACATACTAAAGGCATAATTGTGTGTGGCATAATTCAGCCTTTTTTCCAAGCAGTTAACATAGTTTGTTTTCCGTCATCATAAGGGCCAAGGATGGAAAACAAGGGAGCATGATGTGATTTACGATTAATCGCAAACTGCACAGATCGCAATCTGTGCAAACTGCGACTAACTATTAATCCTCACCCATCATAACCAAATGATTTTCTCTTGGTAACTCTGAGTTGACCAAAGCATATGCTAGACTGAAACTAGTTCGAATAATTGAGTTACTCTCCGTCCTCGTTTTGTTTACAACTCCTAACAAGAATTTGCTCCATGGGAATGAGTGTCTCTATGACGTACGCTTTACGATTCTCGCTCTCTCGTCCAGGCGTTCAATTTTCCTTTCCGAGTGCGTTTACTTCGATGAAACTGGGTAAAATAAAAAAAGCGCTACAGCAAATAGGACGACTTTCATGTTTAATGTTTCACAGAGGATTTCTCAGATGGTGTTTAAATTAATCTACAAGAGACTACAAAGAATAATCCCCCTCAAATCACAAATTTTATGAGTTAATGTAAATGTGTTATTGGCCAAGGCTATTACGACATCGAACACGTGGTCTTGCGAGATATATTTTTCCGCCAGCCCAAATACAGACCTCTTTTTTCCGGCCCGAGTAAACTGGTGGCTAGAAAAAACCTGAATTAATCAAAAAACATAAATTAGCGCAAATATGTCAACATGTGTTTTTTTTTTGTGTAAGCACGTAAATATTTGCTCATAAAATTTTTGGATTGTGGAACTCTACATAATTTGTATGCAGATAGACTATCCACAGTTTGTGGGGGGAATACTCATACAACTCAAATGGGTAATGATTATCTGCTATCACAAAGCTGAGATTTTTTTTACGTTTTGTTTTACTACTGATTCATTTAAAAAATAATTAAGCTTGAGACTGGCTTACCATATTGCACTGCTACTAAAACCGTAGGCTAACTTCAAGGATATTTTTTATACATTTTCTGCGAAAAATCAATAGAGTGCCGTGTTATGAAACATCAGAATAATAGCAAAAACAATATTACGATCATAAGGTGTTGGACAGGTTATTCCAGACGACATTGGAATATATTCCATCTGATCATCTTGAGAAAGGTTAGTGACCTTCAAAGGATAAATTTATCTTGGGCACATTGAATTGATGTTCATGACTTCCAGTCGGATGTTTATCAGCTCTGATAATAATTGTGTGGTCCTCACAAAGCATATATTCCAATGCCGTCAGTTCACTGAAATTCTTCGCATACCGTTTGATTATAAGGTAGGATGTTGATAATCATTTGCTGCGATACTTATTGTTCCAACAGTATTCATTCGACAAAATGAAGACTGAATACCTGAAATTAACCAGATTTAACCATGCAAATCTGCGGTCAAAGCAGTATGTACACTTGAGAGATGCAACAAGTTTGAAGGGATATAAAAAAACATTAGTCGTTCGATAAATCTACTGCCAGATATGTCGGAAGTTCACGATATATGAATAAAATACGTCCATACTAATTCATTACATTTATTCGCAACGAAAAACGTAACCACACAGAATTGAATTAATCAAATATGTGATCCGTTTTATCTACAAAATAAAAAAGGGTCTGAAATTCAATCGAATTCGAAAGGTGTTTCGTGAAGTTGAATTACTATTGGAAAAATTATTTGGAGAGAACTGTGAATGCTCAGAAGTATTGGTATCTAAAAAACGATTTTGGGCGGGATGAGATTCGCCCAAATCTGCTGGTAATAAAATTAATCAATTGCATCCATTACCCGTCTGCTGTTCATCGGGCGGGAGACGACAGCAAAATAAAATCGACACGAGACTGAGTCAGCCACTCACTGCGGACAATGCAATAGAGAATTAAAAATCCCTCGACGAGTCTCGTAAGATTTCAGTTGATCGTCTCTTGTTACACTTTCCGATCAAGAACTCATCATCCGCTCTTTGGAATGGGAATTAACCGTTTGTGGCTTGCACTCACGTTAAAACTTGAATAGTAGAAGTAATGCTTCGTGAGTGCAAGCAGTGGGGATTCCGCTTTCATATTGCTTTTTTGAGATCTTGGTAGCTCACCGTTCCAAGTATTCTCTCTGTGTACATATGAAGAATAAAAGAGCATCGCCTGCTGGGGGTGATTTAAAAATATCCGACTAGAGGGATATACTTATTCATTGATCGTTGAATGTGATTTTTTACCATCCCTGATAAGGGCTTCGTTGGTGCCTTTGAGAATGCATCAATGCATAAAACTGAAGTTATGGCGAAGCAAGCGTTAAGGTTGTGCGCCTAAAAATTATTTGGGGAATAACAAGCATTTTGAATGTTTTACTGGAATGTTATAAGTTATTTGGGTTCGCGTGCCAGTCGCAAAACAGCCTTCAACTAGGATTGCATTTGCGCTAATATTGACCATAATGAAGCATTGCCACTGCTACTACTCGAAAAGGTTGTTATTAACAAAAAGAGTTCATTTCACTTGTTTAGTCACCAAGAAAGTGAATGACGTTCTGGAATTTTGCATGTGATTAGGTTTCGCTTGCCAGTAGCAAAACTTCCTCCACTAAGGGTGACAGCTGCACTTCTCTCGAGCATGAGAAAGTAATGCAACTTTATTCGATGCCAGTAATATTAACAGAAGCGTTTCTTTTGAGAATAGCGTAAAATGATGAGAAGTATTTATATTCCTAGTAGTTTCAAGCCAACAATGTATGGCTCTGTATGCATGCTATGGCGAACGCTTGTTTGGCGCTTGGTTTACGTTGGACGAACGATGCCTAGAGGTGCGATTCCTTTGAGGCAATACTAAATAACATGTAGCATGATATTTGATACTTGCAAGTGTTGTCATTGTTGTTGTTTCCATGCGGTGCCAAAGATATATTGATGTAATTATGAGATGTGGAATAATGGTGCTGGTGCAACATGTATGTAATCGAGTCTATTTCAATTGCGAAAAAGGCCACCGGAATAGCGTTCGAGGTATGAAATAAATTGCGACATACGATCAGCTAGTATATTGTTTTGCGAGGGCATGAATGAATCATCAATCAATTATCGTCAACTGATTCTACAATGAAAAATTCATTTCAGAGATTATTCTACTAAGCAGTTGTTTCTAAAATTTCACGACATTATAGAATAATATCCGAAGGTATGAACAAGCGACTTATATAAAATAACAGTGTAGTTCTACGTCAACAATGCGGTCGTATCTTGGACACAACCTCCTATAATTTTTTTTGAAGGTGACCAATGGATTTAAGGACCCTTGCTTTTGCTTGAAATCTCTGTACTGTGCGCTGGTTCGTTCTGTCCTGGAATTTGCTTCTGTTGTATGGTGCCGTTTCCCCGGCATTTGGAAAGCACGCATTGAATCTGTACAAAGAAAGTTCGTACGTCGTGCTTTGAGGAATCTTACATGACGGAACCCAAGGGAATTGGAATCGTGATTTCCTTAGATTCGATTTCCGGAATAGTTTGTTTGGCCAGCATGATCCGTTGGAATTTATGTCTGCTAAATTCAATAGGATTTTTCAATTCTTTGACTTTAACCTCGCTAGCAATGCGCTTCGAAGTAGATTTAATGATTATTTTAGAATAAGTTGACATTCGCAATGCGTGTATATACTGACTTGAGTAGGTCTATTAAGACAATTTGATGTCAGATGGATTAAATAAATAAATAAATAATAACTGTTTCATGTTTCCATTAGTCATCCAAGTTCCACATGGTTGATAATAATGATTTCTTTCTCCCGAAAAATCTCAACAGCCGCGCATGTTCTATCACTTATAGCACTTTATTTCGCAAAATTGTTCTATATTTATGCTTTGTGTCTGTATCTTTGCATGCAAATTACTATTTTTTTAATGATGTAGATAAATTGAGTTATGCTTGACTGCACACAGATATACAATGTTCGATGTTTCGTTACCGCTATGTTCTGTATTTCTGCATATACTCAGTTCTCCGTTTGTCTACTGACATTTGTCTCTTATCATGCAAAATGAGCTTACATTTAATTTTGTTCCATGTGTATGAAATAAATACAATCAAACCTTTAGTCGCATTATAAGAGTTCACAAAGTTTAAGATGTCGTAGAACAAAATATTTATGTATATATTTTGTAACCTTGTAAATAACAATCTGGTTGGGCCGTTTTCGCCTCTGAATGACGAATGTATCAATAGAATTCTCTCAACGCATTTTTTTTATTGGTGACTATGGAAAACATTGCTTATACTCGATTTCAAATGCTCTCTCAACATATTAATTTCGATAAAGTTCTTTGTTCGTTTTGAATCATTTTGTGCAATAATGTTTTTAGTGGTATCGAAACTGTGTGATGTCGAAGATCAAATTGTGAAATGCATCTCTGTTGATTCGATGTGAATATAAAAATGTATGTGGTTCTACACAGTTTTTATGTATCTACAGATTGAAAACTTTGTCACGTATTTTATCAAACGAAGTAATTGTTTTATGGTGTTTAATTAACGGTTTGTCTAATATCAAAATTATGGCCGAATGTGAATGTTTAATTTATTATTACTGATGCTTTGTTGTTTTGAAACCACGCGAACGTGATTGCTTGCAAGAACATTACAAATACTTTTAGTAAAAGCGATTTTACTACAGTCTATCAGCCGATTGCAGTTTCTAGAAGTCTATGAATTGAATCAACAAGCTTTTCTCCTCCGTTTTTTCTGTTATTGTAAAATAATATTATCATAGAAATAGTATTATCAGAAAACAATACCGATCAATAAAAAGATCAGTATAAATGGCAGATCGAAATATATTTTAAAGTGTACCATATTCGACAAGACTAGGGATAGACTTCATCAGTTCGTCTATGTTATGTTTTCTTAAATTATCTGTACATGTCTCGGACGTTTTCAGCAACTTTACGAATGTCTGAAGGTTATCCACAATTTCTTTCGTCATGGTCTCTCCATTCAGGGTGATTTGCTCAGCTAGCTTAGCGCCCACATCGGCATTGTTTAACAACACATCAAGCTTGACATCATTGGAACTTTCGCTGTGAAAAATTGTAGTCAAAATACTTAACGCAATAAGTGCTTCGTTTTGCATAACCAGATGCGTTGAAGTCAACATTCCAACCATACTGTCAACAGCGCCATCAACCGCTACAAATTTCCTAAGTCCGGTGTCATCAGCTACCGCGAGATCCTTACTTGCATGATAGGCATGCTTTATGAGCCAAGCCATCAGCCGCAATGATTCGCCCAACACGCCGGTGAACTCGGAAGTTTTGCTCCAGTGTACCAGTTGCTTTATTAACTTCTCATTCTGGAGAAGTTCTTGTGCCAATTTTTCTGAAAAAAAAACATTCATGATTATTTTACTTCCACATGTTTCATGATTTCCGGGAGTACCTTGACCATCGACGGTCATTCGAAGTGTGCCTAGAAGCTTGAAAACTACCGGTGGCTGATGGATCTGCAGCATTGGCAGAATGATATCCACCAACCCAGCCTCAATGACAGCAGCTTTGTTTGGCTTGGGAATAACCAAATTTTTTAGAGTACTCAGCAGTGCATGCTGTAAGGTCATTTGATGATCGATGCCATTGTTTTTCGCGAGAATATCTGCAAAGAAACGGTGCATTAGAGGATGTATCTGATAAATGACGGGTACGCAAGGCTACCTACCAAGCAATTTATTCATGATTTTGTTTTCGACCATGTAAATGCAATGGCTGTCGGTGCGGGCGAAGTTTCCCAATGCCAACACACCGGTGGTCAACAGTTCCACGTCTTGGGAATCGAGCCAATCTTCCATATACTTTAAAAGAGGCGTTGAGTAAAGATAGTGCATTGATTTGTCTGCAATTTTTCGGATGAATAACGAAATTACTATGGGATACGTTATAGGTAAATAGTGAACAGGTATTCGTTATCCAAAATTATTGATAAATAAGCCCAGCGCAATTTCCCACCGATATCCAGGCTTGGCGGGAGCCAAGAAACCAATGAATAGAAATCTCACGATCGCATCCCAGTCAAAAATATACCGGATATGGTCTTGACCATCCGGGGTTGCCTCAACTTCGGTCAACCAGAAACACCAACAAACAACCCCAACCAATGAGCATGGCTTGTAAGAACGTAGCGCGCGCTGCTCAACAGAGAGCAGTGGAAGGTCAACTAGTCCTGGAAGTAGCACACCAAGTTGACTCATCACAAATGATCCATACCCTCGGTGGCAAGTTCCGTTGAACCTACAAAGACATCCAAATCATCTTGAACCACTCCGAAAATTTTGGGATCGTAGAGGAGTCGCTTTTTTCACATCCAATTCAGCATTGATATCCCCATCGGTATCGAGCCCTAGGCCGGTCTCCGTTGCAAACATTTACTTATCCCAGACCTCAACTCCAATTTGAAGCGGATGTTGGAGGAATTCATCCACTTCTCACGCTCGGAAACTTTAACGCACATCATAACTCCAGGAAACCTCAATGTAAACCCTCGTAGTTCTACAGTCATCAAACTCTTAGTAAAGCTAGACAATGTTAACCTTAGCGACGGGACAGCAACACTTATTCGTGACCAAACTGCTTCCAACGTTGAAAAGTTTTCATAGAAAACATTTGACTCAGCGAAGAGCCGCCTAATCTCCAGATCGGTCAATGGTAGAGAAGTTTTGAAAAGAAATCTGCTAAAACTTCGGAATGGCCAGCAAAAATTTCAAAAACGTTAACGATAAGAGAGTTAAATACATATACATACAATTGATCGTATGTTTGATAAGGCCCTTCGTCGTTGTGTCCCAGTTGATTAGACGAGCTTGAGCTTGAGCTTGGGTAGACTGTGTAATTCGTAGTTGCTCTCCGTGATTGACCTGAACCAACAAAATTGCACAAAGAACACACAGAATGACGCTTGGGACTAGCAAATCATTCTCGTTGTGCAATTTTCGGTGATTCGAGCTTTAAATGGTCAATAACGACGCCGGCCACGTCCTTACAGTCACCAGGGGAATGTTAGTATGATAATCGCCGCCAGAAGGGTCGCCTCTTTAGCGTGGTTCCCTAGCGATTACCATGGAAGGGATAGTTGTTAGTGAGGAAAGGCAAGAATCAGGATTCACTGCGGTAAGTGATGTGATTATGTAAATGCGAATGAAGCAAAAATCCGAAAATCTCCTGTGTCACAACACGTGGCAGAGATTATATTCAGATATCCTGAGAAGGAAAACCTGTGAAATTAATTGGACCGGCTATATATTCTAGTATTCATCGCACGTACTTTCTATTGAAATTCTATCGCAATGGCAGAGAGTTTAATGTGGGAAACCTAAGAAGGTAACCGAAAGAATTCCTCTAAAGTCAATTTACCCGATGGTATGTTCCATTATTCATCACACTTACTCTGTATTGAACTTAAGTCGTGACGACAGAGAGTTATCTTCGGGAAACCCGAGAAGGTCACCGAGAAAACCTCTCTAGAAACAATCGTCCTTGCGATATATTCCGTAATTCACCGCGCGAACGCTTTTTCGCCGGCCGGTTGGCACCAGTGAAGCCCTCGCAAAGCCTGGTCATCCCCGGTTCTCTGCAGACATCTCCTCGTCGTCGCGATTAGGAATCTAATCGTGGCGGCGGAGAGCCCGAGAAGGCAACCATAAGAACTCCTTCAACACCAATCGGACCGGTGATAGACTCTGTTAAATTGATCCATATGATTTGGGATTTTAAACATTATATTTTATATTATTTTATATTATTATACCAATAATAGTACTTATCTTGCTCTGTCTGGCACATCCTGTGCATCTCTTTCTCATATCTCCGGAGAAGCTGCCAGTCATTACTCCAGATATAAACATTCCCTCTAACATGTTACACCATGCACTCAATACATAAACATTCGGATTCATGTAAAATACAATTCTGTTCTTTGTATAAAACAAAGTAGAGCAATTTTAGCAGTGTGTATGAGAGTGAAAAAAAATAGAGGATGACGCTGCCCGCTCAGTCCATCAATGCCGATGATTACTTTGGTGTGATACATTCACTACGACTTCGTAACATTGCACTCGATATAGAAAAAGTTAAGGGGTTGTATTTAGGACACCACCGCAGATTTTCGACGTAGAACTACGCAATTATATTATGCAATCTATTTGATATTATTTTAGAATGCATCGGAATTTTTGTAGTAGATTATATACTTCGTTACAAATAAATTTGATGACCGTCCTTTTACGTTAGATATGATGCCTAAGGTTACCAAAATATGTGAACGGAAGAATTATCAAACGATCATTGTATTTCACATTTCACTTTTACTTAGTCGCGGCAATACATACACACACTCTTTACAGATACATGGGCCGAAGATTGTGCAGTCCACTGATGATTCAACAAGAGCCAAAGGTTGTACCGCTCATGACAACTCTACACGAGCTGATGATTGCGCCGTCTAGTGATCATTCTATCCTGGATTCCTCGAGTCGAAAAAGACGCACCACGCTAGATATGGGGTGCAGACTAGGGGGTCGTTGCTGATTAATGGTCAGCTGCATCCCAATAGGAAGTATCCCATGTCGGGCACACGTACAAAGCACTGAAGACTGCAACATCCCAATTATGAGCACACTTGTAATACTAACCTCGAGCCAACCGCGAGTAATCGGTTACATATGACTAACATAGTTGTAAGCAAACATTGTCAAAATATTGAACTCCCGGCCCCGTTAGGCGGCCGCCATATGAGCCTTAATAAAAATATATATTTTGGTGCATGAACTTATAGCCTCTTAGTTCGTGCAATTTTTGAAATGCGAACTAAATTTCAAGTTCGTTTCTGTGAAAAAGTATTCTACGAAGAAATGTTTTGGGATGAATAATTTCTTTCCGTGTATGAAAAGAAACGAAACGAAAGCAATGAATACTGCGACATCGGGTGATATGTTTGTACATGATGTTCTTGAATTATAAACATCGTGTTTGTTTTCACATGTCTATGTTTGTGTATCATTGTTCGTGTTGGGGATAGACACTCAACACTAGCGAGAATCATGTTTGAATTCAAACAAAAACATGGAATTTTCACACATGGACATGTGTAAGTGTTTTTCGGAAGACTGCATACAGGCATCGGAAAGAGAACACAATAACTAAATCCGAGCAATTGAGATTGAGACTGTGACGAAAACGATAGGGTTTTCACCAGACTTCCTTTGCGCGCACTTTATTTTCGAGAGACGAGTATCGATTTTGTCTTCCTCACAACCCTTCCATGAGCAAGCGATGAGATCTGGCTTTAGCACATGAGCTCGGGTTCGGCTCCTTCTATTCTCTTTCGTAAAATATTGAGATGCGCTCAAGAATACGTTGTTGCACCTCAACATGCACATGTGTTGGTGCTCGCGAGACTTTGTCATGTACCTGAATCAAAGTGACATTTGGTGCTGTCGGAGGGAAGTTGTGCTTCTGGTGTTAAAATTTTAATCTTCGTAATATGGCACGTAGAACAATTAGTGACGAAGAACTGTTTCACATAAATATCGCTGCTAAAGTCATCCAATCAATTCATTCATTTGTTGCACACAGCTCGCAAAGATTGTTTGAGATACGAGGCTGATTAGGGCAAAGCACATTGTCTCTTCTACGTGCTGTGCTAGATCTCAGAAGGCCTAACCAAATGTCACTTTGAGGCAGTTACACGAGAAAGTCTCGCGAGCACTAATGCACGAATATCTCTTCGTGTACACAACACATGTGCATCGTTCGCATCGAAACGCGACGAGGCATTCCTAACCGCATCACAAAATTTTACGTAAGAGAAGAGAAAGAACCAATCCCAAGCTCGCGTGCTAAAGCCCAGTCTCAACGTATTGTACATGGAAGAGTTGTGAGGAAGAAAAAATCGATACTCGTCTCTCGAAATTTGAGCGCGCACTGGAAGTCTGCTCTCTCTCGGTTGCCTTCTGCGTCGCTCATTTGTAGCAGACAGCTCCCAATAGGGCTCTTGCTATACATACATGCAGAGCATCTGTTGGGCAAACATCATTTGTTTACATTTGTTGCTTCTAGGCAGCAGAAGCGTATTCATTATCAATCGACGTTCTTGTAAATGATTTAAATATAGTTGCGATCTTCCTATTAGCGCGAAATATTCCATTGAACTAAATTGATCTTTGTGAAACAGTTAGGCAAGCTATTTACCGAACAAGAGCTTTTGTCTGGCGCATATTGCTTAACATACTAGCACCTATTTCGCGATGTTCATTGAGCGATTTTCCCACTAGATTTGAATCGAAAAAAAAACAGAAGAGGTTAATCAGCATGTTCGGACCTAGATTCAAGACACAGAGACTCGGGCTCACGTTCGAATGCTTCCTTGTATTTTCTATGAATTAGCCAATTGACCGATTTTCTTTGTTTCCGATCAATTTTCTTATAACCATATTTCACTTCTCCGCAGAGCATTCAGGTACCCGGATATCATATCTGAGGGTTGGTTGATCTTTCTGGCTGAATATGTTCTTAATTTGAACATAATCATGTGCTTTTTTGGCGAAGCTAACCACAGATTAAGGATATCTGCACACGAACATTCATTATAGTTTACTTCATCACGAGATCAGCATTTCAGGGTAAAAAGCACAAAGCCTAAATGGGAGCACACTTCACCTAATCCGACTATACAATCGCAATGTGCAATTTGCATTGTTTCTGTGAAACTTTTTGAATAATCAATCTGCTTCCATTGATATGGATCATAGCCATAACAGAAATTTTTATTTTTCTCCGTGTATATGGCTTTGAAGCTAAAAGCAAATATTTTTATGTAAAGAGACATATATTCGCATGTTATTAATATAGTTTAGCGCGCAATTCCTATAACTATTTTGTTAAAATAATTATTTAAACAAAGCTCAATCTGGTCGATCCATATGAATCCTATGCAACGATCTCTTTTGCCTGCCCAACATATCACTAATACATACGCACGCTGCAAGCGCCCTATGACTTTGTGAGATGCGAGACTGGATAACGCAAAGCACTAGAGATGGGCAAACCGTTCACGAACGGTACGAAAGAACTAGTTCGCCGAAAAGAGTGAACGAACGGTCGTTCTTCTTCAAAGAACGGTAGTTCTCCCCACGAACTGATTGCGAGCGAACGGTTTGTGAACGAACTGATTCCGAAAGAAAGGTTTGCGAGTGAACTGTTTGAGAGTGAACTGATGGAGAGTGAACTGTTTGTGAACGAACTGTTTGCGAGTGAACTGTATGGGAAAGAACTGATTGAGAGTTAACTGTTTGAGAACGAACTGTTTGAGAACGAAGTGTATGCGGGCGAACTGTTTGCGAACGAACTAGTGCAGCTGAACTGATTTGCGCTGGACGGAATGGATAAATATAACGAGAACGCTTGTAAGTAAAATAAAATGATATTGTCATTTATGAGCAAAATGCATCTAACGCAGGGTTTATTTTGTTAATGTATACTCAATTTTGGGTTAAAAATTAAATTAGATTTTCGTAGTTTTAAAAGGAAAACTATATATTTTCAATTTCATGTATTCTTCCAATTCCGCGTAACATTCATATATTTCCTGATTATCAGAAAAAAAATCTGGGGGAAGCTGGGGCGATTCATGGATTAGATAAACATAAAATCTTATAGTGAGGGCAAATTTTTTTCGTTGCTCTCAATTCATTGTTTGGCCTATTGCGTGTACGTGTTATCGTGATTGTTTGTTAGTAAAAATCGCTGCTGATTTTAAACTTTTAAACTTTTATCGACCGATAAACATATTTTCACATACAGTTTGCGACTTTTAAAGAAGAAGCAGCTTATGTTTCCCCACTAAATTTCAAAAATATAAAACCCATACGTACACTATCCAATCCAACGATATCAAATTATAGCTATCTATTGGTGTTGGGTTCCAGCTAACATTCTATGTTGTTCTTAATACCGCTGAACGAAAGAGCGAAAGAACGGTTCAAAAGAACTGATTCACTTAGATGAACGGTTAATGAGTGAACCGTTCATCAAAGTTCATCGAACCGGACCCACTTGTTTCGGGTTGGGTTCGGTTTGATTAGAGTCGGTTTTCGGCACGTCGGCAAGCCCGGGCGGTACGTCCACATTTAGTCGGCTTTACCGGGCGGCCAAGGCCGATTGGCGTAATGTGGACGCGTCTTAACGGTAACAAATTGACACAATGCATTGGAAAGCTTTTGCAGCAACTTTAGCTTGTTGCTCTGCACCGCAAATCAAGGCAAAATGTGCATCTTTTTCACACACTATGTACGAGTGAACTGCAATATAAAAATGAACGCAGATAGAAAAAAGCACGTTTGTTTATGTCGAACTACAAAAAGCGACGCGACGAGAATAAACACGGAGCGATTGAAAACGCGTCCGCGCTAGATGACTGCCGACAGAGACTCGGTAATCAAATTTTCTGACAGAAAGGTGACCAGACGTATGTTCGCCATCCTCGCCAGGGTCTTGGATGCGCAGAAGGTCAAGGAAACTGGCCAGTAGTCTTTAACGGTGTTGGTATTTGTAGTCAACGCTCTCGGGGCCAGTGGACTGCACTTTTGCTGTATTTTCTGTTTTTAATCTTCAGACGATAGTTTCCGATTAGAGATATTCGATCGGCCCCGTTGGTTTTACAGGATACTGGCGAGATCTCCGGATGGTATCGAAATACTTTTCCATGTGCAATTTTGAAGGTTGACCGCTAAGGGTTTGGCTTGGATTTCGTTCCACGGGCAAGCTGGAATTGGAATTAAAATGTGAACTTGCCAGTTTATCAAAAATCGCTTGATCCCATGTATAACATCGTACCACCCCAAAAAGTTCGTATCTCAACAAGATAACGCCAACATTCATACCAATGTTACCAGAAAATCAAGGCTCGATACCCAGAAAATCGATACGCTGGAACGGCTAGATTGCATTCCCGATGAAGGTAAATATCTGAGGAATCCTTATAGGTAGGCTGACCAAATCATTCAGGAGTAAAAACAGGACACATGAAACAAAAAAAATTTTTTTTTTATATAGTAAAGTACACTAATTTGCAAGTTTTATGATAAAATTTGTCAAATTTCAGATCCAAGCTCTGTTTGACAATTATTATAGAATTTATACCATGACTTTTCTTTTGTCCAAATATTGATCATCGTAGAAAAATCCTTTCGACTGATGTTGATACTACCAGGGAAACACAAAGTATAATCAATAAGCTTCACGATTTTTTTACAGTCTAGAAATTTGTTTCCCTTCTCTGGAAGAAAATGACCACAATGATTTGCAACTGATACGGATAACTTGCTCCACCTTTTTATCTCACTAATTATAACTCTTGTAATCTATATAAGCTGTTTTTTACTAATACCACTCTCCACTAGAATCTCCGGAATGGACTTTAATATAAGACTATTATGTGTCTAAAGACTAAACATTCATTTTTCAATGTACTCCAACGCAGTTTCTTGAAAACTTTGAAAGTTCTTTGAAAAAAAAAGTTTTAAGAAAATAAGCATCCAGTTTTTCATCTGAATCAACTAGTCCTACGTCAAGATTACGTCCCTCATTTTTATGGAATAGTTTTAACGTTGATAACGTTGTTGGCGGATGAACGGATAACGATTTGCATACCAATCGAATTGCGAATTCTCTGAGAATTGTTTAATATGTTATACATTACGATTGCCTAATTCATGAATCCTACAAATAAACAAAAAATGGTGGTATACCCTTTCTCTCACACATTTGTTCTGTGAATTTCTTAGAAAAAGTGTATTAGGCTAGAAATATTGTGGCGCGGTATTGTATTTCAAATAAAAAATTAACCGGGCAACGTATGCCGTCCGACAATCGGACATTGCTAAAGTATCGTATCCTATGTTTCAAACTAACCGAGCAACACGTTTCTCCGTTACATGGAATAAATGTTTAATACAGAAAATATGATAGAATAAAAACAGCCTAAATCGGACAATTCCTTCCTCGAGTTTTGCTCTTATGTGTAATATTTTTATAGGACCCCCTCTCCATTCCAGATACCACCATAGAAAAATATCTCGTACCCCAAAACCCAAATCCCAAATTTTACTCCATTTGCTTGATTAGTTATGCAGAAGTTTGTGTCCCATTTGTATGGCAGCCCTCTTCCCCTTAGAGTTCTGTCGAACCACCATAAAAACATTTCGTGCCCTCTAAAACCTCTACATGCCAAATTTGGTTCAAATTAATTAAGCAATTTATGCAACTCCCCGTTCAAAACGTTACGTTTGGTCAGCCTACTTATAGGGCGGATTTATGTTGATATGAAACAATACATCAACAACATTTATATCGAACCGACTATTTCGATGAACTTGTTTTCCAACCAGTAAATTTGGGTTATTGAACGTGTAGAAAGGCCAACTAAATATTAGCACGGGGACATGTTAACAAACCCGATAGTTTATAGTGTGCTGCTTGTGGACCTACAGGAGCATGTAATGTTTGACCAAGAACGCTGCGAAATGCTCGCAGTGCTGACATCCACGTGAAACAAGTTACTCAAAAAATGTGCAAAGATGAGAGCATTGCTGCAGCTAGAAGGACGACGTTCCAATGCAAATGAAGAGGACCAAAAAATTCAGCCTAGTAAAATGATTGCACATGTACAGATTCTCCTTGAAGTGTGAGAGTTTTAATGAGTAAAAATAAACACACTCCACAGTCAACATGGCGATTGGAATGCCTTTAGGAGATTCCCACTTCCTCCCCGGAAAACTAAACCTAATACGTTGCATAAACAGAAAAGATAAAAATGACATGCATATTTTCTGCAATATTTTAAAACATATCATCGTAATTACCTCCGGTCAGAATAAGAACAATCAGATCACAGGCCAATTTCATCAGTACTCGTGCTTCGTCTGTATTCGCAAAAGTTTTATATTTCTCCAGCAATTTGTATATCGTTTCGCATAGGCCCTCCTCGGCCAGCAGCAGTTTCACATCGTCGTTCTGAGCCTCATAGTGCAACAACGCCAAACATGACTCAGCCAGGTCCGGATTTGTGCATTTGGCTAGTACTTGTGCAATCAACTTGTTGAGCGAAGATTCGAAGTATAAATCACTGATCTGTTCCGTCAGGATACTCAGCGGTGGAAGTACATTCAGCAGAAGATCCTCATACTTGTCCACATCTACCACGCAGCGGGCAATGATTTTCTCAATTTTAGCAATAATCTGAAGCTCCACTGCCCTCTCGGCGATGTCGTCACTGCCAAGCAGGTAATTCGAAATCAATCCACATCGAACTCGCACAAATTGATCCTTATCTTCTTCATCCGTATCCATATCGAGATTCAATAGCGAAAAGATTCGCTCGTCACCTTTCAGCGCTTTAATGATATTGCGTGCATCGTCATTTGCGTAGCAGATATTACCCAACGCTCGACAGACTTGGACGTTCATTTCCAACTGGCTGTTTTCGTTGCCGGACAAAAATGAAAGCAGCTTCTGGATGATGTCTTCTTTGGTAAATTTATCGCGTTGATTTTCAGCTTTTGCCACCTCGGCGATACACCTGGCCACTTGAACGTGAACGTCCTGATTGCCCAAGGAAAGTAGCTCAAGCAAATCGGACTTGATGTCATACTTCTCGTTGAGATTGGATTCTGCTTCGACAATTTGCTTCAGCCGTGGTAGAGCCTGTTCGGGACTTTTCTCCAGTGTTGCGTTCTTCAGGCCGGCTATGATTTCCTCCATGTCAGCTGAGAAAAACAAAATAATCATTGCTTTAGAACGGAGTTTTTTTTTTATTAAATCGTTTATTTTTACAGGCTCAGTTACATAAGTTTAAAGGAGCCAAACTCCTGACTGTATTGTTACAAGTATATATAAACATTTTTCCTTAATTCTAATGTTAATGGTGTAGAAAACCGATTACTCGCGGTCTACTCGAGTTTAGAAGGGTGACATATTTTCTTCAGGAAAAGGAAGGGATAAAAGGATATGTTGACAATGTTCACTCTCACATTCACACTCACATTCATTACACTCAATTCTTAAGCCTATCTTATATCTAAAATGTTTTTACAGTTCACCTTATTCTATTGTTAATAAGAAGGGATTTGATTTCTCGCGAAGAAAAAGGAAAAGGAGAATATAAGGATATAAGGATAATCAGACACGAAGATCGATAACTTTTAGGAAGACATATATTTGGGACATGTAATCAAGGTCTAAACCAGCCAACACATCTCTCACCGGCACATTGGGCTGCCTTCCTCTAGCCCGAAGAGAGTTTTCTAAATTCGATCTGGCAACAAGATACTCCTCGCACGACCAAACAACGTGTTCGACGTCGTGGTAACCTTGGCCGCAGGCACAGATATTGCTGTCGGCAAGATCAAAACGAAAGAGTAGCGCGTTTAACGAACAGTGATTGGACATGAGTCGGGAGAAGGTGCGAATAAAGTCCCGACTCAAGTCCAGACTTTTGAACCATGGTTTGAGGCTAACCTTAGGGATAATTGAGTGGAGCCACCGGCCCAATTCATCTTCGTTCCATTTGCGTTGCCAGTTAACGATGGTATTTTTACGAACTAAAGAATAAAATTCATTGAAGGCGATTTGACGCTGATAAATTTCGCCTTCAATTGCACCTACCTTTGCGAATGAGTCAGCCCTCTCATTACCCGGAATTGAGCAATGTGAAGGGACCCAGACAAAGGTAATGACATAACAGCGTCTGGATAAAGCACTCAAAATTTCTCGTATTCTCTCAAGGAAGTACGGCGAGTGCTTTTCCGGCCTCACTGAACGGATAGCTTCGACAGAGCTAAGACTATCCGTTACAATGTAATAGTGTTCAACAGGTCGTGAGGCGACGCTGTCCAGCGCCCAGTGTATTGCTGCCAATTCAGCAATATACACTGAGCAAGGATTCTGAAGACTGTGTGAGGTGCTAAAAAAATTGTTGAACACTCCAAATCCTGATAGAACGGAGTTGAAAGTAATCAATTTATACTGAACATAGAAATCGATCACGATCATAGATCACGTCGCAGTTAATCGTTTGCGGAGCCCATAAGGGAACACTCTCAGTCGATATATAATAATTAATAGACACTATCATGTAACTACTGTCAATCGCAAAATTGAGTATACACTCCGTGTTGGTTTGTTATTTTTGAGTTTTTCTGGTTTGAAGAGTAAATAATTAAAAGCGACTCATATTCATCGTAAAATTGATCCTTTTCACTCTCATGTAGTGATAAAACAAATTAAATTGGTCACATTTCTACTTCATGTTTAACAAGCAAATAATCTTCAATTCAGATGTTGCCAAATTGAGTATACAGTTCAAGTTTTTCTTAAAAAACAAATTAAAATCAGTTCAGAAATGTTAACAGATAACAAAAATCAATCTCCTAGTATTTTGTATGACCCCCTTTGGCGACCAACACTGAATGGAAACGCCAAGGCGAGATTTTTGGCCACTGTAAACGGAATGCTCTTCCAGATTTCCTTAATCGGCGTTCTGAGTTCTGCTTTGTTTCCTGGATTTTTATTCTTCAGATATAAAGCTATCTGAGCTATCATCCAAGCCTCCTTCAGTCGAAGGAACCGCCATCTTCCTCAACGGTGGGATCCAGTAGATTATGTCTAACGCCGAATCGATAAACTCCATAGTTCCAGTTCCAGAAGCCACCATTGTACCATACATCATCTGACTGTCACCGCCGTGTTTTACTGTGGGAACCAAATGCTGAATCTGGAGCACCGATCCTGATTTCCTTCACACCATCTGTTCTCCATCCGATTCAAAGAGATTGGTCTTCATCTCATCCGTATAAAAGACCTTGTTCCAGAACTCCTTAGGTCTGTTAACATATGCCTTAGCAAACTGTAGTCGTTTTTTCATATTTACCTTTGAGATAAACTACTTTTCACGGCCAACACGACCTCTCAGATTGTTCCTGTATGCTACTCTCCGGACAGTGTCTGTGCTGAAAGGTCTTCCATCTTTCGAAATGTTCACACAATTATTTGTTCATCATCAGAAAACAGGATACATTTGTGTCTTTTACACGGGAGATTCTCCACGGTTCTATCGTATTTCAACTTGTTTATGATTTTGTTTGCAGTATAATGGTTTTTCCGAGTATAGATGTTATTTCCTGCAATATCTTTCCACGAATATTCATGCTTATTATCATTGTACGTGTAACAATATCTACAGGGTTTTCCAACTTTAAATTCCGAAAGTAAATTGAAA